>NC_081425.1:92965122-93565122 GCF_949786415.1 Peromyscus eremicus | reverse complement strand
CAATGATTGCAGGAAATGATTTCCTGGGTAATTTTGGACCAACCAGGTCCCCGTGGCCTCTCATTCTCATGCACACCACTCTGATGCCCTCCATGGCACAGCAAAAGCACTTGGAGATGTGGTTTCCAGGGAGAAAAATGACTTTTAATCAAGACTGGGAAATGGAATTACATGTGTAATTAGATAGAAACAGCCACAAAACCACAAGCTGGGAGCTTGCTGCAGTATCAAGCCTCTGTTCTTGGGGGCCAGTGAGAACTTAGGCGTGAACTATGCTGATGAAGGTATCTGAGCTGTTGTTCTCTGGCCAACTAGAAGTTCCCAGGAGAGAACTAACAGTTGCTCTGTACTCATTAGAAACAGCCCGCGTGCTGATGCGGGCTGCATTCTTTCTGTGGCCTTCTGCTTTGTACTCTCCTGTCTATGACCTAAAGTTTACCATCCTCACATCAAAATGAGCACATTTCCATCTTTCTCACTTTGAGGAGACACAGATGTCCCCAGAAAAAGCCAGACTTTTCAAAGCTCCAAGATCAGAGGTCACAAATCCAGTGCTCTAATCTATGTTCACTTCAAGTTCATAGGCATACAAAGTCCCATACTTATTTTAACAGAGACAATGATTCCTGCAACCTCCTCACCAAGGTCACTTGAGTGTCCATCTTATTCAAAAAAAAGTAGGACAAAGAGGTAGCCACTGCCTGAGATTCAATACACTCACTTCTCTGGAAACTTCGCAAAGCCATGCCAAGGCCCTCAAGAAAGAAGGCACCCAAACTCCTGAGACCTAATATTCTAAATTAAGGAGGCCCGCTAAGTAATCCAGAGTGTCTCTTCCTGGGCCAAAAGCAGGCAGAGTTGTGCAAAAAGACCTGGAAACAAAATAACTTCAAGAAAAGGGAGGTTTAGGACCATGGCCTGGACTCAATCCCTGAGGGAAAAGGTCTGTGGCAATTTCTAGCTAATGGCAAAGGCCTCTTCCCTCCTGAGGCAGACTCAGTGTTTGAAAGTACCATAGGATGGAAGACAGGAACACAGAGTATTGTGGGTTCATGTAGCCTGAAGCTGTGTTAGCTCTTTGCTCATGACACTGAAGACTCACCCTGATCATCATATAAATAATATTACATATTACAATATTTCAGAATTATAATAATATGGGAGACTAGGTGTGGTGGCTTAGAATGAGAGAGACCCCATGGACACATGTTCGAATGCTTGGTCCCCAGTGAGTGGGACTGTTTGGGAAGGGTGAGGAAGTGTGGCTTTGTTGGAAGAGGTGTGTCACTGGGGTTAGGCTTTGAAGTTTCAAAAGCCCTCATCAGGCCCAGCATCTCCCTCTATTTCTGCTGCATGCTGATCAGGATGTTAAACTCTCAGCTACTGCTCCAGCACCATGCCAGTCTGCTTCCTGCCATGATGATCGAGGACTAACCTTCTTAAAAGCAAGCTCCTAATTAAATGTTTTCTTTTATAAGAGTTGCCTTGAGCCGGACGTTGGTGGTGCACGCCTTTAATCCCAGCACCCGGGAGGCAGAGCCAGGTGGATCTCTGTGAGTTCAAGGCCAGCCTGGGCTACCAAGTGAGTTCCAGGGAAGGCGCAAAGCTACACAGAGAAACCCTGTCTCAAAAAACCAAAAAAAAAAAAAGAGTTGCCTTGGTCATGGTGTCTCCTCATAGCAATAATAACCTTAACTAAGACACTAGGACATACTAGAAAGTTCAAAGAGCCCAATAGATTTGGATTTTTTTTTAACTTTCTATCTTTTCTAGGACTCAGTTTCCTTTTCTGTAAAATGAAAGCAGTAGTTCACCTCCCTCACAGAAGTCATACAAGATTGAAGACATAAGAAAAGGCAGCCTCTGTATGAAGAGCCTTATGTGAAGCATGTTACATATGTTGCCTCATTCTTGATCATGAGCCTGGTACCTAAAGCATCCTTATTTTTAGATTTGACCCCACATTTGACCCCCACATAATAGTTTTAAGATTGAATCTAGACACTGGAGAGCCACCCCCACCATAATTCTTAAATTCACCATTTCCTGAATGAAAAGAACAAGGGCAGAGAGGGATACTGGATGGCCCAGGAAAAGCCTGGCTTGACGTGATCCTGGGGAACTGGGCAGTGAGCAAACCAAGCACAGATATACTTAGTTTCTACACAAGACAGAGATCGTCTCAGCACTAAGAACAATCCACACACTCTCCATGCATGGGAACCTGACCAGAAATAACTGGAGTGACTCTAGAGGTCATGCATTTCCCAAGGGTCTAGACTATTGATAGGAATGGTTATAGGGCTTAGAGTCTACCTCTGGAACCAAATCCCATTCATGAGTCTAGCTTGTTCAAATCTCTAAAAAACACAGTTACTTTCTGGAAACACTTTTTTCCCTTCTACAACCCAACCCTTACCCTCTGCCCTTTTGCTCATCATCACTTAAGCCCCCACAAGCTGTCATCAGCCTTTGTTTAACAGCATGTCCATGTTGTCTGTTCCTTAGCTTCACAAGGTGACACCCCCTCCCACTATGAACATGATTATATTTGTGCATGTTAAGCACCTGCCAGAAAATGCACTCTCAGATCATCTGCTGCCCCACCTCTGTTAAGCCTGGCTGGCAGTGGAAAAATGACAGAATCTCTGCACTCACGGAAAACCAGGTGTGTTGGTTGGTGGTTGTTCCTGCTCTTTTGGGGGGCCTGCCACCCAGCTCTGAAATAAATCACACATGGAGGCTTATTATCACTTATAAATGCCTGGCCTTAGCTTAGCTTGTTTCTTGCCAGCTTTTCTTAACTTAAATTATCCCATCTACATTTTGCCTCTGGGCTTTTCTTATTCTCTTACTTCTGTAAAACTTACTCTTACTTCATGGCTTGCTATATAGCTGGGTGGCTGACCCCTGGAGACCTCTTCCTTCTCTGTCTACTTCCCTCTTCCCCAGATTTCTCCTCCTTTTTATCCTCTCTGCCTGCCAGCCCCACCTATCCTTTCCCCTGCCTTGCAATTGGCCGTTCAGTTCTTTATTAGACCATCAGGTGTTTTAGACAGGCACAGTTAACACAGCTTCACAGAGTTAAACAAATGTAACATAAACAAAAGTAATACACCTTAAAATAATGTTCTATAACCTGTGTATGTGTAAGCTTTAGCCACATGGGGCTCCACAGCAACTCACATCCAGGGATCCTGATATCAGGTCAACACATTTATGGATAGTGATGGGAGGATTCTTGGCAGTTACACTTTATAAGAAAGGTCTCTTTTTCTGATATTTAGATACAAGAGCTTTTAGAATGAAACACAAAACTTCTCAGCTGGCAAAATATACTAGAAAGTCAGTGTGCTCAAAAGTGTGGCAGGTGTTATGTGAGTAGTATTTAATTATTTTATACAATTTGAACATTTGCTTATTTGATGACGAGTCAGTATGTTTTATAATGTGTAACTGTGGCTCACTCTGTGTAAGAACACTCAGAAATAAATGAGGAAATGTCAATTTACTTCTTGTAATAACGAAATTGAAAGTTTAGTGAGAGTGTGATACAAAATCAACATGCAGGAATTGGCTGAGGAGATGACTCAGTCAGGAAAGGGTTTGCTGCATGTGGGCCAGAGTTCACATGCCAGAACCCATGTTAAAAACCCAGATGTGCTGGGGTGCATCTGTAATCCTCACACTAGGAGTGCAGAGACAGGAAAATCGCTGGAGCTTACTTACTACCAACCTACCTAGCTGAATCAGTCAGCTTTGGGACCAGTGAAGAAGCCTGTCTTCAGTAACAAGGTAGAGACCAGGAAGACACTCAGTGTCAACCTCCAGCCTCTTACATGCAGAGAGAAAGAGGAGAGTCAGTAGTTACATATACAAAAGAAGACTTTTAAAGGTTCAATATAAAGTTAAAAAAAAGACAATTCAAAAAGACAGCAAGCTAAATAACTAGGGATAAACTGGCTTAGACACACATAAACCTATACACAGAAAGCTCTTATCAGGGAAGATGGGAAAACATGGAAATATGTTCACTTACTTATGTAATACTCAACATCACAGGGACTTTTGGCTTTCCCTAAATTGATTTATATATCCCCAATAAAATACCAATAGACTGATTTGGAGCATTAGATGATTAATTTTAAAGTTCAAAGGATAGAAAAAGCTATAGAAGAAAATGGAAAAAGAATGGTATAGGAAAAAAGTGGTGGTACAGGAAATCTAGTCATATGAAGTATTAAAATACTCATAAAATTAGACCAAAATGAGTCAGTATATTTAAAGTATCTGTCTAATAAAATAAAATTTTGGTGTATTACAAAATTATATCAAAAATCAGTAGGGCAAAGATGAACTATTCAATGAAGAATGAAATAATTACATATATGGAAAATTATAAATCACTTTTAGATTTTCCTTTTATGTATACAGGTATGCTTGCATGTGGGTATGTATCCACATATGTGCAGAAGAGGACATCAGATCCACTGGAACTGGAGTTACAGCCAGTTGTGAGGGATCATGTGAGAACTAGGAATTGAGCCCTGGTCCTCTGGAAGAGCAGCCAGTGCTCTCAACCTCTAATTCATGTCTCCAGACCATCAATTTTAGATTTAAATGTTTTCAACATAACTGTGAGTACCTACAAAAAAAAATTAAATCTTCATAAACCGGGTACAGATTATTGTTTTCCTATGATACCATAAAAGAAGAGATCAATAATTTTACTATATACAAATAAAAATATTTTCATGAAAAAAAATAAAATAAAACAAATTGAGTTCAATATTTTTAACTACACCAATGATCAAGAGATAAAAATCCTTGCTACAAGGCAGAGCCAGGCAGATCTCTGTGAGTTCGAGGCCAGCCTGGTCTACAGACTGAGATCCAGGACAGGCACCAAAACTACACAGACAAACCCTGTCTCAAAAAAAAAATCCTTGCTACACACATCTTCATGAAAGCAACAGAAAAATGGGCAACATGCAGCAACACATGGTTGACAGAAAGCGAAACACAAGGAGCTCCTGAGCATGTGCAAGGCTGCTTCGTTCATGTCACTTGGAGGAAAGATGCAAATTAAAGCTATGCTTTCCTACTATTTTTATGCCTCATATTGGCAAAAGTCTTAAAGTTATTTAACAATTCTGTTGACAAAACTATGGAAAAATGGGCACACTTCCACACTGCAGGCTGAGGGAGAGCTAGCGCAGCCATTTTGGAAAGGAATTTTGCAGTGTCTATCAAAGCTCCCAATGCAAAAATCCTTTTACTCTGCAATTCCATTTTTAGAAATTCATCCTATGGATATACTTTCAAAACTGCAAGCTAACTGACCTAATTGCAAGGTTATTCTATGCACCTCAGTTTTTTTTTTTTAAAGCAAAATATTGGATGGAATCTAAATGTTGTCATTGGAGAGCTGCTTTAAAAGATTATGGCACAACCATGCAATCAAATAATCTGCAGCCAATTAAAAGGATGGACAAACCCTTCATAAACTAATCTAGAAAAAGAATGAAAAAGCAAAATGCCGAATAAGTAGATGCTGTTAGTTTTGCCAGCCTCACATAATCCTAGACCTACCTGCAAAGAGCCTCAGCTGAGGAACTACCTCCACCAGACTGACCTGTGGGTATGTTTGTGAGTCATTTTCTTGATTAAGGATTGATGCAGGAGGGCCCAGCCTACTGCGGATAGTGCTACCCTTGGGCAAGTGGTCCTGCTTGTACAAGAAAACAGGCTGAGCAAGCCACGGCAAGCAAGCCAGTAAGCATGGTTCTTCACCTCTGATCCCGCTTGAATTCCTGCCTGACTTCCTTGAACGGTGCACTGCGATCAGACACGCAAGCCAAGCAAACCCGTTCCCCCTCATGCTGTTTTTGGTCATAGGGTTTTATCACAGTAATAGCCAACTAGGATAAGATAGGATAACATACCCCCCCCCATAGCATAAAAGGTCAAAGAACATAAATTTACATCTATATATTCCTAGAAAAATCTAGGAATCCCAAAAATGAATAATTTGAGAGATGCAAAACAGACTGTTTTGGCCTGATAGTTTCTGAACATATTAACTCATGATCATAAATTAAATAAATATGCTAAATATGAGTAAATGCTAATGGAACAAACCATAGAGATTACAAAAACCAAAGAAAACTCTAGAATTACATGAGATGTGGAGAGTGTAGAGAACATGGAGTGAAGGATGGTTGTAGATTGGAGAGTAAGACTCTTTGGAACTAAAACAAAAGAAAAGTGACAGATGCAGATGACTGAGAATGTGAAGGAATGAAGTCTACAACTATGTCCCAGGATGTGTTTTAACTATTCATGTAAATTATATAAAACTCCTGTGTGTGTATGTACATCTACTCCATAATTGAAAATATTTTAATAGGCAATGAATCCCCTTCATAGTAGAAATCTCTTGTAAGGAAATATATATCATTACATATATATCCAAAGAATGAGGTGCACAGATGAACCCCAACACAAATGTTCAAACATAAATGAGTAATTAAATAAATCATGGCCTTCCATACAATGCAACGCCAAGCAGGCACCTAATTAATGCTGTAAAATATTTAATGATATCAAAAGATGTTTACTCTGAGCTGCAAAGATATATGTCGATATATTCACTGCAGCTATCTCTAGTAGGGGCATCATAAATGACCTTGATTCTTTTGCATATGCATGTTTTCTCATTTTTACAGTGAATATGTATTGCTTATAATAAAGAGCTTATTAAAAAGAAAAAGTGGAAAAGCAAAGACCCAGTTTAGTTGAATGGTATCTGGGAAAGCTGCCCGACTGGACATCTCCCTGTCTAAACTCCCCACTTTAGTCATTTCCAAACCACAATGGTGAAATCCAAAGACCTTCCACAGAGGTTGCTGAGAGTAAGAGGCATGGGGAAGAGGTTCAGAAGTTCTGTTCCATGCCCTCCTACCCCTGCACATGTGTGCATATGGAGAGAGAGAGAGAGAGAGAGAGAGAGAGAGAGAGAGAGAGAGAGAGAGAGAGAGAGAGAGCGCCAAAGTGCCTCCACCTTGCTGTTTTGTACAAACAGACCTCCTGACTAAGATTTATCTTTAGTAAAGGAGTGCATGAACCACAAAGAAATCCATACAACAACTATGCTGTGAATCTCTGTCTTTAGACCTAGTTTAGACTCCAGGAACTCACCGAGTGATCATTACCATGACAGCTGCCTTCTTAAAACACAGAGAAAGAGCCAGAAAGGCTATTATCTAAGGCAGATGTGAGAACATTATTGGATAACCAAGAGTGTGACAGAGCAACTGATGAGGAGACAAGAAGGAGTTTCTGTCTCCTACAGTGGGTCTGAGGTTTGGGTCTGGGGCACTTGGCAGGCAAGGGCCAGAATGGGTACCCTAAGAAACAAAGATGGGGCAAGGGCAAGGGCAAGGGGGCTCTCCCCTAAAGCCAGTGTGGGATGGTCTGTGAGACTATGTTGGATCGTAGCTATCATCAGAGGACTTGTACCTGGGGATGAACACTTGGACTGGTCTTACAACTCTCAGCAGAGATCGGAACCAATTTCTCCCCTTAAGGAGGGGCCCTCACTTGCACATAGCTCCTCTCATGAGTATGGCAAGAGGAGTGGTGTGGTCTGCAGAGGCTCAAGGATGCTGTCAACTGTGTTTCTCACCTTAGCCCTGACTCCTAAGTGCCTGTTCCCGTGTCTGGTGCTGAAAACTCACTGACCTCGTAATGGTATAATTGCAGCTGTAACTGACCATGATATTCTAACTTACCAAGCACTGCAATAACATGAGCAATCTCACTTGAGCCTAGCAATAAGACTCTGAAATAGTGGAAAAGACTCCCTACACAGATGGCCCAGCTTCTCCTCTCCCTCTAGTACCCATGCTCTCTGACATGCAACTTTACAGCCTCTGCCATTAGGAGATGAAGCCTAAAGTTCATCCTTGATATTGGGCAGATTTTTGAGACTTCCTTTGCTAGACAGAATAAGGCAGAAATGATGATATGTGTGTGCCAACTCCAAACCTAGATGTCAAAGAGCCTCTGCACATGCCCAGCCATTCTATTGGAATTCTGTCACCTCCATGAGAACTAGCTTGGGCTAGCCTGAGGTAGAGTGAGGCCCACATGGAAGGGCAACCCGAGAAGACACCCAATCCAGCTAACCCTCCATACAACCACAGACATGAGTGGGGGCCTAAGACCAAACAAAACTAGACTAGACAAGCAAAATCACTTGGTCACCCGGCAGGCTCATGAAAACTATTATGTAGTTATTGGTATAAATTATGTTTGCAGACTGTTTGTTTCACTATCTCATCACAATAATAAATACCTGGACACAAGTGTGTTCTTTATTATTGCCAAACTCGAGTTAAAACAAGAGAAGCTCTCTAACTATAGAGTGGATTTTCATTGCCCTGAATGTTCAATTATTCCGAGACAGGGCTCTTTGGAGGTAATCAGCATTAGATGAGTCATGAGAGTAGGGTGCTCATGGTGGGATTAGTACCTTTACACACCATAAAACTCCTTCTCTCCCTCTCTCTCTCTCTCTCTCTCTCTCTCTCTCTCTCTCTCTCTCTCTCCCCGCCCCCCACTCTTTCTCCCATGGATCCAATGTCAAGAAGGCAGCAATCTATGAAAACTCTTCACCAGAAACCCACCTTGTTGACACCCTAGGATCCAACTTCCAGTTTCCAAAATGGAGGAAATAAATTTCTACTGTTAAAAGCATCTTGGACTAGGAGTCTCTTTTTGGAAACTTAAGTAAACTAAGTCAAGATCCCACTTCCCTGCCAGCCAGTGACCATGCAAATCCAAAGTCTGCACTGTTAAGGGACAGTCAGTGTGTCCTGCCCAGCCTTAGAGTGGTAACCAGGTGTTCTTCCGGTTATATCAATGACAGTATAGAAGACCAGAGGATCCAAATGAATTAAGGAAGGACAGGATGTGTCCTAAGACAAAGACAAACTCCCATCCATGTAGGAAAATGCTCATTTGGCTGCTTCCCTGGGCTCGTCTGACTTCTTAGGAGTAGTAAAAGCAAGAAGATATGTCTTTCAGAAATATTCATCTTAGATCCAACCCCAGTGACCTGAGTCCTAGTTTTGGGCTCCAGAAGCCAGAACTCCTAAAGCCTGATTGTAAATTCCTAGTCCCATCTTTCCCAACCATGAAGCCTTCTCTACAAGTCAGGCTGCTAAGAGATCACATAGCTAACATAAATGGGCAGATGGCAGGACCTGGTTCCCATTGGACAGCCAAGGAAATGAGGCTATTCCAGCCCACCATCATGGTGAAGGCTGCAGCAGCTTGTAACCAAGTAGAAATGGAGCCTTAGGTCACCTGAACTACTTACCCAAGGCCACATGATGCCTCTTGCAGCAGACTGTAGCTCACTGAGACCGTTTGTTGCTATGCATATGGGAACCTGGCAGCTGTCTCTGAGGGCTTTCAAACCGCACAGCAATAATGAGCCCCTAGGGCTTGAGGCCCATCTGCTCTGCGAAGACAGAGCTTCAAAGGAGATGTCACAAAGCATCCCAAGATGCTGGATGCTTCCCTCAGAGCTGGAGCACTGCCCTCAGCCTTTAAGCTGGGGTGGAACCACACAGAAGACCAAGTTCAATCAGCACCAGCCAGAAGGTGGTGGTTCTGCAGCTCTAAGGCCACTAGAGGAGTAGAGTATTGGCCTGGCCTTAAGAAGTCTCCAATAAGGTAGTGAGGGTCCTACAGAGCTTTTTATAGAGTTGAGAATGTTCACAGAAGGTAGACAATTCTAGTCTATTGGTAAAGGAAGAAAGAAGCCTTTAAAAAAAAAAACTATGCAGTAGGCTCCTAGGAGTCATCCAAGATTATGTCAAGAATTGTAAGTGGAGTACATTGCCTCCTGTAGTTCTCTAAGACTCACCTCTAAGGTTCTAAGATAGGCTCACCTTCTCCTTCAATGACTAGCAAACAGTTTTGCTAATGTCATTACTCTGTTTGCCACCAAGCTGTGGCTTTCCTTTCTTCTTAAATAACAACAGTTCTCAACATAGTCTACAAGATCCAGCAGACTTGGCCTCCATCCACACCATTAGCCATGATCATTCTTGCCCTTCCTAACTGTGTGTGGTCCAGATACCTTGACTCTTTCAGCTTCTCTGTCAATATCCCTCAGCCTGGGGCCTCAACACATCGTTTTCCTTGGCTTGAGTTCTAACCTAAGGCTCTTTTCCTCTGTTGAGTATCCCTGACTATCCAGGGTGGATCAATCTCCTCACATTCACTCTCTCACGGAACCACAGTTCTTCTCTTTCTCCATGCTGCAATGTGGTCGTGTGATGCCCCTTTTAATGGAAATCTCTGGTTCATTCCATCATCCCTGTTAGTCAGGAAGTCCCATGAGAGCAGGAACCTTTCTGTTTGTTTGTTTGTTTGTTTGTTTGTTTGTTTGTTTTTTCGAGACAGGGTTTCTCTGTATAGTTTTGGTGCCTGTCCTAGATCTCTCTGTGTAGATAAGGCTGGCCTTGAACACACAGAGATCTGCCTGGCTCTGCCTCCCGAGTGCTGGGATTAAAGGCGTGCGCCACCACCACCCAGCGAAAGCAGGAACCTGTCTACATTTGTTGATATTTATACACACAAAAGCTAGCCAGGCACATGATGTGTACTCCACTAGTGAATGCTGAATAAATGAACAAGGGTGGCAAGAGTTCTAGCTAGGAGTTCTGAGGGTCGTGTGATTGCTCTCCTTCTCAGGTTGGACACCCTCAGAAGCATACTCAGGACCAATTTATATAGGGGGTGCAATCAGGAAGAATGAAAAAGAAGGAATAAAAAATAAGGAGTGATAAAGGAGACTGCTGGCCTGGAGGACTGGGACCCAAAGGGAAGGAGAGATGGAGAGAGGGAGGGAGGAGCTGATGGATGCCAAAATGCACAATAGGCCAGGCAGCAGAAGCGAGAGGGAACTCCTCCTCCATCTGCACAGCTCTGGAGCTGGTTTCTGGAGAGTCCAGCCTCAGTCGGGTCTACCTTTACATGAGAGCTCTCTGGACCAGCAGCCTCTATGCCTTCACTGCTCCTGGTTTCTCATTGGCCCACAATTTCAACTCTCACTACAGAGATTTGTTTTAGGTAACTCTTCTTTGAACCCAAGAATATTAAAACCTGATTAAACTGTGTGGCCTAACTCATCCCCTCCTGAGACTAAAATCAGTACCTTGTATGGAGATGATCTCTCAAGCTATAGAGTTTCTGGTCAACCACGTGACTTCCCTTCCTGAGCCCATCTCATGCAAAAAGACAGAAATTAACATCTGTGTAACAGGGACCCAGACCTAGGAAATAGGCCTAGATTTTATGAATGACATCCCTTATCCTCCTTTGCACTTCTTTGTTCTTTTTTTAAGTTATTTTTTGTTCTTTTGACTTTTGAGACAGTCTCACTGTGTTTTCTAGACCAGACTTGAACTTGCAATCATCCTCCTGCAGCCTCCAGAGTGTTGAGATTAGAGGCATGCATCCTTGCACAGTACCTACTGCATGTCTTAATGTGTAGGCACCCATAACCCAGCTGCACAATCAGTAGGCATTGTAGTGAGTACCTGCTACATGTTCAAAACCATGCTTGTCCTAGAGAGCATTGCTGTGAAGGCAGAATATGCCCCTGTCCTTGTGGAACTTACAGTATAGTGGGGGACACATACATCAATTAAATAAGCACCCAAGCACATGCTAACCTACAACTAGAATAAATACTTGGAAGAAGAACAATTGGCCCTGTGAGATCATAACATGGGGAGAGGTGGATGACCTCATCTAAGGATGAGGGGAGCCTCCCTAAGAAAGGGAACCAGAGACTTGGGGAAGAGTTGAAGAGGATGAAGAGGTAAGGAGGCAATGTTCTCATCAGAGGGAACAGCATGTGCCTGATGGATAATGAAAAGGTGGATCTATGAAGATGAAAGCAGATGGCTGAGACAAGGAAAACCAAGACAGCCAGCTGGGCTGGTCCGTGGAGATCCCAAGTCCCACTGTGGAGAAGAAACATGTCAAAGGGTCTTGCTTCTAAGGGGCCTGGTGGGCTAAAGCACCCTGCGGGCCACTTCTTCAATGGAAAGGTACAGTGAGACTTATGCAAAGGGAAAAATGTGGACTACTATGAGCACCTCCCATGTGCCAGAAAGAGCACCTACTGTGTGCTGGGCACAGTGTCAGATGCAAGCACCCAGGAAAACATTAGATGTATCTATTTATTCAATTCAACAATTGCCTATAGAGCCATTGCTGCTCTCCCTGACCAAGCAGAGGCAAAATAACTTTCATATCCCCCCTCTAAGGAAAGAATAAGAGAACTTATATCCAAACTCCTGGTACTCTCTCTAATTGATGTTCAGTTCTCTCATTTACTTTATTTTAACAAACAAGGTGCCATTTGGATAGAAAGACATTAGCCTGAGACACCCTCAATCAACGCTACTTTTGGGTGTTCAGGAGATTGTCTGATAGAACCATTAAAGGAGAAGGCGAAGATATTTAACCTCTATTTAATAATTATTCCTAGATCTGGCCTTAGAATCACAAGCTGGGGACGCTGCTCTAAATAAGCCTTTTACAAATCACTTGGAAATGTAATACCATAAGTAGTTACATTGTGGAAATCATGAATGTACACACCTACAGAATAAATGGAAAACCCTCTCCTAATGTTATGTAAATGAGAATGGTGATTAGATGAAATCTCTAGGGGCAGAGTTTTACACAGATCGCTGGATCTCAAACCACCACAGTAGAAAGAGAGATTCTGAGCCCCAAGAAAACTGGGTTAGATGTTGCACGTGCTAACTCTGGTAACGACAAAGGCAAGGCTTTGACTAAAATTGTTCCATACACTGCAAGGAGGAGGAAGATGCAGTATTTCTAAATTCACATACTATTTTACATCACATATGAATTTCAATATGTATGTGCAACTAAATTAATAAATCAGATGCTACAAACAGACATCTGACTCCTTCATTTAATTCTCTACAAGCTTATAGTTCAACTCCTACTAGGTAGGTCAACTGGGTAGTTGACCCCCTACCCCTATATGGGATCATCCCACTGGAAAAGGTACAAAATGTACTTTCTATTAGGAGCTGTTCTGTATTCCATCATTCATGGGAATGAGTTGTGTAATGAAGTAGGAAACTCACTCAGGTCTACCCATCAGACAGATCTTGATCCACCAACCAGACAATCTAATAAAGCTGCTTAAATTTGAGGAGTAGCACATAAGCATCCTGTTAATAGGAATCTGGTCCAGAAAGATTTGGAGGCTAAGCAGCTCAACCTTATGGGCACAATGGGTACTACTAGAACAGAGCCCTACTGAAGACTGTGCCATTAACCCATGTAGGTATCCCCAGATGTGGGACCTATGCACAACCACATTATAGCCTGATCTCAGTGGCATGCCATCTCTTGAGCACATACACAGTACCCCTGAGCTCATGATGAGCAGAATTCCAGGCTATATCACACTCAGACCTTGAGAGGACCCATCACTGGCCCAGGTTTGAGACTCCCGCCTCCCTAGGCTGCAGGCCACCGCTTCCATAGACTAGCATGTGCACTGTCTACTGGCAACTACTTCTTTCCCAAATGTCAAGGTTCTCTGAGCAGCTACCTCCAAACAGAGCCAGGGGTTCACTGAGATCTCACCTGCAGCCATTAGCAGGTCAGTACTCCCTTCACAGGGGGACAGGGCAGATTAGCTGCCACTCTGTAAGGCTCTCACGTCTCCCTGCTGCATGAATCACGCTTCCGGTGGTCCCCGCAATCTTCCTTGGCACACACAGCATCAGCCCTTTCTGGTCACTTCACTCCCGTCCTTCTTCCCCTCGACCTCCTAAATACGGGTTCTCATAGCTGCACTGAGCAGCCCATGTCTGTACCACTGGCCATTTGGCAAAAGAGTGCAAACCATCCCATCTGAGTAGGATCTCCAGAGAATGAAATGCCAACTCCTGGCTCTCCTCTGCCGTTAGGTCTGCCTCTGCCCGTTCATGTAGTCAGTCACCCACAAGCAGGAGGCTTTGGCACTGTCTCTCCCTCTTTCCTTTCTCTCCACATCTCAGTCCAGGATTTCATTTTATGTCTACACGGAGCTACTTCATATTTGACATCAGCTTTCAAAATGGCAGCCATGCCATCTGGCTCAGCCCCTCCAATCTGTCCTGCTTCCAGCTGCCAATACCACAGTCTTCAATGCATATCCACAGGTCCAGTGAGAGGATGTCATGGCACTTTTCTGCCTAGCAAGAAGGGACAAGGCCACTACTGCTCTTGCACAGTTACTGGTCACCTGGAACTCATCACACAGGACATACATGCTTCCTGTGGTTCCACCTGGTCTGTACCTGTGAAAGCATTCAGAATGCTGTCATTGTTACTCTCAGGCTCCAACCAAGGCTCCTATCCCAAGAATTTGTCCCTACATACTGGTCCCTCAAAGACTGAATGTTCAACCCCCTCCCCATGGCAGTATGGAGAGAACCCAACAGGCTGAGCCTACAGATGAGTTATTCCAGTCTTCTGTGCCTCCATTACCTCATCTGAAAATGGGATGGTAGCATTCTAGTAAGGGGAAGATCAAGTTTTCTTGTGGTTTCTACTTCTATTGCTCAGTACCTACTGAGGACTCTTGCTCAGAAAACATCCCTCTGAAGCATCCAGGCCTAGAAGGGCCCAAGGATGACCTACATATACACACAGAGAGACACACACAGAGAGAAGAGAACAAACATTCTCTCTCTCTCTCTCTCTCTCTCTCTCTCTCTCTCTCTCTCTCTCTCTCTCTCTCTCTCTTTCTCCTAAGACTATGGCTGTGGGTCTGATAGTACATATTCTTTTGCCTCAGGGGAATCCCAGGGCATAAATTGACCCTCGAGAAATCCCTAGGGGTCAGGGGTCATTCTGAGACTTCTCTTGAAGTCTCAACAGTTCCCATGTCTGTTCCTTCCTTGTCCATTTTTCTCCAACCTCCTCTGATACTCCTTAAGAAATCATGTATTCCTGGATCTTCATTTCAAGCTCTGCTTCAAGAGACTCTACCCTCAGATAAGTGCCCACCTTGCAGAGCTGTAATGAAGAGTCAGTCTTCATCTGCATGCAAAGTTCCTGGCAAAGGACCCACCATGAGGATAGGCCAAAGTCACAGCACCACAGTTATCAAGCTCAGGTCACACTCTGTCATTGATGTGTTTCACCTCCCCTTCATGACAAAAAGTAAAAGTAGAGGCCATGGCTTCCAAATGCATATAAATCCTGTGTCCAGACACTGGGTTTGAAACCGCAAACTCTGGTTTAGGCTCTGTGGCTGTAACTAGCACCCAAAGTGTTCTTTCTCAATGCTCCCTCAGAACAAACAGTATTACATAATCACTGTCTAATCCCCTGTGGCCCTGGAGAGTCTTCAGGTGGAAAGAGGGTCTGCACAGAACCTGTAAGGCTGGATGATACAAGGGTTAGTGCAAGGGGATGTCACAACCGTAGCCCAGAAAGGAAAGGCTGGAGTCCTCCACCTCTGTCCAGATAAAGCCCACCACCTCCACTGTTAAGGGGAATAATACCACCTGCCATTATCAGTATGTAGTGGGCAGGACCACTGCGATAGCTGCCCTGGAAGAGACTCTCCAAAAGCAAGGAGGACATGAAGACTGACATCAGCTTCCTTGTGCAGAAAGGGACATTGTAACTACACATTAAGCTGGTGCCCTCACGGGCCTTAAAGAAACACACATTACTCACTGTAAAGTATGAAGGGTTTGGCTGTGAACTGCACAGTGGGAAGGGGGCTGCTGTAAAACTCAGACCAGGCATCTGAAAGACAGCCCCAGAGGATGATGCGCACCACTTGAACACCAGCAGTGCTCAGAGTCTGCAGAGATTATTTGAACTGGTCAGTATAAAAAAGGTTTAATACACATCTTATCCTCAAGTGGTGTTTAAATAGGAATGAACTTGAAAAGCATCCAACAGCACAAGACTGCCCAAATAAAGCCTGAGTGGTACCATAATGTACTTCACCAATCTGCTATTGCAAGGAATACTTTGCAGCCCTTGGAAATAAAAATATAAATGAACATATGTGTACAGGAAAGGCTTTGATGATGTATCATGATGTGAAAAATCAAATTATAGAAAAATATAGATAGTTCCACATATAAACATAAAATTTGCAAGAAGAATAGAATGGGGGGTCAGCAAACTAGAGCTACAGGGCCTGTTTTATGAATGGAGTTGTATTATTCTATATCCACACTTTGTCATTTATTAACTGCATATGGCCACTGGAGAGTTCAGTGATTGTGACAGAAATTGCAAACGACATACAGCGTTTGGTCTTTTAAGAAATCTATGAAAGTTTGTCAATTCTTGATCAAGAAGAGCAGATGCCAAATGTTCATTACACTCATTTCAAAGTAGCAGGAAGTTAGGTCATTTGATTTAGGGCTGGATTTTTTTGGGGGGAGGGTTGTTGTTGTTGTTGTTGTTGTTGTTGTTGTTGTTGTTTTAGGCAGTGCTTGGGACTAAATACTCAGTCTTATGTTTACAAGGCAAGTACTCTGCCACTGAGTTATATTCCAAACTCCATTTTTTAAACTGATGACTATACATACTTACATTTTCTCTGCTACGACGATGTGTAGTCTTCTAACAATGCATAGTTTTGAAAACAATCTATTTGCATATTTACAGTAAAAAATAATTTCACACATATGTATGAAGATGCCAAGATAAAACTCATGAGTTTGTAAGCTTAAAATTAATTAAATAATAACAATCATATTAATATTCATGAAGGCTTTCTCCATTTTATAGCTGAGAACAGAGTTTCTGAAAGTCAGCAACTTTCTCAGAGTTCATAATAAACCCCAGCTTGCTCAGCCTGACCCAAAGATTTTCTCAAGACAAACGTGATTCTGAGCATCAATTTGGTGATGGATGGAAGGACTCCATCTCCTCTCCTGCATATGCAGGACAAGGAGACCTCCCTGAGAAGCATCCTTATAAACTCAAAGGATCCCTTCAAGAAAAGTTAGCCTGGATGGTATGCAATCCTCCAAAGATGAGAGGCCTCAGATAGTGTGTGGCTCCTGAGTCCACAGTGCCTAGGCTCAGGCTGTTGGGCCAGCTGGGATGGATCCTGAACTGATTCTAGTCTCCCTCCATCGCAGGCAGAGGGATTGAGGTCAACAGGCTAAGCCAGGCACGCCGGAGTCATAAATTAAAGCTGAACATTCCCCAAACTCCTGCAGGTCCTTTCCTGCCTCCTCCCACTGTCCTTCCAGCTCCTGCTCTTCCCTCTTGGATCCCAGATGCCCCTGTCAATCAAAAGGCTCCCATCTCCCCAGTCAGGTTATTTCATTCTTCTACATACTTACAATCACACTCCCCTTTGCACAAAAAGTCCATCCTCACCCAGGCCACTTGGCATTCCTACTTATGCTTTGAAAGAAAGGTCACAAACTAAAAATTCACCCACTAGCCAAATGAAGCCCACAGATGCATTTTTCAGCCCCATGTGGGATTGTGAAAAGAAGGACATTTTATATTAAAAAATTTAGATTTCCAATCCTTCCAGACCAAGCAGATCTAGTAACACTCATCCCACGTCCCCATGTGGCAATCACGGGCTATGGCTGAGGAGCAGCTGTTCTCATTGATGTGCGTTTTCCAGTCGGTCATGGGCACAAACGCCATCACCTACCTCCCCCCGCCACACACACACACACACAGGCCTCTGGAGATCTAGCTGTGATTGCTACTTTTGCCTTGAAGTTTCTGACCTTAAGTGTACTCCTTGGCCCAGAAAAAGCACCTGAAAATGTGTTAGAATTGCACACTCCTACACCTGGTTCCAGACCTACTGAGTGTTACTCTCTCCAGAGTAATCTGGACAGCCTGTGCCCTCAACTGGTCATCTGCTCACCCACCCTCATCCTCAGTCTCAGCAAAGCTCAGCTCTGTGAAGCTCACGATCTCCTGTTCCCCTTCTGTTGCATGCCCTGTGGACTGTCTTCCTATCTGGCGAGGTCCTTCTGGGCAGGGCTATTTCTGATTCCACCCTCCCCAGTGCCTAGCACAGAGCCAGCCCATCAGGGATCAGGAGCTTCTGCCAAATTGAACCGACTTCCTTGATGATGATCTATGCCTCTCACGTTAGAGAAGAGTACCCACAAGGCAGCCTCAGGCCTCTATGGATGCAATAGAATGGCAAGATCCAAATGCCTACAGCTCCACAAGTAAAAGCATTTCTGCAGAAGATGAAGTAATTCCTACTCACAGCATCTGCTAATCGCTCAAGATCCTTCTAGATGCACGGGGCTGTAGAACGAAGGGTGTTATTAATGAAACCGTCCGGACTGGGAGGCAGCTCTGAACAGCGGCCCTCCTTCCTAACAATGCCTTCTCCCGAACGCTAATCTCCTGCCATTATTTGAAATTCTTCAAGTGCTAGAGAAGTCATGTAGGGTGTTTTCCCGAATAGTCACTCAGCTGACAAGCATTTTCTAATTGACAGAACATTCTGAAAAGACAGATTAAAGAGAGGGGGGTGCTGAATTAAGATGGTGCAATTGCCCACACACAGCAGGAGGCTAAACTGACTGAAACGTGAGATTCTGAAGAGAAGTTGTTTGCCATGGCCTTGAGAGAATTCAGAGAGGTTCCACTATAGGTAGCTCCCATCCGGATGGACGGCTCTCCTCCCACAACCTCAAGACCAGACTCAAAACTGAAAGGCAGTAGCAGTAACAAAATGGTTACTAACGGTTCAGGGCCTAAACTGTGTCTGAAACATCACAGTAGCCTGTGTGCCAAGAGATCCATACTTATCTATTGGGGATTGTCCCCATTTTCCAGGTGAGAATACAGAAATGCACCCAAGTTCATAGTCCCTGTAATGACAGGGCTAAGGTCAAGTCCACTTTCTCCTAACTTGAGAAGTTCTGTGTGGGAAATACAGTTCATAGTCCCTGTAATGACAGGGCTAAGGTCAAGTCCACTTTCTCCTAACTTGAGAAGTTCTGTGTGGTCTTTTTTTTTTTTTTTTATCATCAAACCACCTCCTCCCCTTTAAGGAAACACAGCTTGGAGGGAGTGCAGAGTAGCTTCCATAGAGAGATCCCCAAGCCACAGGGCACAGCCCTCCAGTGAAGAGGCTCAGCACAAGTGTCGCCTAGGGTGTCCTGTGGGCCACTGTCACACCTCTCCCGATGCCCTTGGAGCTGAAAGCCCTCCAGGTTAGACTCCACTATCAATCAACCCTCCTTTAGTACCACAGGGAGCTGATGGACTCCCCCACCACGGCCCTCAAACCACACGCGCTTTGAACAGCTAATGAGGCATGCTGGATGGCTGCGCTGCCCAATGTTTTCAGATTTCCTGGGGTGAGATAATGCCACTGACGAGGAAGTGTACACTGAGCCATCCCAAGCACTGATAAGGTGTTAATAAACCTTAGCAAATGCTGATTGGAGCTGGCTCTGGCAGCACCGAGCTGCACTCTTTCCACACAAGCAGGAGGCCCGCCAATTAAACTCGGGGAACTTCTCACTTTGGAGGTGATCCCAGGATGGCAATGGAGGAAATGCATCTCCAGCATCCGCAAGGTGCACACGGGCCAGACTAAACCGGGGTGTCAAGCTGCAGCTTAGCACCAAAGGACAGTGTGAGCAAGAAACACTTTGCAGCCCTCACCCAAAAGGGCCAAAGACCTCCATCACCCCCATGTCCCAGATAATCTGTAGACACTGGGTTTACTTTAAATGTTATGACACATATATTTATAGCTGATACAGAAACTTTTAGGATAAAATGTTTCAAAATAGACAGGGAGCAACAGCAGATGTTGGGTGTCCCCGCCCAGTGTGTCTGTCACTCAGCTGTTCGGGTGTGGGTCCCAGAGCCCTGGGTTAAGGTTTTGTCTCACCTAGAAGTGCAAGGAGCCTATGTCCTTCTCCAAAGATGACACACAGTTTATAAATGGCTGTCCTGGAACACAAAAGCTCAACCCTTTGCCTCAGGTTAACTTATGGCCATTCCTGTTCTGGGTTTCCCACCAGGACCAGGCAAAGCCAGAGCTGCTGAACCTCAGCTATGGGCCTCCCATCCTCAGTGAGCTCACTGGAGCTTCTCCCTGGATACAGGAGCCTCTGCCAGGCCCTGCTTCCAAAGGACAAAACTTTTGTAAGAGGAAAAGGAGAGGGGTTGATAGAAGGCACTTTGAACACCATTGTGTTTCAGGTACCATCTTACAAATTTCCCACTACCTGATTTAGAAACTTTGCTATGTAAGTCCTGTGTCATCAATCACACATAAGGAAACCAAGGTTCTGGGCAGGAAATGACTTGGCCATGGTCACATGGTCCCTCAATAACAAAGGTCAGATTCCATCTAGGTCTGGTTGACAGTGAAGTCAAACCAAGAACGTTCCCACATCACACGGTGACCACGCTTATCAGGAGCAATGCAAAGTCAGACAGAGAGAGAATAGAGCTTAATAAGATCCAGATATGAAAAGATAATATGAGGCTGAAGGCTGACAGGCCAGCAGGAAGCACGGGAAGCTTCCCTTCACAGTCAACTAGCCATTCTGTGCATTCCTGTCGTCCCCAGAGGGAGCCTATGCAGATTACCTAGCAAGGAATGGACTGCTTGATACCACTCTGGTTCCCAGTTAGAAAGCACACCCTACATTTTAATTTCAAATGTGTATTTCACTGGTCAACAGATTGAGGCAAATATTCCCACACTGGGCCCTGCCCTAAAGGAGCTAGCAGTTTCGACAAAGGTGAAGAATTTCCTGCCAGGGACAGCGGCTGTTCATGCTGTCACATGCCCTCTCACTTAATTAAAATGAGCTGCGTGATGAACATCTCAGGGAGGCGGTTCGCTCCAACGGTGTCATCTGAGGACACGGCCATTCCTAAGAAGGTAGATAGTCTAATCCCAGTCTAAAGGAACCAATGGAGAAGTGTGCCACCAATGCTGGGCAAGCATTAATTATTGGCTGGTGCCCTGTAGCTGAAAGGCAGAGGCTGTGAGCAGAGGGAGGGAGCTGCCTTCCTAACATGCTCACCAATCTGTATCTCCTGTTCCCCTCCCCGGGTTTCAGCTGTCCTGTCTCCCATGGCTACAATCAGAAATGTCAACCTGCTCTTCAGTCCCTTCCTCAGCTTGATGTGACCTGCCAATTTCCTAAAGGTACCACAAGGAGGAGCAATGTATGTGAACAGCTGGAGAAGGCAGGGTTGTGGAAGATAGGGGTGGAAACACGATGGAGTGTGGAAGTGTTTACATCCCCTAATGAGAACTGCAGTCGGGAGAAAGGATCCACTCATCTGAGCCAGGTCTACAAGAACACCTGCCCTCCCACCACAGGGGAGCACAAGGCCCAGGGTAAGCAGAATTATAAACAGCCCTGAGCTTTGGGGGTTGGGAAGGGCTGTGGACCACAGAGATACAGTCAAGAATACTTCCAACCCTGGTACGGTGGTCAGCCAAGAAGCTTCATTAGAAAGGCTGTGCTGAATCTGTTCCCATGGGAAAAAGAGTTGAAGTTATTGGGCCAGAGCATCTAAGCATCTTCATTTCCCATGGGTTAGAGTGGTCCTTTCTACCTCTACTGAGGCCTCGTGGAGAGAAAAGGTCATCCACGGTGCATGGGACCCAGAAAGTCCATCGGAGTTAGCAGGCAGGTAAGAGGGATGTGGTCACCTGATCCTGATCATGGTGAACAGGGATGCCCACGAGGAAACCCTTGGCCACTGTGGGTTCTGACAGGATACCTAAGAAAAGAACTAAGCTTACAGAAGACAGACAGGAGTCCAGGAAAGACCAGCAGTAGTGGAATCCACTGGAGAAATCACCTCTGAAGGCATGTAGACTGGAAAGGCAATTGTGAGTCAGTACTGTTTATTTATTATTCCTGCATACCCAGTTTACTTCCTTCGTTTGTCTGGCTCAGAAACATTTTTGGAAGTTCTGTACATCTCCAAGATTGGCTAACCAGAGAAGTAGCAGGCATGGGGCTGGAAAGGAGGCACTATATGTTAACAGAACATACACCAGAAGCAGAAACCAAAGCAATCACTGTACCGGGAGCATAGAGAGACTGAGTGGGCCACACCATGGACTACTACTCTTGTACTGAAGAGTCTCCTCCAAAGATCAAATCTTCCCCAAGGGAGACTATTTCCTAGGGTGTAAGTGCAGAAGCTAAGGTAATCATCTCAAATGTTGGATGGGCTGTAAGGGGCAGAGATTCCAGGCCTTTTTCTAGCATCCATCCTCCCTGACATCAGAGTCTTTCCATAGGGACCTCACCTCCATTACTGTCTGTACAAGAATGATATGAAATGGTGTTCGAGCTAGCTTCTTTCAGCAGATACAGAGAGCATTCACCCACATTCCCAGAACCCTAGAGCCTGCAAAGCAAGCATTCCAATCACATAACATGACAGAGAGAGTGGCCCCGGGCTCCTTGCTCATTCCTGACAGCTTGCCTTTCTCGTCCACTCACTTGTGTACCAGCCACCTTTCAGCAAACATTCACTGGCTGTGCCAGGCAAAGAACTTGACCCTGTGCACACAGACTCACAAGACTCCTTCAGTCTCATCTTGACCCTGCGAGGCCTCAGCAGCTAATGCAGAGGAACCAGTTGAAAAGCCAGTGTCTGCAAAGAGTCTCATCATGTTGGGGCCTTCCCTAAAGCACACTGCTATGTATCCCTGGGACCCGTTTCTAAACCCACTCTGCCTTCAAGCTGGCACAAGGCAAGTGAATCTAACAACTTGTGGTGTCTTCTGAGAGTGAACCCCCTGGCTTATCTGCTTCATTTAACTTGTGTGAACATATTAAAGCATTTTGAATGATTTAAAAATACAAGAAAATTTGCTGATGATTCAACTCAAATACAGAACACACACACTATACACACACACACACACACACACACACACACACACACACACACACACAAACCACCACCACCACCACCACCACCACCACACTCAGGGCTGACCAGCTACATGAAGCCTGTGCCAAGAGACCATACAGGACTAGTAGAGAACTGATCTCAACCTGTTAGTAAGAACAGGAAGACTCCTAGTGTGGCTTAGCATGTCTGTGTTGCATAAATGCCCAGAGTTCAAGTGTAACAGTTGATGGCACACAGATGTAATCTAGTTCTACCAGAAATGCTGCAGAAGCTCAGCATCACCCTTACCTTCCCTGAGCCTCCGTTCCCACCATGAGTCAGGATGCACTACACCCTCTCAGGTAAAGAGCAAAAGATGCTCAAAAACTGCTCATTCAAATAAATGGCCACTAAAACCAGTCCTTGTCTTTGATTACAAGCAATTTTTTCATTCTATCCTAAGCCTTGTTGCACTAAACCCATAAGCCTCCCTTTTGATTACATCAAGATTGATACTTTCTCGTTACAAAGTACAACTGACATTTTTCAGAGCACTCTACTAGAGAATGAAAGGTATACTACCAGAGTGCCTAGAGAGGTAAGGGGAGCCAAAATGACTACCTGGGAGAAGCTCACGGATACCGGGAGAGACCAAAATTTAAGGTGGAAGCTGGCCATGGAGTAGAAAGTCCAGACTGCCAATCAGGGGACCTTCTAGGTTGTGAAAGAGGTGGTCAGAAATGAATTCCTAGAGGACGGGTCAACACCTGAGGGAATGTGAAGGAGGGAAAGGAATGGCCAAGGGGAAGGGACACAAGATGGAGACATCTCTAGGAACAGAGACCAGGGAATGGAATAAGGGTAGAAACCTGAATCATTGGCTGCGGCTGATGGACGGGGAGAAGGAGAAAGGAATGAGGAGAGGTGGAGAAAGGA
Source organism: Peromyscus eremicus (assembly GCF_949786415.1). Lineage (NCBI taxonomy): Eukaryota > Metazoa > Chordata > Mammalia > Rodentia > Cricetidae > Peromyscus > Peromyscus eremicus. The sequence goes on along the minus strand of NC_081425.1, from coordinate 93,541,203 downwards.
CAGCCTGCCTTTCAAAAGGCTGAAAGAGAAATGCAACTCAGGCGATTGGGAGCCATGAGAGGGTTTATACAGAGAGCTGACAAGGTAAGTTTTATATTTGAGACATTTAAGTTTATGACAGTGTCTAGCCATGATCCATATCTCAACCACCTTCCCTCTAGAAAAATCTATGATGACTTGAACAACGATGAAAACAGTAAACTAAGATTTATCACTAACCAAGGAACAGATTGTGTGGAGAAACTTGAACAATTTGTAACACCTATGGAACTAAAAGAAGACTCATGGGAAAGACACTGCCTGCCCATTTTTTAGCTTACTAGATTTTTTTTTTCTCAGACAATAACAAGTTTTTCCTCATTTTAGCCAGAGGAGTCAATAGCTACTCTGTCAATTTGTTTTTATTCTGTTGAGTAAAGAAATATAGGCATGTTTAGGGAAATATAAATAAATATATTTTAAGTGGTGGAGGTAATTAAAGACAACACTATATACATAAAATAACACAAATCCATTCCAAAATAGCAGGGAAAATAATGACCTATAGAACCCCAAATTACATAAAATATAAAACCAAAAGAAACAGCAAGAAAACAAAAATGTAAAAGAAAATCTCAGAAGTAGTGTCAAGTATATGTCTTAGGATGATATGCATATATTAAGTAAGTCCCCAGGCTAAGGCACAGACAAAAGCCAGTTCTGTAGCTAACTGTGGATCCACACCTGAATGTGGCTGACAGCTGATCATATAGAGTCCTCCCTTGCTCCCATGTGCTTGTGTGTTTGCCGTTGTGGTTGGGGCATTCCAAATTAGGTCAGTCTCAGACATCAGTCTACCCCAAGGAGACACTACAGCCCCTTTGCTAGGGTATGAAAACAATTGATTCACCTGTCCTTGCTTCACACACAACTGCAGGGTGCAGAAAATGCATGCCAGCAGCCTTGCAACACAGGAGAAACTCAAAGCTTTTAAACTCTGTTGCATCGTCTGCAGCAAACAAACCACACTATGAAAACATCAAGAGAACTGTTAGATTTTCCTGATAACTTTTATCCAGGTGGCGGCTTTGTGAGTCTTCAGAATAAGGAACAGAGACCAACAACTTTCATTCACATTTCTAGTTTGTAACTTCTTGGTAATTGAAAAGGAAATCTTTGCTTTTTGAAAGGGAGTTAGAAGGTGACATTAACACCCCCAGATATTTCAATAAGTAAAATAAAGTCTCATTAAAAAATATTAGTAAAATACAGACTGTAAGCAAATAAACAGACTGAGGCACATGCTCACCCTCAGCACAAGGCTGACAATGGAACGGATTTATCCTGCACTCAAACTGGAGCTCCATACAGCATAGAGACTCATGCTGATTCTCAGCTACACACGGCTGAGGGGGAAGTGAGACACTGTATTCTGAGAAAAGAGCCATGAGACAGGAGCTAATGCCTTCACAGAATGTACTGCTCTGGCGGTCCACCCCAGCCACAGAGCTTTATCTAGTAGGTTTCTTAGGGGTATGGCAAACAGAGATAATCTCTTTTTGCCTCTTCTGGAATAATTCAGGAGGATAAAGGAAGCTGATGCTTGTCCTGCTCTGTGTACAATAAGGGCACTCAGGCCTACTCCAAGCTCCAGGTCACAATGTGGCATGTGGTGGTTTAAAAGAAAATGGTCCCCATGGATTCATAGGCAGTGGCATTATTAGGAGATGCAGCCTTTCTGGAGTAGGTGCGGCTTTGGTGGAAGAAGTGTGTCATTGAGGGGGGGGGGGCGGGGGGAGGTTTGAGGTCTCAGATGCTGAAGCCAGGTCAGTGGTTCACTGTCTCTTCCTGCTGCCTGCAGATCCAGATGTAGAACTCAGCTCCTTCTCCATCACCACGTCTGCCTGCATGCCACCATGCTTTGTTCCATCATGATAATGAACTAAACTTATGAACTGTAAGCCAGACCCAATTAAATGTTTTATATATAAGAGTTTCTGTGGTCATGGTGTCTCTTTATAGGATAGAAAACCTAACTAAGACAAAAGTTGGCACCGGAACTGGGATGTTGCTGTGATAGGCCCGACCATGCTCTTGTTTGGAGGAATGTGAATTATGGGATTTGGGATTAGAAAAGCGATAAGTGAGGCATAATAGGCCATCCTAGTAGGAACATGGGAAACAGTGGTGCTGAGGGTGATTTGAACTATGAGGGTCTGGTTCAAGAGGTTTCAGAAGAGAAGAATGTTAGTATGTAGCCTAGAAACTATTCTTGTGATATTTTGGTGAAGAATGTGGCTGCTTTCTGCCCTTGTCCAAAAGAACCTGCCTGAGACTAAATAGAATAGTTTTAAATTAATTGCATTTGCACAGGATATTTCAAAACAGCCTAGTGTAGACTATGTGGCTATTAGTGACCACACTTATGCAGATCTATAATGAAAAGGAGCAGGCTGATAAAGGAAAGTTACAAAATGTACAATTTGAGGAGAAAAGAACACCAGGTACTGGAATGGAGGTAAGTCCTGTGTCTAAGGAGACAAACAGATTAAAGAAAGGCCTGATGTTAAATGGAATAAAGGGAGTGGAGACCTAAGGATAAGATCCCACCCAGCTAAGCTTCCAATGTATGAAAAAGATTAGAGCCAGGTGTAGTGGTACATACTTTTTTAAAAATATTTTTATTTTATAATTAATTTAATTTCACATATCAGCCATAGATTGCCCCACCTTCCCCCCAATGCACCCCCCATTCCCACCTCCTCCAAGGCAAGGTCTCCCTAGGGGTCAGCCCAGCCTGGTAGACTCAGCCAAGGCAGGTCCAGTCCCCTCCTCCCTTCACCAAGGCTGAGCAAAGTGTCCCAGCATAGGCTCCAGGCTCCAAAAAAGCCTGTCCATGCACTAAAGACATCCCAGCTCCACTGCCTGGGGGCCTCCCAAACAGTTCAAGCTAATCAACTGTCTCACTTATCCAGAGGGCCTGGTCCAGTTCCATGGGGGCTCCTCAGCCATTGGTTCACAGTTCATGCGTTTCCACTAGTTTGGCTATTTGTCCCTGTGCTTTTTCCAATCATGGTCTCAATATCTCTCGCTCATACAATCCCTCCTCTCTCTCTCGCTGATTGGACTCCTGGAGCTCCACCTGGGGCTCAGCCATGGATCTCTGCATCTGCTTCCATCAGACACTGGATGAGAGTTCTATCATGACAGTTAGGGTGTTTGGCCATCGGATCACCAGAGTAGGTCAGCTCAGGCACTCTCTTGACCATTGCCAATAGTCTATAGTGGAAGTATCTTTGTGGATTTCTGGGTACCTCTCTAGCACTCTGCTTCTTCCTATTCCTATGGGGTCTTCATGCATCATGGTATCTCCCTTCCCATTCTCCTACTCTGCTCCTGATCCAGCTGGGACACCTCCTGCTCCCCTAAGCTCTCTTTCCCCCTGACCCTTGCCCTCTATTACCCCACACACACACCTCCAGTTCGCTCATATAGATCTCATCCATTTCTCTGTAATTGGGCAATCCCTGTGTCTTTCTTAGTGTCCTCTTTACTAGGTAGCCTCCCTGGAGTTGTAAGTTGCAGTCTGGTTATCCTTTGTTTTACATCTAGTATCTACTTATGAGTGAGTACATACCATGTTTGTCTTTCTGAGTCTGGGTTACCTCACTCAGGATGATTTTTTTCTAGTTCCATCCATTTGTCTGCAAACCTCATGATGTCATTGTTTTTCTCTACTGAGTAGTACTCCATTGTGTATATGTACCACATTATTTATTATTATTATTTATCCATTCTTCAGTTGAAGGGCATCTAGGTTGTTTCCAGGTTCTGGCTATTACAAATAATGCTGCTATGAACATAGTTCAGCATGTGTCCTTGTGGTATGATTGAGCATTCTTTGGGTATATGCCCAAGAGTAGTACAGCTGGGTCTGGAGGGAAGTTGATTCCCAATTTTCTAAGAAAGCACCATATTGATTTCCAAAGTGGCTGTACAAGTTTGCATTCCCACCAACAGTGGAAGAGTGTTCCCCTTGCTCCACATCCTCTCCAACATAGGCTGTCTTCAGTGTTTTTGATCTTAGCCATTCTGACAGGTGTAAGATGGTATCTCAGAGTCGTTTTGATTTGCATTTCCCTGATGACTAAGGATGTTGAGCAATTCCTTAAATGTCTTTCAGACATTTGAGATTCTTCTGTTGAGAATTCTCTGTTTAGCTCTATAGCCCATTTTTTTAATTGGACTCTTGGATATTTTGATGTCTAATTTCTTGAGTTCTTTATATGATGCATGATATTAATCCTAGCACTCAGTAGGCAAAGGCAGCTGGATCTCCAACCTCTCATCCCAACAGCAAGGAAGAATGCAGAGGACATGGCTATTCTTCTGGGCAGAAGTGCTCAAGAAGTCAAGTGTTAAGCCAGCCTGTACATCCATCCATTCCCTGCCAAACCTTTTCCTTCAGTCCCAGAAAATCACACCACTTCAGAGAAATGTAGACGTCATTACAATTTCATTGTGAAAAAGCCAAAAGCTTTTTGCACTCTGAAGACCACCCTGGTCTACAGATCCAGTTTCAGGACAGCCAAGCTTAGGCAGTGAATGAAACCATCAAAAACAGAAAGCTAGTGGTGATGTATTTAAATGAAGGGACCATGTTCCAGCCCCAGAAAGCAGCAGAACTTGGCAGTTTCAGCCACATGGTTCTGGCTTTAGAGTCAAGGATAAAAGAAAGGGGTTATGGAATCTCTCTCTGTGACTAAAGAAAGGCACTGAGGCCTGGTGTGTGCCAGGGTATCCCTGTATGGAGGCCTAGAGGTCATTGTGTGAAGGTGTGAAAGTAAAGCCTGGATTGCCTTGGAGACCCCAAGATGTTGGAGATGCCAGTGCCATGGGATAACTACTGAGGAGAGCTGCCAACAGGGAGCTGTAACCAGCCCAAGAGAGAGAAGTGTGTTGCAGTCAATGAAGCTGAAAGAAGTTGGAGAACTGAAGAGATTTTTGACACCAGACATGGAGATCAGAGTTTGGAGTTTGCCCAGCTGGTTTTTAGTCTTGCTTTGGTGAAGTATTTCCTCCCTATGCCCCCTTCCCTCCCTTTTGCAATAGTAAGGTATATCCTGTACCATTATATGTAGGAAGTATGTGATCTGCTTTTTTATTTTGATTTTATAGAGGATTGTTATGAGAGAGATATTATAAGAGATTGCCGTGAGTCTCAGAAGAGACATTGGACTTTTATAGACTATGGGGACTTTTAAAGTTGGACTTCATGCATTTCTGCATTATGATATGGCCACAAATCTCTGGGGGCTAGGGAGTGGAATGTGGTAGTTTGAAAGAAAATGTCCCCCATCAGCTCATAGGTAGTGGCATTATTAGGAGGTCTGGCCTTGGTAGATTAGGTGTAGCTTTATTGGAGGAAATGTGTCACTGGGGGGAAAGTTTTGAGGTCTCAGATGCTAAAGCCAGGCCAGTGGCTCACTGTCTCTTCCTGCTGCCTGCAGATCCAGATGTAGAACTCTCAGCTCCTTCTCCATCACTATGTCTGCCTGCATACCACCGTGCTTCCTGCCATGGCGATAATGGACTAAACCTCTGAACTGTAAGCCAGCCCCAATTAAATATTTTCCTTTTGAAGAGTTTCTGTGGTCATGGTGTCTCTTCACAGCAACAGAAACCCTAACAAGACATGGCAGTACTCAAACTCATCTTGAGCTGAGCCCAGCACCAAGAAACAATATCACTCAGGACCTGGACAAAGGATCACAGACTCTCTCATCAGGCTGACAGCAGGAGAGCCTTGCTCAAGGAGGTATGGACAATCAGGTCAGCAGCACACAGGCTCCGGACCAAATCAGTGCACCCAGCTCCAACCTCTCATCCCGACAGCAAGGAGGAATGCAGAGGACATGCCTATTCTTCTTCTGTGCAGAAGTGCCCAAGAAGTCAAGTGTTCAGCCAGCCTGTACATCCATTCCCTGCCAAACCATTATTTTCCTTCAGTCCCAGAAAATCACACCACTTCAGAGAAATGTAGAAGTCATCACAGTTTCATTGTGAAGAAGCCGAAAGCTTTTTGCACTCTGAAGAGCACCAAGAGCAAAGTGGGGTGAGGGGTATTAAAATCTGATCTCCTCTCCTAGAGCAAAGAAGGATGGACTCTGCCTGCCTTTGAGTGGGTGAAATAAAGAGTGGATGTGTGAATGCTGGGGGGAGGAGGGAGTGAGTATAAATATGTGGTTGAGTGAATGAATGAGTAAGTGAGTGAATAAATAAAGTGCAGAAATACATGAATGACTCCGTCACCATGGGAATGAGGAATGGATGGACAACTAAGATTCAGTGCACAGGGAGTGAACGTCAGAACGCATAAAGTGAACACATGAGCTGGAGCCTCTGCCTGGAAGACATGGGTACAGAGCACTGGCTCAGCTCACCATGTGCTCACCACAAAAGTTTTCAACCGTGTCCCCCTCCATCCAGCCACTCAGACCCAGAGGAGCAATTGCAAGTTGTCATGGACTATACTATGCCACACATACTTCCAAGAATTCATATGCTGGAGTCCTAACCCTTGGTGTCTTAGATGATAAAATCTAATCAAAGTCTTTTCCTTTTTTCCACACTTTCCCACTTTTTAAATTTTGCTAGCATATATTTGTTGTTCAAAATGATGTTTTAGTGTGACATTTTCCTATAAATATGTCATACATACTACTTTGACCATACTCTTAGCCTTTTTCATCTCCCTCTAAACCTCCTACTAGTCGCCAGGCGGTGGTGGTGCATGCCTTTAATCCCAGCACTCGGGAGGCAGAGCCAGGTGGATCTCTGTGAGTTCGAGGCCAGCCTGGACTACCAAGTGAGTTCCAGGAAAGACGCAAAGCTACACAGAGAAACCCTGTCTCAAAAAAACAAAAACAAAAACAAAAAAAAAAAAACCCAAAACAAAAAAACCTCCTTCTAGTCTCCTTCCTCTTCCCAAATAGTCTCATTTTTCCCTCACTGGAGAAAGAATGTTAGATATTTGCCTTTGTGATCAGCTAGGTCACATAAAGTGAGGATCTCCTGTTCCACCATTTTTTGGCAAAGTCATAATTTTGTTGATCTTTTGGGCAAGTGACTGCCCATTGCATATCCATACTACACTTTCTTCTCCATTCATTTGTGAGATGAGTATCAGGATGATTCCACAACTGGGGCAAAGTAAAAAGCGCTGCAGTAAACCCAGATGTGGAGTATAGGTCTCTCCACGGGAAGCCAGCTTAGACTCCATCACATTGATCCCCAGGAGTGGTGTAGCTAGATCATGCAGTATCACTGCTTTTAATTTCTTGAGGAACAGATATAGGAACTTAACAGAAATGATCAAGTTAAACTGAGGTCATCGGGCTGGAACTTATTCCATTTGGTGGTGTCTTTCACAATGGAAAGGGCTAGAAACACACAGGAAGAATGATGGGGAGAGGCAAAGGTCAGGATGATTTCTCAAAAGTTGAAGCTAAGTGCTAGATGCCAGCAAAGGGCTGAGACCTGTGCCCCTCACACCCTTGTATGGAAACAATGCTGCAGCTCCCCAATTTTGGACTTCTAGCCTCCATAACAGATATTAAATTTCTGCTGTACAAAGCATCTCATTTGTAGTACTATCTAACATCATCCCTATTAGAGACCACAGACTACTGTAAGGATACCCTACACATGACCAGATACAGCTAATGGCATTACTTTCCCCAAAAATGCAGACATCTTGTTTGGAAGCCGATTCCCAAGGGAGAGAGAGACAGATACCTGGGAGTTCCTCAGGAAAAGTACAGGGGACTTTTCTGTTCAGAGACAAATAAAGAAAACTGCCCTGGTGAGTTTTGCTAACAAAGTACCTACTAGAACAATTTAAATGGTAAATTGCTTCTTTTCAGAGATCCAAAGGTGTCATCCATCATGGTGGGAAGGGATGGACAAGTCTATCATAGTGGGAAGGATGTGTACAAGCAGTTTTCCTAATCACAACAGCTAGGGGAAATGGCAGTACGGTGCTGTGGGATGTTCTGTATGCTGTGAATGTGTTGCTCTGATTGGTTGATAAATAAAAAGCTGATTGGCCAGTAGCCAGGCAGGAAGTATAGGTGGGATAAACAGACTAGGAGAATTCTGGGAAGAGGAAGGCTGAGTCAGGAGATGCCAGCCTGCCGTCTAGGGAGCAGCTTGTAATGGCACACAGGTAAAGCCATGGAACACATGGCAACATATAGCTTAACAGAAATGGGTTAGTTTAAGTGTAAGAGCTAGTCAGTGGTAGGCCTGAGCTAATGGCCAAGCAGTTATAATTAATATAAGCTTCTGTGTGTTTACTTGGGTCTGAGCTGCTGTAGACCAGGTGGGACACAGAGAAACTTTCAGCTACAGTAAGGGAAAGAACCAGGGCAAGACACAGCCCCAAGGACATGTCCTGAATGGGCCTACTTCCTCCAAGCAGGCCCAACCCTTTTACTCTCACCAGGTCCCAATGACACCATCATGGTATAAGTCCATCAACAAGAGATGAATCCATCAGTTACATCAGAATCTTCATGATCTAACTGACTCTGGAAACACCCTCACAGACATACCCAGAGGTACACTTTACTCATTACTAAGTAGGTGTTTCTCAACCCAAACAAGCTGACAACCAAGAGCCACCATCCTGCCATGTATGTGGGAGACTATCAAAGGAACCAGAATGTGAAAGATACTGTGGGACATCAGTGGAGGTTCCAGCCTTCCCCACATGTCATAACTTCTGATGTCTTTCTCTCACCAACAGAACCAAGACTCCTGTGCATATTCCTAGGTCCTGCCCTAGGCTTAGCAACTAGTGTGTGTCTAATAAGGCACTGAATGGGGGGTCGGGTAGAGCATGAAGGAGAGACTCATGAAAAATAAAAGTAGAATGTCTCTTCATGGCAGGGGAAGGCTCGGCTTCTCTTTTTCATCATATTATCAGGCACTACAAGCTGGATGAAGGGTGACATTGGGTAGCATGCAGAGAGATATTTTTAATCATTATATGTTTATTTTAATTAATTCTAACTGGGAAAATATTCACTGCCAATGTATCCAATCCATAGTTTCATGGAAATTATTACTGGGGAGGAGGCAAAAACGAAAAGAGAAATTTCCCGGGCTTAGGGACACACACTGAAGTCCCACTACATAGAGAGTGAAAGCAAAAGAATCAGGAGTTCAAGGCCAGTGTCAGCGATGTACTAAGTATAAGCCTGGAATACATGAGACTTCCTGCAGACCAGCTTAATGACGACATTGGGTGGCTGTGACCAGTGTTCCACTGGTGTTGAAGGAAGGTGTCTCTCCCTATCCTGATGTGTCCTCACCTGAGTGCTCCATGCAGTTTTCTGAGGACATGTACTAAGAGTGCGAGGGAAGGAGACAACTCAGGAGAGAGAGAGAGAGAGAAAAAAAAAAAAGAAGCTACCATGGGGCCTGGCCTCTTAAGTGTTCAAAGGTTCTCTATGTGAGGACCAAACAGGACTCCAGCAACATCCAGCAATATGTTTAAGAGAGTCTTCAATAGATGGCATCTCTCCCTAGCCAGGCTTGGCCCTAAACACCCACAGGCATCTCCAAGGAAATACCCAGGGGTTGACCTCCAAGTTCACAGTTGGAAAGGGTTATGATCACACAGTGCAGACTTCTCAAAGGCTAAGAGACGGTGACAACTCTAAGGCCACGTTTAGCTAAGCTCTGGAACAGTTTCAATGGACAACACAACCAGTCTGCTCTTGCCTGGGCCTCTTGCCTCCTTCGAGTCTCCTGTTAAAATACGCAACTGCTTCTCCACTGCAAAGACCCCAAAGTCTAAAATTTGTAAATAGGAACTGTCCTCCTGTAGAGAGTCAGCAGCTGGCTACCTGGGCACAGATGCGAAGAGCAGAAATATTTATACCTGCAGCGGCCTCTGCACATACTGCTTGCCTACTTGGTATCCCAACCACCTCCCCATTCTCTCTGTCCTGTAAATCTGGGAATCACACTTCTTCCCTTAAAAGCCATCGTGTTCTTCAAATACTCGTGCCATGTCCTCTGTCTCCCCTGAATGAGGATAAGATCAATGTAGAAGCACTGAACATAGTCTTCGACACTGTCCCCTGCACTACTCACCAAGCCTCAGACACAATTGAAGACCCAGGACTAGCTGGGGTACAGGGGAAAGCCTAAGGCTTCAAGGGAGACAGGGCTATATTCAATCTCTGCCTTCCCCCACAGAGCTGGGCACCCTGGCCTTGCCATTTAAACCATGGGCATTTTATGTACTTTAAGTAGCAGTAAGGGAACCAGCAAAGCAGCTCTCACTTATGTAAGCATGACTGGCAGCATTCTTGGAACGCTCCCTATCTATGCTCAGACATAGATCAACTCAGTTCTGGACCCAGGCTCAACAGATACAGAGAAGCATCTAGAATGTAGCTGTCCCAGACAACACAACCCCACCAGGAAACAGGTGTCAACCTAGCAGCTCAACTGATCTCACGGCAGGAAGGGATTTCTCTTTGGCATTCAGCATCTCAGATTTTGGAACAGTGAGTGGGCAAGTACCCTGAAACTCCTTGGCCACCCCACCTTCAACCTCAACCATGTCAGGCAGAGAACAAGATGCTGTCTGGAGCCACTGGCTGAAGTACTTGGTGCTCTGTTAGCAGATGGTCTATGGGGACACAGTTCTAAAAAGGAACTTCTCAAGCTGACTTCATCTTTTCCAACAGAGGCTCAATAACACTCCTGGCCACGAAGGCAAAACCTACCTGCAAGTTTCTGGGGCTCAGTACTTCCTTCTCTTTCCCTCCAGGACATCAAGGCTCAGTCGGATTTTAAGGGCATGCGGCACTGGCCTAGAGGGTGTAAGGCATCCATCAAACCAGAAAGGAATAAAGAAGCCAGGGCTGACGCTGTAGCTGGCTATCTCAAGCAAAACTCTATAGGGTGGTGAGAATGAGACAGTCCAGGGGCCATGTCCTGGTGCCACCTCAGATGGCCTTGACCAAGTCACTCAGCCTCTCTGAGCCTGGGTCTCCCTCTAAACTGTTAAGAAGCACCTTCACCATGGAGCTGCTGTTTGAAGCTGCTAAAGGTAAGAGGTATAAAAGAAGCCAGCACTTATCAGGCGCTTGACAAACGTGTCACCTCCCCCTTGACCTAACAGTAATGGCGAATTAACTCCCGCTCTTTCTAAAGTGTGTGTCCCTTCCGTTCTGTAACCTGGATGATCTCCCTGGCAGTGGGTACCATGGCCTGGACAATGAAAGACAGCCGGCAAAGGCATTTGAAAGGACCAGCAGGAGAGTAAGAAGCTCACGGGGAGCAGAATCCCAGTGTGAGAAGACACAAGCAGCAAGGGCAAAGGCTGGAGAATGACAGGAGAGGAAGCCCAGGGAATGACTGATGGGCTGAAGAGAATTGCTCCAACATGGTTGTCGGCAGGATGGCATACACAGCTGATTGAAGGGCATCTGAGTTTAGGTCCCCAGAAGCAAACTCTGAGACAATGACTTGGGTACAGGATCATTTGTGGGACACATGTACAGCTGGTCGGAAGTAGGCAGGTAATCCAGAGAAGTGAGGGAGGTGGCAGTGGGTGCCATTAGGAAACACACATAGGTGAGCACAGCTTCCTTCAGCAGGAAAATGAGTATTATGACAAATGGTCAGCCTGGAAACAGGGATAGTTCACCTATAACCCACTTCAGTCTTTGAGTAGAGGCTGTTCCCAGTAGTGCTCATTTTGTGACACTTGGGCCTGCTGAGTCAGGCAGAAGTGAGGTTTGCAAACAGGCATGAGTGTGACGACCAGGCAACTGCCAGTGTCTGCACCAGCAACATTCAGTGAGAGAATGGAAAGGGATGGCACCTTATTTATTTTACCAGATGCTATATAAAATTCTCTGACAAGAAGAACTCAGGGAGAAAGGGTTTATCTAGCTCACAGTTTCAGGTCTATCACTGTAGTAAGCCATAGTGACAACGGCCTGGGGCAGACAGTCACATTATGTCTGTAACCAAGAAGCAGAAATGCATGTTCACTAGTGTTGAACTCAATCGCCCCATTATTATACTCTCTGGTATCAGCTGCCTGGGGAATGGTACCACCCCTAAATAGACAAGTCTTCCCACCTCAACTGTTGTAAACTGGATAATCTCCCACAAACATGCCAAGAGGCCCATCTTCAAGGTGACACTATCTTTTGCCACATTAACAATTAATACTAACTACAGATGAAGTTTGTAGCTGGAGTTTTCTCCAGTCCTGCCTGGCCCGTGGTCAAGAAAAATCTCTCTCACCCATAGGTCCTGCAGCCACTCAGACCCAAATAAACACACACAGGCTAATATTATTTAAAACTGTTCAGCCATTAGCTCAGGCCTACCACTGACTACATTCTTACATTTAAACTCAGCCCATTTCTGTTAATCTATATGTTGCCATGTGTTCTGTGGCTTTACCCGTGTGCTTGTTACATGCTGCTCCCTGGATGGCGGGCTGGCATCTCCTGACTCAGTCTTCCTCTTCCCAGAATTCTCTTCTCTGCTTGTCCCACCTATATTATACCTATACTATACTTCCTGCCTGGCTACGTTTTATTTATCAGTCAATCAGAGCAACATATTCACAGCATGCAGAAAGACATCCCGAGCAGAAGTGGCTGTGTCAAAGTATGAGAGCATGCCAACAGAGATGTGCAAAGATACAAAGCATTAGAGCATCTTCTAGATCCACTTAAGAGTTCCTCTCCTACATAATGAGACAGAGGCTGGTTACCAGCATCCTTTGGGTGTAGCACAATGGTGTTCATGCAGAAAACTGGGGCATAAGGCAGACTAGTGGCTACTAGTGATAGAAGCCAGCGAGTGTGACAATGGAGATATGAATCAGCTGTCCTCATTGTTCCCACTCTCTTGGTTAATTAAAAGGCCAAGTATTTATATTTATAGTGGCTTCATTTAGAACCACCAAAGCTTGGGAGCTGGCCAAATGTCCTTCACTAGGTGAACATATAAATTGTGGTACATCCAGACAATGGAATACTATTCAGTACTAAAAGAAATGAACTGTCAAGCCATGAAATGACACAGAGGGACATGAAATGCCTCTGCTAAGTAAAAGAAGCCAATCTGACAAGGCCATAAACCATACGATTACTGATACATGGCAATCTAGAAAATGCAAAACTATGCAGACAATCTAAAACCATGGCTACCCAGGGTTTAGGGAGGTAGAAAGATGACCAGAAAGAGTCAGAGCATTTTTAAGACAGTGAAACAACTCGTGATAACTGTAATGTTAGAAACATGGTGATATACAGTTATTCATGCCCATAGAATGGACACACAAGATTGACCCTTCACATAAAGGATACACTCAGTGACTAACAGTGCATCAATACAGGCCATCAAATTTGCCTCACTGATGTGAGATATTGATAACAGGAGAAACAAGGAAAGACAAAGGGGTACATGGTCTCTCTATGTTCTCTGCGTCCCTTTTCTGCAAACCTGAAATTGCTCCAAAAGCAAAGTCTACTTAGTTTTAATGCAAATTTAAAAAAAAAAAAAGGAAACATTATGTAGAGAAACACTGTGGAGATCCAAGTAGCGGGAACAAATGGTATGAAATGCCTAGGCGAAAATGGTAGGATTGTCAGGGAGCACTAAGGACCATTTATGATGACCAGGCAGGAAGTGGGGGATGAACCCAGGGGCCAACGGCAGCCTAGCTGTGCCCTGGCTGGTGGTTCTCCTCCAGCCACTTTCAAGTAACTCAAAGTGCAGCTGCTGGCACGGAGGAGTCAAGGAGGTGGACTCAGCCAGGCTCAAGGTTCCCTCATCAAGCATGCTTCCTCACATTCTCCTTTGCTTCCTCCACACCATCTCACCTGGGTCACCGTGACGGCCTCTAACTGGTCCCCAGACTGACCCATTGCCAGTGTTTCTGCCAGAGAAAGCTGCAAAGAGAACTCATCCAAGGCCTCTGGCCCGTTCACTATCTCTTTGCCAACAGGATAATGGTATCATTGCCTACAGGATAAAACGTGGCACCTACACACAAGGCCAGCCTGGCTGCCCAGTCACATCGTCCTGCCTCTGCCCCACCCCTGACTTCCTACCATACAGTACTTCCCTCCCCAGGGCTCTGTGCCCTTGTGCATATTGTTACCTCTGCTCATGCTTTCCTGCCTTCTCTGCTGAAACCCAGTGCCAAAGCTCCCCTCTGCAGGGTAGATAAAATGCAAACAACCCAGCTCTCACAGTTCCTGTCTGCTCCTGCATTAACGATGGGACCCTGGGAGGACTCGCCTGCCTCTCTGCTCCACTAGACCAGGAATGTAGAGACTAAGAGATGCCATGCTGTTATCTTGTCAGCACACCTAGCACCAAGCCAAATGCATAGTAGGCACTCAGCAACACTTGGGAAGTGCCGGAGCAAAAGGGCAAATATAAGTGGATTCAAATGTCACCTCGCCCAGCTGCCAGCTGAACTGGAAATTGGAAACGGCATTTTCCTCTTCCCTTTAACACTGTATTTTCATGCAGTCATTTCTAACGTACCTCTTGTTGGGGGCAGCTCTCTCTGAGAACGGTACAGGGGGTTGTCATAGGGAGTGAGAGGCAGCAAGGAGAATTGCCCTTGAGGATGCTTATGCTGCCCCAAAAATGCCATAAGACACACTTCTGTGAGGAGGTCTTGCAGCATTGAGGCACAGTAAGTGACCTGTGCAGTGTTGAGCCCAGTGGGCAACTGGCACAGTGAGGAGGCACAGTAGGTGGTTTGTACAGTGCAGAGACACAGTAGGTGTTCTGCAAGTGCTGAGCACAGGAGACATTTGTACAGGGCTGAAGCGCAGTAGGTGTTTTGCAAGGTACTGAAACAGTAGATGTTTTGCACAGTGCTAAGGCACAGGGGACATTTGTACAGTGCTGAAGTACAGTAGGTACTCTGCAGGGTGCTGAGTCTCAGTAGCTGTTTGTACAGTGCTGAGGCACAGTAGGTGCTCCACCTCTCCTGTTCACTCTCTTCCTTGTGCATGAGAGCCTTCCTATCAAGAGTGTGTTCCTTAAATCTTGCTTCTGAAGCAGACATTGCCCAAGATGATAAGGACAGCTACAGCTTATATTGCTTTTTCAAGTGATAGTAAAAGGCCATCCTCCTTCCATCTCCAGTCCCGTGGCTATTCTGAGAAGTGAAGGAGCTGTCACTAAATCACAGGGAATGGAAGTTATGTCATTATCTTCACCCCTGGGAAGAAGATGATAAATCTGCCACCATTAGCTCCAGGAACCCAGTCACCTTGGGCAGCACCACCAATGACCTCCTGTAAGCCAGCACCAGGTGGACAGCTGTTGACCTGAGTCCACCCCAGCACAGACCACACTCTGGTTCAGCCCCTACTCACGTGCTTCTGCATCTCCAACACTATACCAGTATTGCAGAGTTCCCGGGGGTACTCGGCCAGCAATGCCAGGGAGGGGCCAGGTGCTCATCCCTGCATCGGGAGCCCTGTTGTTCGATGCCCTCAGTACCCCCCGAAGTCAGGCCCTGGCGTGGCCAAAAAGTGCTGAATATTTACAATGTGACCCACTGGACACACAGAACTATGAGGGAGATGTGTGCACATACCATGTATGTATGTCCAGGAATCTAAGCGAGCACAGAGGACAGGTGCCTGAGCATCCACAGGTGCACAAGGCATGTAGGTAGAAGGCATCAGGCCCCAAGATCTCTACTGATCACATGTTCTGGGGTATGGAGCCAGGTACAGGTTAATCCTGATACTTTCTGAGCCCTGAACCCTGAAAACAGAACCCAGCTTCTCTCCTGCTTCCACCAAGGCCTCCACTGGGGGCAATGTGTAGCATCCTGACTTTTCTTCACCCACCTCCTCCACAGCTCTCCACACCCAAGCCCCACTGAACCTCCTTCTAATTCTCAACCTCACCAATGTCTTAGGAGCCTCGGGGCCTCTGCACTTTCTATCCCCTCCATGAAGAGTATGTGCCCCTGATTTCCACAAAGCTGGCTTGTGCTCACACTTTAGACCTTAGCTCAGCCATCACCATCTCCAAGACATTCTGTCATTCAAGACATGTCCTGTCATTCTCTGTTATACCCTGTGTTCATTGTCTGCACAGAATCATTCCTCTCCACAGCTGCATCGCTATTTTCTCACTTCTTGTCTCTACTTCTACCAAAATATAGTTCCACTAAGACTTAATCTTGTCTTCCATCATTGGGCCAACTCTCAAATTCAATATTAGCCACAGAGAAGTCAAAGTATGGAAAAAGGAATCCTTATTCAGTCTTGTTGGGTGTGTAGACTGATGCAGCCACTGTGGAAATCAATATAGAGGTTCCTCAAAAAGCTAGAAATAGAACTTCCACATCAACGGGTGAATGGATAAACCAAATATGGTATTTATACATAATGGGATGTTATTCAGCTGGGGAAAAAAATAAAGTTGGTCAGGCAGTGGCAGCACACGGCACTTGGGAGTCTCTCAGCACTTGGGAGACAGAGGCAGGTGGATCTCAGTGAGTTCAAGGCCAGCCTGGTCTACAAAGCCAGGACTGTTACACAGAGAAACACTGTCTCAAAAAAACAATAAATAAAGTTATAAAATTTGCCAGAAAGTGAACAGAACTGGAAAATATTACAAAGTATGGTAACCTGGGCCCAGAAAAAAAAATCTCTGCCTTGTTCTCTCTCATATGCAGATCCTAGCTATGAATTATTACAATCGTGTGATGAACTTGGAGTGCATGTAAAGGCCAGGAAGATAGAAAGGGAAGGATGAGATTGGAGAAAGAACTTAAGGAATAATAGTATAATATAAGTGATATTAAGGTAGAAACAAGAATAGCGGGGTGCAAAGGGCTGAGTGGGAATGATGTGAGAGAGGACATGGGAGTGAGAGAGAACGGTATGAAAAGGCCATATGAAAACCTACTCGTTTATAAGCTTATTCGAAAAACCTTGAATGGCAGTACTGTACATGTTGGAGCAATGTTCCTCCAAGACAACATAAGTATTAAACAAATATTCCAGTGTTAGATGTAGGCTATCTCCCAAAATAAATACAGGCTACTGTTCTTGGTTACCCACCACCAGTTGATGGCAAAGCTTATTGCTGAAGACACCACACATTTTGGTCACAGGACATGGAAGAAACTCAATGTGGAATGGCAATGGACGTTTCCTCCCCTCTGGCTAGCTTTTATCGTGCAAGAAGGTGCCATGGAGACCGCGAAGGGGAGCAAGGTCATCAGCTGTCTTATCCAGATATGAACCCTATGAGCTACAATAACAACAGGTGTGGCAAGATACGCCTACTGGCACAATGATGGCACTAATGTTATGGGGATAACCAACCACTGTCTGATTGTATCAGAGATCCACTCCATATACCAGTTACTATAAACATGGTCAAGAGCTGGTAGCTGGAGCAATCATAGACGCTAGAAAGGAACCCAGTACTATTTATTGTTTTTGCTAAATGGACATGCTCTCAAACTGCCTTGTTCTCATGAGCATGAGAACATGCTCTAAATACTGAGGTTTACAGCCATACATTAGACTCCTCTTACCCTTCATCAGGAAAGCCTCTTATTCAAACATGTGGTAGTTAATACAGAGACTCCTAACTTACCAAAGTGCTGAGAATAAGGGATAATGGAGGACTCATCCCTAAATGACTCACCTATCCCACTCCCTGCAGGGCCCAGGAAACATCAGGGAAGAGAAGACAGAAAAGAATAGACAAGCCAAGGGAGGTTTGCTGAACAGGACATCTTCTGGACGTGACAAGGCCAGTGCACACATGAACTCACTGAACATGTGGGCACATGCACAAGACTGGGCCTCAACATTGTATCATGGAATGGGAAGTGTCTATGAAGCCTCAGCAGTTCCCAAGGCATTACAGACAGTTAATGGTGGCTTGGAGAAGGGTTATCACTTTCCTCGGTGCTGTGGCCGCTGCTCCACTGCCCATGCCCCAGTGAATAGCCTTCTGACCACACTGCTGTAAGCAGTCCTAATTAAACTCAGTGAGTCACACATTAAAAAAAAAAAAAAAAAGACATGCAAGGAGGAAAAGCTGCAAAAAAGAAGTTTCAACAGGAGAAGAAGAGGGTATGCAAGAAGGTAATCGAGAATAACAATAACAAATATTCATTATATACTTATAGGAACCTGTCAAAGAATAAATAGATAATGTTTTTAACATATCTACAGCTGGGTGAGGATGTGAAGGTCATCTGCCAAGCCCTTTTGCATCTGTTGGATAACTGAATGTACAAGCAACAGATTGGAAATTGGAAGTCCTATCTCTGTCTTTATAGATAAAGAAAGTGAGAGAGCAGGGCAGATAGGAGAACCTCAGCATGGGGTGAGGAATGCAATCCCACGCCTAGCTGAGGAGCCATTGGTAGCTACTAGAAGAGGAAGAGCCTATGTGCTTTAAGGGCAGGGCCCACACCCAAGAGTATGTGGGCAACACAAATTGGATTTGATGTGGGGGAGACAGAGACAGAAAGACAGAGAAAAACAGAGAGACAAGGAGAAGATGAAGCTGGGTAGGTAAGGCAGGCATGTGGTCTGGAAGGAGATGGGGTAGATATGATCAAAACACACTGTATGACATTCTCAAAATAATAAAAATATTATGTTTTTAAAAAGAAAGTGAGACAGGGAAACAGTATCAGAGTCCACAATGAAACCAGGACCAAAGGCAAGAGTTAACAATCATGGCCATCTAAGGGTTCTGCAGAGTCCACAGGTGGTCACAAAAACAGGTTGTACAGGTGTGTGTGTGTGTGTGTGTGTGTGTGTGTGTGTGTGTGTGTGTGTGTTTCTTGCCTCTAACCCCAAACTATAAAATCCTGCTAGGAGACCGGCAAGGTTGATCTCTCTCTTCTTTTACTGGCCAGTTCCTGGGTATCTCAAACGGACAAATAACTTTTACATTTACACCAGGGAAGCTCAGGAATCCCAGGATTCCTATCCATAGGACCTCCCAGCATCACAGAGCTAGCAGTCCAGCTGAGACAGCACAGGGAGACAGTTCCCACTTGCCCCCGACACCTTCACCTGCACCCACCTCTTGATCATCTGGACACCTGACACCATGTGAAAAGGCCACTCTACCCGTCATACTCTAGGTCTGCTATCAGGCAGTGCAGCCTGCAGTCCGTGTCCAGGCCTGTGGAGACGAGCCTTCCCCACCCCCACCATCCCTCAATTCATGCAGGGCACGTACTGGGGGGAGCACAGGAGGAGCAACCGTCTGCCAAGGCCCTGACACTGGCTGCCTCTGTCCTCACCAACAACCACGGACTGTTCCAGCCCCACCAACACTTCCGGAGCTTTGTCTCCGTTTAAAGGCACAATCTTGCGCCATCAATTAATGAAGCACCTTCTCTCCCACAATTCCTAAATTTCCCCAGAGCCAAATGTAAAGTGTATACAATTGCACAGCACGCAGTTTGATAAAGGAAGGCTTACATCTTTAATAATTCTCAATGAAAGAACATCCTGTGAAGGAATTGCTTAATTAAAAGACAACAATGGGATAAAAAGCAAAGAAAAAGGAAGAGACGGGGAGGGAGAGATCACAAGTGTTAATGCAGAACTAAATAAATATCCTCCACTTGAGAGTCCTTAAACACTTTCTTAGAAGCCCGATTTACTTGTTCAGCATTCAAATGAATTCTATCTTTAAACACGCTTGAGAAATGAGCAACTGTTGACTAATTTTGTCTCTCTGTGCTTAAAGAATGAAGGATGTGGCCAAGAGAGTGTGGGGATTGCTGTTTGAGATCAGGGGTTGCTGGAGGGATGCTGGCTTAGAAAAGCACTTGTCCTAGGACAAGGAGGAAAAGCTGCTTTGGGAGAAATCGGGGTTTTTTCCTAGTAGCACCACTAAGTACAGCCAGAAGCCCCAGAGCCCTGGGGCATAAAGAACGGACAGTGGAGAAAAGAAAGCAGAGGGTTAGGAACCATGGGCCTAAAGAATGACGTCATGAAGAAGGCAATGACATCTTGAGTTCTCTTTCTGTATCAGCTAGTTCACACTTGAAGACTCTGAGTGACAGAAACATCAAAAGTTCAAAGCATGCAGGGCAGCACCAGTTAAAGCCTGCTCCCTCCAACCCTAGCTCCAGGAACAACAGCCAAAAGAACACTTGTACACAGTGGTCACTTGCTCTGGTGTCCAGCCAGACAGTGCAGGGTAGTGAGGATTCAGCCTCACTCACACTCACAAAGCCCAAGTCAAAAACCTAGAATTTCGCCGGGCAGTGGTGGCACACGCCTTTAATCCCAGCACTCGGGAGGCAGAGCCAGGCGGATCTCTGTGAGTTCAAGGCCAGCCTGGGCTACCAAGTGAGTTCCAGGAAAGGTGCAAAGCTACACAGGGAAACCTTGTCTCGGAAAAAAAAAAAAAAAAAACCTAGAATTTCCACTTTCACCAGGCTGAAATAGGGCCCTCACTGTTCATTCTGGGCAGTATCAGAAAAGTCCTCTTGAGAACATTCATCTCCATCCAGAAATAAAGGGACCACATGGACTTACACACACTCACGCCACAGCCCTGTGGGAAGTATCAGCAGTAGCATCAATGGAGAACCAGAACTCCCAAACATGCCCAGCAAAAACAAAGAGCCCCACCCCAACTCCAAGCTTCAACAGAAATCCAGGGAACAGCCTAGTTATCTACCTTGATTTGATAATTATGAGAAAGCAACCTGATTTCCCAGACGGCACTAGAAGAGTTAGGGAAAATAGAGGTTATAAATAAGTAAGTTCAGAACTTGAAATGTCCCCAAGATGTTCAGGTTTCAAATAATGATCATTATTCATGCTAAGAATCAGGAGAAACTCAAGCTGAATGGGAAAAAATACCAATAAATTTAAACAATGAAATGATGGATATGTTCACAATCTGACAATCATTTATAAGCAAGCATCGTTTAAAAAATGCTTCAAAAAGCAACTGCCAATATGTTTGAGGCAAAAGACAACAGAAAACTTCAACAAAAGTTCAAGAATCAAATGGAAAATTTTGGATGGAAAAGTCTAACTGAATCTAAAACTCAGTGCATGGGGTGGGGAGTGAGGCATGGAGGAAGAGCCAGTGGGCTAAAAGATCTGAGAGAAGTTACCCGATCTGAACAACAGGGGAAAAAAAAACTTGATATTTTTAAATGCACCATAGAACCACTTTAAGAATCTAACACTTAGATATCAGAGTCCTAAACAGAGAGGAAAGAAAAGTGTAGGACTGAAAAAGTACTTGAAGAAGTGATGACCCAAACTAGTTAGTTTGCCAAAAAATGCAAAACTATAGACTCAGGAGCTTGAGTGAATTGAAAAAGTCCGAAGATATCTCTATCAAGAAATATGTAGGGAAGTGTTTGATAAAATAAAGACAGGGTAATCTTGAAAGCATCAAGAGACTGCTTACAAGGAAAAATAACAATTGGAATGGCCAAATGTCCTCATCAGAACCACTGAGGTCATAAGTAGGTGATGTGCCTTTTTCCATGAGGAAGTGACATGACATTTTCCATGGGAATGACATAACATTTTTCAACATTTTTTTTAAAAGAAAAGACCTGCCATCCAGAATCTTATATTCATTGAAAAATATCCTATAAAAGTGATGGCAAAATAAAGACATTCACACATGAATAAACTCAGAGAATTTGTTGTCAGGAGGCTTAACCTAAAGAGAGGCTTCAGGAAGTACTCAAAACAGACAGGAAATTGTCAAGCAAGGTGTCTGGAAATAGCACAAAGGAGGAAAGGATATGGTAAGAAAAAATAAGGGTAAGTATGAGACTTTCATTCTCCTCTCAATTTTGTTTGACAGTTGAAAGAAAAATCTAACACTGTCTGGTATGGTTCTGCACATAAGTGCAGTAAATATGTAAGACAATGTGATACAGGCAAGGAGGATAGACTAAAGTAAAGGAGATAAGGTTTCTGCATGTCTCTTGAACTGGTAAATGGCAATGGAACAGACAGTAATGAGACTGTGTGTGTGTGTGTGTGTGTGTGTGTGTGTGTGTATGTGTGTGTGTGTGTGTGTGTCTATGTGTGTGTCTGTGTGTGTCTGGGAGTGTCTGTGTGTGTGTGTCTGCATGTGTCTGTCTGTGTCTGTGTGTCTGTGTCTGTCTGTGTGTCTGTCTGTGTCTGGGTGTCTGGGTGTGTCTGTGTCTATGTGTGTGCGTGTGTGTCTGGGTGTGTCTGTGTGTGTGTGTGTGTGTCTCTGTGTGTGTGTGTCTGTTTGTCTGTCTGTGTGGGTGTCTGTGTGTGTGTGTGTCTGTGTGTCCGTGTGTGTCTATGTGTGTGTGTGTGTCTGTGTGTGGGGGTGTGTCTGTGTGTGTGGGTGTGTCTGTGGTTGTCTGTGTGTATCTGTGTGTGTATCCAAATTGGGGAAAAGGACTTTAAAGGCTAGACAAAGAAGTACACTAAGCAACATAGATAATCAAAATGGAATTCTAAATAATGTTCAAGTAACTCAGAAAAACTCAAGACAAATGGAAGAACATATTACACACAGAGAACAAACGGAAGTCAGTGCATGAACCGGAAAGTGAAGAGGCTGGAGAGACGGCTCAGTCAGCAAAGTGCCTGCCTCGCAAACCTGAGGACCTGAGTTCAAGTCCCCAGATCCACACTTAAAAGAAGCTGGGCATACTTGTGATCCCAATGTTGAGGAGGCAGAGACAGGAAGGTCCCCGGGGCTCACTAATGAGCGAGGCTAGCCTATTGAGAAAGGTTCAGGACGGTGAGAGACCCTGTCTCAAAATTAAAAAAAAAAAAAAAAAAAAAAAGAAAGGAAGGAAGGAAGGGAGGGAGGGAGGGAGGAAGAAAGGAAAAGAAAAAAATGGTAAATATTACTGGAGGAGTTGACCAGCCTAGACTGCCTGGCCTCCACAGGCACACGCACACACACACACACACACACACACACACACACACACACACACCAAAAACATTGTAGATATAAGCTTGACTATGTTAACAAGGACAAATGAATAGAGATACACAAAGTGGCCAACTATATGCTGCTGTGTTGCATACAAAAATCTCAGCTTGTTGTAAGAATATTGTTCTGATGAACAATAAAGAAGGGGAAAGGGAAATTATGGGGAAAAACAGACTGGAATCACAGAAATCAAGACTTGCTCATTAATATCAGATAAAGTATACTTGAGAGCAAAGGAAATTGCCAGAGACAGAAGGGGCATAACAGAAAATCATCAATAATACAACAATACCTATCAATGTCATTAGCCAACAGCATCTAATACACATTTGTGAAAATTTCAACTCAAAAAGGAGCAAAATGCACATTCTGTTCAAGCGTCGGATCCTGTTTGAAATCTGAATCTTTACAGACTGTGTCCTGCGATCACAGTGGAATCAAACTAGAAATCAATAACTTCCAAATAATAATCAAAATCTCCAGGCAGCATGCTATGAGGGTCAAAACGGAAGTCTCAAAAACAAACCAGAAATCTTCCTCATGGAAATAAACTGAAAGCCCAATGTATCAGGCTGTGTCGGAAATAGTTAGTGCAGAGTTGAACAGGGAGTTTGCAGCACTAAAAGCGTGCAGTTTAAGAAGTCACTGGCAACCAATTAAGCTTAATGCTAAGAATCTAGAAATAAATGAGAGCAAAGTAAGGCCCAAAACAAGCAGAAGGAAGAAAACAGCAGGATAAAAGGATAAAACCTGAAACTCGGGGGGACTAAAAACAGCCCAGAAAGGTAAATGCAAAACAGAGTTAGATGCTTGAAAAGCTCAATAAAATTTACAAGGCTGGTAAAGAACTAAAGAGAAATATAAACTTCCAGTATCCATAATAAAACAGCACTGTAACTCTGAAGACACCCAAAGGATCAGAGAATGTCACAGCAACTCTTCATCTAAATCTGACAAATTACTTGAAATGGGTCGGTTTTTCTCACAAAAACATAAGCCATCACAATCTGCCTATTCTTAAATAGACAATCTGACCAGTCCTATACTAATAAGGGAAATTAGAATTTTTTGTTTTAAAATTCCCCAAACAGGAATAACCAGGTATAGATGGTTTACCTGGAAAATTGTAATAGATGATTAAGAACAATTATATGCAATATCTCCCAAAATAGAAGGGGATAAAATTAAAAAGAAAATAAAATTAAATCCTAACAGATACAGATGAATAAATTCTTAGCAAAATATTATCAATTAAAATTCAATAATATGCAAAAAGTCATAATAATACATGGTAATGTAACCCTTACGCCAGGGATGCAAAGATGATTCCATTTTGAAAATCAAGTGATGTGCTCCACCATATTAAGAAGCTAAAGAAGAAAACAAATCACACAATAATGCCCATCAATGAAGAAAAGGCATTTTACAAATTTCAGTATCCATTCATGAGTTTAAAAACCTCCGATAAAATGGAGCAAAGGGGACTTTATCAAATGGCTTGTGATGAAGCTGCTGCTCACATGACAGTATGATGAAATAAAACTGAATGCCTCCTCTCATTCGTCCTTGTTCAGTAGAGAACAATATGAGAATACGTATTCTGGCCACTCTTTTTTGTGGTCAGAATTTCAGGCGGGTAATTAAACTAAAAACAATTTTGAAATGAAAGTCATGTAATTTGGCAGGGAGAAAAAGTTAAACTGTTCCTATTTATGAGTGAAATGAGTGTAAAGAAAATCACAAGAAATTTTGAAAGAAATTTCAAAAGGTCACTTGGTATTAGATCTACACACAAAAACCAATCATATTTTTATATGAAATAGTGACCCTCCCTCCTTGTAGTTTCACTTGCATGGTTTGTAATTGACTATCACCAACCATAATCCAAAACCACTACGTGAAACATACCATCGATTAACAATTCATAAGTTTTAAATTATGCACTGTTTTTGGGTTTTGAGCAAGCCGGTGAGATCTCACACCGGTGAGTCCTCTCCACTCCACTTGGGGTATGAATCATCCCTCTGTCCACCATACCCTCCCCCCCCCCCCCCCGCTTTAATGACTTAGTGGCCATCAGACCAGCTGTCATGGTATCTGGGGGGCTGTGTTCAAGTCACCTCGTCTTACTTAAGAATGGCATCCAAAACACACGATCACTCATTTGGATGACTAGACTTGGCCAAAGAGAAGCTTTAAAGGGTGTCCTTCAGATGAAAAGGCAAACATTCTCAATTTAATAAGGATATTAGCACAGGTTGCTAATATCCCTGGTAAGAGTGACTCTTCTACCACTTAAACTGTTAAGAAAAAAAATAAATAAACCTGCACTATTTGTTTCCATACTTCAAACTACAAAAGTTACAGCCCTGTAACTTTGTACCAACCGGAGAACAGTCTATGGTAGCCAGGTTTTGGTTTGGAATGAGTCCAGTCTATGATAGCCAGGTTTTGGTTTGGAATGAGTGAATTTACTAAGTAAGCAAGCTAAAGTGAAACCTTAGTGACAGAGAAGAGAGGGAGATAGAGACAGAGCGCGCTTCAGATCAGGTGCTCAAAACATCCAGCAGAAATCTACCCCGGCAAGACCCTCTAAGGCAGCCAGCAGGTGTTTCCCACAGAGAGCCCCAGCAGAGCAGAGCATCTCCTTGGGGAAGGCTTCCAAGTAAAGGAACTGATGCAGCAGATGGAGATGACATCATCAAATTAGGCACAAGTGACATCCAGCAAAAACCCACTGGGAGGTTAAGGAGTAAGGCTCCGGATGAAGCTTTCCCTCCGAGGCGGACTTCCCAACTTCCAGCCTCTCTCCTGCCGCAGGCATTTTTGTATCACAGGATAAACAAAGTAACTCTGTTGGAAATGGCTTGCCTTCTAGCTGTTTTCAGGGATGCTGTGTTTTACTGTTGGGCTGTTTTGCTGTTCTCTCCTTCCTGCCAGAGTTAGGGGAGCCAGTACATCCCCAGGCAAACAGTGGAGGACAACACTTCGAGACAAGCATGCTTATGTCTGAAATGGGACTGGGCAGCCTCACTTGCAACGCCAGCTTCTTGGTAAGCTTGAACAGGACATGACAACTTACTGATACAATGCATACTACAGTACAGGATACAAGCTTCAAGCCATAGAAATGTGCAGCTAAAAGGAAGGAACAGCTGGGCTCACAGGGGCTCACAGAGTCTGAACTGACAACCAGGGAGCCTGCATGGGACGGACCTAGGCCCTCTGCACATATGTTACAGTTGTGTAACTTGGTCTTCTTGTGGGACTCCTAACAGTGAGCATAAGGGATGTCTCTGACTCTGTTGTCTGATTTTGGGACCCATTTTCCCTGCTAGATTGCCCCATCCAACCTTGGTGGAGGAGGAGGTGCCTGATATACCATGGCTGGCATATATCCATGGGATACCTGCCTGTATCTGAGGAGAAACAATGGAAAAAGAGTGGACAGGGGTGGGGGAGGGGAGGGGGCTCGGAAGAGAGGAGGGAGGGGAAGCTTTGGTTAGGATATAAAAACAAGAAAATAAATTTTGAAAAATTATAATTAAAAAGAAAAATAAATAAAAAGTATCAATTAAAAAAGAAAGAAACAAGAAACATTCTAACTTGTAAATTAACTTGATCATGGGTATGTTTGCAGAGAGAAAACATAGTCTATGTACCTGCAATTTCATGCATCCACTGGGGGTCTTAAAATATATCCCCTTTGATGAATGAATTGTCATCTGCAATTGAGGGATGGAGGAAGGGAAAGAAAGGGGGAGGGAGGCAGGGAGGAAGGAAGGCTAGTAATGTATAGGACTTGTATACTGGATGGTCCATGATGTTGATAAAAGAAATTAAAGGCGATTTAAACAAACAGAAAGGCATAGCATAATGTTTGTAGATGGAAGATCCAATATATTAAAATGTAAATTCTATCCAAATTGACACAGAGGTTTAAGATAGTGCCTACCAAAACCTCAACAAGATTATTATTTCCAGATACAGACAAGATTATAGTGGAAACACATGAACTGTGGACCAATAGCTGAGGAGCCCCCATGGTACTGGACTAGGCCCTCTGGATAAGAGAGACAGTTGTTTAGCTTGAACTGTTTAGGGGTTCCCCAGGCAGTGGGATCGGGACCTGTCCCTAGTGCATGAGCCAGCTTTTTGGAACCTAGTGCCTATGGTAAGACACTTTGCTCAGCCTTGGTGCAGGGAGGAGGGGCTTGGACCTACCTCAACTGATTGTACCTCTGCTGACTCGCCATGGGTGACCTTGCCTTGGAGGAGGTAGGAATCAGGGGTGGGTTGGGGGGAAGGCTGGGGGGCGGGAGGAGGGAGGACAGAAGAATCTGTGGTTGGTATGTAAAATGAATACAAAATCTCTTAATAATAAAAATAAATAAATATATAAAAAGATTAGTCAAAATTTTACTCAGAAACATGAAAGAACCAGAAGAACTAAAGAAAAAAATTAAAAACAAAATAGAGTGAGAACACCCACCTACTGGGTTTCAAAACATGCACATCAGTGGCATGTGGTGGCTAATTTCAGCACATGGGAGGCTATGGTGGGCAGACTGCCATGAGTTCAAAGCCAGGCTGAACCACGCAGTGAGTTCTAGGCAAGCTTTGGTTACAGACTAAAACCCACTCTAAACAAAGACTTACACTGCTACAATAAGTAAGGCTGATATTAGTAACAAGGAAAAAGCCCACTGTAGACAGAATGAGAAGGAACGGACTTACACAAACATGGAGCACCTCTGAAGGGGCTTGTGCAGAAAACGGTTCTGGAGTAATTGAATAGCCATAAGCCAAAAAAGAGAAAGAACAGGAAAGATAAACCTTATAGCAGGTCCCAGGCCTGTGTAACAACTAACTCAAAGGAAATCAGAGACTCATATGCAAATTCTAAAACTAAGAAACAGGAGTAGGTCTTTGGAATACATAAAAAGATACATAAAATTAAGAATTGACAAACTGGTCACAAAAACAAAAAAAAAAAACTCTCTTCAAGTCCCCATGGAAAGGATGAAAAGACGAGGACAGGCTGAGACAAGTCTGCGGAGACGCATCTGACAAAGGCCTGGGACGCCGAGAATCCTCACCGTCAACAATGCGGACAGCAAAGGAGCCAATTAGAGAGCAGGGAGGACGGCACACTTGCAGAGAGGCAGACAGTGCATGAAAAGGTGTCCACATCATCAGCCAGCAGGGAATGCAAATTAAAACCAGAAGGAGCTGTCAGTATACACCTATGAGAACCGCTTCGACAAAAAATCCTGACACCCCCAAACACTCAGGAGAAACTGGATTACTCATTTGTCAGTGATTCTTGAGGAGAACAACAGTAAGTCCACTTCAGAAAAAATTGTTTGACAGTTTATTTTTTAAAAAGAGTAATGAAATGTGCAATTGCCATATGACCCAGCAATTACACTCCTGAACATCTGTTCCAGAGAAACAGGACATGTTCACATGGAAACCTTTACACAAATGTTGTACCAGCATTATTTATAATAGCCACAGCCTGGGGTAAAAATGGACAGCTTTTCAGCGACTAGTGAAACAGACTATATCACATCATACCATGAAATACTACTCAGCAATAAAAATGAATGGACTATGGATCCACACCACAACCTGAATGAACCCCAGGGAATTACGCTGAGTGAAAAGAGTCAACCCCAGAAGTGCATGGCTATATTCCAGCAGTTCTCAGTCTGTGTGTCACAACCCCTTGGAGGGTCGCATATCAGATACCCTGCATACTTACAGTACAGATAATTACATTACTATTCATAATATTCAGCAAAATTACAGCTATGATGTAGCAACAGAAATTATTTTAGGGTTGGGGGTCACCACAACATGAGGAACTGTATTAAAGGGTCGCAGCATTAGGAAGGTTGAGAACCACTGCTGTATACCATTCTTAGAACATTCTTAAAATGACAGATTACGGAAAATGGAGTTAGTGGTTGACAGAGTTTAAGAGGGGGTATGGTCGGAAAGAAATGGGTGTAGCTCCAAATGAGCAGCAGAAAGGATTCCGGTGGTGATGGCAATCTGCATTGGGTGTCATGAGCAATAATCTCAAGGTCAAGATATTGCACTGTAGCTCAGCAAGGACAACCTTTGGGGAAACATGAGCAAAGGGCTTTAGCTTCCATTACATTCTATCTTACAACTGCATGAGAACAGATAGTTGTATTTTTTAAGTTTATTTTTTTAAAGTTGGGACCAGAAGAAATTCTAGCTTCCAAGATGCCAACCATTAAGCTGGAATGGATAGACCTTTTCTCCAAGGTGTCCAGATTGGACAAGACAGGTGCTCCAAGTCCAGGTGTGTGCTGCCCATCCCAAAGCCCTCTCCTGAAAAGCACAAGAGGGAGACCACAACAGTACTGTGGTGTGCTGGGGGCACAGCATTGCCTCATGGACACAACAGCAGGATGATGCTGGGCCACTCCATAGGGTATTCCACCCACAAGCTACAAACTCAAAACACCCAAAGCTGAAAAGGCCAGCGGCAAGCCTCTACTACAGGATATGTTCTGAGAAAACCCTGGGTTTACATGATCTTCTGGGGAGAAAGATTTAGCAATCCCATTAGTTCAGGAAGCAGTTTCCAAACCTTCTAACAAATTGTTGTGTACACAGATGTGAAGCACACTGTGATAGTCAACCATTAAGATCCTGATTAACAGTTTAAATTAAAATTTTATGATTTTATCAGCCAAAGAACCCTGTTGCCATGTAACTCCTTTTTATTTTTATGTTAAATTGGCTCATAATATTTATAGGTCTATTCATGTGGGGTACCTAATGATAATTTGGTGCAAACACATATATTCCATTTCTTCAAACATTTCTCATTTCTATGGGACAGAAACCTTCAGATTCTTCTATTTATCTTGAGATCTGTCAAGAATTACAACCAACAGTTTCCCTTCTGTACTAGGACAGGAGAATTAATTTTCCCAATCGGTCTGTACTTGGGACCCTCTAGCTTCTCTCTAGCCTCTACCAACCCTTCCTAGGCTCTAATGATCACTATCCTACCTTCTTATTCTAGGCAACTGACCTTTTTTGGCCTCCACAAATGGGTGGGAACATGTAGTATTTGTATCCCTATATATAACTTCATTTACTTCATACAATGTACTCACATTATATGTTGCCACAAATCACAGATGTTTTATTCTTTTTATGGCTAAGTAATATTCATATACATCACATCTTATTTACTTATCCATTGATGGACAGCTCAGTTGATTTGCTGTCTTGGCACTGTGCCTGGGCTGCAATAGACACAGGACTGCAGGTCCTCTGTACTTCCTTGGATATGTACTCAGCAGTGGGCTTGCTGAATTGCATGATAAGTCTCCCTTTAGCATTTTGAAGAACCTACCTACAGTTTTCTGTAATTGTATTCATTTACACCCCACCAGCAATGTGTAAAAGCTTCCATATTCTGCATCATGGCCAGCATTTGTTATTTTATCTTTTTGACAACAGCCATTCTAACTGGGGTGAGATGATATCTCATTGCATTTTTATTAATATTTCTCTAATATTTGGTGATGTTGAGCATATTTTAATACATACCTTGTCAATTTGTGTATCTTTTAAGAAATGCTCATTTTTCAATAATATTGGGGGGTGTTGCTGATGATGATGTTGTTATTGTTGTTTGAGCTTCTATGTGTTCTGGGTCTTAATCCCCGATCAAATGAGCACTTGGTAAATATTTTAACCCATGCTGCAGGCTGTCTGTTTACTTCATCGTTTTCTTTCTCTGCAGACACTTATTTAGCCGTTTTAGAATCTCCTTTGCTTTTTTTCCTTGTTGTCTAAGCTTTATGCGTCATGCTAAGAAACCTTGACTCCAAGTGTCTTGAAATGTGTCATCTACTTTCATTTCTAGTCCTTTTATAGCTTTAGGTGTTTCACTCATTGGAGTTGATTTGTTGTATAGTGAGATGATCGGAATCATCTTATTCTACATACGTACAACTGGCTTTTCCTATCTCCTTTGCAATAAAATATCTAGGAAATATATTTAACCAAGGAAGTGAATTATCTCTGCAATAAAAATTATAAGACATTAATGGAAGGAATTGAAAGAAGAGGAAGAGAGTGAGGAAAGAAGAGGGGTGGGGAGGGAGGGAGGGTGGGAGAGAGGGAGGGGAGGGAGGGCAGAGGGGAGGGAGGAGGAGGGAGGGGGATGGAGGGAATCTTGTGTTCTTGGGCTGGGAAGAATTAATATTAAAACATCCATACTGCTTTAGGCAATCTATAGATTTAATGTATATCCCCCATTAAGTTACCCATGAAAATTTTCACAGGGATAGAAAAAAATAAATAAAACTTTTCTAGAATCATAAAAAAATATAAATAATCAGATAAACCTTGAGCCCCAATCAAGCTGGAGAAAGCACAGTACTTGTCTTCAATATATGCAACAAAGCTATTAGAAAACAACCAATAAACTAAATGAACAGAGCAGCGAGCCCAGAAACTAACACAAGTGTGTGCAGCCAACACATTCACCAGGAGTTTGAAGAATGTGCACCAGAGGAAGGAGATCGTCTTCAATAACGGTCCTGAGAACACTGAACAGTCACCTTCCATGTAGATAATGAGAAGCACACTGAAAAGTTTCAGCATGGGGTGCTGGAGATATGGCTCAGTGCTGAAGAGCACTGACTGCTCTTGCAGAGGACCCGGGTTCAATTTCCAGCACTGACATGGTAGTTCACAACCATCCAAAACTCCAGTTTCAGAGGATCCAACAGACACATATATGGCACATCTACATGCATGCAAGCAAAACATCTATATGCATAAAGTAAAATAAACAAATCTTAAAACAGATTACTTTTAAAAACAACAATTAATATATTTCTAACTTCTACCAGACTTAAGAGTCCCTATTTGGGTCTGTGCAGTGACAAAGAGATCACCACCTTGCCAAACAGTTCCTTCTACCAATGCACAGTAGAGATGGACATGATTCAGAGACCAAAGGTGCAAGAAGTATATAACATAGTCTATACCCAAATTTGGCTAGACTAAAGAACCCAAGCTGGTTCTTAAGATGTACAATTGCTCTATTCCTTCATACATATTTGGAGCCTGCAGTGAGTACCAGGATTCATTAATAACAATAGAAATGATTGTTCCTACTTTTATTAATCATTCACTATGGAAACAGTATCGTGGTATTCCGCTCAGAGATCTCTCTAACACTAAGGGCAGCTATCTAGCATTCCTGTGGTACAAGAGAGGAATTAGAGGCTCAGAGGTGGGAAGGAACTTATCACAGGACCTGGTAAGTAATGAGGTACGATTTGACTGCAGCCCCACCTGACTGGTACTGCTCTTAAGTAAAGCAATGTAAACCACTTTCACATGATGGGTGCTTGACAGACAGGCTGTCCCTTCTCAATTCTAACTGAAAGTACAGTGTCTGGATTCAAGTGTTACACTTGAACATGTCCTGGTCACCCAGTGTCACTAGGGCTCCCATCAACCCACGATGCCTCATCCACATCAGGCTCCCAAGCAGCTTCCATAACCATCCCCAAGAAGCCTGGGATATAAGAGCCATACTTCTCTTAATTTGTCATAAACCAAAAGACCAGCTTGGGCTGCAACACCAAGTGAACACTGAGCTAGCTCTTTGTGGGGATATTTATGAAGGAATGGTGTGAATTTTTTTTAATTATAATGGATTCTGTTAAGGTGCCTTCCAAAATATCTATTCCAATTTACATTCTCACCAGCAATATATGAAAGTAAACATTATTCTAAAAATTCTATATAACATACACAAAAAATTCTCTACCATATATTTCGAATGAAAAAGAGAGAGAGAAAGTGTATACTTTTACCCAACATTTTCTTTTTCTAAAAACGATAAGCAATAATTAAATAACACCTAGATGTGGGGAAACATGGACAGATAGTAAATGAACTCTTAACAGTCATTATCTCTAAAAAGTGGGAAATAATCGATCATGGTTATGGTTTTTATAAAACTTCCCCTTAAGTTTGTAAACAGAAGGAAAAAATGTTCGGCTTACTTCCTAGGAAAAAAAAGATAGTGATAAATAACTAAATGTGAAATAAAACATCATCTTCACATACGAAGAAAATGCAATGCGAAGGTTATTTTCCAGTGTGGCTTATCAAATCCACAAAACAATTCAGATGGAAGCACTATTCAAGACAGGCAGCCTGTGGACCCACTTTGCGGGGTGCTCACCCCTGCTCCTGAGGCATCTGGGTCCTCTCCCATTCTTAGGTTAATATGGTTACTACACTGTCATCCCCAATATGAAAAGAGTACACGTTTCCTAAAATGACAGCGTTTAAGATGCCACTTTCCTTCTACAAACACACAAACCTTGTTGGTTCTTTTGGCTTTAGTTCTTTCTAAATTTAGTTCTGTGCAAATGTTGTTACCTGTTGTAACAAAACGATAAAGGCAGCATTTCATCTTTTTATCCCTTCTACACTGTATGTTCACCTGACGTCAAGTCTTCATGGGACAGCTTCAGGATATGTCACTCAACAATACCACAGGTTCCTTAGCCACATATTGTATGTGGCTCTTCAGATCGCCCCTTTTTTAAACAACTTTATACAGAAAAATTTTTGTGGGATTGTGTAATTTCTTAACAGATATTCCTAGAAATAGAATTTCCAAGTCAAAGGGAACAAACTTTTCCTATGGTCCATAGAGTACATACTAAAGTCCCTCCCCTGGGATGTCTCTACAGGGCACAGAAGAACAGACAATACTTCACTCTGCCAACATCTCACTGGTACTGGGTGTTCTTCAACTGAGTGGTGAAACATGCCACCTGCTTCAGTTTGCATTGCTTTGATTACAAGCAAGGTTTCAGTGGTTTTCCATATGTCTGTTAACAAGCTGCGCTCCTCCCTATGGTTTGTTTTATCATGTTCTTCATACATTTGTGTACTTGAAATGATCAGTGTATTGAATTCTCTAAACTCTACTGTCACGCTTCTATTACAATTCCCCTTCTTTATTGACTGACACTGGCTCCTGTGTAAAACAATACTATCAATGACATTTTGGATATATATAATCACAAACACACACACACACACACACACACACACACACACACACACACACACAGGATGTTCACAACTGTTTTCTTTGGAGAACCAGTAAAACTTGTAGTTCCCACTTTACAGAACAGAAAGGAAAGATTCAAAGCAGAGAGACTTTCAGAGCCAAATAACCCTAAGCAGTAAAGAGAGGGGCAGAGTGTGCCTGTCAATTCCAGGAGGATGGTAACTCAGTGGTTAGGAGTCCAGGCCTATAATGCAGCTCTGCCTCCCGAGTGGGTAAGAACTGCCACCTTCTGCAGGGAAGGTGAAAGGGTCCAACAAACTAATGAAGACCAGAAGCTAGCCAGTGCCCGGCCTATAGTATCTTTACCATAAATTCTTCATTTGACAAATAATTGCTGATATTGCTGGGGCAGAACACCCTGCTGAGCACGGGGGATGCAGAGAAGAGTCAGGATTAAAAGCCTGGAATAGGGGACCAACAGATAAACAAAGGCTCGGGGGATAGAGCGAAAACATGTACTAGGCAGTGAGAGGGCTCAACTCGGGCCCTTTGTTTTTACCAGGCTAGAATCTGCCACTCAAGGTCAAATTCATCTTTTTGAAGTTCCACATTTGAGCACAGTCCAGCTCCTCCAACCCAATGCCATCCATTAGGAGTCACCGACGAAATGCAATGACTCTCACAGATTGTCCTGTATTCCATCCATCATGCTCTCCCCTGTGTCTCTCTCCTCACCGGGAGGAGCCATGCAGCTCCTGAGTGTGTGTGTGCGTGTGTGTGACCTTCTCTATCTACAAGCCCGGCCATTCATCCCCAGGCTCTGATTGCTTCCAGGTGGGCAGAAAGTTGCCCCCCCCCCCAGGTCTCCACGAGCAGGGGCTACTGGTACTAGGGGCAGAAAGAGACAGCTTTTGGTATTTTAGAGGTCCTGCATAGCACCTGGCCCCCAAGGAATCTTAGGGAGTATTTGGGGTTAAAATTTAGTCCTCTCTCTGTCAAAGAGCTGGGTTTGTAACGCCACTGATTCTTCCAACTTGGCAGATCACTGGTATAGGACAAGAAATCAGTGCCCAATACCTGGCATGAAGGAGCTGGAGAAAGCATGTGTGCTGTGGGTCAGAGCAAACTCAGACAGCTTCTGACTCCAGGCAAACGATGGCCTCTCTGAGACCTTAAGGCCTTATCTCTGAGACCATAACTAAAGATTTAGCTTCAAAGATTTATCGTGCAAGCATCACCATCATACACAGAGCTGAATCCCCAGTTCTTCCAAGAGCATTCATTCCAGAGTAATAACAGCCACCAATTACTGCACACTTCCCACGTACAGGACTGCACTTTAAACACGGCTCACAGATCACCTCAATAAATTCTTAGCATGGTCCTATTCAATCACTTAGCCAAATATTTATTGAGTTTTTTCCTAGGCAGTGGAGATACTGGAATGAACAGAACAGATGGAATGTCACTGCTCTGGTGAAACTCACTCCAGCAAAGAAAACAGAAAGTAAATAAAATTAATAAATGAAATGCACAATGAGTGATAAAGTCGCACATGTGGAGGAAAAGAAGAAAGCAGAGAGGCGGGTTAGGAAACAGTAAGCTAGGCAATAAGGATTTAGCACTATGATCAGGGAAGGGCTTACTGGGGGCTCTAAGGGACTATTTTTATATCCACTATGCCACCCCACAGTGAGGTATACCCCATGGCTTGACCCGCTGTAACCAATAGAATGCTATTTGATGTGACAATCAAAGGCTTCACACGCAATAGTGCGAGGACTTGTCATCTTGTGCTCTTGTCAAGACCAAAAGCATAGCCCTTAGGGTAACTGCTGCTCCTTCAGTCTACACCCAGGCAAGATGCTAAAAGCAAGGTACATGGAGAGCCCACCCTGAGGGAGACACACAGCCAACCTAAAGCCGTCTATGAGACGCTCACGCAAGCGAGGCCTGAGGCTCACTTGGTCATGAGCGACTGACAGACTTTGGAGTAAAGACTCTAAGGAAGTAAGGGGAACAGAAGCTGCTCCAAGCGGAGTAGCACACATGTGCAGAGCCACATTCACAGACAATTCTAACACACTCAAGAAACAGCAAGGAAACCCAAGCAGCTGGAATGTCGGGAGGAAGGAAGGTAAGAGCAGAGGAGGAAGTCAGAGGGGATAAACTTCTGGATCGAGTGAGAGTGTAGAGGTTGATCGAGCACATAACTCATCCTCCAAACCAGCACACATTTTTCAAACTGAAGTATAATTTGCACAAAGTAAAATGCATTTCTTTCCCATGTATGTACAGTTCTTTGAATCTGACAAATTTAGACAGTGATGTAACCAACACCATAATCAAGTTATAGAACAGTGTCATCGCTCACAAAATTTCCCTCATGGCTCTGGGTACTTAATTCATGAAGCCTCAGCCTGGGAAAAATTGGTCAGTTTGCCGCCCCTCTAGTGTGCTGGTTACAGATTATCATAAAATCAGAGCATGAGTCTTTTTAATAAGTCTGGCTCTTTTCACTCAGCATATGTGCCATGTGTACCCATGTGCCCTGTGTACCCGATGTTTGCTACCTTTCAATGGTGAGTGATATTCCATTGTAAATATGTACTGTTGTTTATAATCCATTCACCAACAAAAGGACATGGGGGCATTCCTAGTTGGGTGTTACTGTGAATATACTTACCATGTGTGGCGGTTTGAAATAAAATGGCCCCCACAGGCTCATAGAGTGCTGCAGGCCACAGGAATATATCATAAGAACTCAGCTGGTTATGGCAAAGTCACTACCTGGAGGAATCAGGGATTTCCTCCAGAGGAAGCCAAATCCCAAGGAGTTTTTGGTGTTACTTGCCTTGTTATATATCAGCTGTCTTCTGTTATGAAAATCATGTGTGCCTTCATAGTTTTCCCAATTGATTTTTCCCTAAGAAGGGCTAACAATGTGGACTGATCACTCTCTAGACATACACATTCCAGGTATTTGGAGAACAGCCTCAGGAAAGGCTTTCTCTGGAATCAGATATCTCCCCTAGCCACTTTCAAGGACTAAAGGAGACACCACCCAGGTGGTCGCCCAATTTCTGAGGACTAACAGTGATAATAACCCACAGGCAAGTCTCCTGACTTAAGGTAAATTCCACAAGGAGACACCACCCAGGGGGGCGCCCAACTTCCTAGGACTAACAATGATAGCAGCCCACAGGCAAGTCTCCTGATTTAAGGTAAATTCCACAAAGAGACACCGCCTAGGTGAGGTGGACATTAAGTAAATAGCTTCACACAATTTAGCTCGGACCCTCCCTTTATATACCGGGACTTCCAGGGCACAGGGGAGAAGAGAAAAGAGAATGGAAGAACTAGATGGGTAAGAACTTGACAGGAACAAACTGAGATAGGGAAGAACTAGATTGAAGGGCTAGAAGATATACTAGAGGAACTAGAGGAAGAGCCAGATGGGGAAGAACAAGATGAGGAAGAGCCAGATGAGAGAGAAGGAGATGGGAGAGGAGCTGATAGGGGAAAGAACTAGATAGATGAGAACCTAGAAGGGACAGAACTAGATGAAGGAATTAAGATAGAACCTAGAGGGGACAGTAGATAAACATAGAGAAATCAGGCAAGAAAAGAGCTAGACATGAGAGCAGAATAGAAGCTGTGTAGAAAGAGAACTATCACAGAATAATAAAGTGTATGAACTAAGGAGTTTCGTGTACATAGATTCATTTCTTTTTATCAAAGATTAATTATCAGCTGGTTGTAGATTCTTCCCGGACCCTGGGAGGGGACTATCGAGGGGCTGGACCCCCCCCCAAGTCCCCGATAATAGAGAGTGGCACTATTAGGAGGTATGGCCTTGTTGGAGTAGGTGTGGCCTTGTTGGAGGAGGTGTGGCATTGTTGAAGGAGGTGTGTCACTGGGAGGGCTTTCACTTCCTGCTGCCTACAGATCCAGATGTAGAACTCTCCGCTCCTTCTCCAGCACCACGTCTGCCTATATGCCATCAAGCCTCCTGCCATAATGATAATGGACTAAACCCCTAAAACTGTAAGCCAGCCCCAGTTAAGTGTTTTCTTTTACAAGAGTTGCCATGGTCATGGTGTCTCTTCACAGCTATAGAAACCCTAACTAAGATACCCACGCATATTCACATGTAGAAAATAAGAACACAGTTAGGGAAATAGCTCAGTCAGGAAAGCATTTGCTTTGTAAGCATGAGGACTAGAGTTTGATCCTCCAGAATCCATGTTTAAAAAGCTGGGTATGGTATAGCACAATTGTAACCCTAGTGTGGGAGACAGAGATCAACAGAGTCCTGAGGCTTGCTGGCCACCCAGCCTAACCTAGCCTATTCTATGTGCTTCAGGTTAGTGAGAGACCCTGTCTCAAAGAAACAAGGTAAACACCACCTGAGGAATGACTCTTTGGGTTGACCTCTGGCCTCTATAAGCACACACATACACACACACACACACACACACACACACACACATCTGCACCCACTCACACATACATAAACCCTTACACACATGCACATATACTAAATAAATATTTTAAAATAGAAAACCAGTAAATTTTGAAAGTGAAAATTTATTTTTGGACAAGAGGTATAGGTGGGGAACATCCTGTGCAATTCAGGAAGTGTGTTCGCCTGACTTGGCTTGTAGTAGAGAATCCAGCTCTTACCCTGATGAGATGGAGAAATGATTTGTAGAGCAAACCTGTGGTTGGCTGGGATTGGCAGAGGATCTCTCTGGCTGCCTCAGAACACCAAGCTATAGAGATCAAGGACAGAGCAGGAGGCTGCTATGTAAGCAGCTAAGGAGGATGGTGATGTAAAGCAGAGAGGGGACTGTCGGATGGCAAGGAGTAGTCTGATTCTAGGCACAGGAAAGGCAGGACTGACAGAACTGCCAGAAAGCATCAAAGAAGACTGCAAGACCTGATGAACTAATTAAAGGGTGATGGCCCACTTCACAAAGAAGGCATTAACTTAGAACCACCTCCTGAGAAGGCAGGTCTAAAGTAGCAGTCTAGAGTCCCTGTTCACCATCCCCATACTGCTCAACTTTACATTACAGAAAGAACAAATGTTCTCCTGCTGAGAAATAATGCATACATGATTCCAAAAACATAGACGTGCCCAGTCCTAGAAGGGCTCCACCTGGGCCCTGCTGAAGCAAGAAGCCCAAACCGAGAGAGTTGAGCCTTCCCATGGGGCAATCCGAAGCCAGTCCATGAGGTCAAGGGAGGAAGAAAAGAGCAATAGCATAAGGTGAGCAAAGGTCAACAAGAAGGCCACCTCTGTATCTTGTACGCTGCACAAAAGGCAATGCCAGGAAGGAGGGTGTAGCTAGAGCCAGGTACCACTCTGCCTCCTGAGGCTGCCCTGAGGCCAGAGACCAGAGGGCTCAGGTAATCTTATCAGAGGCCCTCAGTAGACCCATGTAAACTTGAGTGAAGGCCAGAGCCTTTGGGTCCCTGAGCTTCCCTCAGTTCAGCAGCTGGGGCTAGATTCTCCATGCATCACTGAAGGAGGCTCTACTGAAGGGCTCAGTGTTCAGAGCCCCAGATCCCAAGAACCACTGTCAGTAACAGGAGCTACAGCCTAGGTAGAGGAGCACTGCCACTGTAGACAAGCCAGAAGGTAATTTCCCACAGCTGGTTCATGCAACGCCTTCCTGGAAGACAGGGACTGAGTCTCGCTTCATTTAACATCATCTCACACTATGCTCAGCCATTATACAAAATGTTTACAATAGCGAGGAGCCCTTACAAAAAGCACATACACTATACCCCAAGGATAGCAAGGACAAAGGCATCAGCCCCTCCCTCCTCCCGGCATATTGATCACTTCCCTCTACCCCAGCCATGTCATGAAGGAAGCAGAAAGTCATTGCTAAGCATGCTGGGCCAAGTCTTGCACACTAGAAATAAATTAGTCATCCGGTGACAGCACTGGGGACACACTGCAGGGTGTTCCTGGCTCTCTGTAGATGTTCATTCATCACATGTCCTGGGCCCCAGAAGAATGGACAATGGAATGCCTCCACTGGACATTCCTCATACATGTGGCTCTCTAGAGTGACCCAGGAGTCTATTCAAACAACACACACACACACACACACACACACACACACACACACACACACACCTGCACACATGCTCCACTCTAACATGGAGGTAGATGTAAGCTCTCCCACAATCTGCTTCTCTCAGTTTCTTCACAGAGTTAGCAAGAACAGGCTTAGGGAAATACAGAACAGGGCTTGTATCAGTCAGAGTTCTCTAGAGAAACAGAACTGATAGAATGACCATGCATATTGATCCAGGAAGGGGATTTATTAGAGTGTTTTACAGGCTGTGGTCCAGCTAATCCAACAACGGCCATCTACCAATGGAAATTCCAAGAATCCAGCAGTGTTTCAGTCTATGAGGCTTGGTGTCTCAGCTGGTCTTCAGTATATCCTGAAATCTCAAAGAAGTAGGCTCTAATGCTGGTGAAGGAATGGACTCACCAGCAAAAACAAGCAAGCAAAGATCAAAAGCTTTCTTCTTCCATGTCCTTTATGTAGGCTTCCAGCAGAAACTGTGATCCAGATTAAAGGTGGATCTTCCCACCTCAGAAGATCCTGGTTATAAGAGGGTCTTCCCACTTCAGATGTTTTAATTATGAGAAATCCCTCACAGGTGTGCCCAGCTGCTTGGGTTTTAGTTAATTCCAGATAGTAGCAAGTTGGCAACCCAGAACAGCCATCACAGGGTTCAACTCTAAACCAAGCAGAAAGGAAGAGCTCACTCCTTTTGCAAAGCTGCCAGCCAGCGCAGGGTGCACCTGGGCCCCCATCCCCCCTACACCCTTGCTCTGCAAGCTTACACACCTCTAGGAACAAGGACTCAGCAGGTGTGTGGGTGGATCCTAATGAGAAGGCCCAACACTGTCTCCCACACCTGTATCCCCTAATACATCAGGAGCATGATTCAAACTCACCTGTGTGGCTGAGTCCTAGTTTCCCTCCAAGAACATAGGCTCCTGCTTCAAGGATGACTCAGGCAGGCATATTGCCACCATGCTCAGCAAATCTAAGGGCCAGCCCCAGCTGGCATCAGACAGGTAATGTGTCACAGAGGGACCATGGGCTACTTGGGAGCCATACATCAGAAGCAATCCTCAGCCCAATGAATGTTAGGAACCATTCATGCTTTGGTGGCCTGGACAGACGCAATCCTCAGGTCTTGAGAACAATGGAGCATCTGTTCCTTTAGTTGTTGACACATGCCTATACTACAGCACGTACCACCACTCTGGAGTCCTTGAATCCAGACCAGTATCATACTGCATAATCTCCCAGAACCTAAGGCAATGCCCAGAACTGTCCACATGGCCTACAACTGGACAGCATGCTGGAGTGCAGGTGCCTGGGATGTGACGTGAGGAGAGGAAGGAAAAAGATACAGCACACAAAAGCTGGAAGCAAGCAAGGCCTACGTCAGGTGACAGGGCTATGACAGGTCCCCTGCCTCCACATGCCTGCACTTGGCTGCTGAGATGAATCTACCTGACAAATCAATCCTACTCACTTCTCACTTCATTATTTATTCACATAATTAAAACCACACTTGGAGGATTTTTTTAAGTAGTGATTTCCAGTTGCTCTGAACATCTGGATTAAAACCTGAGCACCTTTTCTCCCAGTAAGTTGAAAGAGTGTTTTGAGTTGAATGGGCTGTGTTTTCCTAAGAAATATTACCCCGAATACCTAAAAGAAAGGCAAATACACAGGTCTGGGGTAAGTTTAACATACCCGAAAAGACAAATGGGATGAGGGAGGATAACGTTATCACCAAGACTACAAGAGCATGGCACATGCCAGCCACACATGTGAGGACACTGAGACCCAGAGGATGGATGCTCTGCCCACGGTCCCGTCAGCAGATTAAAGGCTCTCCGGAGCAGTTCCTCCGTTACAGACCCTGCTGGCTCCTGCACCTGCTCTCCCCGGAACACTGGGAATATGTCTGCCATGCTTGCCTCCTGTTCTTCTCACAAAACTCTGATGTGAGTCCTGGCCCTCTGAGGTACGGAGCCCAGCGATGGAAAGAGAATGTTCTTCAGGGAAAGCCAAGCTGAAAGGGGCAGCCGCCGCCACTCACAGTGCTGCTCTGGGCATGTGGAGGCTGTATTTCCCATTCTGAATGCACTTCTAAAGCCCCTTCTGCATGCCGAGTACTGGGGGAGAGAGGCAGCTGTACTCCCTCTCTAGCAAAGATTAGAATCCAGTGGGCGAGACTGACATTAGCCAAATAAGCCTATGATGGATGGATCACTGCAGTGTGAAACATGAGCTTGAAGGAAGATCTTGGGTACCGTTTCATATCTAACAGAACTATGGACAGCAAGTTGTCTAGGAAAGGCTGGCTTGAGGACCCCCGGGGAGATGAAAAGGACGACAGGGGTAGCAGTGTGGGGAAGGTACAGGAGCAGTCCAGACTGACTCAGGATCAGAAATCCTTGTGAGAAAAGGATTCCCGGAAGTTTTGTGTTCCAGGCTGCAAACTGAAAATGACAGTCCCCATCACTCCCATTGCGGAACCAAGGACAGGAAGGTACAGTAGTCAGCAAGGTGGTATTCACCAAACACAGTTCCCGCTCTGACCTTCTGGCCTGCTCCAGGAAACTTTCTATCAGCGAATAGTCAAAGAATATTTCAAGAATGGATTCAAAGAGAACAATAAAACACTACTCGTGCAGGTTTTCACCACTGTCAAAAGCAATTGACTGAAGACTGGAACAGCCATGATGTCCAGTAACAGGAAACATTAGGTAAGCTACGGAACATCAATTCTTCATCTAGATGCAATCATTAAAACAACTGTTACAAAGGCTTTGAGACCACACAGGAAATGTTTATGGCAGGGAGTTAGGTTAGAAGAGCAGAGCACAAAATTGCATCTAGATTATAAGAATTTATATATAAAATTGGAGCACATGTGGTCAGAGAATAACGGGAAAATTCGGCAGTAGGCAGTGCTTCCTGACTCTGAGATGATGTGTTGACAGTGGGGGAGGCACCCGCACTGAGAAGTGGGGGTGGGAGGAGGGACAGTGAGTTCAAGTCGACGCTCAGTTCTGGGGCTGCAAGCCTGACCCAGCCGCCCGCCTCTCTGATTGGTGTCCTTGGTCACATGAAGACAGAGGACTCTGACTAAGGTCAAATGGCGTGTCGAGGGAGGCCACGGGAGTCAGATGGAGGCACTGAGTGGTGGCTAACAGTGGGGAGGCTCTAGGACTGGGGGTGGAAGTCTAGGTACAGGCTGTCAG
This sequence comes from Peromyscus eremicus, assembly GCF_949786415.1. Lineage (NCBI taxonomy): Eukaryota > Metazoa > Chordata > Mammalia > Rodentia > Cricetidae > Peromyscus > Peromyscus eremicus. The sequence continues at coordinate 93,497,749 of NC_081425.1, read as the reverse complement.
AATTGACGGAACAAGGAGATGGAGAATGGGGGTGAAGAGAGCCCAGAAATACTGAGGAACATGAACTGATGGACGTTAGTTGAGTCCTAGAACACAGGGGCTCGGGGTTAAGAGCTGTAGGCTAAAGAATGGGCCACACCTGCCCTTGGAAAGCCCATAGTGAATACAAACCCAATACTCTAGTACAAGCCTGGGACAAGGAGCCCCAACACAGGCCCTGAAAAAATGCCTAGGTTCACAGCCCAGTGACAGCTCACTGAACACCAAGTAGTGTCGCTGTCCTAGGTGGTACATAGTTTGTCAAGGACTATTCTTTTTGTCTTAAGGTAGCCAGGACACCAAACTAAAGAGACAGCTCCAACTACTTCCAAGTTTTACGGCCGGAAATTTAAAAAAAAAAAAAAAAAAAAAAAAAGGTTCTCTGGCTGACATTCCCAGAGGCAGGGACTCAAACAGCTACATCTCTGCATGAATGGCTTCCTAGGGGCGCCCAGGGGTGTGTAATGGAAGCAAAGAATTCCCCTGGAACTTTGAGGAGAATCCAGAAAAGTATGTTGAGACATTAGAAATACTTTGTTGTAGCATTAAAGGTTTTCTGTCGTGTGTTATTTTACGCAGAAGGACTTCAGTTACAGTAAAACAGCAAGATAAGAAAACTCTTAGGAAGCCTGTCACAGAGTAAGCTCCTCAGTACTAAGTGGTACTGCTCTTCATTCACCTGGGTCATCCCATGTGTGGTACACTACTCAACCCACTCTCCACGTGGCCTCTGCACCGGATACCGAGCACACCTGTGCACATGCAAATGCACAGCCCCACTCATGTGCACAATGCTCTGATCCCCACCTCCACCCTGGCAGAGAAGCAGCACCCAAAGCTAAAATCTACGGATAGACTGGTGGCAGGCTGCAGCCCTCGTGCCTGCCACCTGCACCAGGCTGCACCCTCCTCTCTTCACCAGGGCTGTGTACTCCCTTTCTGCTGCCTCAGTTCCAGTCTTTCTGACCCCCTTGGTCTCTCTACTTTGCTGGCCCGTATTTAACGAAAGAAATCTCTGAGTATTGGAAACTTCCATCAACACCTTTAGGGAAAGGAAGCCACATCAGAGACCACAAGTGTTCATCTGTTGAGTGCTAAGCCTTGATCATTTGCTTATAGTGACTTGTTTCCGAACAACCCCTGCCACAGTGGTCTTTCCACGCCTACTCTAGCCAGTGTCCCTCCAAGAACCCTGGATCACCACCCTTTGCTATTGCCAGCATGTGAGGCCTTACCCAGGTTCTTGCCTCTGCACAGCCTAAATGCCTCCCAAATAAAACAAATCTACAGATCATTTGGTTTCACTTTCTCTTCAGACTTCCTTGCTTTGCTCTTCTAGGTGGCCCTCTTCTAAGCAAGCACTCCTCCAGTGTGGTTATAGAGTGCATATTTCCATAGCATGTATCTGTCTCCCTGTTTATCATGCTTTACGGTGGGTCCCTCCTCTATAAGTCAAAACCATCATTTTCTTAACTCCAGTGAGGGGCTCTGCATGGTAGCCAGTAGGAATGGTGAACAAAGACAGAAAGGCCCACAGACAGCATGCAAAGAAAATGAGACTCTGTACGGTTAGCAAACATCATGCTCACCCACCCTCTGCCCCGTGAGTCGGGGCTATGGAGCTCTTAGCACAGGAATTGGGTCTCCAACACAAGAGGCCTCATGAACTGCCTCCTTGAAATCACAGGCTCGAGCAAGTGCAAGCCCCCTCCTCTTACACCACAGCTCCCGGGACAATCCCGTATCCTACTTTGTATCCCCATGCCTCTTTAGCAACATGGAGGAGCACACCTGCCCTGCTGGGTATGGCATGGGAGTCAGGCCATGAGAGCCTCACTCTCCCTCATCAGACTACCTGGGGAGATTTTTCACTAGCAGCTTTTGGTGTATGGGGTTTGTTTTGCTTCGTTGTGTTTTCTTGGCTCTTTGGATTAAACTTAGAGCGCCCTGAGTGCAATGTGTTTTTGCATCCTGCCATGTCAGCAGTCTATCTAGGGAGGTTTGTAAGCACAGGACTGATCGGCCTCACTCCCAGATCCCGCTTGGATGGTTTGCAGTAGGGGCCTGACCCTGTGCCCCCAAAAGCTCTTTGGGTTATGCTCATGGGTAGCCTAATGTAAGACTACTGGGCAGTCCTAAGACAGACCTCTGGAGTCAGAATGTCACACTCCAAATCCTGTTTCTGCAAATAAACTCTATCAAATTACCCAGCATTGTGGGGCCTCAGAGGCCTCCGCTATGAGAAAGAGACTCACAGATCATTTCTCACAGATAAAGAGCCCAGGGCTAGCATTCTTCCCTCATGCTGCCCATCCCTTCCTTAGCTCAGTCCCGCCCTCCACCACATGACCTCTACAAACAGCCTTTCAAAGAGAGATAGGTCAACCTTCCCAGAAGAAGGTTGGAGAAAATGCCTGTCACAGGCCCTTAAAAACCCCAAGGCAGCAACCACCTTCTAGAAAAGAGGAAACAGGAAGGAGTGTCCAGGTGACCTTCTGGCTCAGGTCCAAGGGAGCCTGGGGCTCCCTGTTGTCTTCTTCAGCCTACCATTGGGACAGCCACTCCAGAAGCAAGCTTGGGTTCCATGCTTTAACCCACCACCTATTGTTCATTCTCTTTCCTCAGCTATGGTACTCAAACAGGAGTTAGCCTCATAACTTCCATCCTCATAAAACTTAAGAACAAGGCCAACAGAACCTCTACCTACAGCCAGCACACCCTCAGGCTCAAGACAGAGGCTTCATACTCAAGCATGTGTTTTCTCATTCAGTAAAATTCAGAATCGATCTCTTAGGTGCCCAACACACTTGGTTAGAAGTAAGGAACACAGAAACAAATATGGCCCAGTGTATCAGTTAGTTATTGCCAAAATAATGTTGCATTAAAAACTTCCCAAAACACAGTGGCTGAAGCAGACTTCATGTCTTCTCAAATATAGGTGGACTGGTTGAACAGGGTCAGTTTCTCTCAGTAGGTATGTGGGTCAGCTAAGTAGCTCTGATCTGCCTGCATGTTTCTCATTCTCCTTGGTTCAATGGGTTTTCAAATGTCTGTTCTTTCTCTTCATAAAGATGAAACTCATAGAAACTCAATAGGATGGACAGAAACGCCCAGTATCTCCTATGACTCATGCTCAGAACTAGCACATTGTCATCTCTGTGTGCACACCAGAGGCAAGTCACATGGCTGATCCCAACACCAAAGGGACAAGAAACTATAGTCCACCCACCAGGAGACTACAACCAGTGTCTAGATAAAGGGTGACATGAACAAGAGGGGGTAACCATTCAGTGGGCCACAGACCCCCTCTGCCCTTGAAGACTACATCCAGGTATGGACAGGGAAGAAAGGTTTCCAAAACATCTGCAGCTCATGCAGATTGGTACCAATCTCTGAGCTTCTCTGGACTCAGACCATTCCTCAGCCTCCCTAGAAACATGTCCAATAGATTAGACGGGGGTTCTCACTCATTCGAGAGGAACCAAAGAGGAGACTTGGAGGAATAAAAGGACTTGTCAAAGGTACATTTTACATTCTTGTTTATCTGCTCTTACTGAAAGGTCTGTATGATCTGCATTTGTTGAAACTGTTCATAGGAAAAGGGAGTGGATCTGGTGTTCATGGCTTCCCAACCTAGCAGATGCTGAAGTTTTCCTAGCCATCAAGTCATGCTATTTCAAATGGTCAAAAATTTTAAACTGGGGCCAGAAAGACATTACAGTGGATGAAGCAGTTGTTGCCAAGCCTGACAACCTGAGTTCTGTTCCCAGGACTCACATGATGGAAAGAGAAAACCAACTCCCCCAAGCTTTCCTCTGACCCTGTGCATATGGGTACACATAGATACACACACACACACACACACACACACACACACACACACATACACACACACACACACAAAGAAACAAATGCAATTAAAAATAAACTGGTCAGAAGAACACTGAGAATAAGACACAGTCTTAGATCACAAAAAGATACCAATAATTTTTGTGAGAAGAAAAAGGAAAGCCCTGGTAACATTCTCTGCCCCAGGCATATACAAACACTGACTTATCCAAGTTTTCTATGGGCACTGAGAGATGCTACCTCCACCCAATAAATAAAGGGCTAGAGAGACCACTCAGAGGGTCAAATCCTTGTCCCACAAGCATGAGGACCTACCTGACTTTGAATCCCTGGCACACAACATAAACAGCTAGACATGGGGGTGGCACTCACCTGTAACCTTAGCACGGTGACAGTAGGACAGTGACAGTAGGACAGTGGATCTCAGGGACTTGCTGGCTAGCTAGTCAGTCTAGCCAAAACCACTTGCCTATGATTACTACAGGTTCAGTGAGAGATCTTATCCCAAAAAAAAAAGCAGAAAACAATAAAAGAAGACACTCAACCACCTGATGTTGAACTCTATCTATCTGTCACATATGCATATCCAGGTGATCACACCTGTACATATACGGGCACAGAGAAACATACAACACACACGCATATATATATATATATATATATATATATATATATATATATATATATATATACACACACACACACACACACACACACACACACACACACACACACATACACACACATACATGGATGATGAGAGAACATGGTCATTGCTCAGAGCCCTACAGCTGAGGAGTGGCAGAAACGAGGCTACAGTCAGGCAATCTCCATTTACAAAACCTTTGCTGCCACTAAGTGCCTTGGATGACCCATCACAAGAACCATTCATATCAGCCCAGTTAAGGACAGAGCATCCAGTTAGATACCTGCCAAGGGCTGTGGGGGAGAATCTCAGGGTCTGGGCCAGGCCAGGTTAGCCCAGGAGCAGATGGGCTCCTGGACAGAGAATCCTCATGCTGAGTCTGCAGGCTGAGGGCTGGCCAAGCTTTCTCTCACAACCTCCTGGAATTGATCTCATTGGCCAGTCACAGGGACATGTATTCTCTTCCCAGCTCCTCAAGTGAACATCTGTTTTTCTCAAAGCTGTGAATGTCACGTCAAGATTTTCCAATTACCTTCGCCTTGGTTTTATTTAGCATCAGTGTATCGGAGGCATAATTAGTCTGAGATGAAAACCTGTATTGTTCCCTTCTCCTCGGCAATGAAATAGGTTTCCAAATGTGCTAACAGAGAGGATCCTTCTCCAAAAATGACAAACAGCAAGTGAAGGATGAAAGCAGGAGTGAGGTCCTGATTAATGACGACCACAGGCATGGAGGCGCAGGGAGGGGAGTGGGGGGGGGGGACACCTGCCACCGACCTCCTGCTTCAATCCTCAGCTCTCCCTTGCTCCTAATGAGGACAGGCCTTTTACCCAGCATAAAGTGATAACTGATGGAGATGAAATATCAGTCTCTAGGGATGTGTTTTCTCATCATACTCGCCCGCACTGAGATGCCTGGGGAGGGGTTTCTCGGTGAGATGGCGCCATGCAGTACTCCCTGACCAGTTTGGCCACAGCCCTTGCCCAAGACTAGACCGCTAGCTTCTGGTCTGTCCAATGCTTGTCAAGGCATATCTTCCCAGTCTCCTCCATGGGTAGTAGACAACAATATTTGTCCTGTTTCAATATTTGCATTCTTTTTTTTTTTTTTAAGACAGCGTTTCTCTGTGTAACAGCCCTGGAACTTTCTGTGTAGACCGGGCTGGCCTCAAACTGCCTCTGCCTCCCGAGTGCTGGAATTAAGGGCGTGCACCACCATACCTGGCTTCAATACTTGCATTCTTTTTTTTTTTTTAAATAAAACACTTTACTTTTTTTAAGATTTATTTATTTATTATGTATACAGTGTCCTGTCTGCATGCATCCCTGCAGGCCAGAAGAAAGCACCAGATCTCATTACAGATGGTTGGGAGCCACCATGTGGTTTCTGGGAATTGAACTCAGGACCTCTGGAAGAGCAGCCAGTGCTCTTAACTACTGAGGCATCTCTCCAGCCCCAATACTTGCATTCTTAAAAGCTCTTTTGCACAAACCAGCCAGAGGGTTCACTAAATGGAAAAATATGTCATGTCATCACACTGTAAAAAGTCTCTGGTGACTTCTCATCACACTTGAAATAAAGCCCCCAATCCTCACCTGGGCTGCAGAACCCTGAGTGGCATTCCCTCTCTGACTTACTCTCTCCTCTCACTCAGCTCAGAGCATGCCAACACTCTCTTTCTGCTCCCACAGAATGCCAAGCTTTATTCCACCTTGGGGCCCTGACGATGGTAAAGGTCTCCTTTGTAAAAACAATGCTTCTACAGGTTTGAGTCCATCAACCAGGAATTAGATAATAGGCCAGACAGGCTACCACTCAACAGTGGCTTCCACCAGTCCAGGACACATTTCTGTTCTGGGTTCCTCATGGGACTCTTCGCCATTTGGTAGAGCTTTGTGCCTCTGCCTCTCTCTCATCTAAAATGTAAGTCTATGGGTTTGGAGACCTCACTTCTTTTGTTGTCCACCAGACCCCAGCACTTACTCAAGACCACTGGGCAAAACAGTGGCGTTTGGAATACCAAGAAACCAAGAAACACCCAAAGGGCATGCACTTCATCTTCAAATAAATGAGAGGATGGTGTGGGGAAGAAGAAATAAAATTTTTGTGAGGTCCCAGAATGTTGGCCCATCACTCATGATTCAAAGCTACAGGACACATTTGCCCAACCTAAGCAGGAACTATCTCAGCATTGAACCATCCAACAAAAGAATGATTCCTTAATCAGATGGGGAGCTCACCATCTCCATAGGTCTGCCCGTAGACGCCACTACTGCAACCTAAGTAGCAGAGAGATGAACATCATCCTACGTTCCTGGGTCCACATCACTCATGTTGGCTTCTTCTCTCTCAGTCTTACAGTTACGCTGTAACCTTCTAAAAGGGGGCAAAGACTCCTACTCTGGCCAGAGGCACCTCACATGGAGGTGTGCTAGGGTGTTGAGTGGAATACACATGCCCAGGAGGCATGAGATGGACATATGAACCTCTATCCTCTGAAGGTGTAACCTGGAGGCTCCAAGGAGGACAATCTCTATGGAGCCCCATGTAGATGTAGGTACCAGACAGGTAGGGTTGAGTTTATGGCCTGTACCTTCATCCAGGGACACAGCAGAGAAGAAGGTGAGAGGCACGTCAGCACCCTAACATGCACTCATGTGGCTGATCTCAGTCAATCCTTCCCATACCCCTGCAAGGGGAGAACATGACTTCTATCCCACAGACAAAAGAAACCCAATGCTCAGTGCTTAGGAAGATAAAGCTGCTGGTCCAAGTCCTACAGTGAGTCTAACTGAGATGGCATTCTGCATTCTTGTCACCTTTACCTGTGATGGTCAGGTGGTTGTCCTCTGATTCCAGACCTGTCTATTTAGAAACATTCCCAATCCTTCCTGCCTTTTCTGATTCTGTCATTTCAGAAAACAGAGGCCCTTAATCATCTTAGCTAAAAATCTAATGACAGCCCTGCTTCGTTTTCTACTGTATCATCTTACCTATGGCCCACTGGGAGGGAAGCTGGAAGCTGAAACAGTTCCCCACTTCCCCTCCTCCCCCTTTGTGCAGACACGGGGCTACTAAGCTACAGGGGCACCATAATAAAGCTGCATTCACCTCACCCGGGAAGGATGTTTATATGCAAAACACTAAAGGGAAGGAAGTCCCAGATGGCCTGCAAGCAGGAGAAAAGCAGGTCTGAATGCTGCACCCTCCCATCATGGGGACCTGCATGTCTTCCTGGGCTTTTACAGAGGGTAAAAAGCAGGCACAGAAAGAGGAAGGAGGAGGAGAAGCCAAAACATGTTGGCTGTGAAATGTGGCAGATCTGGGGAGTTCAGGAAGAAAGCAGCTTGTGGGTGTCAAAGGGGAGAGAGACAAGACAAAAGTATTCTAAAAAAGTGTCGCTTTGCTATGAAAAGGATCCTCTCAACATTCTTCAGAGAATAATTGTAAAGAATAACATGCCATTACCTTTTTCTCTTCTTCCTAATGCAACTCTACAGAGACACCGGGACATGAGGCATCACTATTTATATTTGAATTACGAATGAATGAAACAATAGATAAATGAATGAAAGAAAACTTTAAATCCACCATTGAGTTCCCAAAGTCCTAACATTCTTTTGCCTGTGCTGGGAATGATAACAGCTAACGCCACCCTGGTGAAGGTTTTATACCACGCTATGTCCTTCCTGATGATCCCCAACCACAGGTTAAAAACATCTTGAGTGAAAAGGGCACTTAGAACACCCAACCTACTGCCTGTTCAGGCTTAGCAGCATGGCACTGTACAATACTGGCTGTCCCTCCTCATGAGCACATGGCCAGCTGGGAGCCAGCCGAGGCTTGACAATGCCACCAGCATGGCAAGTGAATCCTACCATGCCACACTAACCCAAGGAGAGATCAACATGTTCAGTGCTAATAAAGTCACTACTGAATGCATATTTCTGTCACATTAAAGCAAAAGTCCTGAGTCAAATCACCATAAGTTAGGGTTCGATTACCAACTTCTTTAATGTGCCATGGACAGCCAAACGGCAATGCTGTTGCTCTCTGGCCTGTCCCCCACCCTCCCCCAAAGATATTCAGAGAGGAGTCTGTCTATGAGGAGCTGCCCATCTCAAGTAGCCAGAGAGGCAGGCTAGAAATCTGGCCAGATTTAGAGAGAGGCCAAAGAGCTAGAGACCACTTATAAGAGGGAGGTGGTCACCCACATAGGGTGTACTCCTCAAGGGTAGAAAATGTCTGACGTGTCTACTCCCAGAGATCAGCTCTAAGCCAGCTATACATGCAAAATTCTTGTGAGTTTGATATAACTTGAATTAAGTTAAATCCAGGGTCCTCCTCTTCTTTATGAGGAGAGGAGCAGTCTCTCTGAAGTCTCAAGACAGGCCTCACAGGCAAGGGTAAGGGCTCACCAGCAGGGACTGAGCCTTACTCTGTGGAAACGCAAGATGGTGTCCAAGTCTTCAATTCACCACCGACTGACTATCCCTTGGAGCTAGGTACCAAGGAGCAGGTATAGCTCAAAGAAGAATTCTCAAGAAAATTCAAGAATTTCTTCCTAGAATCTGAAGAGATAACTCACAGTTAGGAGTACTTCCTGCTCTTGCAAAGGAGCTGGGCTCAGTCCCCAGCACTCACATGGCAGCTCACAACCATCTGTAACTCCAGTTCCAGGGGATCTGATGCATTCATCTGGCCTTCACAGGCTGTTGCATGCACATGGTGCTCTTAAATTCATGCAGGAAAACACACATACACAGGAAATAAGTAAATCTTTTTTTTTAAAGTTTCTCAAGACAAGGTTTCTCTGTGTTACCACTGTGGCTGTCCTGGAACTTGCTTTGTAGACCAGGCTGGCCTTGAACCTATGGAGATCTGCTTGCCTCAGCCTCTGGAGAGCTGGGATGCACTCAAAGGCATGTGCCACCACCGCCTGATAGTAAATCTTTTTTGAAATTAAAAAAAAAACAATCCCTTCCTGCCATCCTATCCACTACTAATATCCCCATCTCTGTCACAGAGATCACCACCATCATGACCTTACCACTGTGACCTCTAATACCGTTACTAGAATTGTCATAACATTGCTACCATACTTACCACCACTATCACGAAAACTGACATCACCATCGTCACAATCGCCACCACCACCACGACCACCATTACCATTACTCTACTGTCCATCACAACCACTACTACAGCTGCCATCACTGTCACCATTATCCCCACAACCACAACTGGCACCATCACAACTGCCACCACCACCACGATAACCACTGCTATTCCAAACGTCATTACATTGCCACCATTACCATCACCACCATCACACCAGCATGGCCACCGTCAACCTCATACACTAAACCTATCAAACCTCCAAAAATAACTCTGAGTTCCAAAGAACTTGTGGAGACACCACATGCCTTGAAGGCATGTTGAACACAGGGCCATCCTTCAGGAGTACAACATGGAAAAGGAGAAACTACGGTGACCGTAAAGGGTCCTGCTCAGATGATCAGGGCCAACAGCACAAGTGGCAAGCCACACTGACATTATGTACAGATCTTTTATATGACATAACGAAAATGGCACTAGTCTACCCATTTGGCCTTTCCTCTCCAAGCCCATAACCCAAATCTAATCATGTGAACAACATTCTATAAACTATAGCAAGGGAAATTCAACTCTAGAACTAAAAGCATCCAAAATTTCTCCAATAACTTTAGGTTAAGAACTAAGGCAATATTGCCGGGTGTTGGTGGCGCACACCTTTAATCCCAGCACTCAGGAGGCAGAGCCAGGCAGATCTCTATGAGTTCGAGGCCAGCCTAGTCTACAGAGTGAGATCCAGGACAGGCTCCAAAGCTACACAGAGAAACTCTGTCTCAAAAAAAAAAAACAAAAAAGAACTAAGGCAATATCAATGAACTGTGAGGATTAATTAATGTGTATAAATGTTGTTCCTTCATGATGACAACTACATTAACACAAAATGCTAACAATGAGAAAACTGGGTGTGGAGCAGAAGGGACTCTGCCCCATCTTAGCACGTTTTTCTGTTAAGATAAAAATATTTCTGAAATTAGAATTTTCTTTGAAAATGAAATGGAGTCTTACCTTAAGTTCTACAAAATTCACTTCTAAGTAGTTCCCTGAAATAATTCCTTCCCTGGTTACCTTGTCTTAGTTCAGTACTATGCCAGTGCTCATCCAAATATTGGTACCACCCTTAATCCGTGCCCAGATGCCCATCCAGCCTACCCCCACTTCCTGAGGCCACCCAGGGCTTTCAGAAGCACTGAGAAGAAGATCCCACCCATGGCTCCCATCACCTTCAGGATTGATTCCAGGCTTTCACGAGGCACAAAAGGTCTTTTCCAGGCTCCTCCTCCTCCACATGTGTCTCTTGATGTTGCCATATTAGAAAAGCTATTGCTCACACTGTCACCTTCCACACACAGAGCCCTGCTGTCGTCCCATCCCTGGGGAGTGGCATCTCCTGCTGTTCTTCCTTGTTGGGCCCCCTCTGTCCTTTACCACTCAGTGCAGACACTGCTTCCTACAGGGCTCTTCCCCCACCCCAGGACATGTGTGTGAGCCATGGAGGACACCCTCGTCACCCCTACACTTGTACATAGCCTGGACTGTCTTACTGGCTTGGTTTCTGAGAGGGAAGGCGAGTATTCTCAGGCACCACAACAAATGTTTACTCGGCCATGAAGAAACTGGGGAGGAAAGGTAGACTGAAAAACCACTGCCCGCAATGAAGGGCCTTTGTTCCTGGGTTCTGAATTTTGAATCCTAATCTTCAGGACTCCATTAACATCACTGGAGTACTATATAACTACATCCCATTATACGGCAATGTAATGGGTTGCTGGATTTAATTATAATGGGATAATTAATGTCTGGGTATTACTAGTTTGGACATAAAACTTGAATATTACCTTCAGCGTAACTACTCTAACTTCATGATTACCCAGCTTAGGAATACCATTTTTTGATGGGAAGTGCCTTTGTCATGGAGTAAGTGGTGCCAAGCAGAACATCTGGCCTGCAGCCCGCTCCAGTCCTTCAGGCTGGGCTCTACCACACCTCTATCTTTCTAGAGCTACAGTGCAAATACCATACCTGGCTCTCTGGGTTTCCCAGGGCATCTTCCCAAGTCCTTTTGGAAACATCCAAGCAATACCCTTTGTTGACTTCAGTTTTCTTCCATTACATCAAGTAAAGGCAACCCATGAGAAACGAGGGACCCTCAGAAGCTTTGACAAAGTGAGGACAGTACAGTCAAGTCGGAGAAAGGCTGATGAACTCATCCTGAGTCTCCACGTCTCTACCACATCTTCCCCTCCAACTTTCTCACAGTACTTGCTTTGGGCATTGTTACAAAAGATTGCAATTGCATGTGAAGTATCACTATACACATCTGCAATCAAGCGCTCAAGAGGTACACGTGAGAGGATGAAGAGTTTGGGGCTACCTTTGACTATACAGTAAGACCCTGTCTCAAAGAAAGAAAGAAGAGAGAGAGAGAGAAAGACAGAGTGTGTATGAATTCATTCTTTGCCTTAACAAAAACTTTGCTTCCTGTCAATGACTTCAGGTCACTCTCAAATGGCGACATCATGAACACTCACAGCACAAATTCCAAACGCATGACAGAATGCCCCCACTCTGACCCATGCTCTCACTCATCCTTCCAGAACCCAGTGATGGGCAGGCCTGAGCTTCCCTTTAGCTTGACAGATCACCTATGCTTGAACTCTGATCAGTCGCATAAAAAAATACTGTCCTCGGGCCTCTGTGCTGTAAGGACATCCAAACCAGCATATTATAAAGGTCAAGTGAAGATGACTGCCCCGCTGCCCGCCAGCTTCTCCAGCTTCTCATTCTTACAGGCCGTAACTCTGGTCACATGGCAGACTGCGACAAAACTGTCCAGCTGATCCCTTAATGCATTTTGACCCAAGTAAAGCATGAAAGTTAATAAAATGATTATAGCTTTTCCAAACACTACGCTTTAGGGTGGTTCATCACATGACAACAGACAATAAGAAGAAATGCCCTCAGCTTCCTGTATGACACTGTTCCACTGTGAGACAGACAGAATGCTCTTTCCCACCCTCGTTATGCTGGTGTTCCTGGCTCCCATTTCTCTAGGCAATCTTCACTCAGACCCCACAAGCACAGATCTGGGATCCCCCAGGGTCTCTTCAAGGCAGGCATCATTTCCTCAATTACTTGGTTTACTGCCTGACCCCCTCTCCATTAATATAGTAAACTCACTCCCCACCTGCTCCCTCCATGGCTTGGTATTCTGGATTAGAGGCCCTACGCATGTAGATCTGTGGGCTGTATTGCACCTAGCTGTCATTTCAAAGGGTGATTTTAAAATTCTTTAGCTTTCTTCGAAGTCTTCCATTTGGAGAACTACCCAAGGGAAGTTCATATGGATGCCTGCAGTGGAGGGGCCCCATAGTACAGAGTAGAACAGTGATGCATAGCCTTCCCAGTATGGTGATAGGTGTAAGGTCATTTCCAACAGGGTGCTCACAGCTGGGTACCAATTTCCAGGCTCTCCGATCTTTTTAGGTGGGGGTTTCTTCTCTCTAGTTCAGTTTGAGCAGAGACCATGCCTGTCCCCGAAAAGATCCAGAGACGAAGCGTACTGCGTCTTGGCAGTAGCCTGACCACTGACAGACTGCTGAGAGATTCCTTTACACCTGAAAAGTAACTCTAGAGGTAGAAAGCACCTGTGGCCATCTCCTTCCCATGGGCCTATTAACCAGCAATCCTGAGATGCCACTGAACAGCTGTCTCTAGTGGGATGGGCCAGTGACAGCTCAGATAGGAAATGGCCTGAGATGTCTGTCCCTCCCTGTTTTGGGACATAATGTACAGTAACCCACATAACATCTAGAGCCTCAGGGACACTGAGATCCCCTCCCCTTTAATTCCCCAGGACTCCCAGTGCCCTCTTCTGAGAACACTCTGAAGTATTCTCTGACAGTCCAGTTTTCAATCCCAACTGAAGTTGCCAAGGGCCAGAAACGATCTGTCTCTTTTTGCTGGCCCCTTTCCCCAATACTCAGAGCTGCAAGCACATCTGGTCTTCTTTACTTGGTTCCAGGAGTCACACTTTCTGACAAAGAGTCAGTGAAGAGGCAGAACACTTCCAGGTTCTCCTCTGAGCCACTGACACGTTCACCTTGACCCCTGCAGCCCCATGCTGATTCCACCATTTCAACTAATAGCCATCCCAAGACATAATAACAAGGACAGTGCCACTTCCTCTGAGCTTTGGCCTGAGCTCCTGAAGAGACATCACATAGCCATCTGAGCATCCAAACACCTCAGACTGCCTCGGTGAAGAAGAGAAAGGGTAATGTGGATGAGGAGGAAAGGAATAGGGATGCCTTTCAGTCTTCTGCCCTGTGTCATTATCTGAAGTATTGCACTCCCTGCATCTCCCGTGTGGGAGGAAACCACTCCCTCCCTACATGCCCCAAATGTTTCAGGGCTTCTTAGATGGGAGACATGTAGGTGTTTCTCCTGGTAAACATTTCCTTCCATGCTCCACTGCCATGTTTTGTTTCTCTCATATCTGCACTTGTCTTGTATAACCAGCAACACCTTTGCCCCAAGATCCATGACTCCAATCATGGACCACAATGCCTTTTGTTTGCCTGTACCCTAATATCATGGTGCATGGGAACAATGCTGAAGATGTAGCTTATAATGAACTTAGGACAGGGAGATGCTGTGCTACCCACACATAGCTGGAGAATGAGTAGTAGATGTGCCTATATAATAGCAAATCCCTTCAAAAAAAAAAAAAAACCCCACTTCTATCCAGGTCTACCATCTCAGTGGTAGGTCACAATCACAGCCTTGATGTCAAGCACTAGCACACAATCAATTTTGTAATGTTGCCTTTGCTCAGCCATGCCAGTATGTTTCCTCATGTCCCTGGTGCACCATAGCTTTACAGGTTCTGAGACTCACTCTCCATTCATACAATAGTCTCTGGTACCTTCTTGGTGCCTAGAACCATGACAGACTCTGAGAAAGAGGAAGGGGGCAGAGCTACACCCCATGACAAACTTAGAATTCTTAGCCAATTCTTTAAGCCAATTCTTAGAATAAGCTAATGAGTCAGAGGTAATAAATCCCACCATGCAAATGGGAAGCCAAGGCTAGGGGGAGTCTCTGAGTGAGATGATGGGACAGGCATGGGACAGGTCTGCCGGGAACCATGTCTTTCCCCTGCTCATAAACAGAAGAAAGATGTAAATGATCTCTGGGGCCTGGAATCTCCCAAGAAAACAGTTCTTCAAACTATAAAATGGGGGAGCAAGTGGGAGAGGTCCCTCGTCCTTAGATGAAGCTCTCTTATGTCAGTTGATCTGACCCAACTCTACTGATGAATGACACTTCTGGGCTTCCCCAAAGTGTCCAATGTGTTTCCTGTATCATTTTCTCCTCCATGGTGTATTTATCAAGCACTCTCTGTGAAGATTTAGGAGAAAACGACTCCCCTTTCATCTGCCATGGGCAACAAGCCTCCTCCTACAAACACATAGTGTGAGGAGGCGGGCTTGGAGGCAAGCTGCTCTGAACTGTTGCCCAACTCCATCACGATCTTTGCTCTGCCACAGCCCTGCTCTTCTAGCATTGTTGAAACAATATGGTCAGCTGATGGGTCCACAAAATACCAACTTGACACATAAAGGCTAAAGCCAGCCCTCTTTGTTCTATACCCCCTTTTCACTACCATCCCCCCAAAGCTGGAAAATGTTGAAACAAAGTAAGAAAACAGGGTAATGGCCCAAGCTCACCCCCAACCTTTTCCTTCCAGCAGATGGGAAGGCTTTCTTCCATCTGCACACTCAGGTGAGGATGGACTGGCCCTAATTCTCTACCCCGCATTCTCTTTCGTTTGCCATGTAACCTCAGACATGTAACTCAAGAGGGAGAGTCTCTTACACCTTCCCATTCATCTGACCCTGTTACTCACTTTGGCTGAGAAAATGGAGCAGAAGCAACAGAGCAAAGTCTGAAGCTAGACTCCCAGCAGACCTGAGCATTTCCATTGGCTATTCCGAAACTCTGATGCTGCAATAAATATGCATTGGTTCATATGCCTATTGATAAAAGACCCACGACTGGTCATCCATCATTTCAGACCACAGTTGGCCAGCATCA
The DNA here is from genome assembly GCF_949786415.1 of Peromyscus eremicus. Taxonomy (NCBI): domain Eukaryota; kingdom Metazoa; phylum Chordata; class Mammalia; order Rodentia; family Cricetidae; genus Peromyscus; species Peromyscus eremicus. Next base: position 93,482,003 of record NC_081425.1, on the reverse strand, counting down.
TCCTCACCAGAAAGCCAGAGGCATTCACTTGTTCAGATCAAGTGACTTCACCCAGATTTACTGACCAGAGACTCAAAAAGCAAACACTGTTGCTTAATCACACTGAGTTCTAAGATATTTGTTACACTGCATCAGCTAACTGATAACAAAAGCCATCTCCTCTCAAAGTGGACAAGCTGCTCCAATACAGTCAGTAAGTGACCAATATCAAGCTCCTGCCAGCCCCAAGTATGAAGGTTCCATCTGGCAGCTATCATGTAGAGATCACTGAACCAGATGTGGGCTGTTTGATGGGTTCATGCCAACTCACACAGCTTCGCCTCACCTCTGCCTTACATAACACTTCCCAGTGGGTCTCCCACCAGGCTTCTTATCCAGCCCCTTTGTCCATGCCACCTCAGAGGAGGCCTTCGAATCTGAAAACTCTTAGTGCCTGGTGCATAAAAAGGGTAACTGAGTCATTTCAGCTGCTGCAGGCTGCCTACACTTGTGTCTGCTCTTCAAGCCCCGTGCCTCCTGGATGAAGGGACGAGCCGCTAATAAGACACAGGACAGAACTTACGCTCTGCTCAGATATTTTATGACCTGAAAAAGAAAGAACCCAAGGTCCCTTCAGGTCCATGCTTCAGGTCCCCCCTCCTCTTCCTCCCTTCTCCCTTTCCCTCTGACCCCACAGAGAAGCAGACCAGCTTCTTTGAGTATCCCTGAGTATAGAGAATGAAGGTAACTCAGACTAGAAACAGCACAGGCTTCCCTACACTGTCTCTCAATGATCGCTTGGATTCTCCATTGAAATAACAAAAATCAAACATTAAGTTCTTTCAAAGTAGTGTTTTACTTAGGTTATTCTGCTTGGCAAGAACATTAAGAATGTGTTTAGTATGTTCACTGGGCAGCTGAGGCTCAAAGCAGTGTTTGCCTGGGGGCAGAAGTCAATATTCCTGGGATCCCACCAGCGTCCATTTTCCAGGCCCTGTAAACAGGGATTAGCAGAGATGAGCAGACTCCGGTCCTGCAAAAACACTCTAGGTCACCAGATGGGAACCACAGCAAATAGTTGAGCAGTAGATGGGAGGCTGATGGGCCAGCTCTGTATCAAGGGAGGTGCATCCTGGAGACGGCAGGTCCTGGGATCAACCTTGCTGTCACAGCCCTGAGCACAAAACCAGCCAGAAGAACACGTAGGAACTGCCCTTCCTCGTGATCCTGTGATCTTGTTTGTAAGAAGTTCTAAGAGAAACAATGAATCTCTCCAATTCCTAGCACTTTTGTTAAAGTGTTGGAGCTTTAAAATCTATAAACAGTGGGATATAATTAAATGCAAATGCAGGTCCTTGTTTAAAAATTAATCTTTTATAATTAATTAGTAATTTAAAATATCTTGGTAAATGATACTTAAATGGCATGGAATTATGCTAGCTCTGGGTGATAAAGTCGTCTGCTAGAGATTTGCTGCGCTGGAGCGAGAGATATCTGCACATATCACGTGGGACAACAGAGCTCGGCGATTCTTTAATTTACCTTTGCAACAACTGTAGTAAAAAGCAGTCTCTTTATATTCAGATTGTGGGGGCTTCGCTCACTGCAGCAGAACCAGCAAGGAAATTGCTTGGAGTCAACCCACTTCCATTGAAAGATTAAATTGGCCTCCAGCCATGCTGTCGGCCTGGGAAGCCAAGCTGGGGAGGGATGTTGATGAGGGGGACCCTTTCTACCTCTGTCACCCTCAATATTCTACTCAGCCTGAGCAAAAGGTGCCACACAGTCCCAAAGCAATGAGAAGCTGTCCCTGCAGCTGCTTCCCTCCATCTTTCTCCTATCCTTCCGCTACAGAAGAGTTTGTCGGTGCCTAACCTCAAAGGTAAATGTCACCTGTTGCCAGTGTCTCTTTGTCACCGCCTTTCCCTTCTCAGCACTGCAAAGACTGCCCTAGAGCACTCTGCTGCCGGAAGGTCACCACTGGCTTGATCCAGATGCACACTGCAGTGTGGGTCTCCCCTAGGGGGGTGTGTCCTGTTCTGGTGCCTGATAGACTGAGCTAGTTTGAGGGTCTCATGTTACAAGTTACTGTTTGGTTACATCCTTGAGTAGGCCTCTGGGGAGAGGGGTGGAGAAAGGGAGAGAGTATTGTGTGTGTGTCTCTCTCTGCATATACATGCAGACATAAATACATACATGCATGTGAGCTAGTCTCTCATACCTGCTGTTCACTCTCAATCCTGCCCCATATATTCATCTCTCTGCCCTGTGCTGGCTCCCACCACATGCCACAGCTGGGTCAGGACCACTTCGCCTACAGGAGCAGCCCAGGCTGTTTGCTGACCTCTCCCCTCTCCTGACCTAGAGTAGGACTCTAAGGTAACTATAAGTCTTCCCAACAGCAGAAGTTTTAAGAGCAGAGTCCTGGATGAATAAGCCACCTAGGACTTCTTGAGCAGCCAAAACACACTTAAGAAAACCTCAGCTATAATCCTTTCTCCAGGAAACAAGAACTATCAGAAACACCCACTTATTCCCCCCAAAAGGTGGCCGGGTTTGGGGGGCTCTCAAAAGATAAAAGGGCAAATGTTACACAGCCCCAACCCACAGTTTTCATTCCAGTAGAAGGGAGCAAATGCCCAACTTTTATGGGACACTGGGAAAGGGGAAGCTGCACCTGTCGTCATTAATGAGGAGCAGGGTCGGCTGGCTTTTACACTGAGTACGTGGCTAGTCTTTCATTTCTAACGAGACAAAGGAGATGAAGAGAAAAGAAAAGGAAATACAGATCAGCAAAGGAGAGAGGGGAGACTAGGAAAAGCTAGAAACAGGCTCACGAACAACAGCAAGGTGAAAGGATAAATCTGAGAGCTCACACACAGCCAGCAAGAGCCTCAGTGGGCGACAGCCCTGGGTCACACCCTCTCCGCTAGCTTCTGAGGACGCCCTGCAGTGTGTGGCCCCGTTGGCCTCAGGGAGAAGGCTAGTTCCTGTATCCTGGTACTTGATATGATTCTTGATCCAGAGGAGACACCGGACAGTACTTGTTGGGTGCACAGGTGATTGGAGAGATGGATGACAGACAGACACAGTGACAAAGGAGGGACACACATCCAGTGACGAGCAAACTGGCAGTGGACAGCTGGTCTCCCCGGCCATCAAACCCGACCTGGAGGGGGATGAAGACTGGAAGACAAACTGTGGACCGTTAGCCTCTAAGACGTGAAAATGAACCCCCAAATGATCCTGCCTAAAGCTCAGATTCCCTGATCTGACTCGGGAGTCCCTCCTGCCATCAGCTTAGCCTCCGTTTCAGCCATTTCTGGTCCCATACAGCTGCTAAAATATTTCCCCACCTGCCCCTCCGTATCCAACCAGCCAGCTCATTCCTCTAGACCTAGCCTTGTTACTGCAGAGTCCAGGAGGCCTCCTGGACACTGTGACTATCTGTCTGCCTGACTACAAGGTACTGCTCCATCCTTCCACCACTGTGGATAACAGGATCTGTTCATACCTCCATCTTCCCTGACCCAGCTGGAAGCCCCGTGGAATCAGGAGCCAAGTCACAGTGCCAGGGCTCATTCAATCTGGAAACGTGACAGATGGAACTATGTGAGGAGACAACTCCAGAAGCTGTGGGTGAGCAGGATCCCCAGAGCAAGGCCCTGATCTTAGTCCCTCACAACCGCTTCTGGCTCTTCTGACTTCATTGCCTGAGTCCCCAAGGCTCTGGAGTGAGGTAGAAAGGCCCACGCCCACCTTCCCATCAGTGAGCCAGCTGACAGGTTTGAGTGAAAATAACGTCACAGACAAACTCACAGCCCACTAAAGCCATTCACCAGCCAGTGCCAAAGCCTAACTGAAAAGACAGTGAGCCCAACCTGCTCCCCAGGTAAGGTGACTGGAAGGACCCGTCCTCCCCCGCTCCCTCCCTCCCTCCCTACCTCCCTCCTTCTCTCCCTCCCTCCTTCTCTCCCTCCCTCCTTCTCTCCCTCCCTCCATCCCTCCCTCAAAGGCCAAGAGTAGAACACATCACACCTTGCTGGAGGAAGAAATTGTTCAGCAAGCCACAAGGGCATCTGTGTGGTGATCACAGGCCTGGGATCAGAATACCAGAATGCTATCCCTCCAAGCTCAGCTGCTTCAGTGGGGGGGGGGGGGGTAGATCTCCTCCAAGTTCAGCTGCTCCAGGGGTGCTTCTCACCACCTTTACTTTGCTGTTGTTTATATTTTACTGTGATGTTAGGTGGGACCCAGATCCTCGCACATGCTAGCCAACTGTTCTACACTGAGCTGCATACCCAGCCCTCTCACTACCTTTTAAAGACCCTGTGTCCACATCATGGAGAGAATGTGGAACCAAGACAGAGTCATGGACAGCAGTGGATCCATGAGCCCACAGGGACCCGGGCAAGCACCAAGACATCAGTCTCCTACAACCCACCCTCCCACAAATCACCAAGACCAGAGTGCTAGCCCCAGGCAACAGCCCCTCATGATGCAGAATCACAGATAATCCAGTGGTACCATGTAACCCCCAGGCCAAGGGCTGATGGCAGTGAACTGCTGCACTAGGGTTACTGCTCAGAGAAGCAGCTTCCAGCATGGTTCACTGACAGCCTAGCAGGTCATAGTGGGCAAGGCCTGTTACTAACAACAACGGAAGTGTCAACCACATCAGCAGATTCACACTTGGGAAATGTACGTCTCTTTCAGAGCTGACTTTCCTCATCCACTCCCATTCAGCCGTGCTTTCTGAAAGGGAGAAATGAGACATTGTATCTGGGAAGGCCACAAAGCCTCCAGGGGCTACCCCTCCTCTATGCCACCAATCAACACAGTAGTGGCCTATCACCACGGTGTAGGGCTAGGAGGCCATTTACTTCTCTCTACGGTGCTAAGAAGGTCATAAAATTCAGATGGGGGTCACCCTGGTGAGAATCACCCATCCTGTCCTAACAGAGGATATTGGGTCCTTGTGCCTAAAGAGCTCAAGCAGTGTCCCCAGACAATGACAGGACCACTGTGCAGGATGGAGTTCCCCATCTTTTATGGGCCTTGTAGGACTAGACAGCTGGACAGAAGTCTCCTCCAGCCTCCAGATCCTTTCCCATCTATACCTAATAGACACACCATGCCTCTTAGGATGAGGCCTGGAAACAACTCGGAAGCAAGCATATCTTCCTCCGCAAAGCTGGCACAGCCACATGCGCCCCAGACAGAAAGTGTAGCACATTGTGTCCTCTGAAGTCACCAACCACGGAGGCGAGGGCTCTGCAACAGGCCAACCCTAGACTGGAATCCCATTCTGTCTCTTAGTAACGATGACTTTACACAAGTCACTTGACATCCGTTAAAATCACAACTGCAACATGTGCTGATGTGGGAACGAACATAAAGGGCCAGACCTGCCTCAGGCATCAGGAAAGGATGGCCAGGCCTGCCTCGGGCATCAGGAAAGGAGGGCCAGGCCTGCCTCGGGCATCAGGAAAGGAGGGCCAGGCCTGCCTCGGGCATCAGGAAAGGATGGCCAGGCTTGCCTCAGGCATCAGGAAAGGTTGGCGTCCTCTATTTCCTGTGGCATGGCGGAGACCACAGACTAGGGCTTTATAGGAGCTGAAAGGAAAGGCAGAGGTGGAATGTCCTCTAATCAAAATTCAGAGTTTGTCCTCACACTCGGTCTCCTGCCACCTCTCCAGTTGGAGTTGCTTGACAAGGGAAGGAGCCGCTCCAGTTGTATCCACGCCCCCAAACACCCAGAGACACAAGATTTTGTGAACACAGTCTGAAAGATTAGAAAAGGCAACCAGCTAAAGCCAAGCAAAGTGCACCCTGCACCACAGGAGTTTGCATAATTAATCACTTGGAAATAACATATTTAGGCCAGTTGTGGTTGTGTGTAAATCCTTCAGGGGCCCAGAAACAAGAAAGGCCTAGATACGTGTAGACAGAAAATACATGTGTATACATGGCTAAAAGGGACAGTTGCTAAGAAGCTTGGTGCCGAATGTTTATCATTGCTGCCTCCTCCTTCACCACATCTTAGCAGACGTAGAAATTGAGACTACAAAGATCAAGCCAATGGATCAACATCACACAGACGGGAACCGGAGCAGAGACTGGACCGCAATCTGTGTAACTTCAAGACCCATTTTCTTTCCCCTCCCAAGCTTCCCAGCAGATCAATGGCAGAGAGGGAAGGAAACAAACAAGAAAGTCAAAGAATTAGCACCAAGCGAGGAGCTGGGAGGCTGGTGACAGGATCCGTGGACACTCTCCCCAAACAGACGCGTCCGAGTCCGGCAATAAACAGAGAGAAAAGCCGCTCCATGAGGAGCCTCTGCAAATACACCTCTGGGAACATTCTGAGAAAGGCTGGACATGTCAGTACTGCTAATCCAAAGCTGAATCACAGCATACAGGGAGGAGTGTGCTGGTGAGGATGCCGAGGACCCACAGGGCGGCACAGCCTGGCTGACCACCAGCACGATCAGGGCCTGATTAGCGGAGAGCGGCAGGGCTGCTGGCCAACTACACCACATTAAACGTTCCCGATGTTACTCTCTCCAGCAGTGGGCTTCGTGCTGGTTCCTGATGCATGAGGTGGCATTTTGAATGATAATTAATTAGATGGAAAAGCAGAATAAGCAAGCACATCAGATGAAATTAGTATAATTCTGCCTTTCTCTTTCATTTTACCTTCAATCGGAGTAGGCTGGCAAGGTGGCTTGGGTTATGAGGGAAACCCCAGGGAGCATCCACTGCTCCACATATCTATGATCCACTGGGCCCTCACTTGTTCCCAGACAGACCACACCCCTAGCCACCTCTTCTCCCCAAACCAACTCAGGCCCGGGGAGTGGACAGCAACTACCTGTGTATCACCTCTGTGCCATGAGACCACTGGAGCCAGCACCAGTCAGCTCTTCTAGTCCACTTTTCTAGTCTGATCTCAAAGTCATGGATCTCTGTTAAACTGGCGGCCCTCCCTCGTCTTCCTTTGGAAGTCCTGATCCCTAATAGAGGTGTTTTTAAAAGGAACACACACTGATCAGTACAAGCACCAAAGAAAGACGCTTGCTCATTCCAGGTATCACTTGATACGCAACAGACACCTCCACCAAATGTCAACAAATCCCATGGCAAACCTGCCCATTTCTCCAGAGAACTAGAAAGTCACTTTACCCCTAGAGGGTATATGCCCTGCAAACGAAGAAAAGAAAATTCAAAGGAAAAACATCCGAGTTTCAACTCAGAAAATTCGGGCAGTAACTTATAAGCAGGCTTCCCACCAGCCCCATAGCCTCTTCGGAGTCAGAACATGGGTCACCTGCTGGGGACCAATCAGTAGCCAAGTCATACTGAGGCCTCTCCCCGTATGGTCAGGTGCTGCAGACCAAGCGCTCGTGTGTCCCCTGTTCTTTCTGTTATACACGCGAGCCATTCAGTGGCCTCTGGGCATCAGGCATGCGTGGCCTCAGCCCCCATGACCTACCTCATTGATGAAGGAATGGGCTCCTTGTGGGCTAAGCAGTAGGATGGCGCGGCGCAGCGTGTCCCTGTAGCGGTTCAGCTCCTCTGTCTTCATGGTGGTGAAGAGACTGGTGAAGACGTGACTGATATTCTTGTCCACCTTTTGTAAAGAGACGTCAAGGCCCAGCCGAGAGGCCTGGTCCAGAAAGCTTTGGAGCCCACGGATATCTGAGCATGGAAGAAGAAGAGGGAAGAATCATCTTTAAGTGGGAAGGGAATCTATATGGGAGAGCAACTAACCTCAACACTCCCAACCCAGGCAGCCACCAGAAACAAGGGTTCCGGGCTACTTTACTCACTCAGAGCAGGCTGCAAGGCAGCAACCTAGACCCAACATCCTCATCAGCATCCAGCCCCAGAGTATTTGGTGGTTGTCTTCCAGCTCTGGGAATCCTTTCTACCATCCAAAGTTACTATGCTGGAATCCATCCTTTGTAATTCTTTTCTTCTCTTCTGTGTGGTCTCAGTTCTGGAGGTTCAGTCCTCCAGGCTACATGGGCTGGTGGTGACCCTGCTCCAGGTTTCCCCCATCTCCCTCTGTACCTCACATCTGAGGCTTCTTGACCCTTAGAGTTAGATAAGACTACTGACTACCCTGAAGAGAGCTGACCCGGCTTTGGGAGGTCATGTGCTAATCCTCCAAGTGTCAACATCTCATGTGATGACCCCTAGCCAATGCAACAGGCCTTGTCTCACTTCAGGATCTGATTTTTCCTCCTGGAACTTCCTTCTTCCTGCTTTATACCAAGAGTTGACTCATCCCAAATCCAATCAGAAGCTCATGTTTCAACTGATTCAGAGATGAACAGATAGCCAAGGTCCTTTGCTGAAGACTTTCCCCAGCACTGGGAAGGAACATCTACAAGATAAGCCAACTGAACCAATTACCGGCTAGTGGCAGTCCAAAGCAGATCCTGGAGCCCAGAAAGATGGCACACTCTCACTGACCTAGCCTTGTGAGGGCCAGGTACCCCTTTGTTTGTTAAGTATAACTCTAACAGCTCTTCACAAGCCATCCAGCTTCCCCAAGGGACACCTACCCAAGAATGGAACCAATGCAGAGGCAAGAAGGTACCAAAAACAGCTGTTTCGATGCTATTCAAGCCTTGAGGTCCGTCTGTGTCTGAGTCTGTCTCCTGGACTTCCCACTGGACTTCCCAAGAGTTCCCTTTGCTGCCTAACCCACCTCGGGTTTCATTTCTGTCACTGGCAGCCTAAATGGTCAACACACAGGGAAACCATTTGTGTCCACCCTTGAATGTTTCCACTACCTACCTGTACTGACTGGTTTTGTGTGTCAACTTGACACAAGTTAGAGTCATCAGAGAGGAAGGAGCCTCCGATGAGGAAATGCCTCCATGAGATCCAGCTGTAAGGCATTTTCTCAATTAGTGATCAATGAAGGAGGGCCCAGCCCATTATGGGTGGTGCCATCCCTAGGCTGGTGGTCCTGGGTTCTATAAGAAAGCCAGGCTGAGCAAGCCATGGAAAGTGAGCCAATTAGCAGCTCCCCTCTATGGCCTCTGCAACAGCTCCTGACTCCAGGATCCTGCCCTCTTTGAGTTCCTGCCCTGACTTCCTTCAGTGATAAACAGAAATGTTGAAGTGTCAGTCAAATAAACCCTTTCCTTCTCAACTTGCTTTTTGGTCATGATGTTTCATCACAGCAATAGAAACCCTAACTAAGACACTAACTTGTCCTTGCATTCCTGATCCCAAGGGCAGACCCCCCCCCCCAGAGGATGCTGAGTACCTCCTCTAGTTCCATAAGGCCACTGTCCCCATGCCCTGAGGTCACTGAGACTCCAGTCACTGAAACTCTAAGTCAAAATAAACAGTGCTAACTAAACAGGTTTTATTTATTGGTGTTTCTCTGAAAATGTCTCCTCATGTCTGTCATACAAACACAGTTCTATGTGAGTAGGTGTCAAGGATGCTGCTACAGAATCCCTCAGCTTCCCATCTTGATGGAAAGACAGACTTACCAGTAAGTCTAGTCTCAGCTTCACTGTAGCAGAATAGTCCCAGGACTACCACAGGGGGATGCCCAAGAGTAGGCCCTTCTGGGAACTCTGAGAGATCCATAAACTCAGGCAAAGCATTCCTCCCTTCTACACTTCAACTTGCTCATCTATAAAGCGAGGGCTCTGAGAGACATGATTTCTAGGGGATGGCCTTCTTGGGTCCGAGAAGCTGGTGCTTGGTAGTCCAGACAGCCAGGTTCTTAATAGTCCAAAGAAGAACACTTTGGTGTGTGTGCCCAGAGCAGGATCCTGTGGGCCATTCCAGAGATAGGCAAAGCAGATCGATATTTAAGCCTGCAGCCACCTGTGTTCTAGTCCAGCCAGGACTTTGGTCTGTCCTTTTGGCAGCCTGACCCTGAACCATAGACATGATACAAGTTAGAGCTTGGGCCCTGAGTCAGAAGCAAAGACGCACCAGGAGGGCCTCTTTACCCAACTCCCGAGTGAGCACAATACAGCCTGCAGACAACCCACCAAGGACTCTAACACGGTGCCTAGTACCGGTCCCAGAACCCAGGGCCCCAACCTACAGACTCTAGTTGTCAAAGCCCATTGAAGCTCCATAGAAGTCACTGCGTTCCCATCATCTCATGTGGGACCCCAGAGATCTGTAGCTCTGAGACCTCTTTTTTAAAGTGAAATTAAAGAATTGTGCTACCTAGTTTTTTATCAACTTGACACAAGATAGAATCGTCTAGAAAGAAGGAACTTCATCTGAGAAAATGCCTCCATCAGACTGGCTTGTAGGCAATTTGTGAAGCATTTTCTTAATGAATGATTAATGTATACATGCCCAGCCCACTGTGGGCTAGTGGTTCTGGATAGTACCATCCCTGGGCAGGTGGTCCTGGTGGAATAAGGATTAACACAATAATTGGACATATATAGAATCCAGTGAGATTTTTTAATAGATGTATACATTATACAACAAGCAAGTCAGCTAAATTAGTATATCTATCACTTCGTACATATTGCTCTATGATCAGGGCATTCAAAAGTCTCATCCAACTATTGTGCAGTATTTAGCACAGTGCTGTTAACCACAGTCTCTCCACTGTGACAACACAAGAACTGAATCCTCCCAACAGCACTCTGGTTCCTGATAACCAGTATCCTCTCACTTTCCATCCCCTTCCCAGCATCTAGTTAGCACTCCTATACTCTCGACTTCTACAAGATCAGCCTTTTTTATTTAGTTTTATTTCCATTTTTTACTGAAAATAGATTTTTTTCATATAATATATTCTGATTATGGTCACCCCTCTCTCAACTCTTCCCAGATCCTCCCTACCTCCCCATCCACCCAAATCCAAATCCTTTCTTGCTTCCTCTTATTGGAAAACAAACAGGCATCAAAAAAAGTAATAATAAATAAAATAAAACAAACCTGTATGGGACAACACAAACAAAGAAGCAGAAAAACAAAGAGCCAAATAAAAAAAATACAACAAATGCATATAGATGCAGGGATATACATTGGAACACATGCGAATCCCATAAAAAACACAAAATTGGAAATCACAAAATATAAACAAAAGACAGAGAAAATAGAAAGTAAAAAAGTACACAATGCCTAGGAGAGGTATTATGAGACAAAAAAAAAAAAAGAAAGAAAGAAAGAACCTCCCAAACTACTATTGAATTCATTTTGTGTTGGCCATCCACTGCTGGGCATGGGGCCTGGTCATAAGAGTGGTTTTGTATACCCAATGAGACTCCATTGGAAAAAAATCTAATTTTCCACTTACAAGTGAGCATCAGTTGGAAAAGCTTCTGAGTTAGGGATGGGGGCTTGTGTCAACTTCTCCTCTCAGTGCTGGGCCTGTATCTGGCACCTGGTCCAGCTGTGGCATCTATAGTTGTTCCCATCTACTGTAGGAGGAGGCATCTCTGATGATGGCTGAACAAGACACTGATCTCTGAGCATAGCAGAATGTCATTAGGAGTCATTTTGTTGCTACCTATGTTCATTTTGCTGAACAGTACTATTTGGTTTTCCTCTAGGTCCTTGGCTTATCTAGTCCCATGTTCTTGGCCACCCAACCAGTGTTGGCGATGGGTTCCATCCCATGGAGTGGGCCTTAAATCCAATAGATATTGGTTGGTTAGTCCCATAAGCTTTGAGCCACTACGTCACTAACATATCTTGCAAGCAGGTCACCATTATAAATCAAAGAGTTTGTAGCTGGGTTTGTGTCTTTGTTTCTCCTTTGATAGCAGGTAAAGTACCTTCCAGTGCCATGAACACTAGTCAGTAGAGGTGAAGACTCTAGTTAGTCACCAACTCAACTTCTACATGTTCAATGAGTTTTATAGTGTTGTCTTTGGCAATAGGGCCTTACCACCATCAATTTATGGAGATCAACCAATTAGCCTTGGCAATAGCCTGTTTAAGCATTCGGTTTTGCAGTATTATTCACAATACCCAAGATGTGAAATCAACCTATGTATCCACCGATGGATGGATGGATGGATGGATGGATGGATGGATGGATAGGTGGATGGATGAATGAAATTCAGGGTATAAATATAATGGAATACTATTCAGCCATAAAAAATAATGAAATCCTGTCCGTTGTGGAAGTATGGATAAACCTGGATGAATTTGTGTCAAGTGAAACCTTAATGATATTCTGCTATACTCATAGGTTAGTGACTAGGCCAATTGTCATCAGAGAGGCATCATCTAGCAACTGATGGGAGCAGATGCAGAAACCCACAGCCAAACATATGTGGAGCCAGGGAAACCCTGCAGAAGAGGAGAGGAAGGATTGCAGGAGCCAGAGAGGTTGAGGACACCACAAGAAGATGGCCAACACAATCAACTAAGTAGGGCTCATAGGGGCTCACAGAGACTGAATTGACAATCGTGGACCCCGTATGGGTCTAGTTTGATCCTCTGCATATGCATTATGTTTGTGTAGCTTGGGGTTCTTGTGGGACTCCTAACAGCAGGAGTGGAGCTGTCTCTGACTCTTTTACCTGCACTTGGGACCCTTTTCTTCCTACTGAGTTGCCTTGTCCAGCCTTGATATGAAAGTTTGTGCCTAGTCTTAGTGTAATTTGTTATGCTGTGTTTGGTTGATATCCCTGGGGTGGGCCTGCTCTTTTTTTTTCCTGAAAGGGAAACAAAGGAGTTGAACTGGGGGAGAGGGGAGGTAGGGATGGACTGGGTGGAGTGGAGGGAGGGGAGGCTGTGGTTGGGATGCAATATACAAGAGGAGAATAAAAGGAAGGAAAGAAGGGAGGGAGATGGGAGGGAGGGATGGAGAGAGAGGAAGGAAGAAAGGGGGAGGGAGGGAGGAGGGAGGGAAGGAAGGTAAAAGACAAACACAGGTAGTATACTTCTGCTTCTTAATCCTAACAGAAATAGTGGACATTTTGCAGAAATACAGGAGTCTGGAGAGGTGATCAACTACCAGAAACAGTCCAGGTGTTAACCCTCTCCTCAATGTAGCATTGCCCATAATAACCCAGAGAACGTCTCAGCACCCAGCAGCCAATGTAGTATACACAATGTCCCCAAGTGGAGTAGACAGCTGCCTTTGGGCCCCTGGGAATGGTCTTTCTAGTCCCATGCCGTTTCCTCATCACTTTGAATTTCCCCATGTTTTGTTTCTGGCCTTGGCCATACAGGCAGCTTTGATCTATAGGACAGAAGTAAATGCAACATAAACAGTGCTGTGAGAGGTTGTGTTTCCATTTCTACCCTTGGGCTTGGCTACTACTGTATTAACGCCCTCAGGGTAGCCTGCTGACAAGATGCTGTGACCTGCAGAGAAGAATTAGAATGGCCCCCAAGCAACCACTACAGTCACATGCTGGCAGAACCCAGCCATGAGAGAGGACACAGCAGAGCAATCAGGTTGAACTATAGACTCATCAAAAATAACAAATGATTCTTGTTCTAAGCCACTAAATTTGGGGATGGCTTGATTGACAGCAGTGACTAACTGAAAGGTCATTAGATGAATGCTCTCTGGTGCTCCTCATGAAGATGTAAAGAAAAAAAAGAAAAGAGTAAGGCCCGCACCTTCAAAAGATCATCCATGGCACTGTTCACAGGGGATGCAAGCCAGACTCAAGAAAGGCCATGTGTCCTCGGGCAGCTTTTCCAGGACTCCAACAATCCTCAGTGTCCCATGCCCTTACCTATGACCCAGATATAATCACACCTGACAAGCGTCAAAGACCCTGGGACCCTGCTACCACCTCCTGCTCCCCTCGGCACATTTTAAGAGAACAGTGAATTGGTAAAGTGGCAGAGAGTGACCACACCCACAGAATGTTTCTGCATGCTTACATGGCACGCATACCATTAAGGCACACATGGTCTGGTAGGACCACTGTGTGACATGAATGACCCCATGAATCATGCCAGCACAACCTGCAATCTCAGCCTGGGAAAGAAGTCCCCTACAGTCCCTTTTCCAAGGCCCCATCTCACTCCATAGCACTATTTCATGTCCTTATGGAGCAGAAGATATGTAAGTGGGTGGTACGTGTCAGGACCCACAGATACAGGCAAGAACACGTATGTGTGGAGAACAAAGCCCCCAGAACTCTTGCATGCCCTTGACGCCGCCTTTCTGGCTTTCTGTTCAGGCATCTCCCAGTGAGACTGAGCCATCAGGGAGAGTTTAAGTTTGTTAGCAGCAGCAGGCTCTTCACTCCTAGCATTAGTGATGCTGCTGAAGGCAGTTTTCCCAAGAGACATCATCCCCAGCTACAACAGCAGCTCCCACTTGGCTGAAAAGGTCAGTCTCGGTCTCTTTTTCAGCTGCAGGAGGGGAGGGCTGGAGCAGAGTACCCGTCAGAACATGGGCCGACATCACCATCGTCCTACCTGCTCCCCAAGAACAAGGCCAAGAAAGCCAGCCGTCCAGCCAAAGTCATTTTCTCCTTGCAAGAGAGTCTACAATGTCACCCTACTCCACTCTGCAGCAAAGCCTGCCGTCCATTCTGCTGCTGCTCAGGAAGGTAGAATTCCCCCAAGAGGGAAGACTACGGAAAGGGCTGGAGAGCACTGCCATGTACTCTGCCCTGAATACAGCCTCCCACAACCAGACGCACTGCTGACCCCAGGAACGGCACTGCTGACCCCAGGAACGGAACTGTCTATGGTCACATCTGGCCTACCCGGAATCTACTCAGAAAGGGCCCTGGTTTTCTGAAGGGGCCAGAATGAGAATAAACAGGAGAAAGAGGTGCCAGCACTCCACAGGGACAGTGAATGAGTCCCAACCTCATAGGAGCCAGGCTGGAAGCATGGACAAGGGCATCCTATGAACGATACAATAGGACAAGCCTGGGACAGGCCTCCCGTGACGTCTCCTCTAGATCTGCTGCCCTCTCTTGGGCTCTCAAGGGCCCTGGTCATTGGAAGTCTTTCCAACCCCAGTCTAACAGAGTGAATCCTCCTGCCGATGCTCACTCATACCTTCCTGCCTCATACAGCCACCAAGAGCTTTCTCTGTGTGCGATTTCCCCCTGGGTTCTGGGAAATGAAACTGAATGAGCCTACAGTGTTCCTGCTGCCATGGCTTATATTTGGGGGATTGAAAACAAGCCTAGGACAAATAAACAATGGTATGGATAATTTTCCATACCCACAAGCTCTGAAGAAAATCCACATTAGGTTGAAGCAGATTTCGGGGGTGAGAAGAGGAAAGTCCCCTGTGAGAAAGCAGCAGTGAGGAGGTGGTAGCTCCAGAAGCCCCTCAGAGAAACCATTCAAGACAGAAGAAACAATGCCTAGAAAGTTCCAGAATGAGGTATCTTTGATGACAGATGAAGGAGGGCATTGCCCACCCTAGGATTGGGGCCTTCAAGACAGTAGTTATCTGCTGTGGGATAGTCTGTATGTCAAGTGTTTTGCTGATTGGTCAATAAATAAATCACTGATTGGCCAGTGACCAGGCAGGAAGTATAGGCGGGACAAGGAGGAGAATAAAGCTGGGAAGTGGAAGGCTGAGTCAGAGACACTGCCAGCCGCCACCAGGACAAGCAGCATCATGTGAAGATGCCGGTAAGCCACAAGCCATGTGGCAAGGTATAGATTTATAGAAATGGATTAATTTAAGCTATAAGAACAGTTAGCAAGAAGCCTGCCATGGCCATACAGTTTGTAACCAATATAAGTCTCTGTGTTTACTTGGTTGGGTCTGAGCGGCTGTGGGACTGGCAGGTGACAGAGATTTGTCACTGTGGGCCAGGCAGGAAAACTCTAGCTACAGTTATCAAAGAAAGGAAAGAGGAGCCAGCAGACACTAGGGACCACCAGAGACAAGGGGTAGATGCAGGTCCCATGCCTGGCCCTTCTCGCTACTGTCCTAGTGCTGCCACGTACAGGTCACTCGTCATGTTAAACCAAATCTGGCTCTATCTGTGTCGCTGCATTCTAAAGCTCATGCCAAAGTCATCTACAAATGGCAACCCTCTTCCTCATCTCCCCTGGGTTCTCCACAGAGCAAGTCTCTACAAGAGGACTGGACCTAAAGCTCTGAGGGCATGGATTCGAGACTCTACAGGCCCCTTCTTCGCCCACTCATTTCCCAACCTCCTCTTGCACACTCCTGGTAATGTTCCCAGCTAATCCTGGGCTCCCTCTGGTTTTTCACACCACATCTTCCTCTGTCAACAGAAGCCTACATCCTCCAATGGCTGTGTCCTCTCCACTTCCACTAAACACCTTGGTTCACCTTCACTGTGTCTTCTCATGCTCACTACCAACTCTTCTCGGGATCTTCCACAACAGCTTCCTGTAAGGTCTCCTTGTATCTGCCCACTAACGCATTGTGCTAGAATGTTCTCTCTTAAGGTCATGTGTGTGCATAATGTAACCCACCTCTAACTTTCCATGAATAATACAATAACACAAGTTTATTTAAAAGTTGCCAAGAAATTAATAACCTCAAAAGAATCAATCAATCAAATTACAAGCAAACAAAAAAACCTTCTTGAGATTTTATCGATATACAGAAAATAAGCTCATGCATCTTAACTTGGGCTAAGAAGCAGTCTGGAGCAAATCAAATAGCTTTTCCTGTTTTTCATTTTTGTGCTTCCATCAGCTACTTCCACCACCAAATCAGGAACTCAGGGATCAGAAAAAGAAGGTCTCTGCCCTTCTCTGGAGATCGCACACACATGGGGGTGGGGGCAGACAACCCTCTACCTACACATTTCTTTGAAACTGTCGGAGCCCCACATCTCCATCAGGACCCAATTCAGACCACTCCTCCCTCTGAGACCCTCTCAGTTCCCCAAGTTGGAATTTATGCCTCCTTCAAAGTGAGTTGCTGTGGGATGTTCTGTATGGCAAATGTGTTGCTGATTAGTCAATAAATAAAACACTGATTGGTCATTGGCTAGGCAGGAAGTGTAGGCGGGACAAGGAGGAAAATAAAGCTGGGAAGTGGACGGCTGAGTCAGAGAGACACTGCCAGCCACCATGATGACAAACAGCATGTGAAGATGCTGGTAAGCCACGAGCCATGTGGCAAGGTATAGATTAATGGAAATGGATTAATTTAAGCTGTAAGAACAGTTAGCAAGAAGCCTGCCACGGCCATACAGTTTGTAACCAATATAAGTCTCTGTGTTTACTTGGTCAGGTCTGAGCGGCTGTGGGACTGGCAGGTGAGAGATTTGTCCTGACTGTGGGCCAAGCAGGAAAACTCTAGCTACAGTGAGTAATACTAAATCATATATAAAATTAGGTAACTGTGCAGGAAGAAGGGCCTGGCTCTTCCTCATCCCTCTATTCACCCCAGGCTTAGCATCTAGCACAAAGACAGGACCACAGAAGTCCCTGGAACTGTTGGACCAGCCCAGGCACCAGCCTGAAGCTCAGTGTGGCTTGTGCAAGCACTCAGACACCACACACCATTGAAGGCAAAGCTGTGCTAGGCAAGGAAGTGAAGTTGTGGGAAGTCTTTTCAAAAAACCTAAGGTTACAGCTGTGACGGTCTCCCTCCTTCTTAAAGATCAGACAGTCACCTGGTATTTTAAATACTGTCTTTCTCAAAAGTAATTGAAGCGAAAGAACACATTTCAAATTGCTTCCCCTACTATTTCAATTTCTGAGGAAGGCCCAAGCTCAGAGAGTACTTACAAAGAATATTTTACCATCTGTAATGCACATATATATGTATGAGGGCTGCCACCTCACACCTAGGAGGAGATCACAGCTAGCAGACTTTGGAGATTACTGGCAAATTTTCCAAAGGCTGAGACACAACTTTCAGTCTCCAGATTGTTTTTCCACGTCGTTTCCTATCTGGGATCCCAAACATAGACTTTGAATTTCTTCCCAGACATAGTTCACCCATCATTCAAGTTCCTTATTAAGACCCCTGTCCAGGTGTCTCACCACCTTTATTGCTTACTCCCTTCCCTATGACCAGCTCCAAATTCTTCATCATTGTCACCGGCATAGAGCAGCTACCAAAGCAGGTTATAAGGAACCTGGGTCTTCAGGTGAGGAAGCACTCACCATATCCAAAACAAGACCACTGAGACCTGCTACAATGCCAACCATAAGCAGCAGCCCTGCCTAGCTCAGAATCCTTTTGTGGTTCATCATGCTCCTCCCCCACCCCCAACACACACACACACACACACACACACACACACACACACACAGAGAGAGAGAGAGAGAGAGAGAGAGAGAGAGAGAGAGAGAGAGAGAGAGAGAGAGAGAGAGAGATTTTCAGCTCTGAATTCTTTCCTCCCATTCCTTCTCTCCCTCTCCTCTTGCTTCCACATTTCTTCCCTCCTGCCTGAGCACTGCTCTAAGCCAGGTCCTGGGATAGATGTCAGAGCATCAGAATGCAAAGGCGTCAAAGCCCTGCCCTCAAGGAGCTCCCAGCTTCATAGGGACTGATTTGGAAACAGAGACTGGTCCCTCTGCCACTCGGGGAGCATACCTCAATTGGGGAATCTTCCCATTTGCTAACTATATCTTATGCATAAATTAAATACTCATACATTCAATTCATGAAGATTAAGAAGTCACAAAGAAGGCCAATTTAGTAGCAAGAGGACCAGAGACACATAAGTGTGGCATATCTAGCCTTCCCAATAATAAAACAGGAAGCAGGCTACTCCTTGTCATGGCCTGGCAAAACCCTCCAGAACCCAGACAAGGGCTGTCTTCAAGTGAGGAGGATGCTCCAGACACACTATGCTCACAATGGATACTGTCCTAGGCATCCCTGTCCTGGTCACAATTCAACTGCTCAGACCACAGTCAAGGAAGGTCTACTGTCAAGGGCATCTCCAGAATGAGTCCCACCCACCAAAATCAAGCCCTTGTGCTAGCCATGTCTTTTATTTCTTGTGTTATGATTGCATTGATGTTGGGGTGGGGTGTGCTTGCTCTTACTTAATTTGGCCAATTCCTGGAGAGAGTATCAATTACTCCACAATACCCCCTTCTATGAAAATCAACCCATCCAAAGCCCACAATCCAGTCCCCTTCTCTTTGAGTTTTCATACTCCAGGGCATAATCCATCTAGCCTAATTATCCCAGGGCCAGGGCCAGCATGATATCCAAAGCCTACTACAATCCTGCAATCATTCACATGCACCAGCCCTCACCCTGATTACCAATCCTTTCCTGCTCACCACAGTGAAGACCCTTGTTGTCATACATCCCTGTCCCATTACTTCCCAGTGTTGCCTCTCCGCCCTTGATACCACAAACTGTCATTTCGTGCCTGGCTTCTCATGGCCTTCTGCCATTGCCATAGCTAGATAATAATAATGTCTGTTTTTAAACTGCCAGGCTTGGGGTGGCAGCCCTAGTCACCATGGTCAGGATATGGAATCAACCCACGTGTCTATCAGCAAATCCATAAATGAAGAAACGTAGTGTTTCCTCACAATGGAATGCTATTTGCCACAGGAAAAAAAAAGAATGAAATCATGTCATTTGCAACAAAAAGGAAACGTCCAGAACACATGATGTTGAACGAAATAAGCTAAGCATAGAAAGATGAGTACCATCTGATCTCTTTCATATACAGAGTGTAAAAAAGTTGAATTGATAGAAACACGCCTTGTTATGGCTGACATTTGTGCAAACTGAGGAGAGGGTCGATGAATGGGCCAAACTTCCAGTTTAAAAAACAACAAAAAAATGAATAAATCCAGGGGACACTTTGGACAAACGGGGACTACAGTTAATGTCAGTATGTTTTGTATTTGAAAATTGCCAAGAGGTAGTATGTGAGCTAATTATGGCCTTGCACAGCTTGATTTAGATACTGTATAACATACACATACATCCCCTCATCAAGTCATACCCCCTAAACATGGACAACTTTGACCTAACCCCAAACAAAACAAAATGCCCTCTTGCCTGGTTGCCTGGGATGCAGAACTCTCGAAGCGCACAGAGAAGCCTAGTTTGACTAACCCCACCCACACCTCACCCCACCCCTGACCAGGGGTACTTGGAATAATCATAGGCCTGGGTTCCATTCCATCCCCCACAAACTGGATGACCTCCAGCACCATCTCTCTGAGCCCATGTTCACTCTGCAAACAAGTGTACCCCACCTTGCTCAGGAGAGCCGGGCATGCTTCAGTGAGAAGCATACATTACGGCTGGCACAGTGCGAAGTAGATGTTCCCGCTGTCAGCTCCCTTCCAACCTTCTCATCAGCATAAGGAACGCCCCCAGAAGGGTTCTCAAATGAGCAAATCATCTCCCTTGTTCTAGAGGCTCGTCAAGAAAGGAGGTGCGTCCTGACAATCGGACGACACAATAGGGGACTAAAAAGGTCGCCTCTTCCCTCTGTGATAATGGGAATTTCAAAGTCCCAGAGTAGCTGAAGGGGAAGAGCTGTCATTGAAAACTCTGAGAAAAGGGGACACAATTCCACCTCTAATGAGGGCCAATAATATCCAGGAGGCTTCTGCTTGGACAGGTTTCAGAAGCAGCCACAAAGCCAGGGGAGGGGAGACTCTGGGAAGAAAGAGGGTCTAAATGCCTCCCTGTGGGTATGCTCTGGCAGTGCCTCCACACACATGTTCAAACATGGGGGTGGGGAGGGTCCCCACATGCCCTGCCTAGGGCCTTGCCAACAGAGGCCATCGGCTGATCAGAACACACTCCATTTCTTTCCAACTTCTATTCCCTTCCATTTAAAAAAAAAAAAAACAAACACAAGAGGAAAACATTTTAAATAATCAGGATGGAAGATCGAGATTAAAAACAATTTAAAATAAACGTCTACTCTGGCACTTTGGAAAAAACATACCACGCTGCATTAAGTGCTTTGAATTAAGTAAATTACACCAAGTAACTAATTTACATAATGATCAAGATTTGCATTTTACACATGTTATAATGAAAATGGGTTTATAAAATAATTCTTCACCAACTTCTGTTCAGAGTTGGGAAGTATTTGTAGAAAATTCGTGATATTTATCTGCTACTGTCTTTCATGTTTCAGATCTCTGGCTTCTTCAATAGTTTTTTTTTTTTTTTTTTTAATCTGCAAGGCCCCTTATTCCCACTGCAATAAATAGGGCCTTTGATTTGCAATTCCCTCCCGTCAACTGAGTGAGATCATATTTTTTATAGAATCTATAATATGCTAATGATTTTTAGAATTTTCACAAATAAAGTTTGATGTCCCTGTCACCTTTCACTTACAAGGTATTTGGGATTGATTTTTTGCAGCGTTTCCTGCAAGATCTGGAGGGACTGTTTTAAAGTCCTTCTACTTTAGGATGCTGGCTGGCTTTCTTGGATAAGGGATGGCACGACATTTCTCAGTAGCCTTATGTCCTGTGTCAGTGGTCCCCTTGGGCCTGAGGCAAGATTCCCAGCTGACACCTCCAGCCCATGGTTTAGGAGTCTGGCCCTCTGCCTTGATGATGACTTCCTGCCTCCAAGTCCTTGGGTGTGAGAGCCAAGAGCCAGAACTTGACTTCCAGGCTCTCTCATCCTGCTCCCTCCCTGCAGCCTATGAGGAATGATCTCATATAAGCTCAAGCCACACCCAGTGTCTCAGACCACTTCCTGTTGCCTGTGAGTTAAGATGTAAGGACTCTCAGCTACTGCTCCAGCACCATGTCTGCCGCATCGCATGCCATCATGTCGCCCCATGATGATAATAGACCAAACTTCTGAAAATGTAAGCCACCTCAATTAAATATTTTTCCAAGAGTTGCCGTAGTCATGGTGTCTCTTCACAGAAATAGAAATCCTAATTAAGACAGTTGTTTTCCTGGATTTCTTGGTAACTTAAGAGCCCAAACAGGAGTAACTTTCCAGTGATTACCCCACATGGCATCTGAATTTCCAGGAGGCCTAAAGTGAACATCTTTGTTCCCTGTTAATAGGGTGTCCATGGCAGAACAAGCAAAGACATCATCTTACCAGCCTGTGACAGTCTGAATACCTATGTCCCTCCAAATCCACATGCTGAAATCCTAGTCCTGGTGTAAGATTAGCAGGGGAGGGGGGTCATTGGGTGATAAGGGGCCTTCCTGTGATGTATTTGTGCCCTGACAGGAAGACTCACGATCTAGCTTCTCTCTGCCCCATGTGTGGACACAATGAGAAAATGGACTTCTGCAAACCAGGAAAAGGACCCTCTCCAGACACTGGATCTGTCGCCTTGTCCTTGGACTCCTAAGTCCCAGAGCTGTGAGAAACAAATGCCACTGAAGCTATAGAGTATATAATTCTTTTCTTGATACCAAGCTGAGACGATTCGTAATCAGCAGGGGCTGTTTAAGGTCTGACTTGGTGCCACTATGCTAAGTAATATGCATATACTACCTCATCAATCCACACAACAGCCTCATGTCTTCTGAGGTTATCCAGCCAGGAAGAGACTGAATGGAAGTTAAACCCAGAATTCTCCAACAAGCCAGAGACGCCTGAGGGGTGACAGGAAGGAGGCAGGTCCACACACTGTGTGCAGATACTTATCTGTGAGCTACATGTGGCCCAGACTTTACTTGGGCCTAAGCATCCCTAAGGAACTACTGGATGATGTTAACTTTGCAGTTTAGTCATTGGCTCCAACAGAGCTGGTGTGCAACTCCAGCTGTCTCCCAGGAGAGGCCTTGCTCCCTGTAAGGCACCTGGGCCCGGTAATCCCAAGCCCAGTCCTCCAGAGCACTCACCCAAAGCACAGTCTCCACTGTCTCCTAAGAGACCACACAGCACATTAACCTAATGCTGGAGTCTAGCTTTTCAGAATGGCCAGAAGATGCAAAGGTGAACACTCTATTACTGGCTGCTAATCTGCGATCAGTATTAATAACTGGCATTCATTACACAGGGAAACACAGCGGCTTCGTTAGTCCTGTAATTTACCACTCAGGAAACGGCCTACTAAAGCAGCAGAGCCAGCTGAGATGACTCAGAAGCAAACCCAGGTAGGGGGTCACCTCTTCAGATCTGCAAAGGGATTCTGTCTGCCTACACACCAGGCCCCTCTGATTCCTGGGACCATCAACAACCCAAAAGTAGCAAGGTACCCCAGGGCACTGCTCAGAGAGCTCTATTTCCCAGTAGCCATAGTTTGAGACTGGCCAAGTTCAATCCCTCACTTAGGCTTTCTCCAACCCCCTATCTGCGGCTGAACTAGGTCGTGTTCTACAGTAGATGTCAGAGAAAGTGACCAGACACTAACATGAGCTCCAGGGAACTGAACTGAAGACAAGCAAGTAAGAAACCCTTAGATGGCAGAGGTACACAGGAAGGGGTCTGCTGACTATGAGGAAAGTCTCAAAACAGCCTTCGGAAAGCAGAGAGCGGGGCTTGGAGGCTGGGCATGAATCCTGCACACAAACACGAGGAGGAAGGACTCTGGACCGAGAGGACCTCAGGACCCCTGGGAACCCAGCTCCACAGAGCCACTGATCCAGCTGGGTGACCTATGAGTCATTTTGCATGAGTATAAGGGTTGCCATGCCTGGTGTGCTGCCTAAGAACAGAGCACAGTGACATTTATAGACAGGAAGGGCATCAGGTGGCCTGCCGGGAAGCTCAGACCAGGCACACGAAGCCAGCCCTCCTGCCCAGGGCAGATCAAAACTCCGAGGAAGAGGATGCATGGGTGAGGCAAAGCCGGTGGAGTCACCTGAAGTCCACTCAGTGCCGAAGTGCCCCTCAGGGCCAGAGAGTGCAGCCCAGGCAGCTTCTGGAGGCCATTTCAAGGTAAGACTGTGACTCCCTGGTGGCTCTGTCCTCACAGCGACCTCCTGACCTTGTGATAAGTGTCCTTAACTTGCAGATGTGATTTACATAATTACTTTTTGATACCAACCTGGGTTTAATTCGTCTCCTCTGGAACCCACCTTGGAGGAAGGAGCAGCAACCAGAGCGGGGAGAGAAGCTGAGGTGAGAGGTTTTCAGACACCACTCCCCTTCCCCAGGGCTTCCCAAATGCCATGACCAAAGATGGACCAATTTTACCCACACTATAGAGTACCAGAGAGCCTCAGAACTCCCTGGCCACATGAGTCGTACCACCATCCTTGAAGACAGGTAAATACCCACCCCAAGGACAGATCTCTCTGCCAGAAGCAAAATGTGGGCAGTGTCGGGCACAGCTGACAAAGGCCCCTGCTGGGTTCATCCAGGAAGAGACATCAGGCTGCATCAGGGTCAGACAGATGGGGTGGGCACACATCTGAGGACAACAGGTACTATAATGTCGCCCCCAGGACACTGTTGTTACACACAGGAGGACAGAGTGTTGGGCAGGTGAGATGAGAGCCCATCACAGATGGTGGTTCTGTGAAAAGTGCAGGAGTCCAGAGGGTATGTCAAGCTAGGGCCATGCTCAGGCAGGACTCTGTGCAGACTCAGCACAGGTGGACAGAAGCCCTCAGACAGACAGGAGACCACTTGGCCTGCAGATCAACTAAGTGCAGAAGGAGCCAGGGGTGACAGACGCTGCCTTATAGCTTATGGAGCCTGTGGACAGGGAACCAACGGAAGAGTAGGAAACTCAGCCAGGAAAGACGGGAGCTCAGTCTCACCCCTAACGCTGAGTGTGAAGGTCCTCTCATACTACACAGTCCTTCGGGCACATCCACAGACTCCCACCCATGTGTTCACACTCTTGTGTGCAAGTCATATTCACTCACACAGCCACACCCACACACTGTGCTCACACTCACTGGCATACACACTCACTCACACACTATGTATTGCAGTCAGCTGAACAAACTCACCAGAGCCCATCATTAAATTTTCAAGAATTTGGGAGTTTCTAAATAAAGCCACTTCAATTAAATTATAAAAACCTGTAATTCAATAAATTATTTCACAAACCAAACTGACAAATATATAAAGCTCCTCACTTTTGCAGACATTTTGCCAAATTTTACTACTTATCTGTGTTCTGGGGCTATGTGTGTCTATTGTGTTTGAAGGAGGAAATAGCGATGTGTCTTCTCGTCCCAACGTCACGTGCAATTACACCAACTGGCTCAAAAACAGCCGTGTCACGAGGTTTTACACCACAGAGATCAGCGGGCACTACACATTGGAGCTTCTTGTTTTTCTTGGAGACTAACTTCCAAACATTAACTGGCATGCCTCAGCTCACAAAGCACACACCCATATCCTCGCCAAGCTTTCCACACACACAGCTGTCTCTCGGTGTCTAGAGAAATGGTTTCGGAGTCCCCTCAGCTCTGAAACCTGAGTCCCTTCTATGAAATGGCGTAGCACTTGCGTTCAGCCTGTGCACAGCCTGTGGTACGCTGCCAATCATCTGCAGATTGCTCATGATACCTAATACACTGTAAATGCTATGTAAATCATTGTTGCACTGGATTGTTTAGGGAATACTGACAAGAAAAAAGTCTGTACACGTTTGTTATAGCTGTAATTTTTTTGACTATTTTCAGCTGACAGGTGAATACAGAGTACACAGATACATAGAGACGGTTGTACATGTGTGTGTACACACATATGCACACACATGCTCACATGCACGCATTCACATTCACACACATGCTATCTCTTAAACACAAACCAGCACATTCTCTTTCCTAGCATGTCCAGATCAGCAGTACCCACACTCAGGACAAACCGTAGAAACTGCTCTAAGAACGAAGGAGTTGTGCACCTGGCTTGTCTGCCTTCCTCACCCTCCACTGGTCCATGGTGCCTCCTCCTCCTCCTCCTCCTCCTCATGCTGCCTTGGAAGCAGAACCTTCATGCCTCACTGTCCCTTGGAAGGCAAGATGATGGATGATGGAGATTGGTCATAATCAGACTAGTGGTCCGCTAAGGCTGGGAGCTCTATACAGATGGGGTGATAGCCCAGGTATTCAGGCCATTCTAGAAGCAAACATAGGTGGCCAAGGGTCCCTAGAGTCCCATGAAGCACTGCTTTAAAAACATTCTGAAATCCCAAATTAAACCCCTATCTATATTAATTAAGATCCAGGATATGCAGGGCTAATGGGACTGCCAGCCCATTCATCACAAGCTAGTTCCCTCCCGCCAGAGCCTCTTGGGTCAGATTACAAATGGGATGTGGAGTAGGGGCCGGGTGGCAGGATATTATCCTGAAATATAATTTGAACTTTCCTTCCAAAATACCATCTTCAGGCTGATCCATCACTTGTTTGCCCCCGCCCGGGCCTGCCACAAGTGAGGGCTGAAACATGAGGCCATCCATCACTGGCCACAGAAGGGCCTGGAAATGCCAGAGCTGCTCTCAGGCACAAAGGAGGATGCAGACAATGGCACTAATAGTATGATCAATGCCCGCGGTATGCGTCCATAAGATGGGTGTGTGGATGCTGGAATGAACATCACCCTCTTCTCCTCCCAAGGCTTCTGCTCTTCCTGCCAGGAGCTCAGGTCTTGGGAAACAAGCAAGGGACCCCCCACTTATACAGCAGCTTCTCTACGCTGTCTCCTAACACTCATCCATTCACTCCTCCCATCCTACCCTAAAGTGCAAAATGTTTCTCTCTGGGGCCCAGAGACTCCATTAAGAGTCAAACGACACCCAGCTCTGCTGCCTCCAGACACAGGTAAACAACAGCAGTCAAGCCCCAGGGAGTGTGATCTATACTCCAGTCCCCAGGAGAACCCCCAACTTCTGGGCCAACCCCACCATCCAAAGGGGGTCCATCCTAGCAGCAGCAAGCATATCTAAATAGTGACCCAGCATCTTAAGCATGTTGTTCAATGCTGCATCTTCTCAGCTTCAATCACTGATCCTGACACACAATAGCAGCTCACTAAAGTCACACAGAAAAAAATGTTTAAATTAACTAATGCAATCAGTTCTCTGTGCAAAGGCAGATGCTTGGGTCTAAAAAGAGCCGGTCGGGTTGATGCACAAGTCCACCCCAGAGCTGGGCTATACAAGCCAAAGAGGAGGAACTAGCCAGCTGTCACCATAAGTACTACAACCAGAAGTGATGACCATGGGGAACACTCTGGCGGTGCTGGACACAGTGTCAAGCCCTGTGTGCACCCTGTCTCACTTCCTGACCCAAGGTCTATCATTGTCCCTTGTTTACAAATAGAAGCTGAGACTGGGGCAACACCACAGTTCAATGTCAAGTCAGTAGATTCCTGACCATCGGCTCGCAGCCTCTCTGATCTATAGGGGCACGTGTGTCATGTGGAAATCCTCATTATTGTCCATCTCCTCCACCTTCCAGGAAAGTGAGTAATGAAAAATAAATGCCTACTCAGTGAGGTCCCTGATTACTAAGCCGGCATCACCAGCTGCTCACCTTGCAGAAGACTGGGGAATGCTCATGGTGGCCCCAGGACAGTGCTGCCCCAGCCTGCGACCAATGGCCCAACACCTGTAGAATCAAGCTCTGCCCAGACAGATGGGCAGCCACCCTGCCATTCTCCCAGGAAGCAGCCACGCACCCTCTGATCAGGGCATCAAACGGGCTCCTTCATAACCCACAGCTGCCTCTTCCTCCAACTTCTCAAAAGCAACTGGAGATGCAGATTCGGATCCTGAGTCGGAATTTTCGTGGCTATTATAGTGATTTCCAGGTTAGAGGGAAATAACACCCCAGAAAGCATATGGAATCAACCCTACCATTCTGGAGTAGCAGTAAAACTCTGTTAGGAATAAAATATTAGCAGCTCATCATAGTCGCTGTCACAGGGGGAAAAGAGATCTCCAGCTGCCTGTTGTTTGGCACAGACACCAAGGGCACCTCTGATTAGAGGTGTCCCAAACCCTGGTGGAAGTCTCCTCTGCCCATCTCTACTCTCCTGCCCTCTGCTCCAACTGTATACACCAGCACTAAGCCAGGAGACAAGTTAACAGTCTTTGGAACTCTCCAGTAGAAATGGGGGATGGAGAAGATGGAGAGGAAGGAAGGTAAGGAAGGGGCTGTGATGCTCTTGCTTTAGGATCCACGACAATCTCTAGAGAGATGCAATCGACCTGCTGGTGGTCAGACAAGGATCCCCACCCCCCATTCCACCCCTGCAGACACCCAGGACGTGATTCAGTCCCTGCTCAGACCTCAGACTCCTCCTGGAAGGCAAGAGATCAGGAAAAGGAAACAACTGCTGAGCAGATGGCAGCCTGGCGATTTGAGCTAGAAAGCTTCCCTTGGCCATGCAGCAGGACTGGATTCCAGTGGTGGGGCCAGCCTGAGATTGCAGGAAAGGCAGCTGACTGCAAGACATCTGTAGCCATGGAGGATTCGGGAGTCGATGGCCAATGCCGCAGGGGTCAGCCCTGCTCAGTAGCTTCTTTTCTACCCTAGCAACAGCCTCCAGTCCTGTAGTTTCAAATCCCTTCCACATCCAACCTGAATCTACCCTGGGCTCTGTCAGGACTTCTAGACTCATCTACTCACTTGTAAACATACATGTCGAATCTACCCCAGCCAGAACTCCTGATTCTAAATCTACCATAAACTCGTTTAACATCTTATGATTCAACTTGTTTTTCGCCTTGATTGGATCGAGAAGCTCCTAAGAGATTTGTAAAGCTCTGGGTGCATCTATAGAAGCATTTCAAGGAGGGCTAACTAAGATTTGCCCTGAAGGTAAGTATCACCAACCCCTCAGGTTAGAGGCCGAGATATAAGAAGAGGAAGAAAAGAACAGAGCCTATGAATGCACAGGCATACCCTCCCTGCTTCCTGGCTGCCAGGAGGTAACCAGCCTTCTCCATGCATTCCCACTTCTGTGATTCAGAACATGATTCCTATGGAACCTCAGAGCATCTGCTAAAACAAATCTTCCCTCTCAGGCTGTGTGTGCCAGGTGTTTTGTGACAGCTACGGATAGGCTGTGTTAATCAGGTTTCTGTTACTAATAATAAATACCTGAGATCATCAGCTTATAAAAAGAACAGATTCCCATTGGCTCAGTGTTTTGGAGGTTCCAGTTCATGACTGGATGGCCACCAGAGGTGGGGTGCTGACAAGATGCCGCGTTACATCAAGAGCATCTGGCTACTCACTCTCCCTTTAAGGCACACTTCCTACCATGGTAGCGTCTGATGGTCAACCGGGCATGCCTATGAGGGAGCCTCTAGATTGGACTCATTGAGGACCCATCCCATGGGTTCCTGGACCGAAAGGTAGATGAGTGCTACCATTCATTCGTCTCACTCTGCTTCCTGACAAAGGACACGCCCATTCCTGCTCCGCATCTTCCCTGCCAAAACAAATTCTTCACTCATTAAACTGGCTTCTTGGGTGACTCTTAGTCACAACAATGAGAAAAGAAACTAACACACTCCCAACGGCTTCACCACCTCACACTCAGCCCTACCTTCTAAAGTGGGCACCACTCACACTGGTGGCAGGGGCTAGGAACCAGACCTTGTAAGACATGGATCTTCAGTGCTATAATTGGAAGTCTTAAGATCCAAGCTACAGCTCCATCCACAGCAGCAGCATCACCAACCATCCAACCAGAAAAGATGTCTCCTTAGAAATCCCCTACTTTCCTCGTTCCCTTGGCTGTGCTCCACAGGATACCCATAAACCCTATCTCTATCCGCCATCCCCACTGTTGCCCCAGATGTTACTATCATCTGTCCCTGAGACTATTCTAACCGGTCCAGCCTGGCCTCTCAGTTTCCTGGACAGATCCCCACAAGGTGTTCACCCAGCAGAGACCTTCTCCAAACCTGCCCTCCTTAACAAGCCCGGTGACTTTGCGACCAGAACCTAGGAGACCTGGCGTGACTTCCCCTGCCTGGCTCTCCCGCAGGGCTGCTTCCTCTCACTTCCCCATACTGTCCAGGCACACAGCTCTTCACTCTCTCTCATACTCCAAGCTCAGCTTCTCCTCAGATATTTCTCAGCTGTAAAACGACTCTGTTGTCTCACTGCCTCCTTTGATGTACTCTATTATCAGTTCAAACATCGGCTCCCTCAAAGAGACCCGCATAGGCTGTCAGGTGATCACGCCACCCCGTCCATGACCGCTACATCTCCGTCCCTTTCCTTCAGGTCACTTTTCTTTGCCTGAAAACATCATCTCAGATCCGCGTCTCGGTTTCCACTTTCCTCTCAAATCTAGAACAGCAGCCAGCACACAGTAGGCACTGACTCATCAAAGGTTTCCTGACGGCCCCACCTGAGGACAGAATATCATAGTGAGGTGAATCCAGAGTCAGGACTGGATTTTTCTGGACTTGAAACTCAGCTCCCTCTGCCCTTCACTGACTTTACAGGAGTTACCTCAAACCTTCCTAAACATCTGTTATCTCATCTGAAAAGAATACTTAATTTGAGACATAGCCACCCCTAGATTAAACAATAGCAAGTGTAAACTGCTTGGAATTAGCTTGACAAATAGTTGATGGTGTTATTGATTACAGTAATAACTGGTTTCAGTGCTAGAAGCTGGGGTTGTCATGTGGCCGTGCTGA
Source organism: Peromyscus eremicus (assembly GCF_949786415.1). Lineage (NCBI taxonomy): Eukaryota > Metazoa > Chordata > Mammalia > Rodentia > Cricetidae > Peromyscus > Peromyscus eremicus. The sequence goes on along the minus strand of NC_081425.1, from coordinate 93,451,587 downwards.
GCAGCGGTGAGGGCCAGGGAGGTAGGAACCATGTCACAAAAGCACTACTCTCACAAGGGAGGAACACCTTCTCATGGGAGCGGTTCAAGTCTCGGAAAATGGATGAGTTCCCAAAGGAAATGTGTTGTTGTACACCCTTAGCCATGAGGAAATACAGATTAAACTGCTTTTGAGATTCCCTCTGACCTCAGTGAAAACGGAGAACAGAAGTTGTAGTAGATGGCTTGGTGGTTCTGTGCTTGCTCCCCGGGTGGGAGAACCAGAGTTCAGATCTCCAGAAACCACTAAATGCCAGGTAGGTGTGGCAGCCACCTGGAGGTTTAACCTACAGAGGTGGAGACAAGGGATTCCCCCAGGGTAGGCTGGCTAGCAAAACTAGCCACATTGCCAAGCTTTCGGTATGATTGAGAGACCCTGTCTGTCTCCATGAGTAAGGTGAAAGTGTAATTGAGAATGAATCTCAACATCAGTCTCAGACCTGTACAGGCGCACACACATATATACACCACGCACCCCACATACAAACACATACATACATATCACTATGCATGCACACATACATATATACACCACACACATCCCACATACAAACACATACATACATATCACTATGCATGCACACATACCATATACACACACACATGCCACACAGACATGCCAGACACACATACATATATGGACATAACACATACAGACACCACACACACACACTCATACCACACATGCACAAATACACACACACACACACACACACAAGCATGCATGTGTGCCTTCATACAGATATATAAACACACATGTATACCACATACATACATACACACAAAGTGAAAAGTTTTAAATGGCTAATATCAAGAAAATGAGAAACAATTAATATTGGCAATGATGTGAGGAGAGAGAAAGACTTTCTGCTGATGGGAGTGTAAGCTGGCACAGCTATTATGGAAATCAGTATGGAGGCTCCTCGGAAAACTAAAAATAGAACTACACTATCACCCAGCGATACCACTCCAGGGTCTGTACCTGAAGCTCTCTAAGTCAATGCACCGGGGAGATCCTTGCACCTCCATGTTAACCACTGCACTGTTCATGATATCCCAGAAACGGAACCAGCCTGGATGCCCGTCAGTAGACGGAGGAAAAAAGAAAATGTGGGACATACACACAGTGGAATTTATTCAGCCATAAAGAAAAATGAAATGGTAACATCTGCAGCAAAACAATACAACCGGAAATTTTTACGTTTAGTGAAAGAAGTCAGATTCCAGAAGACAATGTGTGCTTTCTCCAAAAGCAGACTGAAGGTTTAAACAGTGTGTGTGTGTGTGTGTGTGTGTGTGTGTACTGCACACGTGCACTGCTAGTCATGAAAGCAGAAAGAGAATGATGAGAGCCTGAAGAGAGGGCTCCGTGTGTAAACGGCTCGCTGTTTAAGCATGAGGACCTGTGATCTCAGATCTCCAGCCATCATGTGAAATCCAGGTGCAGTCACACATGTCTTTAACCCCAGGGCTGGGGGGAGGGAAGGGGGCTCACTGGCCAGCCAGGCTAGACAATCAGTGAGCTCCAGATTCAGTTTGAGACCTTGTTTCAAAAAAAAAAAAAAATGAGATGGAGAGCAACAGAGAAGGACAGCTGATGTCAGTCTCTGGTCTCCATACACCCATACAGACAGACACACAGACAGACAGACACACACACACACACACACACACACACACACACACACACACACACGTCAGTCAGAGAGAAGAAAAGAGATCTTAAGAGAAGTAGGGAGGAAAAATAATGAATTGTTCAAAGCAAGTCAGTCTGTCTCAGGTCACTCTGGCAACTTCCCGCACTTGGGAACTCCCTCACATGAACACCCGTCACATGATACCATCCACCATCCTTGATATCACTGAAGGAGTCATTCCCATGTACTTCTCTTTGAACTTTCAACCCACCAGAATAAGCAAAATAAACCTCTCTTCTCATAAATTACCCAGCACCAAGTATGTTGCTCTAGGAACTGAAACAAACAATAAATATGAAAATGTGAAAAAGCACGTGGAAGCAGTGAAGGGCAGGAGAAGGGTCGTGAATACTAAGTCTGTACCACAACAATAGTCACTCAAGACCATTGACCCCCAAGACCACAGGGTGAAGAGAGGCCAGCTGCCTCGCTGGGCTGCAGCAGGATGAGACACAGACTGCAGCATCCAGTAGCCAAAGCAGCCCGTGAGTTCTCACTAAACACTGCAGACATTGCCTTGTCAACATGGGAGATGTTAACAGGGCAAAAAGAAACAGCCAATGGATGCACGCAGAGCTGACTGCTACCCTGCATCTCTCTCTTCTTCCAGGAACATTCTGGTTTAAGGAATGTCTCTGCATCCTTTTCTACTCCAGTTTTTTAGTTCTGGTGGGACCTGCCATCTACAGTAGCCAGTTCCCCATGCACTGGAGACAGCCCACTGAACCAAGAGAGGCCATATGAGGTAGACTAAGCCAATCAGGGGCTTTCCCTCTTGTTGTTGTTGTTGTTGTTGTTGTTGTTGTTTATTGTTAATACAAAGAGAAGACACTTTGGCCAGGTGCAGTTCCAGACTCACCAGATCCAGAACCCAGACATTCCTTGCCCATTGGGTGAGAGAGCCCAAGCTGGGATTCTGATACCCAATGCCAAAAAAGAACCACAAGAGCATAAGCAGATCAAGAGAGCATGTGACGTGTGGTATGTGGTGGTATGTGGTACCCAGTGGGAAGGAGGAGGCCAGGAGAAACTTGAAGAATGGTGAAACAGGTCCAGGTGATCTGAATACCAAAGGCTAGGATGATTGCTCTGTCGAAGGTCCCCCTGAAAAGAGAGCCCCCATAGTTTGGGAAGGGCATAAGTAGGGCAAGACTAACAATATATTGAGCAGGGATGTCAGTAGAGTAACAAAGGCTGTAGTAGACTAGACAAGAAAGAATCACAGCCAGACTCCAGGGTGATTTGAGTAGAAGAGGGAGAGAGGCACTGGGGGCACAGTCGATCAGCCAATGAGGGGGTGAAGTGTGTGGATGACGATGTGTGGGATGTTCAGGAAACCTCTACACTATGCACCTGAAGACAGTGTAGTGAATCAACACAGCAGACGAGAAAAAGGCTTAGGGGCGATGATCTGAGTTGTTTGGATCCTGCTGACTGTAAAGTGCTGGAGCACTTGGAATCAGGTTTTCTGAGAACTAGGGTTAAAGGTCAAGGCTAAACTGTAGTTTCTGGAATCCTCAGCATGGAAGAAACAACTAAAGCCATAACAAGAAGAGACCTTGTTGTATGTGGTGGTGGCTGGCATCCATTGTGAAGGAAGAGGGCAGAGGAAACAAGGAATCGCGAGACATGTCCAAGGGACCTGGAACATCAAAGGCCAGGATGATAGTTCTGTTGGAGGTTTCTTGGGACAAAGAGCCCCTGGAGGTTGGGATAAGGTCTGAGAATCAGAAATAACAGCCAGAAAGGAACTCCCCACACTGTGCATCAGAGAGATCAAGATGGCACCTCAGAGACCTTTAGGAGGGTGGCAAACGGGAAATGAAGAGCCATACCAAGCAGGCTTCCCGGAGAAAGAAAACCAGGAAAGATTTACTTCCCATGAGTAGTGGTTCACAGATCACGGCTGCTGGGCAGGCTGGAAGTGACAGAGCAATATGGAAGGAGACTTTCCTCTTGTGGCCTTTTTGATTGGATGGGCCTCACCCGGGTTATGAAAGATAATCTCTTCCACATACAGTCATCTGATTGGAGCTACTGGCCAATCTACAAAGTTCCCTCATGGCGACACCCAGATTACCATCTGATTGAGTAATTGGGTACTGTAGCCTTGGCCATGAAGACACATAAAACTCACTATCCCGGGAGTTAAGAGCATCCCACGGGCAGGAATGGCAATAAATACAGAATACATTTTCAAGGCTTCTGTATTGCAGGGCAAGATGGGAGCTTGGCAGAGAAAGGAGAGAATGAGGGGGGCGGGGGTAGACACACTCACGTCTTCCAGTTGTGGAGGTATATAAATGGAAAGGAAGGGAAGCAGGGAGAAGGCTGAATTACAGGAAACAGGAAGTCATCTGAAACGCAAGACAGTGAATAGTGCAGGGGGACAGAGGCAGTAGAGCAGGATTCACCCACCATCCACTGTATAGAGGAAGCAGTTTGAATATCAAATGTCCACCAAAGGCTTGTGTGTTGAAAGCTTGGTTCCCAATACAATGTCCAACAGGCGAAGTGTTGGGAAGGGACTGGATCATAAGGACTCTGACATGATCAATGATAGGGTCATGTTTGATGGACTATTGAGAGGTGTAGAAACAGAAAGACGGGACCTGATTGGAGGAAGTGGGCCTCTGGGGCCTGGAAAGACACATCTTGTCCTTGGCTTCTTCCTCTCTCAGTCTCTGCTTCCTGGCTCCCACAGAACAAACGCTCTGCTATCCATGATACTGGGCCTCCCTAGTGCTCAAAGCTTTCACTCCAGCCCACCACAGGATCGAAACCTCTGAAACCCGAGCCGAATAATCTTCCCTTCCTTGAGTTGATTTGCCTAAGTTTTCTGTCAGAAGCAGTAAAAAAAAAAAAATAGTTAATACAGGAATTCAAAATCTACACAGGTGACTCATAGGGACATCAGGCAATCTGGATAAATGTTGGCTGTCGAGCAGGGCCAGAGTGGACCTGCTTCAAATCCTAGTCATAAAATTTTAAAGAGATACAATTACCCCTGTAGCAGGAATCTTAGAAGGTCTTATTAATAAAATCAAATCTGGAGCTAGGTATTGGGGTGAATGCTGGAAGATCAGAGAAGCAGAACAAGCCACAGCCACCTTACCTTGCCAATTCCTCAGCTGATCCTGTTTCCTCAGACTGGAAGCCTCTCAGTCCTCATCCAGAATGAATCTCAGCTGAATTGCTGCTAAAAGCCTAAAGCTTAACCAGCCAAAAGCTTCTAGTTTCTGGTCTTCATGCCTTATATACCTTTCTGCTTTCTGCCATCACTCCCCGGGATTAAAGGCGTGAGTTACCATGCTTGGCTGTATCCTTGAACACACAGAGATCCAGACAGATCTCTGCCCCTGGAATGCTAGGATTAAAGGTGTGTGCTACCACTGCCTATCCTCTATGTTTAATATTGTGGCTGTTCTGTTCTGTGACCCCAGATAAGTTTATTAGCGTGCACAATATTTCAGGGAACATAATACCACCACATACCCCAATTTTGTGGATGTGGACGTTAAGACACTAAGAGCCCTGCTAAGAATCAGGGCTATGCACACTAACACGGGATGGGGGGGCAGCATCTGGGTACTGCACCGCAGTTCTTGAGGAGGAATCTGGACACCCACACCCAGTGGCCTGGAGGCCATCTGCCTCTCTCCTAGATGCCGCTGACTCCTGCTGAGCTGGAATAAGGAGCAGCCTGCCAAGAGTGCCAAGGCTCCTGAGCCTCCTGAATCTCTGGCAAAGTAGCTCTCGGCACAGCTCTGGGCAGGGCCCAGTGCCTGTAAACTCTGTCTGTCTGTCAGCCCACATACACAGTAGGTCCTTAAGCAGCCCAGCACCCAGCAGGGGCTAGCTAGGTCCTGCTGTGACTGAGCTTCAGTCTGCTGAAGGTTGATTGATGTTGTCTACTTTTAGGATCCTCTCCCACAGGTAGCTCAGAGTAGGAGCATCTCTGTGACTTTACATTCTTGAACCACTTGCCACATCCCCGGGGAAAAAAAGTAGATGGCAAGTCCGTGGAGAAAAGTGGGGTTGTCCTGGGATAATCTGGAGCCAGCCCAGCTTGGAAATGTGAGATGTCAATGAAAGCATACTGTACCCTCCTGACATCAGCCAATCAGTAACATCTTCAGGACTACCCGCAGCTACCAAAGGCTGCTGCATCCTGTTCTCAAAGGTGGCTGTAAAGGTTTGGACCCAGCTGCTCGGCAGGCTGACTTGGGTCCCCAGAAAGATGCTGGAGCCCTGAAATACTGAACCAGCATAACCTAAATAAATAGCAGCAGTCCTCCCAAGATGCCCACCAGGAACAGTCATGATTCTCATGATTTGCCACCATGATATATCATGCCAGACTATTGCCCCATTCATCTCATTCCTGTGTCAAAGTGTTGTGCGGTGCTACCCTCTGAGCAGAACATCCACCATATTCATGAGTCAGCTGTGCCTGATTGTAAAGGCTCATCACAGCTGTGCTTGTTAACTGTGACCATTCCCTCAGGAGGGAGCATGAAGGTCATGGGACACCCCCCCCCCCAATAAACAGCCATGCCTCCCAGAGAGTTGTATGCAATTCTGCCCTAATCAGATGTGGTCTCAGGGTTTCAGGGAGGAGACAGAGTACATAAGCTGGGTGATGAGGGGGCTCTCTCTGCATAGATCTTCTCCACAGATGCTACCTACCATCCATGCTGAATACAGACCTTCCAGTACAGGTACTTTAGGGTCATCCATACTCCTATTAGTAACCCCTTAGCCATACTCTGCAAGCTCAGTAAACCATTGGTTCCCCAAGGTAAACTCTGATGGAACTCAAACTTTAATTTGTTACTGGGTCCTTAGGAGGGAGTGGCTAGACATTTCTTAATCTCCCCAGGGCGAAAATTCCCACAACACATAGGACTTAGTGGACAATATCAAACATGTGTGTAGCAATCCTACAGAGACCATCTGTTACAGAGACCATCGCCAGGAACTGGCCATCTAAAATTCACATGCCTCCTGACCCTTCCCCCCGGGAAGCAGACAACTTGTGCTGTCTCTGACACATACCCTGATTGCTGACCTTTTCAAACTCCCTCTGTCCCATGCAGTTCATCTCCAGACCCATCTTAAGAGTTCCTGGACCCAGAGGAGCTTGTGCGCAGCCACAGAGGGACAGAAGAAACAGGAAATATCACAGGGTCAAACGGAGACTCGTACCAGGAGGTGCAGCTGAGTGTGTGTGTGTGTGTGTGTGTGTGTGTGTGTGTGTGTGTGTGAAACAGGAAGCAAGCTAGGTCTCCCCCGTCTGGCTGTGCATGTTGAGAACACAGAGGACAAGTGGTCCCCATACTATCCAGTGCAGCAGCAGCCTGAGATATCAAGCTTCTAAAACGGAGCTAATCTACTTGAGATAGGCTGTATGCACAAAATAGATGTTGAATTTCAAAGGCTTATTATAAAACAAAGAATGCCAAATATTTCATTTTTAACTTTAATTTCATGTTGAAGTGGCAATAATGAGCTAAATTAAATATATTAAATTAAGTCCACCTGTTTCTCACTTTTAAATTTTAAATTGCACGTGTGGTTCATGTTGTAATTCCGTTAGACAGAGTTGTCCCAGAGTCTTGCCCACTATATAAGACACAGTCTTGCTCAGCCTGGCTACTCGCCATGCTGGGGAGAGAGGCAGGACTGCACAGTGGGTAAGTCAGCCAGGGTTAATGCTGGCTTTACCCTTACCAACGGCTTGACACTGGACAATTTGCTGAGCCTCTCTGCCCCTATAATTTCTCCCTGGCGGGGGGTAGGGGGTGTGGGGTGTCAGCAAACTGTCCAAAGTAAAACAGAGATGATGGCAGTGCCAGATTCACAGGATTCTTATGAGAGTTAGATAAATTAGGCTATGCAAACCAGGTAGGTGAGTGCCCAGCCTATGGCACTAGCTACCACGACCATCAACATTACCAACACCATCATAATTATATTCACTACCGTTACAATCAGCATCCTCTCCACAGACAAGCCATTTGTCCAGCCTATATCTCTGGATACAAACTCTCTGCACTGGGAGATTAGGACAGGGTGGGTCAGATTTCTATAACAGGACCATCTAAGGTACATGCTATGCTCAGTCTTCTCAACCCCATGCTGAGTCCTAAGATGCCTGGTAGCATCCACTACGTGCCTCTCCTCCCTCTATGTTGAGCTCTCCAAAATCATACATCCTTCCATCCAGGCCACCTATTTTGTCCTTCCCCATTCAGCACCCAATTCCCAACCCTCCTACAGACTAATATTCTTGAATGACTTCAGGCCCCATGACATCAAGACTTTACCTAATCATACGAAGAGGAAGAAAGTTCAATGTATGCCTTCTAGCACCTAAAGGGGAGGTGATGGTAGCCTGTAGTGGGTAGCCATTCCAGCTTTGATCTGGAAGTTTCAACCCACATTGAGACTTCGGCAACTGTCACACCTACAAGGCGGGGCCAAGGGAGGCACCTGGAGACCCGAGATCTGGATGGGCGGGGTGCGCTCGCTCTCTGTTCCAGGACCCTGGACGGTGGAGGTGGACAAAGCAGAGCTCCAGAGAACACCGCTGGACTGTGATACACCTTCCCCAGACCCCGCGACCTACCTATCCCTTAATTTGTAAGTTACGCCATTAAATAAATCTCCTTTTAACTATGTGGAGTGGCCTTAATAATTTCACCAATAGTAGCCTAGTCAACAAAGCATTGGGAGGCTCAGAGGTCAGGAGTCAGCTACCTGCTTGTGGTCACCATTTTCAGGCCCAGGTGCTTGCCCAGATGTGCTCAGCAGTGACAAAGTCATTATTAGCAAACCCCAGTGCTACAACACATACCAGGACCCTTCTGTGTACCAGAGACCATGTGCTACCTCATTTAGAACTCGTGACAATTCTTTCAGATGGGAAATAAGTATCCCCATCTTCACAGACCCATAGCCTGAAAGCTCAGAGGGGTCTAGCGGCCTGCCCAGAGTTCTCAGGGTATAAGTGGTAAAGTGAGTTATGGAATCTAGGGGAGTCGGGCTCAAACACTGCTCCCTTAGAATGGTATAGCCCATTGTCAGCACAGACTGAGAACACTAGAAACACAGCCTCCTCTTAGAGAATGAAAGCTTGCATCAATCATGCAACATCTGTTTGATCACACCTCTCAATCGGTGCCCAAAGAATGACGGTGTTCTCCTTAAGAAGTGTTTGCCCAGTGGCTCAGGAAAGCCAGGGTCCAAGGTGCCCACCTGCCAGATGACACTATCAGCCATCACAAACTGGCTAATCTACAGCGTAAAATGCACAAAATGAAGCCATATAAGAGTCCCTTCATCCTGGCCACCAAACCCTAGGGAATACAAAGAACCAGGGTGTGAGCACGCTTTTAGGAACGGGTGCTGACATGAGAAGGTGAGCTGAGAACACAGACTTCCCAGAGGGAAAGCTTGTATGCAGCATCCTAGCAAATTCAGGAAGCTTGGGGTTTCTGAAGCCTCACGAGGTAGTGGCCTGAGGGTGGAGAGAATCAGGACACTTGGAGAAGTGACTTGGTGGAAGAAGCCGAGTTCGGACAAGCAAGAACTGGGATCGATGAAACTCACTTGGTGACAGGGTTTGGGACCATGATAAGTGGCTATGCCGTAAGAAATACCCTGAGCATATACGTGTGTAGGGGTGTGTGTACGTGGGTGTGTATGTGGGTGTATGTATATGAGTGTGTGTGTGTGTGTGTGTGTGTGTGTGTGTGTGTGTGTGTGTGTGTGTGTGTGTGTACTGAAGCCTATGGAGTTAGAGTGCTTCCAGGGCTCAGGCTGGAAACCTGACAGGGTCTTCTCTAGGGTGTGGGTCCCTGAGGAGTCCCCTGGAAGGCTTGTCTCTCATCAATCAGTTTTATCTTTTCCCAAGATGCTGCAGAGCTCAAAGCCACACTGCCCTCATCCTTGTTTTTGGCAGGGCTTTTAAGCATGGGGAGCAGCAATAATCTGCTGGCTGATTTGCCAGCACCATGTGGCTGGCCAGCCGGGGGTGGGGGTGATCACAAAGAAACCGGATCACCTGGAGGGCCGGAGATGGGAGGAATTGATGACAACATCTCTATCCACTAGAAAACCAGGAGGAAAATCAAACAAAAATTACATCCAGGCTCTTCCTGCTAAACCCAAATCAATAGAGAAGGCAGAAAAACAAGTGTGTTTTATTTTGCACGCAACTTCAACTGTCACACTTTGTTCAGAGAAGGAAAATGCCATCAGTCCCCTAGGAAGGGCTCCGGGCAGCTAGCTGCAGCTGGGGCTGTTGCAAATGATGGAAGCCATCCATCCAGCAGTGGGGCTGGGACGGGACGGGATCGTGGGGTGTGATTTTGCCTGTACTAAAACTAAATGTTAAATAATGGGTGTGTAATGGTGACAGCAACACACCACAGAGGTCTCCAGACTCTCAGAGCCTTGTGTGGGTGCTAAACTTAGCAGAAGGCCCCAGGGGGCTAAGGGAAGAGAATGGGATTATCACAGGGTAAAATGACAGGTCCCTAGTTAGGCCCAAGGATTCCACCCTCCAAGAGCTAGAAAGGGCCCTGACACCTCTCCCTACCCACCACCAAAAGCCCAGACAGCCACACACTGTGTATTATACATTCCCTGAAAACAAAGGGCAGGCAGACTGCAGGGCAAAGAGCTCCATCACAGGAACACACACCACCAATCTTTGTTTTGATTTCAGGAGCTTTCTTTCGGTGAGATGCAGAACCGCTCAAATCCAATTTCCCTTCCCAATTCTGCAAATCTAATCTTGGGAAACAAGAAGTTTCTTGTGCTTAAGGAGAGTCGGGCCACATTTCCACACATGTACGAAGATCTCCTCTTTCAGGATCTGGGGCTGGCAGGATGTGCATTGGTGGGCATGTGAGGGTCATTTGTGCATGCATTTGTCAGACAGGTAGCTGTGAAGAGGGAAGCCCCTGACTTGCCAATGTTCCCTTCCCCATCACCTGTGAGAAAAAGGGTAAGGACAGGTCTGGATAATAGAAAGGGGTGTTTGCTAAATGTTACTGGGACCTTTTACCAAAAAGTCACAATGGGAGAAGAAAGCAGGAATTGAACTGCATCCACCAGGATGGCTTTTGCCAGAAACAGGGACAGGCAAGAGACAGGTAATGGTTGTGCCAAGTACACCTGCCTACAACGCCACTCATTCACTTCCTACCACTTCATAGTGTGGTGCCTGAGGCCTCTGGCTTCGGGGTGCTAAGTGTCCCTTCCTTGGCCTATGAAGGGGCAATAAGGCAGGCATGGGGCAAATAACAGCTAACTACCCCCAGAAGTACGTGTGTGTCCCCTTGAGGCTAACTTTCCTGGACAGAGCAAAGGACAAACATGGAGAAATGAGATCAACCTCCAAAAGGGAGAGCATCTCTAGCCCCCAAATCAGTCTTAGCAGGTGTGCAGAGATGCATGGGCAGGCTGAGGCTAGGTGCGCATGGGCGGGCTGAGGCTAGGTGCACATGGGCAGGCTGAGGCTAGGTGCTCATGGGTAGGCTGAGGCTAGGTGCTCATGGGTAGGCTGAGGCTAGGTGCACATGAGCAGGCTTAGGCTAGGTGCTCATGGGCAGGCTGGGGCTAGGTACTCATGGGCAGGCTGGGGCTAGGTGTGCATGGGCAAGCTGAAGGTAGGCTAAAGCCAGAGCAGAGCTCCAGAGGCAGATCACAAGCATGTGGCCTTACAAAGGGCCACCTACCATGAGTATGACATAGATGATTGCAAGTACCCCCTCCCCAGTGGTGAGATATATGTCTATTCTGCTTTCTAAATTCAGCCTGACTACTGGAGAGCCCACAGATGGGAGCCTCAAACCTACAGTGGAGAATCAAATCTTCCTGGCACTTGCCCTTGACCCCCTCACAGAGAAACCAGGCCTTCTTTGAGTTATGCAAGACTGCTCAGCCCCAACTGGCCCAAGGCTTCTTTTTTTTTTTTTTTTTTAATTTTTATTTTGCAATACAATTCAGTTCTACATATCAGCCACGGATTCCCTTGTTCTCCCCCCTCCTGCCCCCCTCACCTTCCCACCACCCCGCCCCCCATTCCCACCTCCTCCAGGGCAAAGCCTTCCCTGCGGACTGAGATCAACCTGGTAGACTCAGTCCAGGTAGGTCCAGACCCCTCCTCCCAGGCCGAGCCAAGCGACCCTGCATAGGCCCCAGGTTTCAAACAGCCAACTCATGCAATGAGCACAGGACCCGGTCCCACTGCCTGGATGCCTCCCAAACAGATTACCTCATCCAACTACTGAGGGATCTGGATGCAGAGATCCATGACTAGGCCCCGGGTGGATCTCTGGGAGTCCAATTAGCGAGAATGAGGAGGGTTTATATGAGCGAGAATTGTTGAGACCAAGGTTGGATAAAGCACAGGGACAAATAGCCAAACGAACGGAAACACATGAACTATGAACCAATGGCTGAGGGGTCACCAACTGGATCAGGCCCTCTGAGTGGGTGAGACAGTTGATTGGCCTAATCTGTTTGGGAGGCCCAAGGCTTCTTGATTGGCCCTACTCTTTATAGAGCAGACAGACTCTGGGATGCACTGGCTCACTGGGGAGAGGGAGAGGGGGAGGGGCAGCGGGATGGTACAGGAAGGAAAGCAGCTTGTCCAGGAGGTGGAGACCTTTCTGCTACAGTGTCAGAGAGGACCGAGGGGCAGCTGAAGCAGAGGTGCTGGCCTTGACCCACTATCGGAAGAAAATATAATTCATCCTAGCTTACATTTCCCTAGGAATAGCCCTTAGGCAACACCTCATTACGTATAGCTGAGATGGGCCAACACGAGTGTGTTCTATGGGGTGTGGATCTCCCTCCCAGACAGGAACCCTGGTAGGATACAAGAGGTGTAACTGACCACACTGTGGGTATAAGCCTTCCATGGGTTCCAGATTCATGCCTCAAGGGCTGTCTTCTTAGAGAAGTGTACTCCGAGGGGCCCAAGGAAGACAGGAGGCCTGAGAATCAGAACCTTTATCCATCCCCTTTCTGGCTCAGGGCAGGCAGATGCCACTCCAACTGATAGGAGATCTTAGCAGTGGCCTTCAAGCCCTGTGGTCGTGCTAAGCCTGGGTGCTCCTCCTCGGCCTAGAAAGGCTCTCACTGGCCCATGCTTCCCTGGGACCCACAGCAGAGACGACTGGAGGACTTAGAGGAACAGCTGTCCCCTGAGCATGGGCCAGGGAAGTACTTCTCCAGCACATTTCTTGAAGCGCCTCCATTAGCCTTTCAGCTAGTAAGCCTGGGATGAACACAGAACCATGGCATTCTCGAATGTCATGGCAGCAGCCAGCAGAAGTCAACAAGCAAGAGTGAGGGACCAAGGCATGAAGGCCTGAAACTGCACTCTGGTAGCCCTCTGGCCCATAATCACAAATAGGAGGTGTGCATGGGAAGCTCAGATCAGACAGTGACTGTGGAGGCTCTGGTTTGTGGCAGGGACCAGAGGGCATCTGTCAGCAGTCTCTTAATTAATCTTCTTCCTAGGGAGCTGAATGGCGGAGGAGGGTAGCTGTCCTCACCTGTTCCCTCATCACACTGCCTCCTGGAAGCTTCCAGGAAGACAATGGAGAGTCTGCCTCCGGAGGCCCCTTCCCTACCTGGACCTGCTCACTCTGGCAGCCAGTCCCTGGAGCCCAGGTGGCAATCAAACCAAACCAACCTTCCTAGTGCCCACATGAGCTACGGGGTTGGGCAAGGCAACAAGGCCAGGAGGGCTCAGTGAGTAGATTACCCGCTTCAATTATTTTATCTAACGATGACATTTGTACTGTAAAAGTCAGCACAAAAATCAATGAGTTTTAAAGGACAAAATCTGGGGGAGGCTCCAGCCCAGTGACCTGAAACACTGCCCAGGCACTGGGAAGAAGGAGGCTCAGACTGGGGGTGGGTGAGACTTCAGGATCCCACGCGGGTACACTCAGACAAGCAGCACTGTGGGACGTGGTCAGCACTCAGGTCCCAGCCCGAAGCTCCAACTCTTGCTCCCAGCTTCAGCCACACGTTCTTTTATTCAGGTACAGACACTACTCCAAGCAGCTTTCTGAATATAGGCATAGTGAGACAGACCTGCACTCACCCAGCAGTGTGGGACAGAGTGTCATTAGCCAACAACTGCCACAACCAATAGGTGACATGCAATTAAACAAGGGTGCAGTATGGCTGGTCACAATGTCAGGAAGCTCTTCCAAAACCCTGGCTTTAAACTGAAGCTTGCAGAAGGTATTCGCAGGAGTGTATAAGGAATAGCATCCAAGCACACAGAAGGGCAGGAAGAGGGGCTGGAAGCTTGGGTCCCTGGAGGACCTGAGAGAACCCATACACCCCTCCCCTTCCACTCCACCCCAGCATTTACTCAGCCCCTCCCTTAGGGGTCCAGAAGCAGAGAATAAAGGCGGAGGTATGGCCCACCTCCCTTCACATCAGAGGCATGGGCCATGATAAAGCAGTCTACAGACACTCATAGAAGCATCATGGGTGCCCAAAGGCCAGGGAGATGGAACAAGTGGGCAGAAGCAAGTATAGAGAGCAAGAAATTGGAGGAGTCAAGCAAATGGATCCCACCTTGCACACTATGCGCCCCCAAGGCAGCCTGTGCACCTGACAAGATGAAAGACCACAGAACAGCCAACCAGGTTCCCTCCAACCTCAGCAATGTCCAATGGAAGGGAGAGATCCTGTGATCCTAAAGGTATTTGCCCTCAACGCAAATCCCTTCCTCTCCGTTGTTACATCCTGAGGGACTGGAGTGGGTACAAGGTGGTAATCGAGCAGGTGAAGATCTAGATTCAAGGGGAATGGACATTGAAAGCACCTGCAGGCTGTAAGTTGCCCTGCTTCCAGTCTTCTGGGGGAAGATGTCTACCTAAAGAGACCCTTTCGTATGGGAAAGACAAAGTTGAGGCCAGACCAAGGAGGACTGGAGACTGGGCGTTCACAGGCTCCGCCGGACCTACAGCTATTACTACAGTGCTGTTTGCTGGTTTCCTGAAGACCTCCAACTAAGAAGCAAGTAGCAGGACCCAACGTGGGAACAGTGGTAAAGGCCAGTCACTGTGGGAGCCCACGAGTCAAGGAGGATGGAAGGGTGCACACCAAAAGAGGATCCACTGTTGAACAGTAAGTGATTCTGAGTCTGGATTAGATACCTGGGGATTTGGCTGGAACTTGGCTTTGAGGTGGGGGTTAGACAAATGCTAGAGACATGGGTGAGACCAAGGCGAGTGGCCATCCCTAGAAATGCTGTGTGGGGCACAGTTCTCTCCTCAGGTGAGGCTAGAGTTGTGCTGATTGGACATGAGGGCAGAGGGAGAAGCCGGAAGGCTGTAGACACAGGAAGATGTGTCACGGTTCGTTATGCCTGAGCTAACTATGGAATAAATGTGACCCGTGCTCAGCCTCCGTAACGTGAGCTCTGTCGTTCTCAGCCCTCCTCTTTGTCACTGTCATTAACTACCATTAACTGAGCCTCAGGGTCCGTCTTAATGATGTTTTACAGATGGCCTCTCACTCAGTCCTCATGGGAACTCTATAAGGTCTGTATTGCTATCCCATTTTGCCAATAAGATTGCTAAGGCTTGGAAAGAAAGAATAGCTGTGTCTGGAGTCAAAGCAGGTCTTGCAACCAGGACAACACAACTCCTAGCCCCACAGGAGAAGTTCAGAAGGAACCAAAATCCCATGCTTACTTTTCCAAACTGAGGATTTTACAGGACCAAGGTGCAGTTCCCATCAGCCCCCATAGCCATATCTACATCCCTGGTGGGCCACCTCTATATCTCCATTAACTAGAGCAGAGTAGAGTGCTACTCTTCACCCAGTTCCCCCTCACTTTTCAGTCCTCTACAGTGCCTGGATGCTCATCAGCTTTATGCACCCATGAAGGAGGCATTTGAACATAGAGCTGAGTGTCTTGAGACACTGTAGGAAGCAATGCAGAACCAGGCCCGACTTCTAGCATCCCATGTCTCAGACTCAGAACCTTCCAGGCTTTATGCTGGGAAATCTATGGACATTTCCACTGACTTTCCCTTCTACTACACCAAGGGATCTGGGACCCTGTTAGAGTCTAAAGGAGGAGGAGCATCCCCAACCCAGAGAAAAAACAGCTTCCAGGTCAAGCAGAGAAGGCCCCCTCACTCAGTGGCGCTCTGGAATCACCCACAAGCCCCTGTACCATCTTGTTGCGGGGGGAATGGTCATTCCACAGTCCTGGGTACTACTATTGATGGTCAAACTGGGGTTCTCTTGAAGCAAGAGGCAGCCTGTTAGTTTGGAGTGAAATTCCTCTGCGTGGAGTGGAAGGCTTCTGAGGTAAGCAACTACCGTGCCCTATGAAGCTGCCCTTCTTCTCATGCTTCCGGTCTCAACCTGTCAGGAAGTAGCACCACCACGAAAGACTTCTGGGGAAACACACACACACACACACACACACACACACACACACACACACACACTTTGCTTGCAACATGCAGACATGCTCATCTATTCAAACATACACTTGCATTACTAAATACCTGCTTCTGTGCTTCGAATGTAGCCCCCAAAGGCTCACATGGTGGAAGTGTGGTGTCTACTGTAATGACATGCAGAGGTGGAAGATTTTCACATAGTAGAAGGCAGTTAGGGCATGAAGTAACCATCCCCAGAAGAGATAAATGTAGCTCTCCCAAGACCCAATTCATTCTCAAGAGAACAGTTGTTATAAAGGGATAGCAGTCCAAATGCTTGGTCACTTGTGTTGACATGTCCAGATGTCCTCACCAGAGGCCACCAGATGTGCCCACCTCATCCTGGACTTTCAACCTCCAAACCGGGAACTAAACAAACCTCTTTTATTTATATGTTACCTAGCCTTGTGTAGTTTTGTTATAGCAACACAAAGAAGACTGAATTACTCCATGAAGACCTTCCAACCCTGTCCCTTATCTCTGTGGGTTAGTTACATGAGCGCAAAGGGACGTGGGAGGTAGGACCACTCATGAACATGCACAGGCCCAGGGAATGTGAACTTAACTTTGTGAATTCAGCGCAGCCAGCAGGAAGAGGAGCGTGGACTGGGAAGAGTGACACAGGCAGCTGGCAACAAGAAGACACTCAGCTCTACGTGCAAATGCCTCCTTCATGGGTGCATAAAGCTGACGAGCGTCCAGGCCCTGCACAGAGCTGGAAGACAGTAGGTCTGGCAAGAAGGGTGACTGATGCCGTAGTCCAGGCCAACTCAGGACCAGCCAGAGCTAGTCATGCCTACAACAAGGATTTGTGTCGAGCCTAAGGATTTGGCCCCAGGAGACCAGATGTGGTACAGCAGCCTCGGGACATTTCTCTGATCCAGCCAAGTGCCAGTGATCCTGGGCTGATGGGTAGAAGATGATACCAGCACTTAGGCCTGTGGAGACATTCTGCAGCCCCATCGTGGTGTGCGGGATGCAGCTTAGCAACAGGCTCTCTAGAAGAAAATGTAAATAAAGCCCTGATTTATGGCATTTGACAATTTCCTTGGTGTAAATGCTTCCAGCAAAGTAACTTCAACTAAGCCTGGAGATAGAGGTAGCTAGTAAAAGCAACTGTCAGCACATCCCTGCCAGGAGCACTCGCACGGGATCACCTCCATCACAAAGGAGTGGACGAGACACTACTAAGGAGAAAACGGGGTGGCAGCCAAAGCTACAGCCTTCCACTGGGAATGTGGACAAGATAACCAGCAGGAGCTGGTGAGGAGAGCAGGTCAGAGGAGCACACAGTCCCTCCAGAGGATGCACGGCAACTGTCTAGACTGGGATTTCTGCACCACAGTACACAAAGTCAACCCAAGTTCCAAGCAGAAGGTACCCTACCAGGCCAGCTCAGGGATCCTCAGAAACCAGCCCCAAGTCTAGAGGCCGTCCTCCCAAAAAGTGAGCCAAATAGTAGTCCAAACCACCTGAATACAGTTTGAAATCCAAAGAGATAGCCCCATAGCAGCACCTACCTCCAGAGGCCCCTCCGAAAGTGGGAGGTCCCAGACCCCTGCTGTAGTGGACAGACCTGCTCCAATCTCTGAGCTGGCCTGTCTCCAGGAAAGTAAACCTCTCTCCCTGCTCCCCCAAGAGCCACAGAAAAGCCATGTGCAAAGGACTACTGTATACAACCTTCACACACACACACACACACACACACACACACACACACACACACACACACCCCAAAGGACAATCGTAGACATGCTCACTTGACAAAGGAGGAAGTACCCTTCTTGGAAATGTGTCAGAGCAGAAGCAAAGCTATTTTAGTCTGCATCCTAAAGCTGAATGGACTTCGCTTGCCATCCATTTTCAGTAGGATGCCCAAGAATTTAAAATAGCATGTTTACTCATAGGTTTTCCCTGACACGCAAGTCAAGAAAAATGTTTACCCTCCGTACTTCCTCCCCGACTAATTAAGCACCTTCAGTCTGCCACCTCCCATCAGAGCACCTTCCCTTTGAGGCACTGGCTCTCCAACTTCATCACATATTAGAGTCAACTAGAAGCTCTCAACAACCTCTGTCCCCTGGACTGATGTTGAACAGCTGGAAGCTGGACTGGGGCATCCATGGTTTTATGGCTTGGGTTGTTTTTAACTCCTTGAGGGGTGGCGCCGTGAGAGGCAAGTTTTGGTCCCACTAGTATGGAAATGGTTTAAGTTAAAGGAAAAAGCCTCATTCTTCTCATTTACAATAAAATGAGCAGGAAGGGGCTTGGCGAGGAGGTATTTCCCCAGTTTGTAAGCCTGGAGCTGAGAGGGGAAGGGATCCCCAACATCCAGCACACGCTGTCACTCCCATAGGTCAGCTCCCTCTCTGCCTAGCTCACATTTTATGCAATTAAGGAATTATTGAAGGAAGAGAGATAAATTAGGAGATGGGGAATCAATTAGATTAGCTACTAATTAGCTTGATATCTGTTAATGGAGGTGAGAATCTAACCAGTGAAGTTGTTACCAAGACAAGGGCATTGGCATGAATCCTGTGGGAAATGGGGGTGCCTGAGGACAAAGAAGCATGGGGTCTGTGCATCAAATGCTACCTCAGTGACTGTTCAAAGGATTTCCCAGTTTCAAGAGGGATTTATTTTTAAAGACTGAAAATGTAGAGCAATGTGTATAATCTGCTTTAGGGCAGTTTAGAAGGCTTTTAATTCCCGATCAGTGTGTGGTCATTAAACACTCTACAGCGATGTCACCTAAACCACTCACTGCGGTGGTCTCCATAGCAAGCGTTTCAGAAAGGAGACAGTGGAGAGGCGTGGTCTTCCCGGGGACTTCAGGGAGCACCTTCAAATCAGCGGGCCCAGGCAACAGCCGGGTGCTCCCCTGCACACTCCACATGATAGCCCGTGTAATCCTGAGCTCTGTGATGTGGGAGCAGCCTTTTTTAGTTTTATTGAGCTATGGTTGACCTGCCATAAAATTCACCCTGAGTTTTAAGTATACAAGTCAATGGATTTTAACATAACTAGGATCATTCAGCTACTGCCACAACTCAGTTTTAAAACAATCCTATGATCCACAGAAGAACTATCCTGTCCATTAGCACCTACCCCTGCATGTCCTGGTACCCACCCCACCCTACCCCACCCCAAGTTTCTGCAGCCACGTTCTGTCTCTGAGGACTTGGAAATCCTAGACAGCTCATTAAGTAGAATCCTGTGGTCTTTTGTAACTGCCACTTGCCACTTAGCAGGATGTTTGAAAATTCATCCACACTATGACTCGTATCAGTATTCATTCCTTTTAGTGGCTGAATACTATTCCTTTCCTTGAGTACACACGGTAGGTGTTACCTTCATCCTCTGGATGACGGTACCGGTGTTATTTTAATTCTCAGTTTGTTCAAGGTCAGAAGATCACTAAGTGCAGAGCCAGACAGTCTGCCTCCAGAGCCCAACAGAAGCCTCTATAAACCATCACTAAGTAATGTCCTGTTTAATCCCCTGGTATGAATCATTTTCTAGAAAAAAAAATGAATGCAATACTTGGATGTAATTTTGCAGAAGTATCCAGGGATAAAAGCAAGCTGTCCAGGAAGCCCAATTGATAGATTCCTCTCTCATTAATATTTGTTCATTACTTATCCATCCATCTGCCATCTGCTCCTCTCACTAGCCAGTAAGTGACAAGAGCACCAAAGATTCCATGAAAATTAAGGCAGAAAACCTCAAATTAAAAATAAACAATACTCCCACCGTAACTAGAGGAAAATATATTGCATACTTTTAGTTTGGATTAAACGAAATGTAATCTTTTCGGGGAAAGCCGTGCCCTGCACGTGCCTTGCCCAACAGCAGCTCCTCCTGCCCGGGCCTCACCACACCCATAGCTGTCATGAAGAACCTCTAGCGGCCTGCCTGTCACTCGTAGCATTGTGACTGCGCTGCTACAGGTCAAGGACAATTGCTTCTACCATAAAACACGATACACAGAACACACCTATAAAGGCAAGTCCCTAACATCTTCCACTGGCCGGTCCATACTTGGATTCCCAAGATTGTAAGATTTATGGTCTCATAAATGGGTTTTTGGTAGGTTTTTATAAAATAGGGTTCCTGATAAAGTCTATCTGTATAGGCAACTGTTTGTCTCTTAAGATATTTTGCAACTGTACTTTCCTCCTTTCTCCTCTTTTGAACTCCAAGGCAGCAGACCAGGGTTTCATGGGGCATTAGAGAATCAAGGGGTTATATGAAGATATGTCCGTGAACGTTATGATGGACAGAGATACAGATGGACATACATATGAATAGGAGTGAGGAGAGGGACTGGAGAGATGACTCAGTGCTTAAGAGTGCTTGCTGCTCTATCAGAGGACCAGGGTTCCATTCCCAGCACCCACATCCAGTGGCTCATGACCACCTATAATTCCAGTCCAGGGAATCTGATACTCCCTCTAGCCTCCACAGTGTGCACACACATGCACAGACACATACGCACGCACACACATGATAAGATACAGATTTTTAAAAGAATAGGGATGAGTATAAATTAGATTCAGGCGCAGTCCTGGGTATAATACTAAGCCAGAAACAGGGATACAGCAATAGTAACAGGTGCAAGTATGTGTCAGTGAGGTAGAGCAATAGGTACAGGTGTGGGCGTGGTAACAGGTGCAGGCCAGGTCAGAGGAGAGCATGACAGAAGAAACAGATGGAGACGTGTGTACAGTGCCGTCAGACTACAGCCATGGGCACGGGCACAGGTGTGAACAGATACAAATGGAACATCTCTAGGCATCAGTCTGGTTATCCTCTCTACCTAGTCCTCTTTCTCTTCACACTTATACCCCCCAGGGGGGCATTTCCTCTACTTCTTTATAAGAGAAGGGAGGGAGGGAGGGAGGGAGGGAGGGAGGGAAAGGCCAGCCTGTTTCAAAGAACAATCAGGGTGAATTGTTGGTGTCTGCTTCTTAAAGTCCAGACAGGCTCAGCTTGGAAGAGAAGAAGAGGAGAGGCAGAGGGCAAGTGAAGTGCAAACAGGGAGTCAGGGATGGTCAGAAAAACCTCCCACAAGGAAAGACAGGAGCAGAGAGCGCAGGTCCAAAAGGGGCTTCAGCGGAGGAAGTCCCTCCCCCTCCCCACTGACTCCACCCCACAGACCTTCGGCCTTGCTATACACTCCAGAACCACCCCACCCCACCCCCTACCAAATGTGGATGGAGGCAAGGGACACACACACACACACACACACACACACACACACACACACACACGAACTGCACCCAGGGGAAATTCTGTTAGCACGGATAGTGGTAGCCATCACTACCAATAATATGTGAGTATGAATTGGTGTTGAGATGGAGCTAGACAGCATCTTCACAGGCATTTAATTAAGCCCCTTCTCTGCCAAGCACCAGAGATGCAGAGATAAGTAATTGACAGATATAGATGGACAAATCAATACAAAGGAAACAGATGGATGGGGAGACTCACAGACATCTTCCTCACTGGCTGCACACATGCAGGTCTGCACACATGCACATGCCCACACGCAGCTCATGCACATGCCCATGCACATGCATACACATACTAGCTAGTAACTAGTAACCAGGAAAGAACTACAGGCAAATGCTGAGAATGCTGAGCCAGAGAAGGGGTATAACCAATTCCTATGGAGAGCACCCAAGCCCAAAACACCCCTCACTCTTCCTTCTGCCCTCAGACACCTTCCCAGCCTGCCTCCCTCACCCAGCCACTACCCCCTGGCACCACAGGGAGCATGAAGAGTGGTTTTCACTTTGTCCACAAATGATGGCATTTGTAACTTTAGATGTAGCCAATCCAATCTAACAAAAGACAACAGCTTTATGGTCAGCCGTGAAAGTTCCAGAACCTTCCTTGGCTTTGATGCCAGGCAGTCCTGACTCCTCTACAGTTTTGAGACAAATCAGCCATCTGATTTTGATCAAGCTGCTCACCATTTCTGTTCTTTGGCTTCTTGACTTGTAAAGTGGGGTGATAATTTCTATCTCACAGTTGCTATGAAGATGAAATAAGATAAAGATTGCTAGGCTTCCTCTTGGCATGGTGATTTCCAGGTCAATCCTGTAGCTAATCCACCAGGGAACACACACACGTGCATACACACACACACACACACACACACACACACACACACACACACACACCACAGTGTACCAGGCCAGAGAGAAGTCATTTCAACAAAGCTGCAACCAGGAAGAGCATGCATTCAGTACCGTGAATCCCTGCAAGTGCTGACCTTCACCAGCAAAGGCATCCAGGCTTCAGCGCAAGGCTCCAGCACACAGTGATGCTGTGGTCCCACACGACAGAAGTGCAGGGGACACACGGTTCAGTGCCAGCCACATGCAGATGCCATGATGCCTGCAGTGGACCCACAATTGCTGGGGTACACCCATTCATGCCCCAGCACAGATTTACATGATCTAAAGAGTGAGCACATGCCCTCTCTTGCTCTTAGCCTTACAATCACTGTGGCGGAAGCCAACACACACACACACACACACACACACACACACACACACACACACACACACACGCGCGCGCGTGCATGAGCAGGACACTCCTACAGAACCCCAGACCCACCCTGCCCAGGCTGCAGAGATTCAAGGTACTCCAGTCTATCCTGAGCTCTGTCATAGTCTCCTGTGGAACAGAAGACTAGGGCCAGTGCCTGAGTTGTTTGGCCACTGTGGGACCTTAACCATGCCCTTTAACTCTTGTGAGCCATCATTCCCCATCTGCAGGGTGAAAACAATGATGGCTGCCCCAAGAAAAAACAGAACAGATGCAATAACAAAAAATGCTTGCTGAATGAATGGGCGTAGGAAGAGAGGATCTCTCCCAAGCGCCCGGCATGTGAAACCAGTGACCGGGAGTTCCCCCTCCCCATGCTGAGATAGATGCTACGTGACAGTGCTGCTAAGCAAGCTCTAGGCTGCCCCTCCACTGTGCCCTGTGTCCCTCACAGAGGCTTCCAGCCTGGCCTCCCCCTCATTCCCACCACAATCCACATAGCACCCTCCCTAGGACAACGTGGGCTGTGACTCGTCTCCATTGCCCAGCCCATGGCGTGTATGTGACCCTGGCCTTAGTCCATGTAGTATCCCCCAGCCTGCACATCGATGGGCCCCCATCCCAACTGTCAGGGCTACTCAGAAACCCTGTGCCCCCACTTCTTCTCAAGAAAACCACTATCAAAACTGCCCCTGCTCCACCTGCCTACCCTACTCTGCCCTGACTCTCCAGACTCCAAGGCCAATGCCCACCACAGCTAAGGAGCTAGGACAACTCCACCCTGTACCTGTTCATGCCAAAAGTCCTAGTGATCATGACCATCGCACATGGGCATGGTGGGAAAGGACACCCCTGCCATCTCTTCAGAGTTGAGGCTTCTCCACAGCCGGCTGGTAAATGGTCCTGGGAGGAGTTAGATAGGGCTCATCTCTAGTCCTTCGACAAATGACATCTGGGGCAACAACCGTGTCTCCTCCCACCAACTCAAGGACCTGGATCTTCCCGTTGTACTTTCTGCATCCATCAACGTGTGTGCCCACCAGTGTTCACACTCTGTCACCTTGCATCTTTAGAAAGCCTCCGCAGCTGCTTCCTCATTCTGTGCCCGTGACAAGGAGACTCCTCTAGCAAGTCTACAACTGTCGCTTCCTCAGCCTCTTCCTACCCTCTCTAGAACTCACTCCCATCAGCTCTGGGCTGCTGCCCTCCTGTATCAACCTTGTAAAGCCTGCCCACCACAAATCTCTCTGTCACAAATACAAAAGTCAACATTCACCCCTGGCATGGCTCACGTCTAGAGCAGCACAAGCACGCAGTAGGGGTTTGGTAACATTTACAGAGTGAACGTATCTGGGGGGAGTGGACCATGATGGCTGAGGAGCATGATCTGTTCCCAGCCTGGGGCCAGATGCTGAGAACACAGATGTGAACAAAGCATGGCTCCTGCCTTCAAACATCATAGGCTGGGGCAGGAGGAGGAGGGCAAGATATGGGAACAAATGAATAATAGCTAAGTGTGAGAAGCACAATAATAGTCATCAAAACACGGAGAGCAGAAATAGCTCAGGGGGCGGACGTCTAATGTTACTTAAAAGAGCAGCAAAGGTGCGCTCTGAGTCAGGTCTCCATAGCCTGTTAAATCCAGGAAGTACAAGTTGAGGGTTGGTGTGTGCACTGAGGCTCCGAGAGGGGGCGCCACCAGCAGGGAGTGGCTTCTGCCTATCCTGGGGTCTAAAGGAACCAAGCACTGCTGGAGAATATGAGAGGACATTTAAAAGGATGGTATTACACAAGGGAGGGGCCAGTTAGGACATCCCAGATACCACGATGGAAAACTTGAACTTGCTCTTTGAAGCAGAGTCCCTCCCTAAAGGTTATTAGCTAGACTCAACTAATGACACTCACATTCCCATGCGTCTCCTGAAGACCATGAAGGTGGATTAGAGGAAGAAACTGCTGATGTGTTCCAGTCAGAAACCCCTGACGTATGATTACTGCAGGAACCAAGATAAGAAATAGTGAGGGTCTGCAGTGGTGGAGGCAGAGAAAGAGTAGGTTCAAGAGTGGTCAGAAAGAAGTGGCATTCTATCAACCACGATGGTGGGGGGGGAGGGGAGGGGGAAAGAGGAAGGGATAGGGAGGGAGGGAGGGAGGGAAGTCTCCATCACTTTGTGATAGTATATCACTAGTCAGGACAGAATGGGATGGATTTAGAGATGGTATGTTCAGATTCAGTATTAGTAATAGCCATCAGGTAAGCATAGCTTGGCCCCCATCTTACAGGCTAGTGTCCCATCTGGACTACTGCAGCCACCAATAATACTCAGGCCCTCACTGCCCTGGGAAGTCCTCAGGAACATGTGTCCCCCATGCCATGAAAATGCCACAGGAAGAAAATCCATATGTGCTCCTTGGAGCTTCCTGGCCTCCAGCACTTACTGGAGAGAAGGGATATTTAGACCAGTTGTGTGTCCTGTACTGTACCTCACGCCCTCCAGCTAGGGCTGTTCTCCTACCTTGTAGGGAAGCCCTCTTAGTTAGGGTTATTGTGGCTGTCATGAAACATCACGACAAAAGCCACCTGGAGAGGAGCGGGTTTGTTTGGCTTACGCTTCCACATCACTGCTCATCTTCAAAGGAAGCCAGGGTGGAAACAGGGAAGGCATCTGGAGGCAGTGGCTGATGCAGAGGCCATGAAGGGGTGATGCGTACTGGCTTGCTCATCATAGCTTGCTCCTCCTGCTTTGTTATAGGACACAGGAACCACTGGCCCAGGGATAGCACTACCCCCAATGTGTTGGGCTCTCCCGCCTCAATCACTAAGAAAATGCCCTACAGCCAGATCTTACAGAGACATTTTCTCAACTGAGGTTCCCTCCTTTCAGATGACTCTAGCAAGGTGACATTAAACCAGCCAGCACACCCACCTGACACTTGGTTTTCTTCTCTGGAAGCTCCAGGCATGTGTATGTGAGAGGCAGACTTCACATCCTCACTATGTTTGTGTGCCTACGTGTGGATAAGACACAATGGGTGTGTCTGTGTGTGTAAGCACAGGTCCACAAGAGAAAAGGGGGGTGGGCAGAGATGCACAGAGAAGAGGAGACAGCAAGAAGAGGGGAGCTAAGAAAGAGGCCCAGTCCACCATGGTGATGAGGCCCCTACCAAGTGAGTCACAGGCTTGGTGGGCACAGTGGGTGACCTGTGAATTTCCAAGTGAGGAGGCGGCTGGCTTCCAGGAATCCTCTGTATTGAAGCTTCATTTTAAAGATTAAGTTAATTTGTCTGACATGGTTAATCCTAGGACTTGGAAGACTGAGACAGGAGAATTAATTTGATGCTAATTATATGGGCAAGATCATGTCTCAGTGTTTTTTAATTTACACTTATTTATGAATTATACATCTGTGTATGTGTGTGGGTGTTTGTAGTGGTTTGGATGGGAACGGCTCCTATAGGCTCATAGATTTAAGTGCTTGGTTCCCAGTTGGTAACTTATTAGAAAGGATTAGGTGGTATGGCCTTGTTGGAGGAGGTGTGTCACCGAGGGGTGTTGTGGGCTTTGAGGTTTCCAAAGTCCACACCAGACCCAGTATCCCTCTCTCTGCTTCCTGCTTGTGGCTCAAATGTGAGCTCTCACCTACTGCTCCAGCACCATGTCTGCCTGCCTGCTGCCACCCTCCCCACCATGATGGTCATAAACTCACCCTCTAAAAGTGTAAGCAAGACCCCCAGTTCATGCCTTCTTTTATAAATTGCCTTGGCCGTGGTGTCTCTTCACAGTAATAGCACGGTGACTAAGACCATGTGGAGGTCAGGTGACAACTGCGGGCATCCATTCTCTCTCCACCACATAGAAAGCCATGTCTTTAAAAACAAAAGTCTCCAAGGTGGCCTCTCAAGTGACAAAAATCAAGTCACCAGTTCTCCTAGTGACCAACTCATAAAACTGCATCCCCCAAATGCCCATTGGTTGGATGACTTTTTAAGCTTCCTATCTATGTCTTCCATTTCCTCATCATCTTGCTCCATCCTCTCACGGCCTCTGGACTTCCCTGTCCATCTGCACATAAATCAGGAGAGGGAAACAAAGGCAGGGGAGGCTGAGGCCAGGGGAGACATCAGTCATCTTCACTGACATCTGTAAGGCAAACGGGGCTGAGCTACACACAGCAAACTACCAAGGACCATTGGGGAGAATGGTTGGGCTGTCCCAAGCCACCACGTCAGGACTCCGGCTGCTTCACTGAGGCTGGAGGCACCAGAGAGGGCTTTACAACAGAGGTCAGAGCTAGTGGAATGGCTGCAGGTGACCAGCACATGCCCTGTACACTCCCCACTGGTTCTGCACACAGTGAACTATTGGCTCCTTCAGCTGCCCAGCCCTGCAGTCTGGAAGCCACCACAAACCCACCTAGGACTTTCTAACTCCGGGGAGCCCTGGCTTCTTTCACCTCTCCCACTGGCACTTTCTCCCCACAATACTTCCTCTAGTATGGTACCTTTCAGCCCAGAAATCTGGAGGGAGAAGGTTCTCTCATAGATAAGGTTTTTCTATTAGTGGAGCCAAGAGCCTGCTCTTGGGCACACAGCCATGGCAGAAGACTGTGCCTGGCTTATCGTTGGGCCTCATGCCAGCCCATTTCTCCTTGGGCCAATGGGAGCTAGAACCAGAGTGATGGACATCCATCCTAGCCAAGGATGAGATGGAAAGCTTAGGGAGTCTATACCATCAGATAATTCTGGGACACCTCCAGTCTACAGATGAAATCCTTACAGAACAGAAGTCCCAAGACAGCAGACCCAGGCCTGAACCTCCCAAAGCACAGACATCCCCAAAGAAGAACTTGGTTGCTACTTTCTTCCTACACAAGCACAGCAGATGGGCCAGGCTTATGCTGTGTGTACCCTGCCCCCAGCCTCAGACTATCTCCAATCCTTCTCTATCTCCCCGCTCTATCCTTTCATGAATATCCCAGTGAAACAGTTCTCATCATCTTGCCTGATTATCCCTGCTAGGCTCACTGTGGCTTCAGCACTGGATCCTGTCCTTCCCAGACTTCAGAGGAGGAAGCTTTAGCTCACAAAGTTTCACTTACAGGTCCAGGTCAAACAATCTGCAAGTGGAGAGTCACATGTAACCATTTCATTAGCAAAGGCTAACTTGGTGAGTCTCCAAGTCAACTTCTCCCTGTGTCCTCCAATCACTGTTCCAACTGGCCATGGGACAGTGTCTTATATAAATGTGTTTATGAACCGTAGGGCCACAGTTCATACTGGGCCTGTCAATTATAAAGAATCTCTCAGCTCAAAAATAGTAAGTGTGCTCTCTTTCCACCATCTTTCCGTGCCGGCACCATGGTGCGCATGAATGTCCTGGCTGATGCTCTCGAGAGCATCAACAATGCTGAGAAGAGAGGCAAATGCCAGGTCCTCACCAGGCCCTGCTCCAAAGTCATCGTTAGGTTCCTAACTGTGATGATGAAGCATGGTTACATTGGTGAGTTTGAAATCATCGACGACCACAGAGCTGGGAAAGTCGTTGTGAACCTCACAGGCAGGGTGAACAAGTGTGGGGTGATAAGCCATAGGTTTGATGTGCAACTCAAAGACCTAAAAAAATGGCAGAACAATCTGCTCCCATCCCATCAGTTTGGCTTCATTGTCCTGACCACCTCATCTGGCATCATGGACCATGAAGAAGCAAGACGAAAACATACAGGAGGAAAAATCCTGGGATTCTTTTTCTAGAGATGTAAAACACATTAATAAAAAGCTTCCATGGACAAAAAAAAAAATAGTAAGTGCATTATGTTTACAGACACACTCACTAAGATCTTTAATTGAAAGGACTAACAACGAAAGGCCATGACCTGACCCTTCTCATGGGGAATCCAGAAAAAACCTGTTCCCCTCACTAACAGCCTCCTGCAGAGGAATAAGAGCAGCCTCACGCCAACTCCACATCTGCCTCACCCAGGTCCCCTGAGGCACACAGACAGAGGAGCTTAACAGGCCTTTGAAGGACCCACAGTGAGGACCTGAGTCACAGTTATGGGCCTCAGGCAGCACTAAGATGCTGCTATTCCTGCAGCCTGCACAAAGGCAATGTGGGAGCCCATGGCCTGCAGGGCTGGCTGGACAAAGGGAAGGGCATTCTAGGATGTGTTCTTGGGTGAGGGGACCAGCCAATGAACCCATGAAAAGAATTTCCAGCTATTACAATGAAGAACACCAGAGAAAACCACTGGAGGTACCAGGCCAAGAGGTTGACGAGAATAACCTCAACTATCCCTCTCCTTCATGTCAACCAACTGATGAGTGGTACAGAGACTAAGGTGACCGAAGGGCTACCCGGAGTCCTGCTTAAGCAAATGTGACAATAACATTCTTTGCAAAGAGAGAGACTCCGGGGCTCCATACGACTATGTCTCAATGTAATTAGAACTACGGTCTGCTGGCCACAGAGGTCAAGATGTGGTAATAACCATTTGCAATGGATTCAGGAGAAAGTTAGGAAGGGAACTTGTGTCCATAGACATGTGAAGATTTTGGTGAACTAGAGCCATCCATCCTTCCTTCCTCGAACATGAACACACTGGACATCTGGTAGAGACGGCTCAGCCATTAAAGGCTAGGTTCACAGCCAAAAATATAAGAGAGTGTGCATGTCCTCAGAGTCAAAAAGAGAAACATGGCCTGAGAATGTGTCCTAATGGCAGAGCAGTTGCCTAGAATGTATGAAGCTCTGGCTTTATTCCTAGCACCGAGAAACAGAAACATGCACACGAACACACACACACACACACACACACACACACACACACACATATTCTCCCCCCCCTCTCTCTCTCTCTTCCTCCCTCCCTCCCCATCAGGCCATTTCAGTGCACTATTACGACTCTAGGAACCAGGTAAGAGAACCTTTGAATCAGCAGTTTCGTGTGTACTGGGGTCATTAACTAATGACAAGAGTGAATTACTAATGATACTTTTCTGGTTGACTTCCTTGCATAATTCTTCTCTGTCTCCTTTACTAGTTTATAAGCCCTGCCTCATGTGAGCTCCCACAGCCTAGAACCCAGCCTGGCATTTAGAAGGCACACAGTGAATACTTAGAGGGTATATATAGATTGGCAGCCTTTCGCTTCTGTGTTTAAAAGTTGCTGGCACAAGTCAGGTGCAAATGAGGGTACCAGTAAAGGGCTTCACTCACTCATTTCTGTCTCTCTACACTGGCCCATGACATCCGTTCTCCACAGTCAGGTGCTCAGCCTTCCCAATGGTTGTGGGGCAAGACAGAATTCCAGGGTCTGTGGGCATTTCCAAGAAACCTTGCCCTGAGGATGCCACCCACTGGCCCTAGAAAGCAGGCATGAAAACCTCTGTACCCGATGCAGGGGGAGATTCTGGGCCATGAAGCCATGAGGCAGCAGTGAAGGAGCCTCCACACTGCTCCCTATTGATTGCCACAAACGAATTTCTTTGTGGAAAAGAACAAACTGCACCATAGTGAGACCAGCCAAGGCCAGGCCAGTGCAGCAGCCTGGTGTCTGGGGCATGCTAATTACTGTGCTGTCTGAGTCCATCTGATGGACTTCTCCCTACCACTGTTCCATAACCAACACACTAATCTGTCCTCCACCTGATGGCTTCCAAGCAGGCCAGAGACTTACTAATCAACTCTAATGCAGACGGGTGATAAAGGAAGAAAACTGTAATGTGGAGATTAAAAGCCATGATGTCAGCGTTGAGAAGATCGCAATTCACTTAGCGTCCTTTGTAACCCATGTCAAGGACTATTAGCTGAATTGCTTATTGCATTTGGGGCTCCTGCTTACAACCTAATCCTGACTGCTCCACCCCGTCTCTCTCCAGTGTGTGACAGGAATTCTTCATGCTGGCATGGCTCCCATATGTGATGGATGTTACAAACACAGATCCTCTAACAAGCCTTTGGAAGCTGCAAGGGATAGGCAATTGTCTGCGTGAACCCGAGCATGATGGTGTTTCTGTGGTACAGAAACAGAGCCCCTGTGGAAGACAGTGTGGTACTGGGAAATGGCAGTGGAATTTGTTTAACAGCTTTATTGAGGTGTAATGGACATGGTAAATTGCATTTTTAACATATGAATGGCTACAATCAAGAGAGTGAACATACTCATCACACAGTTTTCTTGTGTCCATGTTTTTCCCTTCTGTCCCACCTTGTCCCCAACCCAGATCCCTAAGCAAGCACTGATCTCCAATCTATCGCTATAGATTTCTTACATAACTATGTTATTCTAGAGTTTTCTATAAGTGCAGTGTGTACTCTTTGGCTATTTGCTTTCTCTCCTAATTATTCTGAAAACGACCCATGTTGCTCCTTGTACTAGTAACTGATTCCATCTTATCGTTGAGTGGTATTCCATCTCAAACATATGCTCAATTCATTTACCCATTCACTTGTTCCTGGACGTTTCAGCTTCAGGTTAGGAAATATTACAAGTTAAGCTATTACATGCATCTTTGTGCGGATTGTGCTTGCATTCCTCCTGAGTAAATACCTGAGAGTTGAATGACTCATGTGGCAGGTGTATGTTTAACTTTTCAAGAAAGTGACAAACTGTTCTCCAAAGTGGTGGTGTCATTTTACAAATCAACAGCACAATGTGAGGTTGTTCCATAGCTGCTCCACAGTTACTTCACAGTTGCTGCGTGCCTCATGGACTTGGCATGGCCATTATTTTTATTATTATTAATTTAGCAATTTGAGGAGCTATACAGTAGTATTTCGTTGTAGTGTTAATTTTGTACTAATAGTAATAATAATGTACATATTTTTATGCAATCCTTTGTCATCCATATAGCACCCCATCCTTTGGGGTACACTATTTCTTCAAATGTTCCACTCAGTTTTTTTTATTGTGTTATTAATTGAATCTTAAGAGTTACTAATATGTCCCACAGCCTCTATCAGATGTGTGATCTGTAAATATTTTCCCTCTTCTTACACTATTTAGTTATCTTCCAATGAACAAGTTGAAGCTCCTAACTGTAATGAAATCTAGTTTGTCAATTTCATTTTTCTTTCATGTACTGTGCGTTTGGTGTTGAGCTGACAAGACTTGCCTAGCCAAAGACCGAAACCGGTGTCTTCTGTTTTCCCCTGGTCGTTTCATGGTCCCGAGTTTGCACTGGTGTGTGCGGGCTACTGAGGTGCATTTCCCTGCACACAGATACTCAGTTGCTTTGGCTTCTCTCTTCACTGAACTGCCTTTGCAACTTGGCTGCAAATCAATTGTCCATGTAAGAGGGAGTCAATTGTTGCACTGTCTATTCTGTTCCAGCCATTCTTTATCTATGCTTATACCAGAGCACTTTGGTTATTGTAGGATTTTAATGTTCCAGAGCTACATAGCATTAGCCCTTTTTATTCTTCTTTTTCAAAATAGTCTTGACTATTCTAAGTGCTTCACATTTTTGCACGAATTTTAAAGACAGCTTGTCAATTTCTACCCCTTAAAACATATGCTGGGATTTCACTGGGATTGCATTGAATCTAGAAATTAGTTTGGGGTACAGATGGCATTTCAATAGTAATAAGTCTTTCAGTCTGTGAACACAGTGTGCCTCTCCATTTGGGCATCTTCAATTTCAGCTTTGTTTTATAGTTTTGTATGTGTCTGGCTCTCGATTTTTGTCTAACCGATCACTAAATAGTTCAGACTTTTATGCTGCTGTAAATCGTATTCCTTATTTGACATGTCTTTATATACTCCCACAATTTATTTCTGCATATTAATTTCTACACTGCAATGTTTTTAAATTCACTTGTTAATCCCAATAGTTTTTTATAGATCCCATTGAACTTCAAGATCTATGACCATATGTTCAGTAAAGGTTTTAGTTTTCTAAGTTTTCTGCATTTTAGTTCTTTTTCTTACTTGATTTCACTGCAAAAAAATATATATATAAGATGTTCAAAGATGTAGTAAGAGTAATCACACTCTCAAGTTCCTGCTCCTGAAGGGAAGATACTCGATCCATCCGCACTACATGTGGTACTAGCTCTGGGTTATTCAAGCACACTCTTGGCCTGGTTGACGAGTCTCCATCTCCCTATATCTTTTCCTCTGAGATCTGGATCTTTTCGAATGTGTTTTGCTACAACATAACCATGAGGGTTTCCTTTAGAAATATGCTGCCATGATAAATCACAGGATTTGATTTTTAACATCAAACCATCCTTGCATCCCTGGACAAAGTCAACTTTGTTCTGTTTAGATACTATCACTAATGTTTTGTTGATGATCTTCTATGTACATACTTATGAAGAAGACCAGTCTAGGCTTTTTTAAATATTTTGGTCCATTTCACTATTGGGATGACACTGGTCTCATGAGAATCTTTAAGGAAGTATTCTCCTCTGTTCTGTTTTCTGGAGGAGGTGTATGATGTCAGTAATACTTGTTCCTTAAATATATGCCAGAGGTCAACAGTAAACTCATCTGGTTCTGAGGTTTACTTCGGGTATTTAAAACTACATGTCCAGTTTCTATAACAGTAATATGACTACTCAAGCTTTCTATTTCTTATTTAGTATGTTTTCCCAATTTATGACCTTCCAGGAACTGCCAATTTCAAATTAGTTGTCAGAGCACTTAGCATGCCAGTTTTCATAGTATCCCTTTCTTAGGGTTTTAATGTCTTTGACATCTACAGAGGTGCCAACACTCTCCTCTCTTACTGTAGAGCTTTATGTCTTCTCTGGGGATTATTATTGATTGGTAGGTAGATGGGTGGATGGTTTTATTTCTCCTAATTCATTGGCCTAGAGACTTAGTAATTTTATCTTCATGAACAGCAACTTTGGGCTCCATTTC
Organism: Peromyscus eremicus; assembly: GCF_949786415.1. Taxonomy (NCBI): domain Eukaryota; kingdom Metazoa; phylum Chordata; class Mammalia; order Rodentia; family Cricetidae; genus Peromyscus; species Peromyscus eremicus. Next base: position 93,417,922 of record NC_081425.1, on the reverse strand, counting down.
TTTTTTATATTTTTTTCTGTTTTCTATTTTATTGTTTCCACCCTGCTCTTTTCCACCCTTTGTAATTTGGATTCCATTTTATCTATTTTTATAGCTTCTTGAGTGGATGAAGGTTTGAGAAGCTTCTGCTTTTCTAAGTGATAATGCAACCTGAAGCCACAGAACCGTCAGCTTCTGCCTTCCTTGCCAGGTGTTCTTAGTATAGCTCAATAATGTATCTGAGCTCAGCTTCCTCATCTGAAAAATGGGGCCAAAAGAACTTCTTTAAAGACTGTTAGGACAATTTAACAAGATCTATTTCTAAATATTAAGCTCAATACTGGTATACATCAATAGCTTAATAAGGGCCTCTCCCTATCTTTATAAATAGCAATTACCCCATCTCTGAGTGACATCCCAGGGCATGAAATGAGCACCTCACAAACACAGAACATAGAGGTTCATGAAGCCATGAATAGATCTGATTGACTTATTCAGAGGAATGTAAACTTAGTTGTGGGGGACCAATCTCTAAATAGACCCACCTATTTGGGTAGGTTAGCTTTAAATGCACAAGCAGAGAATACAGGCTTGGTGAACATCTCAGAGCATCATCAAGGCCCTCTTAGCCTTTGATTCTTCCATGAACAAGGCCTCAGAGAACACAGATCCATGAGGATGTTCTGCATGTTTATTCAGTAACTCAGGGAAGTTACTGGACCTTGCTGAGACTTCACTATTGGCACAATGGAGTGATTTTGTGTGCTGGGCTAGGTCCTCTCTACATGTTAGGTGCTCCCTCACAGTACCAGTTCTTCCAGCTCTCAGAGAAGGCTGTGATGTGGACGTCCATAGGCAACCCAGGATGGAGTGATTCAGTACATACCCCAACTTCACATTCACTAGAAAGACTCGACAGATTTGAAATCAAATAGGCTATACCAAAACCCCAGGGCTTAACTACCACCCATTGTTACAAAGCGTGTCTGCCCAGGGTCTGGTGATAACCAACAAATTCACTCAAGGGGCCAGCCAAGCACTAAACTAGACCAGGAAATGTGAGGTTCCCCAGGAACAGCCAGGATGCTGGAATCCACAAGAGAAGAAAGAATATTCCTGGCAGCTCTGCAGTGCTGGGGCCATGCTTAGGGCTGCCCTAGTTCCAGCAGAGGTATTTATAGTGCAGGATGCATCAAGCCTGTTCAGCTAAGCTCAGCCTGAAGCTGATTTGCACACAGAATTGGCCATTATCGGTTCATTTCCATACAGCAGCTCCAGGGGAGGAATAATTCAAGAAGCCCCCACCACGCAGCTCCTGAGGAGCATCTTGTCACAGCTGCTATATAAGACACGTGGCTGGAGATGTCAGAGCCTAGAAGATTACCCAGTCATCCTAACTGCTAGAAAGCAAATGAGCCCCACCCAGAGGGACAGCCACACCCAAGGCCCAGTGGTTGGTTGGTAGAATAGTGAGACAGGCTAGGTAGATAGAGACTCCAGGACTCTAGGCCCTGCCCATCCTTTGCAGACCATAGAAGAGAAAACCATCAATAAGCAGTGATGAATGACATATACATACCAAGTGACAAGTCAAACAGAGTAAACGGAAGACTGAGTTTGTGAGACCCCTACAGGTGTTAGAGCAAATGGGGGATTCATTCCTTGCTGCACAGATAGAAGGATAACTCAGTGGCACCCAGACAGAAAACAGAAAAGGCTGCCTGAATCCAAACCCTACTCCAGCCCCTACACCAAGCGGAGGTCCCTCATGGAGGGCAGGGGCAGAGGGCCTCACGCAAGTAGAATGTCTGTTCTGTTGTACCGATCTCCATCCTTAGGTTCACAAGGACTCAGTCACTACCCCTGGGGTGGAACCAGTTCCCTGATCCCAAAAGCAACCCACATGGAAAATGAAAGCTGCAGCCCACTAAGAGAGCCCTGCCAAGCCTGGCCTGCCTTACCTCCCACCCTGCCAAGCTGCCCATGCTACCGCCCTGCTACCTAAGCCATGGGTTCATTTTCCCAGATATGATTCCTGAAAGAACCCAAAGCTGAGACTGCCAGAGGGTTGGGAACACTGGGGACGAGCAAATAAAGTAGTCCTTTGGCTCTTGGGGCACTAGCAGGCTAGTAGAACTAACCTGTGGCTGTGGGACACATATTCACTATGCCCACCATCTGTCACACACAACTACCAACTCTGTGTTGAAAAAAAAAAAAAAAAACAATAGCAGCACTCAACCCAAGTGTGCTAGACACAGCATGGATCTCATTTAACTCTCTGACCTTGCTGTGGGTCTGTGCCCTGTGCAAGAGTCCAGGAAAAGCTGAGGCAGGGCTCTGTGGTGCAGCCTGGCTTTGTAGCCAGGGTCCCTGAGTACAAAAACAAGATCTGAAGCTCAAGGAAGTCCCAAGTAGACCACAGGTCCCAGCCCTATCCTACAGGCTTACAGGGCACATGATACCCCCCACACCTCCTTGCCCCACATGAGCCTGGCTAATGGTGGAGCATGTGAAGAACTTCACCCTGGGCTGCCCTTGGCTATCCAGTTATCTGTGACAGCTTAGAAGGAAGGAGGCAAATTTATTGATCTTTCTTGGTGATTATTAGCAAGATTCATAGCTGGCCACAGAGTACATTCATCTGTGCCTCTGAATTTAATTACCACAGGCACCTGAAGTGTGTGGATATACACAGGTGCGTGCGTGCGTGCGTGTGTGTGTGTGTGTGTGTGTGTATGTGTGTGTGCGTGTATGTGTGTGTGCGTGTATGTATATTCGTATATATGTGCTCCTACATATATGAAAACATCTGTGTGTGTGCGTGTGTGTGTGTGTGTGTGTGTGTGTGTGTGTGTGTGTTCCCCAGACCTGTGGACATCTTACTTCCCCTATGCCCAGCCCATCTGTTTCCTGACACAATGGCTTCTGCTGAGGACTGTATGTGCAAGGCCCAGCATTCAGAGCCAGGATTTCAAAGTCAAGAGCACAAGATTTATGCCCTACAAGAGATTTATGCCCAGAGGGATTTATGTATGTGTGTGTATACATACTATATACATATTTGGTGATTATGGGCCAGTGACTTGGTATTAGACACACAGAGGGCTGTGGAGCCCAGAAGAAAGACAGTTGTCTGTCTGGAGGGGAACTAGAAGTATAGAAGGCTTCCAAACAAGGAATCTTGATGACAGGAACAGCTATCAGACAGTAATGCACTTGGTGAGGGCAAAGCAGGAGCTGGAAGGTAAGTCCTTGGGAGTGGGGGTCTCAGCTAGCATGCCCTACATCTATCCCCTAGCTTCCCCTGTAAAATGCTGACTTTTCTGCTCCAAGAAAGAGAAAACTAAACTCCCCACTCTAGACTCCGCAATCCTCCAGTAACAACCACCAGTGCGAAGCTAGAGAGAGCACACAAAGAGGAGAGAGGCCATGCATTCCACTGTCACTCAAAATGCCCACGACTGTGGCTGGGTCTTCTTCATGCTGCCAGCTGCTCGAGGTGGCCCTTCTATGAGGTTCCAGCTCTCACCACGTGGTCCTGGCCCTAGGACAATTTCCATTCATCCCTCCAACACAGAGGTGTTGGTACCAGCCTGGAGTTAGCCTGGGTGCTTCCACCTCCGCTGTGCTGATATCCGTCAGGATTCTCATGTTAAATCTTTTCCTCTGAGTGGTGGAATAGATGTTGTTTCCATGCCTGAGCCCCAGCTAACACGCCAGCATCACTGGAACACAGGAGTGATGAGAAAAGAGGCGGGAAGAGTAAGGAACAGACCTTGGGATACACAAAGCGGCCTGAACTTCTGGAAGGGCCACTGGAAGGTGTAAGCAGGGCAAAGAGTTTAAGGAAAAAGAATTTGAAGGCATATTAAGGAATGAGTGGATGCTTTCTAAGAGGTATAGCATGTAAATCCACATTGCACACACATGTACACCAACACAGGGCACTTCCACACAGTCACTCAAGAGGCTCTAGACACACACACTCTCAATGGGCTAAGAAAGCTCAGTAGGCAGAAGGCTGGAGCCCCCTAAGTGTCCATGGAAGGATAGATGAATGGATGGCATGTGGCCCATCATACAATGAAATATATTCAGTCTTTAAAAGGTATAAGAGTCTGACACATGCTGCAACATGGATGAAGCTTCAGAGGATTGTGCTAAGTGAAAGAAGCCAGTGACAGAAAAACAACTATCTTATGATTCCACATCCTTCCTAGCCTCTCATCCCCATCCTGAGACACCCATGTGCCAGCGAGGGGTAGGCATCAGCTGGGGCCCAGGCAGGCCCACTTCAGTCACTCAGAAGAGAGAATTGAACACAGAGACTGGTGTGAGCACAGAAGCCTAGAACAGTCAAGTGCACAGAGACAAGGAGAACGGCACTGTCAGGGCCCAAACACAGCTACAGAGTATCATCCGCTGGAGAAAAGGAGACAGTCCTAGAGACAGGTGACAGTGACAGTTACAGAGCAATCGGAAGACACTCATTGCCACCGATCTACGTACCTAAAGACAGTTAACGTGAATATTTGTGTGACATGCTCATTTTTCTGTAGCTAAAACAGGGGGAATTTCCCAGAGCATAGCAGAATCCAATCTACAGGACAAGAGTTGACAGTGACACTACCAGAGAGCCTTGTGACTCCCCTCACAATAAGAAGTCTCCCAAAGCTAAGGTTCCCGGCTGGTTGGTTCTGCTTTGTGACTGTCCCTGTGTAAAGGATCAATGTGGAGGGACAAGAAGCAGAGACAATATAAGGAGAGGGCAGGACAGTCAGAAAACGCCTCCCCTCCAAACTCCACCATACCCCCAGATACTACCCTACCCATCCCCCGCCTCCCTCTGCATGCCAGGGCACTGTGCCCAGAACACACCCACCTGTAGCTCATGTGGTGGGGGAGAGTCAGGAGAATGAGACTAAGTGTTTGTAATTTAAATCCTCACTGGCAGCTGGAGCCTAGAGGCGCTGCTGGCAGAGGCCCGCCTTGCTGAGTGGCTGTGAGACAGAGATGAGGATCGGGCTGGGCCTGGCACGGAGTAACTACACAGCGAATGTTTCAGTCTTCTTCTGCAGGACACATCATCTGTTTATGAACCATCAGTGAAACTGAACCAAGTGCCTCTGGTAAGCCTCCAGGTGGAGGGCGGCAAAGCCCATGCCTTCAGTCAGGACCTCACGGCCATATGAGCACTCGCCCAAGACATGTCCCCTTTCCTGCCACAGCCAACAGAGGCATCCTGTTTCAGCTCAGACCAGCTCTGACTGTCCTTGGGCATGTTTTGAATCTATTTCCCACCTTGGCTTCCCATGTGCCCAGGTCCTGAGCCTGGGATACTCAGCTCGGTCTAGATCTGTGTGCTTAACAATCAGCCCTTCCTCAGCCTGGGACCTCAGTGACAGCTCCTCTGGTACCTCACTCCTAAAGAGATGTAGTCCCTAAGGGTGGGACACGCAGGGACTACCTCTCCTCACCCTCCTCACCACCTGCTTCCTGCTTCCCATTCTAAATGCTACGACGGTGACTCTGTCCTTGAAACTGTTTCTCACCAAGCTACTTCCAACCACATAGAACCCTTGACTCAGATCGTCTGGTTCTCTGGCTTTGCACGTTGTGTTTGACTTTCTGCCCGGTGACACTTCTCCTCATCAGTATGACACCCCAAAACTCCTCGTCCTCTGAGTCCCAGAGAAAAACAAGAGCCAGAGCAGGCCTTGCTTCCCTCCTGCTGCCTTATTTTGGTAACTGGCATCTCACCACCTTCTTATAGTCTTCTCATTTGAAGAGTTCCTGTGATCCAGCAGCTCGGCTTTCCAGCAACTCATCCCAGACACATATGCTCACAGAGATGTCTACTGAGGGGTGCACCGTGGCATTGTGTGACGGCAAGAAATGAGAGGCCGCTGAACAGCAAAGTAGACAAAGACCACAGTTGTCCACCTGGTGGGATGCTGAATAGCAAGTACGGAGCAGGGAACAGAAACAAGCCAGGGACATGGAGCCGGAGCCCAGAAGGCCAAGTAAGAAAGGCCTCAAAATTGTACAGGTGGGGCTGCAGACTTCACGGCTCAGCAGTTAAGTGCATTTGCTGCTCTTCCACAGGACTGGAGTCCGGTTCCCAGCACTCCAGGGGAACCAACACCCTCTTCTGACTTCCTCTGGAGCCTGCACACGCACACACACACACACACACACACACACACACACACACACACACACACACAAAGAGAGGGGGGCAGGCATTCATGCACACATGCATGAACACAGAATAAAATAAATCTTTTTAAAATACAGGTAACCCTGTCTCGCCTGCTTGCGTACTGTGCTAAGTCTAAGGGTGGGGACACCTGTGTAGCCCTGTTGCATGCCCAGGAAATACCCTTATTCCCTTTGGAGAGGAAGATGGGGATGTAGGGAGCTTACTTTTCACATGAATTTTTTTTCCAGCAAGAACAGCATTTTGTGCATTACTTACAAAATAAACCATTTCAAAGTCAAAAATAAAAACCATCTTCCTTCATGTTCCCACCACCCTAGACAACACAAGGTACCCCTGACATCCTACATTGTCCTCCACTCCTGATCAGCCAGCCCTCTTCACTTCAAGGCTCCCGAATGCTGGCAGAACTGCGCCAAGAACCCAAGCAGCTTTGCGATACATTTCATAGCCTCTCTCATAGATGGTGTCCAGCGTACGCTGTCAGGCCAAGAGGACACTGATCATATGTGCCTGCTTCCTTCTAAGTCTCCAAGCACTAGCCATCCCTGGGCCGATGGCCACGGTAAGGGGGCTGCACAGACATGTGATCTGAACTCAGTGGGCAGCTATGGACGTCCGACATGCATCCCAGGACCTTTGCACCAGGCAAAGAAACTCCCACAGAGGCAGAGCCCAGTGCTCTGCCATCCCCAACTAGAATAGAAAGTTCCAGGCTGGCACAGGCAAGGCCAAAAGAGGTCTGCCTGAGAAACAGCCAAATCCAACTCTCCTCTTCACCGGCTTCAGAGGTAAGCAAGAGCCACCATCCACTCTGTCCCCCTCTAAGTGACATCTTCACCGCTTTTGGTTCTGCTTTCCTGAACATATGGCCACGGGCATGCCCATCACCCTCCCAGCCAAGGCAGCCCTGTCAGCGGCAGCCAGTCTTGTCTTCCTAAGTCTGCTGCATCTGAACCTCACCATCTCTCTCAGAAGCGCCTACAGATCAACTCTGGATGTGTACACGAAATAAACGAGTGAACGAGCAAGGGGAAACTGAAGCCCAAACAATCACATGCAAAGTCAAAGACACATGTCCGAGTTTCTGTGGCACGCCAGCCCTTAGACAGTGAGGTTGGCCTCGGCTCCCAGCCCTCCTACACACATCACCAGCCACCAGTCCAGACTGATCGTAAGGTGACTCCCAGCAAGGAAGTGGGTTCCTAAAGGCTGGCAGAGGAGACACAATGGTGCCCGTGACCTCATCAAGGTGGGCCCCTGCCCGGTGGTGCTCAGTGACTGCATCGCTCCTACCAAAGCCTACACACAGACACTTCGATGGGACGCTTGCACCACAATCAAAGACTTCTGGTTTCATTTTGCTAGATTAGCTGGCCAGCAAGCCCTGCTGCTCTGTATTCCTCCCTACCCAGAGCTGGGGTTATAGATATGATGTGTACCATTGCATTGGTTTTACATGGGTGCTGGGAATAGAACTCATGTCCTCACGTCTAAGAGCAAGAACTTTGCCCACTGAGGCATCTCCCCAGCCTCTCACCCTGGCATTTTATACACAGCTTTCCCCTACCTTGCTCCTCACTGTAATTCAGAATACCTTGAGCCTGCAGGGGCCGTGGTAGGACACCAGCCTCCAGACCTCCCAGAACCCTCTGCTCAGTGTCTGATGCCTACCTGAACCATAGGCTGAGGGCTCGGAGCAGCCTGGCTATGAGGGGGAGCAAGGAAATGAGAAACTGTCTGTGACCACGGGGATCTGTGTCACTCTCAAATCGATCATTTCATTTCAGCTTCACGAGGACCCTCCGAGGGAGGCGTTTTTATTATCCTCACTATCAAAACGAAAAAAATGAAAGAGCAGAGAGAGTCATCAGCCTGCCTAAGCAAAGCCAAGTCAGGGGGGAACCCAGTCCCTTGAGAGTCACCACAGTGATCATCCGGACCTCAGCAGCACCACTGCCATCAGACTGTGACACCAACAGTTTCCCCACTCACTGTTCCCAGGGAACTGCGGGGGATCTTTCGGGGGTGTCAGCCTGGGGAGTTCTTTACTGCAGAATGTGGGAAGGGCGGGGTGCTTCCCTCAGATCTCTCCAGATGTGGTAAAGGGCAGGTACTATAGTTGTAACTGGAAATCTCAAGTAAAGAAAAGAAATGCTTGGGTAGGGCTGAGCTCACTGGTAGATGACTTATCAATCTCATGAAAAACTCTGTGTGTGATCCTCAGCACCACAAAAGAATATACTTCTTGGAAAAGTAAATGGACAATGTGCCAGATCAAAATACTAATTAATTCATTCACTCACCAAATATTTAATGTGCACCTACTAAGTTCCAACTGCTGGACTAAATGGTACAAATTCAGCATCGTTCCATATCATAGCATTAAAATCCTACCTGCTACAGGTGGATAGCAAGAATAATGTCCTCTATTGTCAGAGGATAACTGGAGTCAATAACAGTCAATTGTAAATTTCAAAATAGCTAGTAGAGAGAGAGAGCGAGCTTTGGTATTCCTAACACAAATGAATGATGAATGACATCATCATTTCTTTGGTAATATTCATGCCAGGTAACAGATACTCCAATTACTCTAATCTGATCACCAAAGCATCATATACATGTGTGTAAATGTCACATGTGCCCCACAAATAAGTATAATTACATGTCAATTTTAAATAACAAATTATTTTAAAATAAACTGTTTATTGGGAATTCACATTTTAGTTAGATAAAGACAGACATTGAAAACAAAGTGGAAATACAGCCCCAAAGTGGAGGAAGTAGCCTATGGATGTGGGTAGGGGGCAGAGGGCACAAGCAGACATCAGTCCTGAGTAGGGCTGTGCCTGGAATAGCTGAGGAGTATCAGGGGCTTCGGGGGGGGGGGGGGGGGTGAACGGCAAGTAGCTGAGCAGGAAGTGGTCCCCATGCAAAGACAGACAGTGGTCCCCATGCAAAGACAGTGGCATTGTGCTCATGGGATAATGAAAAGTTCCAAGGGTCACAGAGGACCTTTACATAAACAAGGAAATATCTTAGGGTACTCCCAGCCTTTCTGCATCCATAGGAACCAATGCTCCTAAAGGTATTTATAGTAGAATATTATTTTAAGGTGTGTTACTTTTGTTTATGTTGCATTTGTTTAACTCTGTGAAGCTGTGTTACTGTGTCTGTCTAAAACACTTGATAGTCTAATAAAGAACTGAATGGCCAATAGCGAGGCAGGAGAAAGGGTAGACAGGGCTGGCAGACAGAATAGATAGAAGGAGAAATCTAGGAGGAAGGAGAGAGGAAGAAAAAAAGAGACAGAGAAGGAGGAGGATTCCAGGGGCCAGTCACCCAGCTACACAGCGAGCCAGAGAGTAAGAGTAAGATTTACAGAAGTAAGAGAATGGGGAAAGTCCAAGGGCAAAAGATAGACGGGATAATTTAAGAAAAGCTGGCTAGAAACTAAGCCAAGCTAAGGCCGGGCATTCATAAGTAACAATAAGTCTCCATGTGTGAATTTATTTGGGAGCTGGGTGGTGGGCTCTCAAAGAGCAAAAACCAACAACACGTATTCAAGAGATATTATTTTGTTCCAGGCCAAATAAGATCCAATGTGTCTCCATAGTCCTTAGCCACATAAGTGCTGAATAGCATGCAAGAGAAACCAGGACATCCCAAGTTTCTTACAGTCAAATGCCATCAGCTGGCATCCTTTTTCAAGAAGTAAAGAAAAATCTCAAATCAGAGGTTCTTGCCACACTGCTTGGCTAAAAGGTGGGCATCCTAGACCACAGCTTCATTTTTGTTGCTTTGTTTTCTAGTCTTTATTATTTTTTTTTTGAAACATGAGTACATATGGTCTAGACTGTCCTCAAACAAGCAATGTAGCTGAAGCTCTTTTTGAGTTCCTGATCCCCTTCACCATCTCTCCAGGGCTTGGATTACAGGTATAACCAACATACCCAAAGAGCGCAGCTTCTTGCCCTGTGGGTTGTTATCCTAGATAAGGTCACAAGAAAACTTGGCAACAGTAAAGATTCTTAGATGCACCACAACCAAAAATTAATTCAAAATCCAGCATGTAAAGCATCCAAGATGTTCCTGTAGCACTCTCCCATGATGGGTCACACAGTAGCACCAATGCCTTGGTTCCAAACACACAGCATACACACACGCTTTGCACTGTGCACGCCGTCACCCCGTGTAATGTCAAGGAACATCACCTCAACACCTCATCCCAGATTCAAGACTACTGTAGCTTGTTGCAGTGTTCTGACTGTGCTGACGAAGGTGTTCTCTCCGTGGAGATGAACAGCTCAATGATGGAAAGCCCAGACTTACAACATTCCTCTACACTCATTCCTCAGCATGCAAGAAGAAAACTAGTGTAACTTTGGACTCAACGGCGTTGGGGTATTTGGGTTTGAAACTTGCTGTTGGAGTTTCATTTTTAAAAACATTAAATGAATTTTGGCTTGGGATTGGGATAAAATTTTTCCCTTTTCTGAAATGCCAATAAACATAATTCTGCCATTTTGTACCACATGTATATCCAATGGCTCTGGAAGCATTAACCACTGAAAAATGAAGACACTTATGAACTCTGGAAAACACTGAAAATATTCTATGTCCTGTAGTATCTAATATTCAGTCAATATTTCTTCATGTAACAATTACCTCAGTGTACAAATCTGCCTCATCTTTAATAAATGGTAAAAATCTATGTATAGCAAAAGACAGTTTTAAAATAAATTTCTTTGTGGTGTATTATCAGCAAATGTTTGATTTGCATGACTATTTTATATACCTGTATACATTTCTCAGACAAAAAGAGGTCATGCATGGAAAATGTTTACAAAGCCGTGGCCGAGCTGTTCTCTGACACCCACTACTCAGGTCATGAGAAGCAAGCCATGGAAGGCGTGGCTGACCCTGGATACAACACACAGCACAACGTGGATTGAACGTAGTTGAGAACTACATCCCATCAGTGCCCTTCTCACACTTATTAACACACCCTGCCACTCTTCTTCTCCTGTGCAGGGCAGAGACCTGGAGGAGGGCCTTGCAAGTGAGCGAGTGATCTAGAGTCATCTAGAGTGCACATATGTCCTCTAAGGGGCACGACTATGTATCATGAGAAAATGCAGAAGGTCGTGATCCTGAGACCCTGTCAGGACCTAGATACATGGTGAGCACGCGCAAGCGCCAGCACAGCCTCACGGGCCCCTGGGGATCCAGGCTTGCAGCAGCCATCTCCTCACACCCCCGGATGCACTCTGGAACCTGACGTGAGGCTAAGGAAACCCCAGAGCTAATGAACTTGCATCTTCTGGCGAACACTACAATTAACGCACCGCAAAGTGCAGCTGCTTGGTAATTAGATTGAGGAACAAACACAAAACACTTGTCCTGGGAAAGTTACTGTCAAACTTCTTCTGTAGGTTTCCTAGCAATTAAACTCACTTGCTCATTTCTTCTGGGGGAAAAAAAAGTATTTATTACTTCCATTTAAACTAATGCTGTAATGATCGGGGGTATTATTCATGAGATCTCTTGCCATTGCGCTCGAAGCCGCCAGTCTGCTCTGCCAGGGCTGGCACCAAGACGCTGCTGGCAAGCAGCATCCGTTAGAACAGCATGGCTTCTCGGCATCCTCTTTCTTCCAGGGGAGTTTACTATGGGAGGGCACTAGGGGTGAGGTCCAGCAACTGTCAGTCTGGCTGTCCAGCTGAGATGTGGTGTCCCACAGAGCCACTGGTGCCCTGGAGTGACACTTTCGAGAACATGCGATTTGACTCCAGCTTGGGGCAGGGACTGTCCACTATAGGTAAGAGTGCTGACTCCGACTTCTCTCTGTCAATTCCAAGCACCAAGAACACTACCAAGATACAGCTGTGTTCTAGGCTGCAGACCAAGTCGAGCCAGGAACTCAACGGCTCCCTTGAGGTTTGGCATGCCTCCTTTGGAAAGCCAGGGTAGTGTGGGCCACAATTCAGCTACTGATGAGTCAGGTTCCTACATACAGGGTCTCACTGAGTCCCCAGCACACAAGAACACAAGGCTAAGCCCTCTGCATGAGCAATTTAAGCCTGTATGCAGATTGCATCCAGTAGGGTGATCAGAGAGGTTGCATGATTTGCCCTACGTCACAAAGCTATGAAGACCTGGAACAAAAACCAACAAGACTGCTCCAGGGCCTAGGCCCCTAACTGCTAACCTCAAGGACTGTCTGCAGCCACGGAGACAAAGAGCCAAGTCCTTCGCACCAAGGCTGTCCTGAGAGCCCTGAGTCTGTCCCCACTGCTGTGGCAGAACAGTGATGATCTCCGCCACTCCTGGTTCATACGTATGGCTCATTGCCATCACACGGACCACTTACCATATGCCAGGTACTCTGCTGCCTGCTTTACCTTTTGGCATGGAAACTACAATTACCTTCCACAAAAGCAGCAGCTAAGAGTTCAGAGAAGCAGCCTGAGCAGGAAGTGGACGGGGCGGAGGGGTGGCCATCTATACTTAACTTTTATTTCCCCGTTTATTTTTTGCACTATATATAAAATTCAAAAGATAACAAGAAACCATTCAGTGAAAATGCATGTCCCCAGCCACTAAAACAGTGTTCTTCCCGGAGGCTGTGGTATCTGCTGAGGTGCGCACACCAATGAGTCTGCGCTTGCCGAACGACCCTCTATTGCTGTTGTCAGGTGACTGCCATCTTGAAACGGTTGCGTTCCGCTGCATGTACACATAATAGAATATTTAACCAGGGGGCTAAAAATGGACAGTGAGATTGCTGCCCCGTTCTGCTGTGATCAACACCACAAGTCCTCGTGCATTAACGAAGACTCCACCTGCGGTGTGCCGGCCCCAGCTTTGCCTGAGGCAGGTGTCCAGACTTTGGAAAACAGACCCGGCCACTCACTGGGCACATCCTGGAGCAAGTGCGCACATTTGTCCAAGCTTTGCTCTCCTGGTATGGGGCAGCACCAGCCCACCATGCAGGACCACTCTGGGGCTGCTGTGACAACGCTCCCTCTTGTCATTCGGTATGCAGCTAAGGAGCAGGAGCTGGGGTCACTGGGAAGTTCAGTGTGGACTCTGGGCCTGGGGTTTGTCTTCAGCTGGATTACAGTTCCCACCCATCATAGTTTTCTCCATTTTGTTTGCAACCAGTGAGTCTGAACCAGAAGCAATAGAAGGGCCAGAGCATTCTATTGATAAATATAGATAGAGGATGTCTGTCTCGTTTATCTGCACTTACATGTCTATACTGGGTATAAAGAAACGGAATCCAAGAGCACAGCAGAGGTAGCAAGGTCTGGAACTGTGGCTTTCCCAGGATTTGCAGCTGGTTCATGAGGCCTCTCAATCTCTTCCTAGCTTCATCCCTGGCCACAGCCTGCAATCTAGACACACAATCTATAACCCACACACACACTCCATCCTCCTCTCTGCTGCTCCCCCCTGCCCCCGGCCCTCTCACTCGCTCAGCTCCTCCCTGCAACACTCTCCCCACTCACTCCAGGACCCACTGCCCCTTGCTTGCCTACCTTCCACTTGTCCTGTTTGCACCTGCTTAAACATCACCTCCGCCAGGACGACCTCACTAACCTCCCTGCCGCAGGATGTGGTAAATGGGTGTGCACCTTTCTCAGTCACCACTAAGAACTAGATGGGTCCTAAGTCATAGCAATGCCTGGGAAGGGATGCTGGGTTCAGCTGCAGGGAGAAGTGAACGCACATGGGCACAGAAACATGGCTCAGGCTAGGCCCCTCCTGTGGGCAGCCTGCTAAGGAGACAATATCGTCTCTCCAAGAAGAGAATGAGATTTCAGCAAGAAACTATCATTATGACATGAGGGTAGGGGAGGGCTTCTTAAATAAGACAGGCAAGAGAGCTGAGCATAAAAAAAGATGACTGCATTTGACAACAGTACAATACAGACCTTCTGTTTACAAAGACGAGCACCTGACAGAAGGTATTTGCCACACTTAACTCACCGAAGAAAAGGCTCGGCGTAAAAATTAACAGTTACAAGCAAGCATGTCATAGAAGAGAAAACAAAAATAGCCTGTGAAGATGTGAAAAGACCGTATACAGAAAATGTAAATTAGCACCAGAGTAATAGAACACTTTGCACTAGAATCCTCCACGTACAGGCAACAGGAGATGTCGATGAGCCTGGGGACTCATCGACATGGCAAGAGGCGGTGTACACAGGAAGGAACACAAGGGATGGACTCAGTAGATGTGGAGAACATAAAACATGCATTGATCCAGCAGTCCAGTGATTCTGCTCCTCAGAATAGACCCTCAAAACTCTTCACAAACTACCAAGAGATAAATAGGAATATGCTTCTACCAGCACTGCTTGTAATACCAAAACCTGGAAATAACCCAAATGTCTATTAATGATCAGATAGACAAATTAGATATAGTGTGAGGCAATAAAAATGATTAATATATCTACATCAAATGGATGGAGAGCCCTAGTGGACAATGAGAAAAGCAGCCACAGAAGCATTATTACATATATACAAGGTTTACAAAGAGGCCGGCCAAACATCTATCACAGATCCAGGGTGATCAAATAAAGCCAGGGATTGGCCAGAACACAATCAAAATAGCAGTCCATTACTCTCACAGGATAGAAAACGATCAGAGTTGAGGGCATGGGAATCCCTTATATTTCTTAACCGATTGTGGGCTCCAGGGATTCCTTTGATCATTATTAATATTTTTGGTTGGAAATATGCATTGCAATCATGTATAACTTCCAGTTTTTAAAGGGTGATTTGAAGGGGTTGGCAAGGTAACTCAGTCAGTAACGTGCTTGGTACGCATGCACAGGAACTGAGTTCTATCCACTACACCAATGCAAAAAGCCTGGGAAGAGATGGGAGGATCCTTGGGCTGGCTAGTGGCCTAGTCAAAAAAGCCCTGTATCCCAGTAAAAGACCTTGTCTTAAAAAACAAGATGGATGGCTCCTGAAAAACAACATCTGAGGTTGATCTCAGGTCATGCATACACATACATGTGTGCACATACCTTCATGTTCCTGCACATGTGTGCGTGTACACACACACACACACACACACAAACACACACACACACACACACACACACACACACACACACACACGGTAACTTTAAAAGAAATGCAGTGGCCACTCTGGCAGAGGCTTTGCTTCTGCAGAATCACAGTTCCCAACCTTCCAGGCCCGCAGGCTGGTGCACACCTACCCTGCAGATGCTAGAAACAAGACCCTGGGCCCTGGCTTACAAGTCCAGTTATAGGTGACATGAGCCAAGGGGCCCTGTTTCTTCATTTGAAATGAGCAACAGGCAAAATGTGTGTCATGTGCTAGAGATTCCATGAATATTTACCAAGTGAATCAGCAAATGATGTACACATGCATGTGCGCGCACGCGCGCGCGCGCGCGCGCACACACACACACACACACACACACACACACACACACACCAGCGCTTGAAGCATCAAGACAGAAAGTTCTCTGCTCTATTCCACCCAAACTTTTGGTATTTTAATGTTGTAGATTTTCTATCCCAAATGTCAGTTTCCCTTCCATTTTCCCTTTTACTGTCACAACAAGCACACGCGTGTTTTCCATGGAATTGTACCAAATGGCACCTCTCATATTTTGTAAACCAAATACATACAAACTCCTCTCTCATCCAGTATTAGTCACACTTCTGTCATCATAGTGAAGTACCTGGGGCAATCCCCATGTAAAAAGAAAGGTTTGTTTTGACTCATCATCCTGGACAGTTAAGTTCAAGATCAGACAGCCTCAGTGCTTTGAGTCTCTGGAAGTACAATGGTCATGGTAGGAATACAGGACAGGAAACACCACTCACATCACAGTGAGGAAACAGAATCTCCCTCAGGGACATGCCCCATGACCTAAGGTCTTCCCTCTAGGCCCGCCCAACATCACCCCTCCAGGACCAAGTCTTCAACACACGGACATTCAGGGGAAATTCGACATCCAAACTGTAGTGGGCCTTCCTGTCAAATTCTCTCAGGGCTTTCCTGCTCTGATCTCACACTTGATGCAAATGGCCAATCCTCAGGTCCTACCAAGGGAAGACATTCCCAGGGTTAAAGAGAGACAGAGAGGGAAATGGGGAAGAATCAATCCTCACCCCCTAAAGGAAGGGTCTGTAGGGGTGAGCACTAAAAGAGGAGCTGATCCCTCAGGCACGTTGGGTCCATTCTAAGCCACACTTCCGGCTTGGCAATGACACTGACTGGCTGGGCACCAGAAAAAAAAGCTAAAACCTAGCAAGAAATGGGATGGTGCCTTGCTAAGTGCATGGGCCTTAACACCGAACAGCATCCCCTGAGCCTTCTGTGGTAAAGTGGAGCATAAATGAAATAATATACATAAAGATTCTTACAGAACAGCGCTGAAAAGTCCCTATATCCCGAATCACTTCCATTTGCACACAGTTTGATTTTTAATTGGGCTCATCTGAAATGACATCATCACAGGTGCACTGGCATCATGAATCCACTATGGCACATGGACATTCCACTGGCAGTGATGCTGTGGGACTCACCACATGCCACTCTGAGGGCAGAGTGCATTGTGAGTGCCATCTGCCCTAGCTCACCTAATGGGATTCCTGTGAGCAAACAGGCTGGGGTATTCATGAGGGGAATAGTCAGGCCAAGCAGCAAGAGTCAGGGTAGAGAAACTTTTATAGGCACAAACTAGCCCCAAAGGTTGTCAAATATGGCCAGGGTGAGCAAAAGCAGCAGGGGTCTGTACAGGCTACAGTAAAAGAGCTGTGACCTCCAGAGCAACTGGCGCCAAATGGGTCAGGACCCTGGACAGCGCCATCTGCTCGGGGCTGGGCGTGGACTTTCATCAGCTCACTTCCATGCCCCACCACAACCAGCCAACATAGCAGGGGGCTTCCAGTCCCTCCCTATACCATAGAAGCCTCCCAGCACCCTAAACATGGTTTTGCATTACTGAGCCCACATACAGCCTCTGCATCCTCAACACAGTGATTCATCTGATGGAAACTGTAATCCACTCAGCATCTTTGTGGAATTAATGATAAAGGGCAGACTAGCCAAGAACTAAAGCCAACTCCAGGAAAGGTGGAAGAGCATCATGTCAGAACAGAGAGGCACACTTTGGGGCCTGTTCCAGGTTCAGAGTTGGGGAAATGAAGAAGATGGGCTAGAACTGTTTCTGCAAGATGAATCATTCTTTCTAGCTCCCTACCCCCTCCTAGATCAGATGTCAGACCACCAGCACCCTCATCTTTCCCCACATCTCTCCTTTGTCTTTTTCAAAAATTATTGTACACTCTCATGTCTACATCCATGAATTTGCCCTTCACGTCGTCCCAGGCACAGGGCTGAACTATAGTGAGAAGAAAAGCAAACAGCCTGCTCTTCTGGGCATGACCACCTCTACGGGAGCCCAGTGGACATCAGAGACAAGTCCCCATGAGTGGCAGGCTAAGCCAATGGACTGAGGACGGGTGAGCACATGACTAAGATGCCGCTCTGCTGAACTGGGGTCGGGGAAGACATCGTTCCTGGAACATTGGCTATGTGAGCTACACGGAAGTGAGAAGTATAATGAGAAGACACGAGAGGGTCTGGGAAAGTGCCTCCAGGCATCACTCAGTCTTCAGGAATCCCAGAAGGCCAGACAGTGAGCAGGCTAGAGAGCTGGCCTTCTGTGCCCCCACTCCCCGTCCCCCCACCCCCCTGCAGCTGTGGCTCCTCAAGCTGCCTCCAAAGGCCCCAAGGAGAATGGCATATGCAGGCCAGAGACAAGAGGAATCATGGCACCCGAGAGGAGCAGAATCGAAAAGACCTGTGCAGACTAGAGTACAACATGCCCCTACCCTGGTGGTGCCCACACCTCCCACAGGGCTCAGCATCGACAGGAGGACTCCAAGGTTTGGTTCCTGGGGTAAGGCTTGATTTCTCAGAGATGCCTTGGGGCACATCAGTGCTATTACAGGGTCTCCAGCTCCTCCCATGGGACCTGAGGCTGAGCAAATGTCAGAAGGAAAGGCCAGTTCCTGGGTATGCCAGCGAAGTCCCTGGAGCCTCGAGCCACCCTTGTCCCCACCACCAGCACATTTTTATTTCAACACAGTAACTGTTTGCTCTTTGAGTTCTTCCTGGAAGGCTCCAAACAGTTTATTTGTTCAAGCACCGAAGACAGCATCCCAGACTTAGGGAAGCAAAGTATTTAGGCAAATGCAAACATATGCTGATTTCTTTCTTAGTTACATTCCTGGCAAAGGGATTATTTCACTAGGAGACAAAGCCGGACTTTAAAGAGTTGCATAGTTCCATCAGAACCTCAGCTAAGGGGGTTTCCAAGCCTCACAAGTGCCCATCAACTTTGAACAGGTAATGGGGTCATTGTGGCTATAAAGGTGTAGCATAGAGTTTCTTCTTCTTTTTTTTTTTTTTTTTTTTTTTTTTTTTTTGGTTTTTCGAGACAGGGTTTCTCTGTGTAGCTTTGCGCCTTTCCTGGGACTCACTTGGTAGTCCAGGCTGGCCTCGAACTCACAGAGATCCGCCTGGCTCTGCCTCCCGAGTGCTGGGATTAAAGGCATGCGCCACCACCGCCCGGCAGCATAGGGGTTCTTAAGAGAACCACTTTGAATCCTGGCTACTAATCACACAAACATGCATGTAAGATAAAACTGCAGACATGAATCCATACCCCCAGCAGACTGGACTGGACACAGACACAGAGACTGGTAAACTAGGAAGAGCCGGCAGGCTGGGCCGGGGTCAAATCCTGGTTATGATGTTGTGCTACAGCTAAGCACAGTGCTAAACTTAGGAAGCCTGAGTGAAGGGCACGTGGGCTCCTTCTGCATTAGTTCTCATGATGGCACGTGACTGTCAATGATCTCCAAATAAAACCTTTCTGAAGCACAAATCATGGAAACCGTTTTAATCTCAGGACTCAAACTGATCTGTTTACAGAGAAGCTTTCCGCAAACAGGAAGCGGTTTCTCCGAAGCCCACTTTTGTGGTTTCCTAACAAATAAATTATGCTGACTTCCTCAGAAGAGGTCTTCCAGGAAGCCACACACAGCCATACAGTGTCCCCAGGCCCACCAGCTAAGGAATGCCTCCTTCTGCTCTTTGCCCTGGCCCAAGATCCTGAAACAGGGCAGACCATGGTGGATGTAAATAAAAAGCCAAGGCTGGACCACCATCCAGCAGGAGGGTACCCTTCGGAGGAGAAGATGCCAAGAAGACCCAGGCAGGCAGCCTCGACCACTGCCTGTATGCAGCTCTTCAGATCCCTGCCAGCAGTTTATTAATATTTTATTGAAAATCCTAAGATGATTCAAACTTCAGCTGTCATGATAAGGTGATGTTGCTAGGCAACTTTAGTGCCTATCTACATACAGATCTGTTTTTGCAGCTCTTCTCCGATTCACGAAGCTCAAGGTTGGGCCCTACCACTCGGAGGAAAACTCAGCCCAGACCACCAACATGGATCTATACCCTGACAGCACCCCAGTACTGGGTCCCACGGTTGAAGCCTCCGGTATTAAGGCTATCAGCATCCGGCTGTCCCTGAAACCGCGCCTCAGCCCCACCCCCCACCCCAGACTCACCATACTCGCTGTCATAGAACATGACGAACTTCTGCCAGCGCAGTTCTGTCACCAGCCTGAGCATGACGTCATTGAGGCGGACAGGTGGTCTCGAAGCCAGTGTGTAGGCCTCACCATCGGGGCTAGGGTTCAGGTGGCAGGCAGTACGTGGTGAACCCCCAGGGTTGCGCTGGACAAAGAGGTGTGGGATGTGCATGGCGTCTGTGAGGGACTGCAGGGCGTTGGCAGATGCACAGCCTGTGGATGTGACCAAGGCCAAAATTCCCTGGGTCATGAGGTCACAGGCTGGAAAGAGAGGAAAAAGACAGGGAGAAGTCAGCGCGGGGCACGGGCGTCGTTCCCACAGCTCCACCCAGCAGCTCGTGCCTGTGGCCCTGAGATGTCTCCCCACACAGACCAAGAGCCTGCCCCAGGCAGGCCAGCTCCCAGACAGGCCAGCAGCTCTCCTTAGTTAGTTGCTGACAACCATAAGTCACTGTGAATACTGAGAACCTTGGTGAAACATCCGTCTATACAGCTCAGGCCCACTTAACAGATGAAGAAAGAAAGAAGGTCGGAAGTGGCAGGATCATTCGCCCCAGTCTAGTCAAAGGAGGGCGGTACAGCAGGGAATCCAACCCAAATCTCCCGAATTCGCTAAACAGAACTCTCAATTAGACACTGTTTCTCACCTTGGGGCCGGTAGCCAAAATGCTGGGGAGGAGCCAAGGACTCATGCTGGGGAATCTTTATGTCCTTTGTCATGGCAAAGAATACAATCTGTGCTCTGCAATTGTTGCCTGAACTGAAGTGCTTGAATCTGTAAGACCTGGATGACATCACGATGTCAGGAAGACATGTACTTACCCCAGAGGACCCTGAATAGGGAAAGGAAGTGGGCAGGAGTCTCAGTCTCCAGGCCAAGTCCACTTGAGTCCTATCATAAGAATACTGGATCAAATCCCAGATGAAGTGGTTGGCTCCAGAAGCCCAGGGTTGTTCAAAAGCCACTTGACAATCACAAAGGAAGATGCACCCGTATTTCAGGCAGTTACCAAGGGCACGGAGGAGAAAAGAGATGGAGATTACAATAGCCCTTTCTGGGACTAACACACTCAGGAGCCTGGACTTTCGAAGACACCCAGTGACTACAAACGGCACCACCGTTAGCCACAAGCTCACACCTTTTAGGGACATCAGAGGAGGTAGAGAGATCCTACTCCCCACACCCCAACTCCCTGAACCAGTTTGGAAGCAAGCATGTCTTATGAATGCTTTGTGTGATGGCGGGAATGTGGGAAAGCAGATGCGGTCTCAAAACACAGCCTGTGAATGGCAGCCAGCCATCTGCTGCACGCAGTAGGCTTTGAACAACTTTGACAATGCAGTTCCTTCGTGGGAGCCCTGGCATTTATGTAATGCTTCAGACAGGGCTGAGAAGGAGGTGAAAACAAGAGAGCTCACCCCAAGTGGAAGGAAGGCTGGAAAATATGCGAGGAGGAGGAGGGTGTCCCCTTCACTGACTGGCACCAACGGCAGCTGCACCCAAACTATGGCTTTGCCCTACACACTGGGGAATATCATATATGATAACTCAGGCCCCAGTTCCCAATGATTCCTCCACTTCCCATGCCAAGGGCTGGAGTTGGGTAAACCAAGGGCATGAGGTCTTTCTCAAGGATCTCATAGCCACCCAAATGTTCTGCCCCTCCATCCTGGCTTCACAGAAATGCAATCGCATTGTGCCTGTTTAAAGACATCCAGGGAGGACTAGGGAGGTGGCTCAGTGTGTAAAGTCCTTGCCACACAGTCATGAGGACCTTAGTTCTGGTGCCCAGCACCCACAAACAACAGACAACTCAGTGCTTAGTTGCCTGTAGTTCTTTGAGCTTCCTGCTCCATCCATGTTAACATGTCTATTGGTGTAGTCCTTGTTCAGCTCATGTTCAGGTAGTCATGTTGATGAGATTTCATGAGTGTAGCTTCTAACATCCTACAATAGAAGCCACAATCTCAAGGCAAACTCCCTGTTCCTCAGGCTCTTACAATTGTTCCATCCCTTCTTTCAAAATGATTCCTAAGCCTTAGGTGCAGGAGTTATGTAGAAGACCTGTCAGTTGGAACTGAGCTCCACAACTCTGTGTTTTGATTGGTTGTGGTTTTCCGTAATTGTCTCTATCTGTTGCAAAACTACAGGCAACCTAGGAATGCTGAGACATAGTCTTCCTCAGGGAGAGCACACCAATTTGTTAGCCAATACCAAAGGGTCAGCCCTGAAAACACATACATACAAATAACATTGTACAGACTTAGCAGGTTGTATTTGTGTGTTTAGAAACACACACAAACACACATATGTAACAACAATTAATGAAAAAGGAAGCCATGAGTTTGAAAGAGAGAAAGGGGGCATGTATATGAGAGGGTTTGGAAAAAGGAAAGAGAAAGGAGAAATGATGTGATCGTATCATAATCTCAAAAAAATAAAAATCCAATTTTTTAAAAGCCAACACAGTGGTGCACACCCATAACCCCAGCACCAGGCAGGCAGAGACAGGAGGAACCCTGTGGCTTTCTGAGCAGCCACACTAGATAAGTCAGTAAAGCTCCAGGTTCAGTGAGAGACTCAACCTCAGAGACAGAAGCCAACATCTGATGTTGACCGCTTGCCTCTACATGTACTCAAACACATGCGTGTGACACACACACGCATGCCTACCTGGGGGAAGTCCTGAAGGCACACCATGCCTGCACTTTGTATTCTTCATTCTCTCTCTACGTTCTAGATTGCCCCACCCCCTCAGCTCTGGAACTCAACTTCAGGCTCATTCTTGCTTCAGGACTGAGTCAACCTTCCCAGGCTGGCCAAGGCCTTCTTCCAAGATCCCCACAGAAGATCTCCCTGCCACAGCACTGCACATTGCCTCTAGAGCCACCTGACCATCCTAGAGACCCTCAAGCTCAAGGAGGACAAGAGTGACCTCTGCCACACTCACCATTTGTGCGCGCGCGCACACACACACACACACACACACACACACACACACACACATATACACACACACACATCCCAAGCACATACAGAGGGCGAGGCACGGCAGTTCATAAAGATTTGTGCAAGGAGACTGTGGATCTGACGTTTTCATGCTCTGTGGTCCTCAGTCCTCTCTGGGCACCTATCCAGACCACAGGGACAGTGATAGATCTTAAGGCAGAAGACAACACTCAGTGGTCCCCAGAGAAGACTGCAAACTCTCGGAAAGATGCAAATCGGTGTGTGGTTATGGAAGTGCTATGTGCTGACATCACACGTGGCCTCTACAGCCGTGCACCAAATACCACAGTACTACGGGGAAGTACTTGTCATAAAAAGGTACATGAAAATCACACGAAAATATATGTATTATGTATTTTACAATATCAGTTAAATAAAATTCAATATGCATGAAAGAAAGATCAGAAGGAAAAAAGGCAAAATGTTCAAAGTGAAAGCAATTTGGGAGTGCTTTTCTTTTTTTTTTTTTTATTTTCCTATATTTTGCCAAAATTTTATGCCATGAATAGGTACTTGACTTTTCAGAAGCAAAAAGAGTCCTCCAGTAATGGATAAGCAGGAAAGCATGGAGGAAGAAGGGCTACCATGTGAGAATTCCCTCTGAGCCAGACGCTGTTGAGTATTTGATACGTGTGGAGCCATGTTGTTCTCATTATAGCCATTAGGAAACAGACTTTGGCTTCTGCTTCCCAGATAATGAAATGAGAAGCCACACAAGCATCAAGTGATGGGGCTAGACTAAGGTAAAGTACCAGTCCATTCCCATATTGCCAAAGACATGTTTGGAATGCTTCTGAAACATCATAGTCAAGAGAAAAAATTAGACGAAAAAATGCACGGTGATTACAGTGTGATAAAAGCATGCCTTCGAATAAGGCAAGACACACAAATGGCTAAGGCCCCATGATGGTGAATGGATTGTTCTTTGATTCACTGTCTCTTCAATACTAAGACATTGCATTAAAATCTTTTCAAATAAATTGAACAGTGCAGGGCTTAATGGTCAAGGAACTCCATCTCCCACACCCTTCCTACAAGCCATCAGTCACCCTTGGCTTAGCACCCATCTGCCCAGCTCCCTCTTAAGTCACCACCTGACTTCTATTGTAAGTCAGCTCCCTAGTCTATATGCACCAAGCTCTGAAGTCACAGAACTTTGAGCCTCAGTTTCCCCATTTGTACATACATGCCACTGAACACCAAGGTTTGGTTCCTGCCCTCCTGTCTATTTCATACATATGTCCAACACACCAATAACATGTGTGTCTCTCCCTGTGCACTTTGTATCTTCCCAAGACACATACTCTATGATCTGGCAAGAAGAAAGAGAAAGGCTTTCCAAGATGCAGGAGATGTAGTTGGCATCAGAATCTCAAATGAAGGTTTAAACCAATAGAAATGGGGAAGCTACACTAGTAGGGGACAACATGATTAAGACCCAGGGATTGGGGAAAATTGCTCACCAGCAGACCTTGGAATAACATAGAGTCTCCAAAGCACAAGTTCCCATTTTATCCATCCGGTCAGCAGCCATGTGGCCACGGGCACATGCCCTTTCTGAGCCTCAGTGTTCTAGTCAATGGAGATGAGAGTCTCTACTTACTGTTGTGGAATATTATTTTAAGATATGTTACATTTGTTTATGCTGTGGAACATTTGTTTAATGATGCAAAGACGTGCTGCATTCTTTTATATTGCATTTGTTTTTTATTTATATTGCATCTGTGAATCTGTGTTACTGTGCCTGTCTAAAACACCTGATGGTCTAATAAAGTGCTGAATGGCCAATAGTGAGGCAGAAGAATGGACAGGCGGGGCTCACAGGCAGAGAGAAGAAATAGAAGGAAAAATCTGGGAGGAAAAGGAGATAGAGGAGCAAGAGAAAGAAAGAGGAGGACACTAGGGGCTACCACCCAGCCAGCCACGGAGTAAGAATGAAAGTAAAATACACAGAAGTAAGGAAAGGAAAAAGCCCAGAGGCAAAAGGTAGATGGGATAAAGTTAAGAAAAGCTGCAAGAAACAAGCCAAGCTAAGGACAAGCATTCATAAGTAAGAAAAAGCCTCCATGTATGATTTATTTGGGAGCTGGGTAGTGGGCCCCCAAAAAACAAAAGAGCAAACACAATCAACAATATTTTGGCATTCCAACATGGGACTAGAGTAAAAGAAAATCTAACAACAACTTACACTGACTCAGAAGGCCAATCCTAAGTGCTTTCTCCACTCTGCACACAGAAAGGTGCCAAAGAGATATCAGTTTTCTCCCTCCCTACCTTCCCCATCAACACCTACACCCAAGTCATGCCCAGGACCTTAAGAAGTATTAGTTCTCAAGGGGTGTGGAGGCTCATCCCATCACTTTGGAGGCTGAGGCAGAAGAACTATCATGAGTTCAAGACCAGCCTGGGCTACATAGTGAGTTCCAGACTAGCCAAAGCTTACACAGCAAAACTCTGTCTCAGAAGCCCCCTTTTAAAAAGCCACCTCTGCTTCGGGAAAGAGGGAAACAGAAAACAGGTGACATGAAAATATTAGGGAACCAACTATGGAAAAGGAAGAGAACCTGCAGGAGGAAGCAGAAGATGGAAGAAGGAAGAAGAACAAGAAAATGCTATGATGAAATGTAAGCTAATTTCAAAAAGTATCTTTTTACAGAAAGTAGTCGTCATCAGATTTAAGAGCCACCCTGCCACTTCCCACCTGTGCTAACAGCCTCTTCATACAAGGGGCATGGTGGCCCCTCCTATGACCACCCACAGCACCACACGCACTCTAGAGCAGGGAAGGTTTTTAAGGCTGGAAGTCTCTCCCAGGCGCTAATGGAGAGGCCCAATGCGAGTCAATTTTCAATCCACTGTGAATGGTCGGCTAATTGGGGCACTGTTGAAATGATGATTATTTGGAGGCTTCTAACATAAAAATAATAAGATCAAAATACATCAGATCAAAGCCAAATCAGCTATTAGCTTAATCAAGGTTGTGTGAGATGGGATGTTACACAATTCATACAGTGCTTATGACGAGATGTTGAGGAGAGTCTGAGCCTGAGTCTGCTGCACAGGGACCCACTGTGGGGCTGGCAGAGGAGCTGGCCCTCTCAAGGGGATTGTTGTCTCCCCACCCACCTCACCCCAAATCAAGTACAGATGATAGCACCCATTTCACAGAGGGGTTCTAAGCTCAAGATCCAGGAGGCCCTGCTGTGCTCTGTCTTGTCCTAACATACATGGACTCAGCAGGCAGTAAAGCCTAGTGCAAGGACTCTGTGGGCCCAGACATATCCCTGCTCTTCTGTCTTTATGTGTAGCGTCCTACACAGTGCCGAGCATGTCGTAGGAACTCCTCAATCCAGATTTTCCAGCCTGGAGCTCAGCAGTGCTTCCACAGCTCTCGGGAGGATAACTGCCTTTGATATCATTCTTTTCTTCCAGTATCATATGGCCATAAAGCTGATTTCCGTCTTGATCACCATGCAGGTCTGATAGAGTGATAAGTGCTCCCTGAGCACAACTCATCGGCACAAGGAAGAAAGAAGTAGAAATGAATTGTAATAAGCAGCAGCTCCAGCTCCCGGCCCGGGAGTGCACAGAGTCTCCACAGAGGTCTCTAAACTAGTCAGTAGCACTAGATTGCCAGAAATGAAGAGGAGGGAGGCTGCTTGGGGCCCTAGATTCACAATCACACTCCCACCAGCCTCCTCTGAGAAGATGTCCGCAGCTGAGCATCTGGGTAGGACAGGTCAGGTGTAGTACTGACCACTTCACAGAACAGACTTTGGGTAATGTCCACCCTAGGTCCTTTGGCCAGGACCAGACAAATGAAGAAATCAGAACCAGGCTGCCAGGTCCTTCCACAGTCAAGGAGGGGAGGAGACAACGAAATGGGGTCCAAGGTTCACAGCTGACTCTGCCCAACCCTTGCTTGGACAGACAGGCCTGGGGCCTGTTCCCTAGGGTGGGATGCCTCGCTCAGCCCTGATTGGGGGGGGGGGAGCTTAGTCCTGCCTCAACTTGATATGTCATGTGTTGTTGACTCCCATGGGAGGCCTTACCCTTTCTGGGGCGGGGGCAGAAAGTAGATATGGGGAGGGAATGGGAGAAAAGGGAGGGGAAACTGTAGTTGGTATGTAAAATAAATAAAAAAATATTTACAAAAAGAAAGAAAATGCCTGTTGCAGCAATCTTCACACTCCCAGGGGAGGAATGGGAAAGCAGGAACAAGGCCTGTCCCCACAGACAGAGTTCCTCAGCTCAGTGAACCCTGGGTACCTGCCTGCAGGTGAGTGCTGACGGAGAGCAGCCTTTCGGGCATGGATGTCATTCTGGGCAAGGACACTCTTCTCCAACCCTCTGGGGTTGGTTAGAAAGCTTCCAGGCCCCTGGTGGGTGAGACAGTGCCCCAGGGCCTTCCGCTGGAGGAGATTCACCCATCTGGTTTGTCTCACCCAGCAGAGACGCTGGCCATTGTCACCCTCGTGTTGTCCTCTTCCGGGCTACTCGGAATGTCACAAGGCCAGGGATAGCCAGCCACTCATGCTCCCCCTGAGAAACCAAACCCGAAGGCTGAACAGGCCAAACCTGTCCTTGCCAGCCTGCTCCTCTGAGGTCACAGGCCTCCAGCATAGCAGCCCTGCGTTAACTGGCCTCTGGGTTCCATGTTAATGAGCAGCAGAATGTCTCCAGAAAGACAGGCAAGAGAGGGCCTTCACCTGGAGCGGTGGCAGCCTCCCATAGGTCCTTCGGTTCAGCCCGGCTTTGCCAGGCTCAGCTGGTCTCTGCAGGGGGCAGAAGGGAGAAGCAGGCTGGCAGCAGACCCAGCAGGTCAGCCTTGCCCACCCCGGAGCAACGGTCTCCACAGGCAGTCCAGCACCTCTGCCTTCCTTGCCCACCATTCCCACAAGCAGTGGTGGAGCTCTTGGGGCAGCTCATGCCCTCTCTCTCCCCAGCCAGCCCTGCCACCTGCCCTGCCCTTCCTCCTTTCAACTGGCACTGGCTTTATGAATATTTGAATTCTAATGGCTAATGCTTTAAATTAAGGTAGCATTTATAAATACTTGATAGCCCATGAATAATTGACCAAATTTGGTATTGTCATAACTCACAGTAAATTATTGATCTATGGAAAATAAATATTTTTCATCTTTTATTAAGACATGTAAAGGGTAAACAAAACCACAGGCTGGGAAGACTTTGGAGGCAGGGCTGTAGAAGGCAGGCCTGTGCCGGATCTGTGGTCCTGAAGCACACAGGTCCTCTCCCAATGCTCCCAACGGGACATGAAGCCACTACCCAGCCATTCACCGCCTTCTTCTTCACTGTCTCCCTCCCTGGTCTCCTGGGACCCAGCTCCATGCTGCAGTTCAGCTAATGACTGTGTTTCACTCTTCAGAGACAAACTGGAGGTGATCTTCACAGGGTAATCAACCCCCTGCCTGCAGGTTTCACACCCACCAGCCTTTGGGCCAAAAGCTGAGGAAGGAAGCTCCCAAGATCAATCCTGCAAAGGCCTGACTCTCGGCCTTCTTCCACATCCAGAGTTTAAGTACTCCCACATCCTATATTTAAGGACAACGGAATCATTAGGCCTCCTTGCACATTTACTTCTGAGCATCAGACCCTAGCCCTGTGGAAGCTTTTACAGTGAATGTTCCAGTTCAGAACCCTCTTCTGCGTTTCTAACTCCAAACCAGTCCTGACCTGATAAAAACCAGTGGCAACTCACACCTGACACCACAGAGCTCCCAGGGGTATGGGAATGCTCCCCCACTTTCAGGAGAGAGGTATCCCCAGCATCTGTTCTTGACCAGTCTCTCCCCACAACCCTGGGCAGCAAGCCTTCAGCGAGTCCTACATACTTCATCTCCCAAATGCACTCTGAGTCTCCTGGATTTCCTCCATTCCACTGCCACGTCCTTGGCCCACACCACATCACCTCTGCAGCAGTCCTGCACACATCTAACCTCTGAAATAGACACATGGTCTTCCCATACCACAGCGACTGGGCCCTCGGGAAGCACCAACCACAGTGTGCTGGGCCAAATATAAAAACACATTAGCTTCCTAAAGTCTTCAAAGCAAAATGGAAACCCTGACAGTCTCCACAGCCTTGTGCAATCTGCACCAGGTGCCCTGCACCCTAGGGAGCCAGAGTGTGCACAGACAGACACCTGGGTATCCAGTTCTTGAGGTTCCTAGGTCTCCCTGAGTACTCCAAGAAATACGTAGTGTTCCTGCACACACTGTCTACCTAACCTCCTTCCATCTGCTCCATGGCTAACCAGTCCTTCCAGAGAACTTTTCCCAATACCCAATCTTCCTCCACTGTTATTCACTTCAGACCACTGACCAAGATTGACCACCGTGGAGTGTGCGGCCATTGCTCCCTGTCTCCTGCCCTTGCTACCGGAGTGCATGCAGAAGCACCTGGCACCCCGTTCTTCAGACCCTGGCCAGTGCCCATGCTGCAGAACAAGCAGCAATCTATCTAATACAAAACTACTCTAAAGCAGGAGTGGTAAGGGGGCTAGATTGCACAGGCAGAACCCAGAGCTTTCCAGTCGCCAAGCCTTCTAATGCCCGTGAGGGTCAAAGGAAAAGGCACAGCCTACCCATCCAGAAACTGGGAATTCTTAACACCAATCCGAATGCCATTCTAAAGAGGGGTGTCCAAGTGACAGGTTAGAGGGGACAAGGGAATAGTAGCAAAGATAAGAGAACTGAAGCTCAACCCAGCTGAGCCAAGAGCAGCAGGACCAGAGGGTCCCGCAGGACTGCCCCTGGACTGTAGCCAGGGCAGGTGAGCAGCAAGCACAGAGGGCTGCCTGGAGCCAACTAGGAGGGTGGGAAAGAGTCAGCGGCGCCACGGGGTCTCTGGAGCCTCATCCCTCTGCCAATTAATGAATCAAAACCGATTCCCTGCTCCCGCAGGCTGGAAAGGCAGGGAACACTGGGTGGGAGTGTGCGGCTTATTTATAACTCTCCAGCTCCTCGTTAATGACTTTTACTGCTCCGCCAATGGAACACCAAGCTCCCGGGCGGGATTCACACAGAAGCCTGCTCTGGGGAAGTTATATCAGGACAGGCTGAGTCCCTGGCACGCCAGCATAGCACTTTCTTGTCTCGGAGAACCTCGAAAGCTCAAGGCCTCCTGCAGCTCTCTCAGCACCCAAGCACAAGGGTCCCCCAGGACTCCTCTGCAGGGCCTCAGGGAGGTCACCTCCCCTACCTGCTCCAAACTTCTGCCTCCCTCAAGCCAGCGGAGAAGGGACGTCAGTGCACCTTCCAAGCTCTCCGTTCTACAGACCCAAGTTCAGCATCCAACACGGCCCTGAAATACCTGCCATGGCCCCACTGCCTGGGAATCCAAGTTCATTCAGTAGCATCCACCACCACCCTCAATCCACACACCAGAGGACACCAGTCTGTTTTTCAAACTTCACATGCCCTGTGCTCTCAGCCTGTGGCATTCAGTGCTTGGACTAATCTGTAAGTTTGCACATGCTGGTTGCCTTTCCTACACTGTTCTTCCTCCTCTGCCTTAGATGCCCCCTGCTATTCCCCGCAACCTTTCCAAGTCCCTCTTCCCCTATGAAATTCCCCTTGCTAGGTAAAAATCAACCATTCCTGTCCCTGCACGTCCCAAGAATGCTTCGGCGAAGAAAGACAGAGGCAGATGGCTTTCTAGCCCTTCAGACGTAGGGCCTGACGCAGAGATGGTCACAGGACACTGGACGACAGGTTGTGTGTGCAGAAGCACAGATGGGTGCGTGCTAATCGTTTGGCACATCGGGGTTTCAAGGTAAGGTAACCCAGAGAATCAGAGGCAACAGAAAAATCAAGCCTTGTCCAAGAGTAGGGCTGGCCTTGAGTACTCCACAAGAAGAAGGATCCTGAGCGTCAGGGCCTCCCGGATCCAGACCAGAGCCTGTTCCTGTGTGGATGAGACAAGCAGCCCTCCACAACCTACTTTGTCTTATTTTGCTCAACTTGGAGGTCCAAGGTTGAGAACCTCAGCAACAGCAGGGCTGTGCTGGAGCTGTCAAAGGAAGGGGTGGACTAACAGCCCACCTGAGGACAACTGGATCCACGGAGTCCAAGCTGGAGCCCCAAACGATGCTGACGAACTGGCTCAGAAGGGGCAGGCAGGACCCGGGCAGCAGAGACACTCCAGGGACTCAGCTCTGGGGACATGGGCTAAGGAACAAAGGAATACAAACTGACAGGGACACCCCTGTGTGGCCACAGACAAGCAGGCTAGCCGAGGAGTCCCAGGGGAATGAGCCAAGGAAAACGTTATAGCTGTGCTTTGGTGGTAGAGAAGAAAGGTAATCCCTGCCATAAGACCCAGCAGGTGCAGGCCCACCCACCAGATCCCTGAAGTCCAGGCCTGCCTGGGAGGAAGGTGCTGTACCCCACTCTAGATAGGAGGATCGAGGGCAGGCAGCCAGGTTGAGTGCATTACCAAAACCCACAGAGGAGCCAGAGTTATATTTCCAAGCTGCCTGATTTCTGTTTCAGAAGACAGAAGAAAAAAAGCAATGGATAAAGTCTAAAGCCATGTTTGGTATGTGGTAAGTGTGCCCCAAAGGACTGCCTTCTGCCGTTAGTACGTGTCCTTCTAAGAGCGTGTCTAGAAACATAGCCAAGTTGGGAGGGGATGTTGAGGACTTGGGGCCAGCTCCATTCAGTGTGGATAGGAGGCTGTTTCACAGCACCACAGTGACAGTCCATGGTCATTGTTATGGATTGCTCCCATGTTCTGAATGCCTGGTCCTCACTGGTGGGTGCCAATGGAGGAAGTTAAGTCACTGGAGGCAGGTTCTTGTCTCACTCTGCTTCCTGACAGCCCTGAGGTGAAGAATCTCCTCCATCATGTGACATGCTCCTGCCGCCATGGTCTTCTGCTCAAGTACCTGAGACCAAGCAGCCATGGGTGAGGCCTCTGGACCTACGACTAAAATAAAACTCCTCCCTTAAGTTGTTCCATCAGTCACTTGGACACAGGAGTGAGACAAGTCACTAACACAGCAATTAACTTTATAGAAAAAAAAAAGGTTTTGTTTAGCTCTCCTTTTTGGAGGTTCTAGAGAATTACTTGCTGTCTGACACTCTGGGCCTCTGGCAAGGGCCAGACTGCAGAGCAGGAATCGGGGAGTAAAAGAGACCAGAAAGACTGGCATCCTCGCATTCTGATAGCATGTCTCCAGTGACCTAAGACACTCCCACAGGCCCTATATCTTCTAGGTTCCCAGCACCTCCCAACAGCACCACCCTGAGGTCCATGCACTCACAAATGAGCCTCTTGGGGAAGAGGTGTGTGAGGTTACAAACACCTCTAGAATCACAGCTCTCCTCATTAGAAAAGCCCAAGTCCCTCTTAATGGGACACTCACAGTCCAGCCCTAGCTCAAAGGAACAACAGTGTCCCTATGCCCGTGGCTATGGAGCTCCCAGAAGCAACACCTCCCCTGCAGGCAATGTCCAGCACACCCCTCAGCTAGCTCAGGGAAGACCTGCGCTACAAGCTCTTCTCCCGGCAACTCTGGTCTCCTAGCAACAGACCGTTCTGTGGTCCCTGGACACGAGGCCTGAGGAACCAGAGCTGAGCTTAAATATCCATGGCTAGCCAGATAACAGAGCCTGTCTTCAGCCTGCTCGCTCCCTCTGAATCTCCAAGATCACCTCTCCTCTGTGACCTCCTGAAAGGCAAGACCACCAGACACCTGGCCTCAGTCCTGACCCAATAGCTCCCCCAGATGTGAAACTGATACTTAGCTGAGGTTGCTATCACCCTTTCCCACCTCAGCCTATATTTGACTTCTTCTAGATCTCTTGAGCTATCTCTCCATGTTACCCTTCATGTTTTCTTGCTCGTTGGTGATTTCTCTCACTGTGTAGGACACATGAGTAGATGTGATGTGACCTGCAAGCATGTATATTGATGTAATGGGAGCCTTGAAATCATTATTCTACCACTGGTGTTCACACACACACACACACACACACACACACACACACACACACACACACACCCGAGATCAGGCCAACTGCTACAGAGAGCCCCAGATCCAGCATTTGCCCCAGGTCCTGCCTCCATCCATACCTACAAACTGGGTCTGCAGTACTTCTTCCAAAAAAGGCTGGGTAGTCCCGATCCTTCCAGTCTTCCCAGGCCAACTGCAGCTCCAACGCTTGTTACTGATCCTTCTTCTTGGCCATCAGACATCTAAGAGCAACTTCTGGTGCCCAGATTCCACGTAGGAACATGGAGGTTCTACTGTGGCAGCTCCCTGTGGCTTCCTGTGCCTGCTGCTTCCTGACTAGAAGTTAACATCAGTGTGCCCTACTAAGCTTCAGTCCACTGCTAAGCCCTTTTACCCACCCCCCAGACCCTGTGAAGTGCCTCCTTTTCCCCAAGGCCTCCAACCATCCTCCCTGCTTTATAGCTAATACAGCGCACAGTCACCTTTTGCTCATAGATCTGTGTTACTTCCTGGGCTGAGCTATCTAAGGACATCTCTGTCCCTAGCACCTGGTACAGCAAGACGATGCTAAGCGAACGTAATTCTGGCCCTGGTACAGCAGCCATCATGAGAACAGCCAAAGAAGACTACACTTAGCAAGTAAACCTTAGGTGAGGGGGGTCACCCTGTGGGCCTGTCTCTGGGACAAGCATCCAGAAGGATTCCCACACCCCTCGCCCCCTCCTAAACATACTGTGAGTGGCTGAGTCCTCCCTGGCCT
Organism: Peromyscus eremicus; assembly: GCF_949786415.1. NCBI lineage: Eukaryota > Metazoa > Chordata > Mammalia > Rodentia > Cricetidae > Peromyscus > Peromyscus eremicus. The sequence goes on along the minus strand of NC_081425.1, from coordinate 93,384,302 downwards.
GTCACCTGGTGGGGCCATGACTGACCTTCCTAGTGGGCACAGAGAGCTTACCTTCTTCTCAAGCAGGTAGTGTTGTGCCTACATTCCCAGTACTAGGCTCTACCCAACTAGGGTAGCCCCTGCTTCGCCCTCTACCTTTCTGTGGGAGCTGTGCTCAGCCCCCTAAATGTGAGCCTCAAGCTCAACGCTGCTAGCTTCACGGCACTCCCCAAATAAGATATGGGAGAGCTCCCTCTTCGGGGACCACCACGGGCCTAGCCCCTTTCCCTCTGCCAGCCTGCTGCTCCTCCTCTACCAGCTGCCACCAAGTCCCCACATTCCCTGGCGTTGCAGCCAAGGCCAGGGAGATGACTGGCAAGGGAATCCCATGGTGCCTCACTCTTCTCAGTGATGCTCCCCTCACCCACATCACCTGGCTAGACGAGAAGACAGGAGGGGAGGGAGCTCAGAGAGATGCTGTCCCCACCACTCCAGGTCATCCTGCCTAGACAAGCCCAAGCAAGCTGTGTTTGCGTTTGCTGGTCAAAGCCCTTACTCTGGGGACTGTGAACAGGTGGTGGATGGGACTGCTGAAGTGTCCCTTACACACTCGCTCCATCCACCAGCCCACAGAGGCTCTTCCAGGGACAGCCTTGGCGGGACAAGAATAGAGATCTGACCATCCCAGCTCTGCACTAAGTAGCCCAGGCTGGCCCCTCCATTCGTCCGAACCTTCTGCTTTTAAGCCTTACGTTGTAAAATGGAGGGGGGGGAGCAAGAATGGTGCTCATAGCACAAGCACCACAGGGCGGTCCTGAGATGACAGCCTAGGGCACAAAATATGTCCTGTGTAAATTCTAAAATGTCTCCCCCTTGGGAGGTGTCCATTATTCATTCGGTCTTTCACTTGTCACCAACCGATGCAAAGGGCATCCAGTAACACAAGCATGAATGTGTTTAACCTCTGAGGGTTGAGACATAAAGAATGACACTCCCCCGCCCCTCATAAACAGCTGGGGCAGCCTAGGGACAAGACTCCAGTTCTGGTGTCACACTGCCTGCGCTCAGAGTTTTTGTCTCATACTGTGTATGGCTCTTGCTGAGCCACCTCGCTATTCCTGACCTCAGCGCAGACTGTTAGTGTTGAGAATCACACGGGTTTATCCCAGGAATATCTCAGCACCGTCAGTGCGGCCGCCTTACCCAGAGGGCAGAGTGTGAGCCTCGGTCACCAAGGAAAGCACCCTAGCCATGTTTAAAAGCAAGGGAGACCGAAATCAGCCAGAGCCAGGCCTGGACCAATGGTTAACAAGACAGAACATCCACGGCCTTCCTGGGTTCATCACGGCTGTTTCTAGGCAGGGTGCCCAGGTGCCACAATGAAGTTGAAGAAGGGTAGGGGCGGATACCTGGCCCGCAGCTCCAGCCTTGCTTCCTCACAGCTCATTACTCCACCTGCCATCACGCAACACAGTCTCAGAGACCACGGAGCTGGTCCTCTGTTAGAGAGGGCCTGCGCCTGCCACAGCATCCACATGACTGGCTGAGAGGAACACTATCAGGCGCAAGGGTCTCTCGAGATGGAGACAAGGTGAGGAGGTGCTGGCCAAATTTCACAGTCAGCTTCCCTGGCCTGATCCCCCACTCCAGGGAAGCAGCAGGAGAGCCTTCGTGACTTGGGCACAGCCAAAGCATCCCTGACCAGGCAGGCTGCCCGCTGAGCCCCGGCTCTTAGATCTTCTGAGAAAGTGCCCAGCTGGCCAGGGACATTACCCATCTCAGCCTCCAGGTGCTTTGGAGCAGATGGGGAGAGAACTCAGAACTCTCCTACAGCCAGCCAGCAGGGATGAGAGGGGAATCTTTGCCAGTGATAATGAAAATTTTCACAGTAGCAGATGCTCAGGGAAAATTGAAAAACAATACCACGAAATTCACAAGCCCGAGAGAGGAACTTAAGAGAAACCTGGCCACCAGTGAGGCTTGATTTTCCCATCAACACCTCTCTTGCCCTAAGGAGACAGACTGGGAAGCATTTCTTTCCCAGCAAGTGCTCAAACTGCCCCCTGGAGCCCAACAGGAATCTCTCCAGTCACTTCCCGTGTTCCCAGTCTAAGGCTTATGCTGGAAACCAGAAAGGATGCAGATCCCAGCCCACATCCCCACAAACCGTCTAGAGGGTACTGGAGGGAACCTGGGCCCAGATTCCACAGTGGAAGGGGGTAGGAGTCACACAGCTGGAGGTGGCATGGGGACTCTCAGAGGACAGCTGCTGAGACTGTAGCAGGGAAAGAGGACAAGCCAGGCTAGCAGCCAGTATGAGCAGAGGCAAGGCACAGGGGCCTCCGCAGATCGGCAAGGAATGGGCCCGCACAGCCGGGGGAGCGGTGAGCCCATGCTGTTTGATGACGGGTAGATGGACTCCATAGGAGAGGGTTTTAATGCTCAGCTGAGGCCTTCTTTTCTTGATCCCAGAATCCATGAGGAGCTTTAAGGGGTTCCTTAACAGAAGCCATGCTCAGAGCTTTCTTTGGAAAGGTGGCTCCATGAAGAAGCAACAGAGAAGCTGACTCCTCTTGCCCCCTTCCCCTGACAATAAGGAGGGCAGAGTGCAGGGGGTGGGCAGCAGTGAAGTATGAGCCAGGTAGAAGCACAGAGGAAGGAGGGGAGGCCTAGGACGGAGACCCGAAAACCTAGCCATCACCGCAAAGCCCAAAGGACTGGATCAGAAGCCTGCCCAGCTTACATTTGATTTCTAGCATCCTCCAAGGCATTTGTAGAGGGTGCAGTCTAAACTTAGCAATGTGAGATCTCTTACCAGGAATGAACCTCCCCATGGCTAACGGAGGTAAGCAAGGCAGGAACTCAAGCTCATGCTGGTCCCCAAGCATAGCTTTCTGCCTCAGGCCAGGCAGTGGACCCAGGGAACAGGGCGAGATAGGAGGCAGGGAGGGCGGCCCATACCTGAAATGAACAACTCAGCTCTTCGGTCTTCAGTCAATATCTGAGCAGAGGCTTCAGAGAAAGGGTGAATCTGAGTGTCCAGGGATCAAGCAGTTGAGGGGAAGTGAGTCAGGGTGTAAAGGAAAAGCAGAGCCTTCATCCTGCTCTGCTCCCACAGAAGTCCCACAGAGCCCCTGCATCCTCAGGCCAAGCTGAACCTAGGGGCCAGACATGCCAACACACCTGGCAGCCAGTGAAAGCATAAGGACAGTGAAGGACACTGAGCTGTCAGAGAGGTGGCCCTGCAGTGTGGAGCAGCGCATCTCTAGGGACTGAGTTCAGAGGCCTAGCACTAGAATTGGTCACATCCAAGACTTCTGAATGGGACAGAGGGTGTAAGACATAAGAACAGGCAGAGCCCTGTCACCAAACTCTTCAGGCTGGGGGACACAAGTGCCACAAACTGGGCCCTTCCCTGGAGCCCAGCTAGAGAGTGGCAAGTGACCTTTTGTCCCTGCCAAAGCATCAGGTCCACAGCCAGACAGGAGAGAGCAGTGCCTGATCCATAATCAAATCAGTACCATCACCCGATGGACGCAGGCGCAGGCCACTTCTAATCCCCTAGGGCAAACACAGCTGAGGTTACAGGCTCTATGCTCTGACTCAGAGCCAGGCCTGGGGTACGCATGCCATGAGGCAGCTGCTTCTAGAAGGCAAAGTGTACGCCAAATCATGATGGGGAGGCACTGAGACACACAAATCCCACCATACCTTGATCGCTGTAATTTACATCCCCTCAAGAGATACTTTCCCTCTGGAAAAAGATACCCCACACAAAATGGCTGAGACTGAAAAGCACAGTAGGTGGATTGGTGGCCAGCTGCAGCCTGGCCATGGGAGTGCAACACCCCATCTCTACACCAGTACCTTCCCTGGAGAGAGGCTCAGTCTGGCCATGGGAGTGCAACACCCCCTCTACACCAGTGCCTTCCCTAGAGAAAGACAAATGGACAATGGTAGAAAGACAGTGGCCAGTGCCCACAGCAGAAGTGAAACAGGAAATGCAGGGATGACATGGCCCTCCAAAGGCTCTCCAAGTGTGCACCAGCTACACACACATGAGCTGCATGTGCACACACAGCTACTTTGGAGGAGTTCCCATGGGGTACAGATGCTACCCTAGTCACCCCAGCCAGCAGGACTTGTTGGGATGTGGGGAATGATTCTGGAGATACGGGCTAGAACTTTAGCCTACCTCTGCCCTATCTCCCAGGCCACAGGATGCTCCACCGCCATGAGGAGCAGCTTAGCTCCGCCCCTTCGGTAGGCGCTCCCCTCCCACATCCCAAACAGTTGCTCAATTCTGCACCAGACTTGAGGCTGTTCTCCAGTTGGTAACACAAGTGCAAGAACACAGTGATACAGCGAGCAAAACAGGCACAGAGATAGATCTAACTTTCTGGGCAAACTGCCCTGTGCCACGCAACCTCCCTCCTTTCCTCGTTGATCACTTGGCAATTGTGAAATAAAGATTATCGCATGACTCCATGTTCAGATGAAGACACTGAGTGAGGGAGGTCACTTGTTCAAGGTCACGCAAGAACACAATGGAAACTGAGTTCAGTCCAAGTAAATCCAACTTCACAAACCCTTGACTCCCCACTCTCCCAAATGGCATGGGTGAAGAGCAGGGACCAGCAACCAATAGGTGAAGATGGAAGACCAGTAGGTAAAGACTAGAAACCAGAAGATTAAGACCAGGAACAATCAAGTGGCCAGAAACAAGCAAATGGAGACCACAGACAAGCAGATGAAAATCAAGAACCAGAAAGCAAAGAGCAGGGACCGGCAGGTGAAGAGCAGCAGTGAAGAGCAGGGACCGGCAGGTGAAGAGCAGGGACAAGCAGGTGAACAGCAGGGACTGGCAGGTGAAGACCAGGGACCGGCAGGTGAAGACCACATACCAGCAGAGACAAGCAGCTGAAGACTAAGAAGGAACTCAGTGAAGGTCAAGAAATGCCAAGTGAAGACCAGGAGCCAACAAACGAGAACCAGATTTTCCAAGTCACCTGAAAGCAGGCAAGTCTGCCTGCTCTTGTTCCAGCACCCGCTCCTTCAGAATGGACTCTAGTTTTCTCCCTCCCATCACCTATGACTCACAGAATGCCTACACTCCCAAGTCCCACCCTCGCACTCCCGTCATACACAGAATCGCATCTGCTCTGCACTCATCTATGTGCAATGCATTCATTGATGCCCCTGGCTGTCTGAATGGGCCAAAGTGTTAGCACCTATCCAGCCAAAGTTTTATCAAGAAAGGGATTAATGACTTCTTCTCTGGCTGCCCTCTTAGAAAATTGTCTCACTCTTATGTGCTTACTGTGAAGAGAGATGACCCTGGAGCCCCAAAGCAGACCCAATCCATTACTTTCAAAGATGAAACATTCTCTGTATCTACATCTCCATTCATCCCCAGGACACTGACCTCACCTAAGGAGACAACAATTAATTAGCTTAGTGTCCAACTCCCTCCACCTAACCATCTAGATAGTAAGCCATAAAGATGGGATCGCCCACTGGCTTATCAACATCCAAGCCATGACTTCCTGTTTCCCTTCCTCCTAAAATCAGATCAAATGTTCTCTCCTCCAGGGAGGCCCCTGGGACTTTCCCACCCCCCACAAACAAACAAGCTTTACCTCAGACTGTAACCTTAATGTTTAATGCTCACACGGTCTATACCATTAGACAATGAACTGTTGGAAGTCAAAGGACAGTTTCTTAGTGTTTCTATTGCTGTGAAGAGACACCATGACCATGGCAACTCTTATAAAGGAAAACATTTAATCCGGGCTGGCTCACAGTTTCAGAGGCTTAGTCCATTATCCTCATGGTGGGACACGGCAGCATGCAGGCAGACATGGTGCTGGAGAAGGAGATAAGATTTCTACATCTTGATCTACAAGCAACAGGTGAACTGAGACACACTTCCTCCCACAATGCCACACCTATTCCAACAAGGCCACACCTCCTAATGTGCCACTCCCTGAGTCTATGGGGGCCATTTCTATTTAAACCATCACCAACAGTACTGAAGTCACTTCAAGGTCCCCAGAGTCAAGGTATACAGGGAATGTTTATTGAAGGAGGTAATGAAATTCATGCCTTGGATCCAGTCCAGGTGGGCAAGGCCAGTCTAGCTCCGGACCCTGGTGTGAAGATTTGTACGGGATCAGAGGAGAAGGAGAGCTTCCAATGGGTCTACCAGACAAGAACTAGATGACTGGGTGACTCATAGGCGGCTGAGGCAAGTGGGATCCAAATGTCTCCACTCCCTACCTGCACTTCTCCAGCTGTAATGCCAGCCAAGGCAGCAACCCAGAGCATGCTCAGCACTTTTTTTTTGCCTTAAATGGTTGACTTCTTGAGTGGTTTTTAAAAGTAGGATATAACACTAAGTAAAGCTGTCCTCACGGCTGAGAATTATGAATATTTATAGTGTTTAAGCATAATTGTATTCAGTGAGGACTCTCTATCACACCCTGCAATTTGCACTCTCTTAGGAGCATATATTTCTGCATGGAAGGCTAGCTGGAAGCTGCCTGGAGATACAGGGTCCAGGGCACATGAAGAGTGTCTAGGCTCCCTGCCCTAAATGGGAAGCAAGAAGGATGAGGCATAGGAGTTGTGGAGAAGAGCAGAAAGATCCACTAAAAGTTCATCTCCTTCCTCTTAGAGTGAGAGGACAGACCCTCGTCAAATTCCAAAATGGCTCCTACGTGAGAGCGGTTATTCACATTTGCTGACAATAATGTGTGGTTATTCTGTGAACTGTGTGTGTGTGTGTGTGTGTGTGTGTGTGGAGAGAGAGAGAGAGAGAGAGAGACTGACTGAGGCTTCTGCCCTGCCCCCATCAAGGCTGAAGTATGCTATAGAGTCCTGACCCCTGACCCCTTCTAGAGCTGGGAGCTGCTCCCCACATACCACTTACTGAAGTTGTAGATTCCACAGGTTCAATTTGTCTACTATTTGTCTGGTTCTTGTGCCCAGACCCTGCAGTGCATAGGTGGGCTGGGATAACATGATACCAAGACCAGAAGAGCAAGGAGAGAAGGTAAGCGAGAAATGGAAAGGACATCTAATATACCCTCAGAGCTAGACACCAAGAAAGGAGACCTCTGTCCCCATGTGAGCCTACTGGGCTTCCTTTCCACCCATCCGTGACTAGTACACATATCCTGCATACCACACACAACCCAAACACACCACATATACCAGCCCCAATATGCACTTACAGGACTCACTCCCATGCAAAGCTACCTTTCTGAGCTGATACATGAGATCAAGGCAAGAGCCCACCTAGCACTCCCTCACGCCCTCACGCCCTCACACCCTCACACCCTCACACCCCCACAGCCCCATACCCCCACACCCTCGCACCCCCACACCCTTACACCCCCGCACCCCCACACCCTCACAGTCTCACAGCTTTACACCTCCATACCCCCACAGCCCCACAGCCCCACACCCCCATACCCTCACACTCCCACACCCTCACACCCTCACACCCTCACACCCTCACAGCCTCACAGCCTTACACCCCTACACCCCCACAGCCCCACACCCCCGCACCCCTGCACCCCCGTACCCCCGCACCCCCACACCCTCACACCCTCACAGTCTCACAGCCTTACACCCCCACACCCCCACACCCTCACACCCCCACAGCCTTACACCCCCACACCCCCACAGCCCCACAGCCCCACACCCCACACCCTCACACCCCACACCCTCACACCCTCTGTGGTTCCCAGAGAAGTGAGGTATTTGTAGCAATGGAACCTCTCTGGACAAGGGCTAAGTCCAGCCAAGTCTTCTCTCCCTCCCTCCAGCAGCAGCTCAGGAACAGGCTTAGCAGAGCTGGGCTGGGCACCTCTCCTGCAGCACTTCAGCCAAGACAGCCTCCCCCACCAAGTTTGACCAGTTTGTTCACCAGTGAGGAAGCACTGCCAAAGGTCACCTGGAGACGACAGCAGAGATGGTCAGGCCCTAGCCTTGCCCTTCCTCTCGCTTGGCACAGAGTGCAAGTATTCCACCTTGCAGCTTATTCTCTGCATTAGCCACACATGGAGGTGGGTCCATCTGAGCAGGGCCAGTGGAGCCCCAAAGTGCATGTCAAATGACTCCAAGAAGGGTTGTCCCTATGGCTGCCCCCAAGACTGGATAAAGCTCCCATCTAGGGGTGCTAGAGGAATGGCTGAGCATAGGGTCAGAAAACAGTAGCAGCTAGACAGCCACACACACACTCAAAGGGGCCATTCTTCTTGGGTAGAGGAGATATAGGTACTGCCACGGACCCTAGGCACAGCATTATGGGTTGACAACTCCCAGCACTCTGGCAGAGCTGAGTCAACAGTAACAGATCCTATGGCCCCCAGACTGAGGCAAACAGGGTTCTAAAACAAGGTCTTCTGCTCCTTCCTGCCTCCAACCTCGCCTCTCTGGCACATCCCTCCCTGACACAATCTTTCTAAAACCCTTCCTTGCTTCAGACCCCCAAGCATTCCCTGCTCCATGAGACCAGAGCTCAGCCTAAGACACACACCCCCCACGGCAAAGCACTGCCTGACTCTCCAGGCCTTTCCTAACCCCTGTCCCTACTGACCCCCTTCTTGTCCCGCAGCCTCCCTCACACTGAAGGCTCCCTCTGAGCCCTGAGCCCTGCTGGCATTCTCCCTGAAAGGTACCAAGTCAAACTCCCAGCTGTGAACTCTCTTCCAGATCCACAAGACCCAGATGGGGTGTGGCTCGAAGGCAGACAACAACCTTGTTCAGTGACCATCCTCCCTTCCATCACAAGATCTCTGTGCATTGACCTCACTGCTAAACTGAGCCACCAGAGGACCTAGGCCATGCCTCTTCTGAGCCTGGATCTTAGTAATAGCATGGAGCCTAACTCCTAGGAGACACAGTGGTAGCAGGAGAACGATGGCCACAGAAGGCTAGGTGGGGCAACTGATAGATACATGGATGATGGATGAATGAATGGATGGATGGGTAGAGGGGTGGATGAGTGGTGAGTGGATGGATAGGGAGGGAATGAATGGATGCATAGATAGGTGGTGGGTAATGGATTGTGGATAGATGGATTGTAGATAGATGAATGATAAATGGTAGATGGGTGGACAGATGGATAGGGGGGTAGATAAGTGATGAGTGGATAAATAGATGGGAAATGAATGAATGATAGATGGATGGTGGATGACAGATGGTGGTGGGTGGATGGTTGGATGAATAGTGGGAGAATGAATGGATGGGTAGACGGGTGTATGGGTGGTGAGTAGATGACTTGGAGTGGTAGATAGACAAATAGGTAGTGGGTGGATTAGTGGGTGGAAGGATGAGTGGATGATTAGTGTATGGGTGGGGAATAGATGAATGCTAGGTGGGTGGTGAATGGATGAATTAATAGTGAAGGAATGGATGGATGGTGAATTGATGGAGAGAAGGGTGGATTGGTGATGAGTGGGTGTATAGGTGGGGGTAAATGAATGTTAGATGAATATATCATGGTGGATGGATGATGAATGGTGGATGATAGAAATATGAGTAGATATGTGGACTGTATGGATGAATAGTGGACTACATGGATGGGAGTGGCTGAATGGTAGGTGGATGGATGGTAGATGAGTGGATAAGGAGATGGATGGATGGATGAGTGTGGGGCATGGATGAATAGGTAAATGGGTGGATTTATAGATGAATGTTATATACCTGTATGTGTGGTATGCAAAGTGTAGAATATGTGTATAGTTTGAGAGGAGGGAGAAAGAAAGAACAGGCAGGTGTGGGGAATGGGTGGATGGGTAGATGGATAGGAGTTGGCAGGTGGGCAGGTGGGCAGGTGGCCAGGTAGGAGGATGAATGGAGATCTGCGTGAATATATGGGTGGCTAAGTGGAAGGACTTGGAAATGTAAAGAATCAGAGGAAGTCTGACCTTGCTCTGGCCTTGGTCTCCCCAGCCCCCATCTCTCCAGGCATCAGAGCACAAAGGCACTTAGAGGGATTAAGCCTCCTGGATACAATTGGAGCAGCTGGAAATAGCTTGGTGTAGCCTGAAGCCGCTGCCTCCCAGCAATCAGCCTCAATCAACACCCACCTGGCCCTGCTGCCGCTTAATTCCACCTGACATCCTGACTAGGCATCCTAGAGCAGCCAGGTGTCAGCGCCATATGAAGGATGGAGGATGGAGGAGGAGATGGGCCTCCTCGGCCAACACCAGCAGCCAATCACCTGGCTCCCCAGTTCCAGTAGTGACAGCAGTCCAAGCAGTGGAGCTTGAAGGCACCAGAAGACCATACATTCCCAGGGAGTAGACACGCGGGTGACACTCCCTCAGGCTCTCTGACAACAACTCATTGTCCTAAAGAGCTGGCACCTAGAGGAGAGAGCCCTGAGGGCTTCTTCTATCTGAATGAGGTGCTCTCTTCAATGACCAAAAAAACCCAATACATTTCAATCACTGAGTCAGGAAGGAAAGCCTAGATAGGCCCTGAACAAAGGTGACCACATAGGGGTAACTGGCATGCCCAGTGGCAGAGGGTAACTGGGGTAACTGGAATGCCCAGTGGCAGAGGGTAACTGGCGTGTCTTTACCCACAGCAGGGCTAAGTACCCAACAGACCTTGCTTAAAGGTCTAAGAAGCATCCCCATGAGCTCTCTAACGGTCCCCACTGCTGGACTCCTCCGTCTCTCCAGCCACACACATCCAGTGTCCTGCAGTCTAACCTAAGTCCTTCAGCCTGAGCAATGCTGCCTACCCTTTAGAAGAGTCTGGGGCCAGTGTGGTCAGTCCCTGCCCTTCCAAACCACCGTGCTAGCAGAATGTGGGGTGCAGAGTTAGATCCCAGGAGCCAGGCTGTCCCAGTCAATGTGGATAGCTGCTTTTTTTGCTAGCTGTGTGACCTTGGGGGAGATAGTAAGCTCTCTCTGTCTAATTTCCTCACCAGCAAAATGAGCTTGGAATGGCCCCAGGGATGCACAGGGCTCCCTGAGTAAATACTACAAGACACTTAGAATTGGGCCTGACTCAGAGCATCGCCCTTTTGCTTCAGCTACCCTTAGGACCCAGAGTGGCCCTGGTGGCAAGGCCAGAAGGGAGCAGGCCCTGTCATTCCCAGCCTGGAAGCTTAATTCCTAAGCAGGTTTGTCACTGCCTAGAGCGACAGCACAGGATTATCGAAATGAATGCCAGGCACCTGGCCTGCGGCTGCTGGGCCACAGGATTCTCTTGTGTTCTCTTCACCATAGGGACTCCTGGGAGGCTCGGAGCTACTCTCTACCCATGTGCTGTTCTTTTTAAGTACTTGCCCCTCTCCCAAACCCTCCATTAGCTGTGGGGTGGGGCAGCACAAAGGGGCATGGTGTCCTGGGCATGACCAAGCAAATGGAACACAGTGTAGGCCTGCCCTGCCACACAGGCCCTGGCACCTGCCATAGCCTTACAGCCTTCTCCACAGCCCCTCTCATTAAGTCCCTTCTTCTTTAAGACCTTTCTGTAGGTCACCAGCACTGGCCCCAGACTGGGCTCTGTCCGCTCTGAGATGTCCTGTGCTCACCGTGGGATGCCAGAGCCTGTCACCGGAACTCACACAGGCAAGCTCCCTTCATTCAGTGTTTGTGGACAGAACACATGACAGTCAGTGACATTGCCCTGGTGTTCCACACTCCTGGAACCAACACCTCCCGGTGTGGCCTTCCTTTCTGTTATAATGAGTTACAGCTCACAGAGCAGGCTGTCAAACCTGGCCTATCCTGCCTGCCTCCTGGCTGCGGTCCACCTCTGACCTCACCCTTCCTACCCTGCCGCATCCTAGAACCACTGTCTAGCCCATCTCATCCAGAACTGGAGAGTAAGAATGGCAGAGACAAGAAGAAGCTACTGCGGTTGCCTCTGTCACTGGCTCTGCCAACCACATGGTAGCGTTTTGATCAGTACCTCCATTTCCCAGACAAGGACGTGAGTACCCAAGTAGAAACACTCGCCTCCCTCGGACCTGGGAACCTCATCACTTCCAGCCCCAGAAGCCACTGACTGCATCATGACACAGTACAATGAAAGGGTGTCAACACCAAGCCCAGAGCCATCTCCACATTGGGTTCCTCACTGCCCCCCAAGAAAACCACTGCTTCCAGATTGTGCGTTTTTTGCACTTGCCATTTCTCTATCTGCAGAACTCTCCTCTGACTACTAATAAATGCCTATTCATAACTCACGAGTTGGCTCAACTATCACTCACCTCCTCCAGGAGCCCTCCCCTGATTTCTCCCAGTTCTCATCTGTGCTCCCAGACCTGCGTCTTGCTCTGACAAGTGACTCTGGCTTTGGCAGTCACGGCAATAGTAGGAACTAGGGAACACTATTCCATCAGACTTGTGGTCTGAGGCCTGGACAGGCACAGGGGGTGTCCTGTCAATCATTCTCATGCCCTCAAGTGCCCACCAAGTCCCAGGTGCATGTCCAAGCATGCCACATCCAAAGCTTTGCATAATGCCCACAACCAGGGTCATGGCATCTTCACAGCCCTCTATTCACATGTGACAAGTGACAAGAATAACCTACCCAAAGTTTCTCCAAAGAGAATCTGCCACCATGGGAGGCAGCAAGGGGTGTAAGGCTAATCTGAACACTGTACAGGGTCTTTAGATACTCTATGCCTCCCGCTGTATTTGCAGACCCAGTGTCTCCAATAACTCTCCATTAGAAATCTACATTTTTACCAGTGTAGCTCCCCAAGAAGCCAAGCAGTCTAGGACAACCTCCCCAAAAGAAAGGAAGCAACCTGGGACCTGAGTGTCACCAATATTCCCCGTGGCTACTCTCAACATGTGTCTCGTGGGAGAGTCTCGGGGCATCTCAAGTTATTTTTTTTCTCCCTCCTCATAACTGAGGTGGTCTGTTCTTGACGTATTTGAGGGTAAAAGAGATGGAAAATCTAGATAGAGAAGGGGGTTATGGGAACCTGAATCCCAGCTCCCATTCACTGAAGATAGTCCCTGGGAAACCGGCAAAGGCCCAGGGATCTGATATCATGGCCATCCCAGGATGCTGCTCCTTCAGGACATGGCATGCTGAGGGGTCTCCAGCTCAGCTCCCCGTATACCTTTGAGCTTTTGAGACTCTATAATGGAGACAAATTGAAGCAATGACTCCCATCAAGTCTCCTGCCCACCCAGAGACCATTCCATCCCAAGGGACAAACCAGTCCAGACTGCAGAGGAGAAAGACACTGGGAAGCAGCTGGACCGGGGAGAGAATTTAGCAAAGGGAAGAAGGGAATCTGAGAGTACAAATACCCACTTAAATTCTTCTCAAAGAATAGGGAATGTGTTAGCAGGGCTCAGAACAAGGCTTCCTTTTCAGAGTATTAACAATTTGTATTTTCCACTATCCATCTTCCTCACAGTCTTTTGCAGGGAGGGAAAGTCTATAAATATTTTTTTTTTAAGAAAGACTGAATTTTGATGAACTCAGCTAAGCGAGTGTTTTGCATATGAATGGGATCTGATTAGCTGGCACTTTCCCACACAGAATGCACCACAACTTCACGCTTTCCAGAGAGTTAAAAAGTTGAAGCGGCCACACGGATACGGCTCCTCTAATAAAAAAATCATGCAGCATTTATTATTGATGCTCAGCCCTGATAAATACCCTCATCTAAAATTCTTCACTCCCGAGAACCCTCCAGGATAATTTCTCATCTAACCAAAAGGAACATTTCAGCCAACCCATCACCAGGGTCCAGGTAGTTCTGGTCATGGCAGAGGAATAGGAAGCCAGTCAGATAGCTGTGACAGGCTGAAGTATTTGGGTAACTGTTCAACAGTGCTGGCCACCTCCAGATGGAACTCTTCAGGTGCAGACGGAGCTGCCCTCTGAGTGTGTTAACTCCTGAGGCGATGGACAGGAAGTATAGAGGCACCTGCTACATGGCATCAGTCAGTGCCCCCAGCCATGCCACAGTATGTATGCCATTCCCTGCCAGAGTAACAGGATCTGCTAGTGTCCCTCCTGGACCGACTTGACAAATGAGCTTTTCCACGCACCCACCTGCTCCTGCCCCCACCCAGGGCTACTGCTTTGTTCTCCAGGTACTCCCGGTTCACAATCAATGTCCCTTGGGGTTAAGTATCTAGAAGCTGCCCCCCTCTGGCCTCCAAAGGGGACATCTTTATGTTTGAAGTCCCCGGAACAAGACGGGCTAGACTGAACAGACACTGCCTCCCTGCTTGGCTCTCTGTCCTCCGAATTGCTTTCCTCCTAAACCACACACACCCCATCACAGACCCAAGGCTCAGCTTCTGTGAGCTGGCCTCTCTACTTCCACTCACAGTGCTCAGGGAGGCTGGCAGCTATGAGCAACATCACCAACATCTCCTTGTCCTCCAAGCCTACAGCCAGTGGAAACTTCAAACAGGAAAGGGGATGGTAGAAAGAGAGCCAGAGCTGTTGGGGGGCTTCCCTCTGCCCCTATCCCTGCCTAGGATGGCGAGACTGTCATACAATATGCTCCCTTTGCATCTTCAGGACCAGGAAAGGGGACAGCTCCCCAGCGGAAGCCTCAAGAGCACTCCACCTGTCTTAGTCGATTTCCTTGACCTTGACCTTCATGTTTTTATAAACACCCAGTTCAGTGTGTTTCTTGCCAGACCTTGACTGACTCAGAAAGCGTGCTCTGCCCACTCCCCCAACACCCTCCTCAGCACAAAATGGCGGTGGCATCAACTCTAGTGATTTGTCAAGCACTCCTGTCCTGGATCCCTACTGCAGCTCCCCGCCCCCCACCTCACACAGGGCCTCCTCCCCAGTGGAGCCACAGAATAAGAGCCAGACAAAGGTATCAGTTTCCCCCAAATCCTCAAGTGTGCATCCAGGTGCACGGAACTGCCGAGACCCCCCACTCTGGGCTCCTTAGTAACTAACCCATTCGGAAGACACGGTGTAAAGCAATAGATTAAAATTTCATGCATTTAGCTTCAGAAATCTACAGGGAAAAAAAAAAAAGGTTTCCCGAAAGAAAAAAAAATCCCTTTCTTCAAACAACACCAAGCCGTGCCCCAAGACCTTCTTGGGTTGGTGCTACAGTGTAAATCTTTAATTTCATTTACTGTCCTGCTCCTCTGACCCCAGCAACATGCCATAAATATTTAGGCAGTCAACACCAGCCTTGTTTTCCACTTTGGAGTGCTAATGATGGGAATGGGAAGATGAGAAAGCAGCCTCCGTGGTTGTATCAGCTCATGGCCAATCAGCAAAATACAGCAAGAGTTCTGGAGACCCAGGGAGCCTCGGGCTTCCTTAATGAGCCCAGATGCGGTTCACCGAAATGCAGTGCTCACTACCTGCAGGGCCCTGATGGTGGGACTGCCAGGTGAATCAATAGTGGGAGAGGAGCTGCGAATAAGGGAGGCTTGGTGGGAAGGACAGACAGTCCCAGGGACATGCATGCAGGTGGAATTTTTTTTTCCCAGAAGCTCTAGAACTAAGATGCTGAGGGTAGCCCCCTCAGCCTTCCTGCTCCCTTGTCACTGTCCCAAGTCTCACCTATATTTCACAGACAGATAAAGATCCCCTCTCCCCAAAGGCCCAGCACCAACTTCCATGCCCTCCACCTTCAAAGCCAAGTGGTATTGCAAGTTCACTCGTATGACTGACACCTTGCCAAGCAGTGTCTCTGTTTCTACCTTGCAGCCTGGACCAGAGGCATGGTGCTCTCAATAAAGCTGTCCTTGGTTTGAATTCTGCCACAGCCACTTACCAGCTATGGCTTCCAGCAAGGTTTTTGTGAGAAGACAGATTTGTTGAAATATAAAGGATATACTGTGACATTCACTCGTACAGCACATGTACACAGGCCTGTAAACATCACCACCATCCAGTTTCAGAATCATTCCATTCCCCCACAAAGTTCCACCCTGCCTATTAACATCAGTCATTGCTTCTACCTCCAGCTCCAGGCAACCACTAATCTGCTTCCTGTCTCTATGGTTTTGCCTTTTCTGGAAATTTTCACAAAAATGGAATAATATGATACGTAATCCTTTGTGTCTGGCTTCTTTCCCTAAGAATGTTTCTGAGGTTTATCCCACTTTAAGTTTAGTTTCTGAGTAGTATTCCACTGAATGAGACATGCAATTGTGTTCATCTGTTCACCTCTAATGGACATTGGACAGAGCCAGGTTGGGCTGTCACAAGCTGCCTTGGGCATCGACAGGCAAGTCTGTACAGACTGGCCTCCACTTCTCTCACCCAGATTCCTAGAGATGGACCTGCAGAGTAATGTGATTAACATGTCTACTTACTTAAGGGGCAATCAAGCTCTTTCCCACACCACCTGTACCATTTCATATTCTCACCAGTAGCTAATGGTTTTAGTTGCCCCATATCCTCTGAAGAGGTGGTACTGTCTTTTTTATGATGTCTGTGCCAGTGGTGTGCAGGGGTGTCAGTTGACTTGCCCATCCCTTATTGGACAATGATGCTGAGCTTTCCATGTGTTTGTTCTATATATGGGAAGGGGGTCCATCTATGCCCATTTTGCATTGGGTGGTTTGCTTTATTATTGAGTTGTAAGATTTAGATATGTTCCAGATATGATTCCATTATCAGATATGTGACTTGCAAATATTTTCTCTTAGGCAGTATTTCAACCTCTTGATTTCTTCACTTACAAATGGAGCTCATATAACACCTTACGGTGAAGAGCAGGAATGAGGATTATGAAGTTATTGCCATAAGAATGGTCACATAGGCCTTCCTAAAATGTGGCTACAGCCACTGTATTGCCATCCCCACCTTGGCTCTGGAAGTCAGGGTTTGTGCCTTAACTTGAAGACAAGTGCGGGTCTGGTACAAAAGAAGACAGGTGCCATCGTGGCCCTCAGCCATCCCCGCGTGCCCTGCATGTTAGCAGCACCAATCCTAGGCCTTACTCAGAAGAGTACAAGGATAGAGGGAACACCCAAAGGAGCCACCAAGGAAGAAGCACCAAGACAACAGAAGCCCTGGGAGAGGAGATGGCAGAAGTACAAACGGAGACCCAATGCGGGACACATTTTGGAAGCCCAGGGAAAGCTGCTCACCCAACCCAGCTCTCGGGGTCACAGAAGGGGTAGCAGCCTGTTGCTGTGGGGGCCAGGGGAGGCCGACGTTGCTGGAACACACCCACTGAGATGACAAAGCATCAAGCTATTCATGAAGAATGGTTAATTCTGTGTAATAACAAGACGGCACCGCCCTGCCTGTCCTGTCCTCGGGGCCCAGCAGTCACGGGGCTGTCTGGGCCAGTGGCTGTGCCACAGACACAGTGCCAGCCCATCACCACAATCCAGTGATGAAGAAGCTTATCTCATGTTCAGGGATGAACTGTGCCCTGTCCCCAGAAAAGGCCCAGCAAAGCCCTAACACTCAGTATCTCTGGATGTGACTGCGGGGTTTTGTCGAGTCGATCAGGTTAAAATGAGGTCATGGGAGTGCGGGGAAGACTAAGTCGAGGTGAGTAGAATCATTACTTGAACACAGACGCACACAGAGGGCTGACCGAGTAAAAACACGGTGAGAAGGCAGTATCCACAGCCTAAGAAAACCCGCCCTGCCTGCTCTTGAACTTCCAGCCCCCAGGATGAAGAGAAACTAAATGTCTGCTACCTACCACCCAGTCTGTGGTGCTTGGTTATGGAATCCCTGGGAAATAAATGTACCTGATTCACACATAAGGAAATTGAGGCTTAGACAGAGATACTGTGGTTGAAACCCACGGGTGAGTCTGGGTCCTTTAGCCTCCATCCTGTGCACCTCACTTCACCCAGCACACAGCATTGCTGCGATATGACCCTCCTAAAGGCTGGAACCTTACCTGGGGCCGTGCTAGGCACACCCCGGCTCCAAGATGATCTGAAGATTAAAACTGGAGTGCCTCCTCCCTTGTACCAATACCTCGCTGATGCCTCTTCCCTAAGAGACACAGGGACCCAGAGGGAAGCAAAGAAGACATGGAGGCAGAGGCAGGGCAATGAGGAGGGGAAAGCAGACTCCCAGCAAGACCTCGGGCCCTGGTGTAGAAGCAAGAAGGAAAGACGTGCCCTAGGGCCTGCCTCCCTTTTGAGGACTGAAAAGCAACTTCGTACTCCAGAGGAGGAAAAGCCACTACCCATCTGAGGAATGTGATACCCAGGTAAAGAGTCCCCACAGCAGCCAATGTCTGAGGAAGTTCTCGGGTCAGCTCTAGGCCATGTGGGGTTGGGTTCCTCACCCACCAGCATGGGGCAAAGCAGGCACAACAGGGCAAATCCAGGAAAAGCACTATTCAGAGGGAACGCCGAGGTTGCTGCCGGTGGATGTCTCACCTGAGACCTGCCACATCCACAGCCTCTGAGGGCAACAGGATGGGAGCCTAGACCAGCATGCAGGAGCCCCAAAGAGTGACAGGAGGGGCTGTGCAAGGCTGCACACTGCAAGACACAGTTGGCCGTTCTTTCCTCCAAACAGCACTTCCCAGACTGAGTCAGGACCCCTCAGAAGGGCCCACCGGTTTCTTCACCAAGGTTCACAGGAGACAGCCTGACACCGAACCCATGCCCCGGACCAAGGCCCTGTTGCCCACAAGATGAACCATCAGCCATACCTGCACCATGCTTGACTCTGAACTTCATCCTAGCCTCTCAGCACGCTGTCCCCGGCGCTTTCTCAGCCATTCTCCTCCAGTAGTATTCCCTGCCATGGTGCTTTGCTAATCGAGCCTCTGTCCCAGCCCTTCTGGGATAAAGTTCTGCCCTGTGTCTGATCCTGACCAAAAGGATCCCTTCTGCCCCTAGCAGCCTAAGAGTGAGAGATCCTTAAACACCCCCCCCCCAGGCCTAGACACAAGCTCGGCCCTCTGGCAGCAGTCTACTAGACCAGCACCACCCAGCCGTCTACACCTCCCAACAGACAGCTCAAGCTTCCAGGCCTTGGCCAGCACAGATCCCTTAAACAGGACTCTCCCCCTGTTCTATGACCATGATGGGAGTTAGTATCACTGACTTCATTCCAGGCAGAGTGTGCATAGTTATTTCCACATTTTTGTCCAATTAATTATGGTAATATCAATAGATCTTTAATTTTCTCATCAGCAAATAATGGGAGTGAGTCTCAATGCCACAATACAATTCATTAGTTTTAAGTGCTCAAGTACAAGCTCCCATGCAAAATCCCCCTGGGATAAACTCCCAACTGCTGCCTCTAGGAGGCCTCTGCCAGCAGCAGGAGCTTGAGGGCAAGTGGCTGGCTCCCAAGATGTTTTGCTGGATTTAGCAGATACCGAAGAGGAACACTCTGCCTACCAATGCTCATTCTGGATGCCTGGACAGTCCCCACCCTCATGAGGTGACATACATTTTCACTGAGCACCTACTATGTGTCAGCCCTGCAACAGGTCTTGGTTGAGCCTGAGGGAAAATGGTTCATCTTCCTGGTGAGGCCTGGGGTCTGCGAAATCATGAATGAAACCTTTTGAAGGTTAGGCTGGATTCACGAAGGCCAGAACAGGGTCAAGAGCTCCAGGCAAAAAGAACAGCTCATACAAAGATCCGGAGACAAGAAGACCATGACAAGTCCAAAGAAACTGCGCTTTGGGTCCTGGAATGTTTGACATTCAAGGCTCAGATTGATAACTATAGTTGACAACAATTAACTGGAACTTTCCACACAGCTAGTTGAGAAAAAACTGAATGTCCCCTGCACAAAGAGATGATAAATACTTAAAGTGATTTACCCCAGGCTCGTTACACAATGTCCACCTGTGCTGAATGTTACAGTGTACCCCATTATTATGATTTAAATGGGAAATGTCCCCTACAGGCCCGTGCTTGGCCGCCAGCTGACGAGATTTTGGGAAATGGTTGACAGACCTGAAGGCCCTGCCCTGACTTCATGAATGGAGTAGTCCACTCATGGATCCTAACATTATTGAGAGGTAATAACAAAGTTAGAAGGGGAGCCCTGGTTAGAGGCAGAGGGCCGCTAGGATACGGAATTGAAGGATCTGTCTTGTCCTCTGTCCCTTCCTGCCTTTTTCTGCTTTTCTGTGTACGGAGGTGAGTAGCCTCTGCTGTCTGTTCCCATCACCATGATGCCCTGCCTTACTACAGACATGAAAATAAAGGATAGCCTGCAGAGATATTTTATTTGTGCTGAAATGTGATTTTTTTTGTATGTTAATAAATAAAGTTTGCCTGGAGATCAGAGGTCCCATAGAGAGCCATAAACAGAAGTCAGGCAGTGGTAGCACACGCCCTTAATCTGATCCCATGGCAGGCAGAGTCTCTGTGTGGTCAAGGACACAGCCAAGTGTGGTGACACACGCCTTTAATCCCAGTACCAACCATAGAGACCCGGAAGTCTGTATAGACAGGCAGTGACAAGGAAGTGATGTGGCTGGGCTTAGAGCCAATGAGAAGGCAGAATAGGAAGGCAATAAAAGCGCAGGTTAGACAGGAAGAAACTCTCTCTGGGGAAGCCACGGTGTGGTGGTAAGCTAAGGCTAGTTGTGGCTACTCGCTATTTCTCTGATCTCTATGGCTTTCACCCCTGTATTTGGCTCTGTGTTTCTTATTTAATAAGACTGTTTAGAAATTCATCTACAATAACCTAAATAAACAATTCCTCCCTGGAAGTTGTTTTTCTCTGGTATTTATCATAGTGATATAAAACAGACTGCACACCCATAAATATATACAATTAATATGTGCTGATTAAAAATGAAAATGCATTAATAAATAAACCAAGGACCTGTCTACTTATGAGGAAAAAGATCCTCCAATGATGCTGGGAAGGTCATGGGGACTGGGGAGGGGAGAGGGAGAGTGCCTCTCCACCCACACCATGGTTGCTAGGGGCCTTAGGACTATGGGAGACCCAGGAGGGAAAGGGGTGTGTGGTGATGGATACCCACTGGTAGAGGGGTGCACCAAGAGAAGCCTTGCCCTGCCCAGACCCTCCCAGAGGGCTTACTGCAAGTTGACAATTATAATGCAGCTGACAAAGCAAAAACCCAGCTCAGAAGGTCGTGCACACAGGAAGCGGCAGATCTGAAATATGTATATATGCCGGTCCCCAGACATCGGCACCAGCCGCCTCTCCCCACCCTTCCTGTGCAGGCCCGTTTTATGTCAACTTGACACAAGCTACAGTCATTGGAGAGGAGGGAACCTCAATTGAGAAAATGCCTCCGTAAGATCAGGCTGTAGGTAAGCCTGTAGGGCATTTTCTTAATTAGTGACTGATATGGGAGGGCCCAGAACATGGTGGGTAGGGCCACTCCTGGGCTGGTGGTCCTGGGTTCTATAAGGAAACAGGCTGAACAAGCCATGATGAGAAAGCAGTAAGCAGGACTCCTCCATGGCCTCTGCAACAGCTCCTGCCTCACAACTCCTGCCCGGTCAGAGGTTCTACCCTGACTTCCTTTGAAGATGAACAGTGATATGGAAGCATAAGGCAAATAAGCCCTTTCCTCCACAGGTGGCTTTTCTCATGTTTCATCACAGCAATGGTAACCCGAACTTGGGCACTTCCCAATAATCAAAGTACTCCAGACACCAGCCAAGGTGCTCCCCTCTGAACTCACCCCCTCGTTACCAAGCAACAGCATCCAGTCCCGGGTGAGGACACTCAGGCACACAAAGGTAACTTGCCCACAGACACAGTGCTAAGTGGCAATCTGTGGCTAAGCACTGATGGACACCGCCTCTCCGCCAGTCCCTCACCCAGGTCCCTCTCACGGCCTGCCAGGGTCTGGCTCAAGTTCTCTGTCCTCAGTCTCTTCACGTATAACAGCGCTCACTTCCCAGGGTGGGGTGAAGACAGAGATCCAGGTCAGCACACAGTACAAGCAACCTTGGCTCATCAGGCAGCGCCACCCTTCCTGTGACTTGTATCAAAGAACCTGCCTCAGGCAAGGGAACCACCCTCCATGCCCCCCGCCCCCACTGCCAAGCCCCTCTCCGCATTAAGATGAGGCCTTTACTCTTATAAGTAGACAGAAACACATTTTATTTATTAATGTCTTTTATCTGTAATTGACACATAGCAGTTGACACTGGTAGGCACTGTCACCAGGCCTGGTAGGTCTCCACGGGAGGAGGCCTAGATAGGCCGGGGTCCTTCAGCTAGTGCTGAGTGCTCAATTTTTCCTAACCTCGACCACAGCTAGGCCTGAGGATCCCAACAATGCCAGGCTGCCACCTTCCCTATTCATCTACCTAGCCCAAAGCTACTCAGTTGGAGATCCTGTGTGCCAGCTACCAACAGGCATTTGGCCCTGGCTACCACCGTGTGAGCTCGGCGGTGTTAACTCCAATTAACGCACGGGGAAGTTGAGGCTCAGAGAAGTCACATGACGAAGACAGCAATGAAGAAGAGCCTACTCTCCACCAGGCCCAAGAAGAAATAATTTCATCTCTCTGAACTTTGAAAAAGGGCCTCTGGGTCAGGACTACAGCTGCCAGTTCAGGTGAGGAGACCGAAAATGCCGAACTACTTATTAGCGGAGGCAGGATTCACACCTGTGGGTCGGATTTGGGTCACCTGTCCACTGCAGCCCTCAGTACAAAAGGGACAGATGTCGGGCTGTGAGAGGCCACACTGACTCTGGGATATTTAATCCAGCCTTCCTCAAGGCTCACTGTCACCCTTCCACACATACCTGGACACAGGTGTGCACAGACATGCCTATTTGTTACACATGTACACACATGTGCACATATGCCTGTACACACATATGCTCCTGCACGCATACACATAGATATGTACCCAAGAGTGCACACCTCTCCTCATCTCTCTTTCCAGGCTGCGATGGTTGATAGAGGGCCCGGAACTACACTGACACAATGATCAGTGAGGTCAAGTTGGTGGGAGTGGTGTGTGGACGGAGTGCAGCTGGGTGTCCTGGGCTGTCCTAGCGCTCGGCAGTGCGCTCCCACTCACCCACCTCAGAGGCCCAGAACAGGAGCTCCTGTGTGGTAAGAGACACGTCGTAGATCTTCTCTGTCTGCTACAGATTAAATCAACGATAATATCCCCAGTCGAGGAATCGGATTGGATGCAGCTTAAAGCCTGCTCAGACATCGCACTATTATGCTGGGCAGTGCACCAGCAAGGGGCAGTTTCCCCCTCCTTAATCGTGCCCAGCCGCAGGGGTGCAGCCAATCCAGCCACTACCAGCTCCGGCAGGAAACGGGACGGGCTGAGGGGCCCTAATCCCCTTTGCCCTGGACAGACAGATGGACAGACACGTGGCAGCCACAGCTACCTCTGTAGTGCCCCTCCCCAGGGGCAGTCACGTGAGATGCTGCATTTCAAGACATCATTTTTGAGAGCCTGAGCTGAGACAGTACTCAAGTATCCTCAGAGATGTAAATTATGTGGGTTGAACTAATGAGCTATATATGTATCTTTCATCCCCTAATTAACTGTGGTTTAATGAATTTCTCAGCACATTGCTGCCAGATAGTCTTTCAGCCCAAAAGATTTTCTTCCCCTCTATTGCAGGTAAATATTTAAAGATCCCAAATTAAAGGGAGCACCAGGGCCCAAAATTGGAGCCTTGATGCTACCCAGAGTAATTAGAGCCCTGTCGAATTGATTCAATGTTTCCATTTTTTTCCTTTCCCCCACCCACCCAAGAAGATGGCAGGGGACCTCGGGCGGTAGAAACCTGATCTGGCACGGAGCCTGGGGCTTCCTTTCCTGTCAGGCCTGTGTCCAGCTTCCCTAGCTGGCAGCCATTCTCCTGTGCATAACTCTGGGACAGAGAACAGGAAACATCACCTACTTGCTGGTCCCAAGTGGGAACAAAGAACCTTTAGGGCAAGGGGGGGCCAGAGACAACCTAGTGCCCAGGGCTCTGGGAAAGTCAGGATGCTGCTCACGCATGCATCTGCCCTACGCAAGCAGGTGGGTGAGGAGCACCCTCCTCTCAGAAGGCCAGCTGTCATCAAGGTTTATTATTGTTACCACACTCTTCACTATCATTAGCTTTACTCTATTATACCTAATTAACCTGTATGTCATGCTTAAGGTCCCTTCCTTTAGGTGGCCTCTGCAAAATGGGAAAGCCTTAACCTAAATCATCCATCCCCCAACAGTGTTCCTTGAAGTAACATGGACAAACAGCTACTCACAGATGCCCTTCCCCCTTCTCACATGACACTGGGTGAGGTCCCTGACCCATAAAACCACGATTGGGTATCAGTCGGAAGAGAAGGCCATGCAAAGCACCCCATGGAGGGCAGGAGGAGGCAATGAACTAGTCATGGTCCTCATTCTAATCTCCTGATTGCAGATTACTGAAGCAAGAGTTGGAGCATCCATTAATTGTCCTCACAGACCAACAAAGGCTTTGCTACACCTTGGAGGGGAAGGTAGACCAGGGTACAGAATTGGCCAAAAGAGGGGCCAGTGTTCCAGGGGCTGACACAAGTGAGGGCCAGGAAGAAAAACAGGAGTGCAAAGAGACTTCTCATCTCTGCCCTCCTCAGGGAACCACAGGGCAGAAAACACGATGCTCTAGATTCCAATAACCAAAGTCTGCCATCCTCAGGCCTCTCTAGCCAGGGCTCAGGAGCAGCCTAGAGGGTGAGACAGGGTCTCCCCCACCACTCCCCATCACCCTCTGATCACAGAAACCCAGCTCAAACCAAAAGCACCTCAAAATCACAGCCCTCCTAGGCTCCCTGACAGCCTGGCATGTCCTATCATGGATGGTCTCTAGTGGTCCAGACAGTATGTCTAGTGCCTGAGACAAGTTCCACCCAGGGGAAAAAGTCAAGATGAGCTCCTGACATTGACCTCTGCTGGCTTTCAGCTGCCTAAAACCTGGTAGACCAGCTCACGAAACAGAGGAATAAGACTCTGAAGGAAGCCCGAGGGGTTTCTCAGCTATGTGGGGTCATTGATGCATCTCCTCCATCAGCACCCACCCCTGCTGTCAGGCTGGCACCTCCTCAAATCAGCTGCTGACTCCCCTAGGCCGCTTCCTACCGCTCAGGACCCAGCTCTCCCTCTGACATGCCCCAAACACTGATTCCAGGCCTGCTGCCCTCGCTGCCACCACCTCTGTAAAGCCAGAGTCCACGCAAGGCCTCCACCCACCAGCCCTAGCTCCTACCTTACCTGCACCTCCACGCCAGATCACACCACCTTTAGTAATAATCGCTATGATAAGATCTTCTGTCGCCTCAGAAGCCACCTCTGTAACTAAAGATGGATCCCATCCATTTTCAGGTCTCTCGTATCTGGTACAATACCTGGAATATTACAGGAATCACCAAATACTTGATGGGCCAATGACTAGATGGAATAGTGGTCAGGATGGATGACTAGATGGATAGGTGGGTGTATCATAGCTGAGTAGAAGGAAGGATGTATAGATGGGTGGAAAGACAGATGGACAGACAGACATGTAAGTGGACAGATGACAGTGAGTTGGTGGGAAGACGGTATAGTGTATAGTATAGGGATAAGTAGGTAGATGGGTGAGTGAATGGATGGATGGATGGATGGATGAATGGATGGATGGATGGATGGGTGGATGGATGGATGGATGGTGGAAATAGATGGATAAACTTTCTATCAATTCACAAAAGAGAATAAAACAATACCATAAAATGTTAAGTTTGGTTTCACACTATCTCCAAGAATAGCAGGACAAGGAAAGGTCTTTTGCTTCTAATAAAAAGCCATGAATGGCAGACCTGGCCCTATGAGTCTCCCTAGAGCGTGGTCCACCTCTAAATATCTCTTTGAAGTGCCGAATCAGAGGCTAAGAGGAGAAAGGAATTAGGGAGTGTGGGAAAAAGTGACACTAGGCAGAAGAAAGAGCAGCATGGGTAGGGTCTCCAAAGGCCTCAGGAAGGTTGTGACTCTAGAGAGAGGTGGGCCAAAGTGGCCTCCTCAAGAGGCATGTCACATGAAGCCCAGTCCAAGCCAAGTGAAAGGACCAGATTGAGCCCAATAATAATAGGCCTCTGTATAGCAAGTATTGGTTGTGGCATTCATTGGTCTCCAGGTATTCCAGACAAGTCTGGAATGTGGTGCTGATAATCAAACCCTCCCCACACTCTCCAAAGATGAGAAATCCACATGTGCCTCCCTGGACGCTCCAATGGGACTGGGCACCTGAGAGCATTGTCCAAGACATGGACCAGATCAGCCTGAGCTTGGCAGAGGAAGAAGTTAAAATTCATAAGGAAATTCCTAGACAGGGCTGGAACCCCTCCTGGTGGAGGACTCTAGGGCCTCAAAAATCTAGCTTCAATCTAGACCCCATTTCTGGACCCAGAAAAATTAATCCTTGGGTCTGGGGATCAAGTAAAGGGGGCTACCCACTACTAGACTATAGAAAATGTCTGTCCCTGTTGATTAAATATGCCCAATAACTCACAGCCATGTCTGCACAGCCAGCAGCTGCCACACACAATGGTTTCTAGTGACCCTGGCACCATCTGATAAAGAGTTCCCGCCAGCATCCAGTCACCTTCACCCTACCTCCTAAAGTAGGCTGAGGGCTGCCTGGGCACAGTCTTAATTCACAGAACACCCAGTTTATACAGAACTTTCCACACAGCCCTTGGCACAGGTCATCCTACAAAAGCCCAGCAGTGCCTGACTCTAAGCCACTCTGAGCCAGACAGAAGCATTTTTTTAACTGTTAGGCGTCCTGCTGCCCAGGAGTGTGGATGTCTGTGCTCCCTGGCACCGAGGCTCTTCCTCCAAAGCTCTGGCACTTTAGAATTTGTCTGTCAACTACTTCACAGCACTGGCCAGAGCTAAACAGGCCCTCCATAGCCTGGCTGCTTTTGTGGTCACTCAAGGGCATCGCCAGAACCAGGGAAAGGTGCCCTGAGCAAGACACCTGCATTGGGAGGCATTGTTTCCTGTCATCCTTATTACCCCTTGCGGGAGTGTGGCTGTCTCTGCCTGTCCTCATTTTATACATGAGGATAATGAGGCTCTGACCACACCTGAAATTGTTCCAGTACGAAGTAGCAAAGCCGGACGCAGCTCCAGCTGAACCCAGGGGCTTCTGGGACTCTTCCTGCCCCTGGGACCTCTGAAGCAAGCAGGGCAAACACAGACCTCTCTCCTACTGGAGTCTTAGATTTGGTCCAGAAGAACTTCAAGTTCACACCCATTCTGCACCTCTTCCTTCAGCTCCAGGATGCTCACATCACTCACATCCTCTGAAGGCGCTGACCAAACCTTACCTTCCCAGGGGCCTTCGGAGACTCCCCCAGGCAGCACAGGCCCCACACTGCATCCCCTACTCTAGCACATTTGGTACATCCCTCTGTGTATACACCCAGCAATCTGCACCATGATGATTCTTTACGAATCTGTAGGGCCAGATCCTCGGAGCACATGAATAAATGGATGAACGAATGACTTTGGTGTAACACAAGCTCTACTTTGGTGTGCAAATTCCACACGTCTCCAGGAACAGAGGAAACGTGTCTTCCTCTAACAAGCTGTAGTCAATGACTACTATTTTTCTACACCAAAGACACTCAACATCCGTCACCTTTGTCAGCAGGCAAATGGCATCTCCTAATACCCACTGTGGTGCTGTGGGAGAAGAATGTATTTACATAGCTTGTATTCCCTGAGAATGTTATTATCGCCGGGGGTCTCTGGTGCATGTGTAATATTGGTGCATGGCCCAAATTCCTCCTGTGATGATTTCATGCTGGATTTGCTGAGTCTCCAAGCAAAGTCATAGATGCAAAGGAGGCGCATGTCTTTGGGGCTTCGCCACATCTTTCATCCAGAAAATAAGTGGTGATAATATTTGTAATATGTTTACTGACAGAACCAGGGGCTCTGTACAGATAACTCTTTTATGACACAAAGTACTTAACTAAGATGGAAAATGGCATTACTTGTGTTAAATTCAAAATGAGCATTTTGTCCCCAATTGCTAGAAACCTAGTAAATGTCATTAGCTATCTGAGGTGACAGTGAAACCCCGCAAAGGGTTACTCATTGATAATTGCATTTACTGTAGCTATAGAAACAAGGGACATCAGACTAGCCCGGCTGACAGCTCTGTGTTTTTCCCCTAAGAAAGGCTGCTCATCTGCATGTGGCCAGCTCCAAAGACCTGCAGCAGATCCCCTGTATCTCGGCTCAGCTCAGCTCAGCTCAGCAGCACACTCTCTGGAGAACTGTTTTCCCCCACAGGCAGCAGGCTGGAGCCCCAGGACATAGGCTGCTGTGATTCTTGATTGGAAACTGATGATAAAAGACAGAGATGAGGAGTTCTTCCTGTGGCTTCTGCATTGAAATGTGCTCCTAAGTGTGTGCAGGGAAGTTGGGCTTCCTGGGGCACAGTTCTGTGGCAGATGCATTATTTATGGCCTGTGTTCTATTGTGCAAAGCACTTCCCCACACAGAGCTCTGGGCTGCCTTTCCAAGCACACCCCTAAACTTCCTTTCCTTGAAGACCAAGAAACACATACACACTCACCCCTGAAGCAGGCCTGGAGATCCCTTAGCCTTCTCAAACACCATCCACACCGCAACACAGACAGACAACAGGCCAGGCCTAGAACCAGTATCGAAGGGGAAGGAGCCAGGAGACCACACAAGGGAATGAAAGCCATCATGCTCTTCAAGTTGGCTGGGCTCCCCTGAAGCCATGGACACACCTCACCAGGCCCTGCACATCCCTGGCTTGGACCCCATCCTCCTCCAGCCTCTCAAATTCTCATGCCATGTTTTCCACCTTGAGCCTCAGAGACCACTGGCACTGAGAATCCCCTGCAGATCTTGGGGTGTCCCAAGCACTGTTCCTAGAGGAATCCATCTTAAAGCTATTAGACAAAAGTCACAGATGACACAGGTAGAGAGGCTGTGTCCACTTGCCTGTGCAGATTCAGTGGGCCTCACCTGCCCCTCCCCAACACCACACACGCGAGCGCACACGCGCGCGCGCACACACACACACACACACACACACACACACACACACACACACTCCATCTCAACTCCTAAAGAGTCACACCGTGCTCTATCTCTGCAGTGGCTGCAGTCAGCCACCACATAGCTGCCCGTAGTCACGGGACAGCCTGCAATGGGGGGGCGACTGGAAAAGACACCCGGCGGGGGTGGGGTCATTCAGACTGCAGCCCCTTTCTTTATTTTAAATGTGGGGGAGAATTAGACACTGTAGAGCTCTTCAACGGCCCATCTAGCCCCACTTGTCTCTGTGTCCATGGGAGTTTTGTCTGTCGATCTTCCCAGATGAACTTAAGCAGACAGATGGCTCTGTGGGCACTCCCTCACCTCTCCCACTGCTAGGGCTCAGCCAGCTTCTTCCAGCTTTTGTCAGCCCAAGGCTGCGTCTGTGGCCAGGGCGTGGGCTCTGCTCCCTTCTGCAATGAACTAGCTAGTTTCCAAGGGAATTTAATTTTCAAAGGCAATGTAGATGCCATTACTTCACCATGACTAGAGCTAAGCTTACCCTGCTAACGAGAGCACCCACAAATCAAAACAGAAGCTCTCTCTGCATTCCAGGGGAGCAGCACCCGAAGCAGAGATTTAATGCACAAGACTAGATAGGATATGTAAGTGAGAGTCACACACCAGGGGGACTTTTGCAGTTCCCCTGCGATCACAGTCTGACCTAGTGAGCTGTCTCGGCTGTGTGCTCCTGTTTACATGGACAGCTCTCATCAGGAGGCCCCTCTGCTCCTGCATCATCCTCTCCTCAGCTCAGGGACACTACCCCTGCCCAGCCCCTGCCACCCCTGTTCTTCGGGGCTACCAATGGTTTCTCTCAGCACCTGCTGTCCCCGAGTACTTCCCTGGTCACAGCTAGTTCCTTTTCCTTCCCCTGTACTCAGCAGCCTTGGGAAGGGATGATCTGCTTCTTGCCACACATGGATTAATTCACCTGCAGAATGAGCACTTTCGGGCATTGATGATGACTGGACACCAGCAAGGGATCCACAGAGTCCTGTCTGATGTGAACTGGCTGTGAAGACAATTAGGTGAACTCAGAAATACAATAACAAAGTCCAAACTTGGATGGTTCCCGACAACCGGCAAAGTCTCTAGTGACAGGTCTCAGGGCTCCAGCCTCAGAAATGTCTGTGGTGAGGCAGAGGACACTGATTACTAATGATCCCATCGCAGGGATGATTATCACAGGGTTGGGTATATCCAAAAAGATACCTACAGTAGGCCTTACTGAGCAACACAGCACTCAACAGGGACAGATGGGAGTCAGACATAAGAGGAGGGGGAGGAGACTCCAGGAGAAGTTGTAGAAACAGGCTTGGGCTCAGTCACCTTTCAACTGGATAGGAGATAACAGAATGGTGTGGCTACCATTGGGTGCATTATCAGTAAGACAGCCAAAGCAAAAAGAGCAAGAGGCTCACTTGTCACATCAGATATCAGCTGAAATCTGAGCTCTATCTTGGGATCAGCATTCAATAGTGGAGACAGTGGTACTCTAGGTCAGGCATGGAAGGACAAAGCCAGCCAGGTATAGAAGACAGAGATGCCAGTCCCAAGGCATGGCTAAGGGACCCAGAGAGAAGGGGCGGAGTGTGAAGGTGACATGTGTGCCAGCTCCAGACACCTAAAAGGATTGTCCCCAGGAAGATAAAGAGCAGGGGAAAGATGCCAAGGACTTTCTCCTCTAATCCAATTAGGACAGTCTGCAGTCCACTGAAACAAACAGCCCCCACAGCAGACCCAGAGCAACGATCAGAAGGATGCCCCGTGCCCGCCACAGGCAGCCTTCCACCAGCCAGGGTCCTGGTCTGCGTGTCCCCACCTCAGCCAGCTTTCCACCACAGCCAGGCTACTAAACCCCCACAAACACAGGATGAAATAGCAGAAAAAACCAAGGTGAGTAAACAGATAAACAAATACAGTTGCCTACAGTCTATGTTTTTAAACAGTTGTTCAACTTCAGAGGCTCACACGTAAAGCATGAGAAGAAAGCCTGTGGGATGGCTGGGAGGGTAAAGGTGCTTGCCACCAAACCCGACAGCCTGAGTTTGATCCCGGGGACCCACAGAGTGGAAGGAAAGAACAGACTCCCACAAGTTGTCCTCTAACCTCCACATATACACCATGGTACATGCACACACACACACACACACACACACACACACACACACACACACAATATATATATATATATATATATATATATATATATATATATATATATATATATCACACACACACAATATATATATATATATATATGGTCAAAAAACAGAGCCCATGATTTTGCAAAATTTAAATGCTACCAGTCATTTTGAAAATAAAGAAAATTACATTACATTGATTGAATAATAGAGTTCAAAATAAATTATTCTCTATGGTTCTAATAAAACCACTGTTGGAAGATATAAAAATACAGAATATATGTGTATATATACATATGCAAACAAAAACATATTTTAAAGTATTAGTCAGTTCAAGCTAAGATATGCTGTCATAAGCAACAATCCCAAATTTTCAATGACTTAAGTCAATCAAACTTCATTTCCCCTGCCCCCGTGTGTTTACTGCAGAGCAGCTGAAGCTCTGTCCCAGGCCATCTTCATTCCAAGACCCAGCCAAGGGAGCAGGCCCCATCTCTGAGGGTAGAATGAAAATAAGCATGGCCGAGCCCTGGGGCACCTCCTGGGGGCTTCAGTTCAGAGAAGCTACATGCTACTTTGCTCCCCTTTCACTGGCCATGGCACGCCACACAGCCATGAATGACACCCTTTCACTGGCCATGGCAAGCCACACAGCCAGGGCTGACATCATGCAGGCAGCCCAGAAATTCTTACACAGAGCAAGGCAGTGGCTATTTTGAACAATAAGACGATCTATTTCATATGTGCAGACAACAGAGGAATAAGTAGAGAACTTCTTTCAACAGGTATGACGACACAGAGGAGAAAAAAATGCTGGAAGAACACAAAGACAGGATCTGTGATTCCCACAGAAGATTCCAGGAACAGATCCAAGCTGACCATGGTCATCTCAGAAAATTTCAAGGCGCTGTGAGAAGAGCTGAGATTAGGAATCAAGAGGACACGGCCACCCTAAGGAAGGGCTCCTGCTCGGAAACTGTTGCCGAGTTTCGCACTTTGAGGAGAGCCGAGCAGCCAGGACCTCACAGACAACCCATGAAGACATGAATTTGTGTCTTTAGATGACCACAGTGCCCTAACCCAGGGCAGATGTTCCAGTATGATCTTTTGAGCTGTCAGCTCTGATCACTTACGGCCCCAAAAGTGTAACGACTATAGTAACCCAGACCGCTGCAATGCTTCTGGGTACCGTGTGTCCTGTTGTGTCGTGTCGGGTCCGCCCCCACCCCACCCCACTCTCCACCCCACTCCACCCCCCTCCACCCCCCCTCCACCACTATCCCCCCCCCGCCCCCCCGCACGCCTCACTCACCTTCCTTCTCTTTATCTCCCTCCCCTGCCCTGCTCGTCCTTTTCCTCTTCTCCTTCCTCTTCCTCTTCCCTTCCTCTTCCTTGACCTCTTCCCCCCTCTGTCTCTTACCCTCACTGTCTGTCCCCCCCACACACCGTCTGTCACTCATAAATCTATACAGGTCTTTGTTCACTGATAGAGTATGGTAACTGTCCCTCTTCTTATGTGCAGATTTTCATGCAGAAAACTAAATCTCTACCTGGACATTGTAGTACACACCTATAATTACAGCCTTCAAGAAGTTGAGGCAGGAGAATCCTGAGTTTGAGGCCATCCTGGGCTATATAGTGATACCCTACCTCAAAAGCAACAAAAGAAAAAAAAAACTAAACTTCTCTGAGTTATTGGAGATGTTGTTAAATCATGCAAGTAATATATAACTACAAATAATCATATTAACTGGAAAATATAAATTATCAGGAAATAACAGGGAAAACAGATTGGCCAACATTGCAGGAAAATTCTCTAAGTTTCAAGTAAAAAAAAACAAAAAACAAAAAACAAAAAACACCTCCCCACTTAAAAGTCAGGTAGAGTGCTTGCCCAACACAAGTTGGGTTTAATCTCTACAATATAAAATTCCAATCCAATGTAGAGAATGTAGCTTCTGGCTGCACCCCTAATAACGCACGGGTGGTGTGCAAGCCAATATAGGTGGCAGGCATTGGGTGGGAACAGAGAAGAGAGAGAATGAAGCCGAGATGTAACGGAGAACAGAGTCCAGTAAGCAAAGTGGGGTGAGTGCAGGGGGTGACTCCAAATGACGGTCCAGAAGCCTCCTCCTGACACCCTCACCCGAGGTCTCCTGGCAGGCCCCTCCCTGGTGCCACTAGTGAGAACGAACGCCAATATCACCGGGTGGTCTTGCTCTCTGGACACTGGAGGGACACACGGGAGCACAGGCTGTGGTTTCTCATTAATAAGGTGGCATGTTTCCAACCTAAATCAGTCTCTTGTGAGTTTTGTTAGTGTGAGTGAGACACTATCCGGTCATGGAACAAGCAAGAGTCACCATGTGGAGTGGTCAGGTCAGTACCCACCTTTCCTGTCCTACAAGGTGCTATCTGCTACCTTAAACCAGGAGCGGAGGCACCGCCCACACAACTTCCTGCCACTCTGGAGCCAGCACGGCCATGCTTGGCCTACTAAGCTACACATTGTGGGTACTACTTCATGACAGCCTAGTCCAACCCTTACATCCTGCAGGTGCCTTGGACTCTTCAATGGTCCCTGGACTCCAGCAAAGCCTTCAGGAGGCCCCCTGGTCTCTGTGGGAACACCAACAGACACCAATAGTAGATGACATCGTAGAGGCTCAAGACGGGGACCAGAGAGAGCTATAACAGAACGGGTAAGTAAAGATGGGAACTGTTCCTCCTCCAAATCTGGGAAATATGGCAACCACACTTCCCTAGCATCTGGCTGCAAATGTGATAACCATGATGACAGACAGGACAGTGATGGAAACTGCCTCAGGGAGGCCCCACAGACAGCCTCGCTGATCACCAGCCTCAGGGTCCTGCTGAGCCACTCCAGAGCTGATAAGACAGACTTTCAGTGGCAGAAATGTTTCATGTTTTCTGCTTTGCCTTTAATTCTGAGCTAAACAAAAATCTGGCAGGTGGGAGGTGGAGCTACTGCCTGGGGGGGGGGGGGGTCCTGCTCTACTCAGCCCAGATATGTGCTCCTGGGATCTAAGAGATGGCCTGTGAGGAAGTTGCAAAGAGGGGTGGCTTATGAGCCCATTCCACAAGGACCCACACACCCAGCCATGTAAGAAGTGTCCTTCAGCCTGCCAGGCTCTGTGCCTAGGGGAAGTGGGATGAGTATTATCCCAACTTTGGCACTGGAAAACTGAGGTTCCAGCAAGTTCTGTGACTTGCAAAATAATCCAACTGAATCAAGCTTGAAGCCAACGCATCCGTGCCAAGGGTTCTTGCCAGTGGGGCTTGCTGGATCCCTGGAGGGCAAACAGGGCATAACAGACCTGCCAGCATGGGACAGGGTGGACACAACCTGTCCATTGGTGCTGAGAATGAGGTATGACGACCGCAGAGCCCCAAGCTTGGCACCAGGCATGTGTTCGGTAGCTGCCCTTCTCCAGATGACTGCAAATTCTGAAAAGGCGGGAACCTCATGGGTTCTGTTCACATGAGTCCCCAGTACCTGGAGTATGC
This sequence comes from Peromyscus eremicus, assembly GCF_949786415.1. NCBI lineage: Eukaryota > Metazoa > Chordata > Mammalia > Rodentia > Cricetidae > Peromyscus > Peromyscus eremicus. The sequence continues at coordinate 93,349,653 of NC_081425.1, read as the reverse complement.
CTTATACACTACCTAGCCAATGCTACCCATGTTCCTGCCCCAGGCCTCATATGACCAAGCCTGGGATACAGGACATTACCACAAACTTTCTTTTCCCAACCTCTAAACTGATCAGCAAGAAACACTTTCGAGTAGGCAGAAAAAGGGGGAAAGGCCTAAGGAAAGAGAAAGAAAAGGTAAAGAGAACCCACTGTCCACAAGGCCAGGTGCTACTAGGTGTGGAAAACCACGGCATGCCACCCCAAGGGTGCCTGGCTAGATGCTTTTGAGTGCTACACATGCATGCACACAGCAGCCCCCAGCATACAAGGATCCCACTTCCCATTGAAAACCCTGAAGGTCATAGACAGCTGGCTTGCCCTCACCATATCTCAGGGCGAGGCTCCCGGGGCAGTTTGACTCTGAATCCAACACTGGGCCCTCTCCATCCCAGCATAATAACCTCCCTGGTCCCCACAAGCACCTTCTGCCAGGACTTGGAGGGCAGAGAGACAGGAGGTGGAGTTGTACCTATGGCTCCACCCCCATGTCTGGCAGCTGTTGGCACTGCTGGAGCTGCTGTGGTCTGTCACTCATCCTCCACATTATCTGCTCCCTACCAGGGCTCCCATTCGCTGAGAACAGACTGCTATCAGTGAAGTTAAAAACCGCCCAGCGCTACCCACAATGCTAAACTGCCTTTCCACGTGCCCTAATTCCAACCTCAGTGGACACACGGTTTGCACCACTACAGGTGTGCATTCCTTGTCCCTAGAGGCCTGGGCGACAGAGCCAGGAACAGGCTGCAGGCAGGAAGCCGGTGTTCCCAGGCCCACAGCTCCCTCCCCCTGGCCGCCAGCGCAGCATAGGGGGAGTTTGTGGGAATGCCGGCCCCTTCGCTGAGAGGGAGCCGATTTATGCTAGAGAAAACATCTTTGTTCTGAGGGTGAAGGGGAGCCATTTCCAACAATTTCATGCTCTGTTCGCGGGCCCGGTGCTGGGGTGGCAGCGAGAGGCTTGTTCTACAAGGCTGAGCCACACATAATGAGGCTTCTCACTGCCGCGCTCCGCCACCGTGCCAAAACCCAGGACGGTTATTTATCCATTAATCTGACATTCCACTCCCTGCATTTTATCTGCTTAAATAAATTTGGTGGTTAGTGTGTGTGCCTAGGAGAGAAACTCCTGCATTCAATTCCTATGCATCCGTGCAGACCATGCTTACCCCTGTAAACTCCACTGGGCCTCAGCGGTCCCAGCTGGGAGGATGAAGGCTGTGAGGAAGAGGGGTTTGCAGTCTCCAGAGAATGACTCTGGGGTCCCTGAGTCATGAGCTCCTATCCAGTGGTCTTTCTTTTACTCAGTAAAAGAAGCCACTTTTTTTTTTATTTTTTTCTTTCTGCAGTCTCCGGGATCCCCCAGCCTGAGCTCACACAGAACCAATGAGTTCCTAGCTCTCACAGTTTGGGCTAGAATCCTGGCTGTGTGACCCGGCCTCATCACTTCCCCCTCTCCCTGCCTGGTTTTCCCAACTTCTCTCCCAGAGCCACTTTAGAAATTAAGAGAAATCTGTCAGGTGCTTAGAACAGTGCCTAGCACACAGCAAGTCTCAGGAAGAGCTGATCTGCAAACACTGACTAGTGTTTATGAGCAGGCTTTAAGCATGGAGACAGGCTAGCCCACTGAGTCTCCCTTGTCCCACCCCACCCCCCTGCACTCTGTTGAGAAGGTATCACAAGGCATGCCATTTGAACAGAGTCCCACGGATTGAAAATGCCTGGCTCTCGTGCTTACAGAGGATCCAGATAAAAATGAGAGAGGGGAAGGGACTTGTCTAAGAACCCAGCAAGTTCACAGCAGCTGGGAGCAGAATCCAGGCCTCCTCCTTCCAGCAGGGGTTCAAAGCTTCTGTGTGGGTGGTGGTGTTTCCCTGTGACCTTGGATGCTCATACAACTAAACTCTCCACCTAATGCCCAGGCTGAGCCATGGCAGACTGGTGGTCACCTGCCTCTCCCATCCCAGCGGCTGTGTCACTGTGGAGCGAGGAGGCCAACCCCAGGAGCAGGTAAAAAAGCCTTGGCCCTTGGCCTTGGATGCCCTCCACTGCAGTCTGACTACCCTCCCCCCCGACTCGCCCGTCCTTCATTATCATCACATCTTCTGGTTCTCTGCAACATCTCCGTGGCCTGGAAACTGAACAGAACCCAGCCTGCCCTCTCTGGGCCACGGGTGCCCCCCACACCTTGTCCCACTTCCTCCCAGGGTTGGAGTCTGCAACCTGCCCCCCTAAGCTGAAAACCAGCTCAGAGCTGGGAGACACCTAATCTCTTCTGCCCGCTCCCCCACCACACTACCACACAGCCCTGGATGGAGGTCCTCTGGATGCAGCTTCGTTCCATGGCGACCCGACCTAAGCTCACCACACCGCTGTGGAGTCTATCTCCAGCCATGCCTTTTCCCTAGCCACTCCACCTTCAGGGCCAGACTTCCAGGGTCTTCCCCCTCTCAGGAAAGCGATGCCCCATGCTGACTTTGAAGGCCAGGTGGACGGTGGACATGAAGTAGTGAGTCTGTAACCAGAGAGGAGTCAGCCGCGCGTCCCTCGCAGGAGCCACTCTGCCCAGGCAGCTGCAGGCCCAGCCCCTGCCTCCTTCAGAGCAACAGAGAGGCAGGCACTCGGGCAGACAGACGCCCAACACAGAGACCTCCTAACGCCTGGTTGCAGCACACAGCCCTGTCTTCCTTGGCCCCACAGACGAGGAAGCCTCTTCAGGCAGCCCCTGAAGCCAACCGCAGTCTGCTGACCAGAAGCTCCAGGGGGAAAGGGCTGCTTCTTGGCCACCCTCAGGAATCCCCTGAACGGTGCCATCCTTCACAGAAGCCTGGGACCTGCGCTTGCCTGGCCCTTTTCTTTTACTAGCTAGTTAAATAAATAACTAAAGTAGCATGAACAGGAAGAGGTTGCCCTGGCTACACACTAGGGGCAGCCTTAGGCTGCTCATCAATCCTGCCCAGGCAGCCTGGCCCAGGCCTTCAGTCTGAATGGCCACCCTGCCCAGCTTCCTTCATAAGAGTACTCCTTAAATCTGGTTCCATCTTTAAAAAATCTTCACTCCTCTCCCCTCCACTTCCATGGCATTATCTACACCTCCTCTTTCCCTCCCTCCCCCTCCCTTCCTCTCTCCCTCCTTCTGGACCCCTGGGAAAGCAACCCACATCCTAGATCATACGAGGTCCCAGTCATTTCAACTGCACCTGTTCCCAATCGTCTGGGCCAGGCACTGAGTCACAGGACTGAAAAGCCAAGAGTGAGAGACAGCTTCCATTCTGAAGATGAGAAAGCTGAGGCTAACCCACATAGACTTGCAGTTTCTAAGTGGCCTGGCGTGGATTTGAACTCAGATGCGTCAGAATCCAGAGGCCCAAGTTTTACTCCCAGCCCCGCCATCTCACCCACAGATCTGCTCTTTCCCTCTCGTGACCATTTGGAGGGTCGGATATGAAGTCCGGCTCCTCCAGGTCCGTGGAGGAGGAAGCAGAGTGCTGGGCTCACACACATGATACAGCTTCCGAGCAGCCGTAGCCACGGCCCGTAACTTTTCCACTGCGCCCGCGGGCCCGCCAGTACCCTTCAGCCCTTTCACCTATCAGCGGTCTGTCCTCCTTCAGCCCCTGAGCTTCACCTGTCTAGCAAGGAGGAAGTCAGCATTTCCCAGCAGTAAAAAGCTGCTCCTGATTGGACATCACATGAATCAATCTGGTCCAACAGTTAATTTCCATTTTGCACCTTTCCTGGTGACAATGGCAAGTAATGACTCTGAAGATCTGACAAGTCACCGATCTTCAGTCCAGCATCCCCAACCCCTCAGCTTGCTTAGCTCTTGAATTCTGTGTCATGTGACTTACCTCTCCTAGCACCAGCCCTCAGAGATTCCTCTTGCCCAGGGACCCACTTGCAGAGTTGGCCCAAGCTGCCCAGTGGGGCACCAAGAAAAGAAATAGGTCCCCACAGAGCACAAGCCTGAAGGTGTCCTGCTGGGACTATCACTGATGGCCTCTCCTATCTCCTCATCCATGATCTTTACCAAACACCACCACAGCTGCCTCCCAAACACACCTGTGACCCTGGCTATGATCCAGGGCTTGCCAACAAGGCCCAATGCACAGCACCAAAAATCTCATCACAACAGTCCCAAGAATGGCCCTCTAATTGTGCCCAACCCTATAAAAAAACATTCATACACATAACAGACATCCCTGGCCCACTAGAGAGAGAGAGAGGGAGAGGGAGAGAGAGAGAGAGAAGAGGTCAATAACCCCAAACCACCCTACTGGCCCCTAAATTCTAAATGTGGAGAAGGTCCACTTGTCCTCTCACTATAGTTCCCCTAGAGGTCCCACAGCCACCAGAGCCAGCTTCCACTGCCTCAGCAAAACTTTAGAGCCTCTGCACCCTCAGGTTCATAGCAGGCTAGAACTCAGGTTCACAAGGTTGCTCCACACTCACCCCTCCCAGCTGGGACGTGGGACTCCTCCTCTACCCCTGTACTTCCCTCGAGCCCTGCAGGGTCCCTATGTTCAAGAGCAATGGTACATAAATCACTGTCTCTGTGTGATGACACAGTGACAACCAGTCCTCATCTGGGCACTGTGCCACACCCATTTCAACTTTACACCAAGGGAGCATGGCTTCCGGCCACCAGAACAGTGCTGGGCACACAGCAGACAGCCGCAAATGTGTGGTGCACAATAAGCACATGCAGGGGCCTCCCACCTAGCGCCTCACGGGATAGCTTGGCCTCTCAAGTGGGTGTCATTATCCCAATTTCAGGCTCAACAAAGATGGCTCCAAGAAGCAGATCAAAGGCCTGAAGTCACGACAACATCCACAGGCAGGGCTGTAGTCAAACCAAACCCTGCTGGAGCCTGAGGCTCGACCGCCTGGGATCCTCCTGGACTCAGCACATGGGTCCTGATAGGTCAGCCAAGTGTGCTGTCCTGTGGGCAGCACTGGACTCCTGACTCGGTGCTGTTAAGTGCCATCTCTCTGAGACACCAAACTGCAGCTCTGGGGATACGGGCTGCTGCCTACATCTCCCTGGCAACCCAAGAGCTTTTGTTCACCAAGAATGGAGCTGATTCATCCCCCTAGGGTGAACAGCAGGGGCTGCCGGCAGGGGAGCCGGGTTTAGCTGTGCCTGCAGCCAGGAGACTTGGGGATGGGGGTTTTGCCTGACAGGTAGTTCCTAACACCAGCCACACCCACCAGCCAGAACTCTACAGCAGGCCATGGCTTAGCTGGAGGACAGCAAGAGAGACAAAGGGATGTGACATTCTGCCCGTGGGGAAGAAAGCCTTACTCTCCCTCCCACCCTTCCTAGCACCCTCCTTCCTGATACAGGCCCACAGGTCCCCAGGGCTGAAGACACACAAGCCATTTGTAAGCCCCCAGCAGCTGCTCTGGGTCTCTGTGCCTGTACACATCTGTTCCCCAGACAGCAGCATCCCCTCCCTCCTTTCTTGTTGCTCACTGGGGATTTCTCATCTTTGAGCTGGAACTGCGGAGGGCAGTGGGGGGCGGGAGAGGGGGTGGAGGGGGCCTCTGCAATTCTCCTCAGGCAGAATGAGTCACTGCTCTGGTGCAGTCCCACAGCCCTGCTCTTGCTGTGTCACACACAGTCCAATCATGCGGAGGTACCCCCTCTGGTATTATGACTGTCCCTCCATCAGACAGTGAGCTCCGGGAGAAGTAGGCAGGGACCGTCTCCACTGTACAGTCCCAACTCCCTCACACTGGGCCACACATAAAGCCCTGAAAGCCATCGCTGACAGGAAAGCTCAGTGTTCATTGATACTGCTACCGGCACCCGGGCCCAAAGGACTCCCTCAAGGCCACTGAGACAGGCCTGGCAGGTAACCTGTACTGGCCGGTGTTGTGGAAGCAGCTAGGATGCCATTTGTTGTAAACAGGAGTGTCAGAGCTAATGTTTGCTCTGCAGCTCTATCCCCCTCCGAGCAGCAGCAGCACCAGGATTCCAACAGTAGCTGCGCATCACCTCTTTCTAGAGTGAGAAGATGCCTGTAATGTGCAGACCACATGACCAACAGCCTCTGGGAGACATGCAGCCCAAGCAAGAAATCTCAGCACAGCAGGTTGGCTGTTACTCCAACATGGGCCAACCTACACCAGCATTGAGAGGACACAGCTCACAGCAGCCAGGCCTGCACAGAGGTCAGGGATCAACTGGAAGACACCAGCACCCCTGCTGGCTTCCACATGGGGCTAGTGACAAACTCTAAAAAGATAAGAAAATATAACGGTGCATGTTAGAAATATCAGGGTTTGCAGAAAACATGGGTTTAAATTCAAGCTAAGTTACATCCAACTTGGACAAGTCCCTGCACTAGTGTGGACGGCAGCTTCCAGAACTGAAAATGAGCACTTGCAAGGGCATTACTAGATCAATGGCTCACAACACTTGAAACTGGGGACTGCCCACTGCTGGAAGTTGTTTGAACTTTTCACTTCCTCCAAGATATCTGGAAGGTTGGAACAGGCAGAGCCCTGATGAACAGACTCAATTGATAGCATCCGTCATGCTCCTGATGGACCATGCAGAAACCCAGTCATACACACACCTCATCATACATAGACACACACAAACACAGATATACACACACATATGGGGGGGGTATTCTTGGCTCCTTTAGGACCGTGACACCTTGACTGCACTAAACCTTGTTCACTATAAATCCTCCTGTCCTCACACCTGCTGGGAGAGAAGAACCCACACCCTTTCTCCTCAGCCAACACTAGACACTAGTGGCTTTCTCCTCGTTGTTGAGATCAGGCTGTGCCCTACACACACACACACACACACACACACACACACACACACACACACACACACACCTCACATACAACATAAAAGCAGAAGGACTATCTCAAAAGAGAGATTTTACAGTTGGGGGAACAGGGTGAGTATGAGAAAAGTCCAGTGTCATATGTAGGAAAATAGAGTGAAACCCATTGTTTGATTTTGTATGTTAACTAAAGCATACTAATTAACCAGTTAATCAATTAGAAAAGAGTTTCTGTCATCACAAAGGAAGACCAAAGGGGAGGATCGGGAAAAGTGCCTGGGTTAAAGATTGGCAGTAAGACCTTAGGGAAGCCAAGGTGGTCATTATTGGGCAGAGCAAAAAAGAAACGCACCCAGAGAGAGACCTGGTCATTTTTAGAAGGTCCCATTCAAGTCTGCTGCAGGGTTAGGAGAAATCCAAATCCAGAGTGTTAATAATCTAAAGCATCTGAAGGACAGCTAACGTGATGGCTCCACAGTGGAGGGGCTTGCTCCCCAACCTGGAACCCAGATGGTGAAGAGAGGGAACTCATTCCTGGAGCTTGTCCTCTTGCCTCCAAATCTGTGGTATGGTACACATTCACGCATGCACACAAAGAAGTAAATATAAAATGCTTTTTAAAAATATTTGAGGGGCTGGCATCTGGCACTCACACAGGGCACAGAACAGTGTCAGTTTCCAGCCAGACTGAGGAACCTCTCAGTTCCCAGGCTATTAGCTAGATGGAGCACACAGAGAGATCATGCCTCTGCAGCAACTCTACTTCCTGACAAAGAGTGAACGCAAGACACAAAGGCCTAACTGTTCCCAGGTAAGCATGGCCCAGAATAAAGCTGGAGTACTTCTAGGAATACGGAGGTGTCTGTCTCGTTGTCGAGAATCCAGTCAAAGCCACTTGGCATGTTAAGAATCAGGAGAAGTATTATCCATAGGAAGGGAAAATCTAGCAGAGTTGAACTGACATCTACACAGATGTCAGAACTGGCAGCTAAGCCTATTAAAGCAGCCTTTACACCATGTCCTGTGCTGCAGATTGAGGCAACAACATGAGATTTTAAAAGAAGATGAAAGGCCAGCTGCAACACATGAAAATGAGAATGTGTGAGACAAGAGTGTCAGGGTAGACCAGGCAGAAAGGAAAATTCACAAACTTGAACACATGGGAAAAGAAACTGCCCAAAATGAAACAGTTCTTAAAAAGATGGGGCGGGGGGGTATAATAGTAGTGAACCCAGGGATAATTCCAGTACCCCAACATCTACGTAACTAGAAACACAGTGAAAGGGGGTGAAAAAAGAGGGAAATACTTAAAGAAATAATGTATTAAAAGTTGCAAATTAGATCAACACTGTAAACACACAGATCCTAAGATCTCAAGAAACTTCACCCAGAAGAAACACGAGAAGCACATCACAAGATAAAGGCAAACATCTTAAAGGCAGCCAGAGACTTAAACCAGGCTGTGTTCAAAAGAAAGAAGATAAGAAGCATAGCAAATTCCTCACCAGAGATGAAAAAAATGCAAAAGAAAGAGAATGAAGCAACGTCTTCAAGGGTGCCACAAGAGAAAAAAGTATCAACCAAGATTTTAGACTCAGTGACAGTATCTCTTCAAAACGAAGGTGGAACAAAATGGCAGTGCAGCCAGCCTCAAGAGTTCCTCTCCAAACATTTTTAAAGCAAAGAAGAAACTGCCAAAGCCAAACTTTGTAGGAATTCTGAAACACTACCAAAGGTCTGCAGACACCACAAAAGCACCTGTTATGGTTTGGAAGCTGAGTGTTCCCCGCCAAGGCCATGTGTGAAGGTTTGGTCACCAGCCTGTGGTTCTACTGACAGGTGGTAGAGCCTTGAGGAGGTGGTAGAGCCTTGAGGAGATGATAGTGCCTTGAGGTGGTAGAGCCTTGAGGAGGTGGTAGAGCCTTGAGGAGATGATAGTGCCTTGAGGTGGAAGAGCCTTTGAGGAGGTAGTAGAGCCTTGAGGAGATGGTAGGACCTTGAGGAGACGGTAGAGCTTTGAGGAGGTGGTAGGGCCTTGAGAAGGTGGTAGGGTCTTGAGGAGGTGGTAGAGCCTTGAGGAGGTGGTAGGGCCTTGAGGAGATGGTAGGGTCTTGAGGAGGTGGTAGAGCCTTGAGGAGATGACAGTGCCTTGAGGAGGTGGTAGGGCCTTGAGGAGATGATAGTGCCTTGAGGAGGTGGTAGGGCCTTGAGGAGACGGTAGAGTTTTGAGGAGGTGGTAGGGCCTTGAGAAGGTGGTAGGGTCTTGAGGAGGTGGTAGAGCCTTGAGAAGGTGGTAGGGTCTTGAGGAGGTGGTAGAGCCTTGAGAAGGTGGTAGGGTCTTGAGGAGGTGGTAGAGCCTTGAGGAGGTGGTAGGGCCTTGAGGAGATGGTAGGGTCTTGAGGAGGTGGTAGAGCCTTGAGGAGATGGTAGGGCCTTGAGGAGGTGGTAGAGCCTTGAGGAGGTGATAGTGCCTTGAGGAGGTGGTAGGGCCTTGAGAAGGTGGTAGAGCCTTGAGGAGATGACAGTGCCTTGAGGAGGTGGTAGAGCCTTGAGGAGAAGTGCCTTCAGGAGGTGGGACTTACTTAGTGTGTGTTAGGTCATTGCTGGGGTCACTGGAGGGGATATGGGGATTATGGCCCCTGCTTCTTTGCGGCTTCCTCCCAATGCACCTCCACCACGATGCACCGCTCCCCATAGTCCCAAAAGTTATTGGGTCAATAATCATAAACTGAACCCTCTGAAACCATGAGAAAAATAAATCCTTCTGCCTTATAAGTTGATTTTTCTCAGGAATTTTGACACAGTCATAGAATGATAATACAACAGTTAATCAAGAAAGGAACAATTTTTAAATACTAGGAAATCACTATAACACTTTTTACTCACTTTTGATCTCTCTGGCTCCTGCCACCAGCACTGTGATGTCTTCAAGTAGTGACATCCTGGGCCAGGTGTGGGGGCACACACCCTTAATTCCAGCACTCAGAAGACAGAGGTAGGCAGATCTCTGTGAATTGGAAGACAGCCTCTATATAGAGAGTTCCAGGACAGCCAAAGCTATATAAAGAGACTCTGTCTCCAAAACCAAGAAAGGAAAACAATAGCGACACCCTATGTATGTTTTGTGAGACACGCATCCCTATTCTAGAGTGAGCAGAGACTGAAGGAGCAGGGGGTCATAAGTCCATCCTGGACTGCATAGTGATAAATTGTCATGAACAAAAAACTGTCTGTTACTGTCTACCTGAGGGCTACCCTGGAATTTAGATGGAGCAAGCATCCCTGGAAACAGTGCAAGAAAACTAACTCATACATACCTGGACAGAAGAACTGGGTGCAATGTAAACTTCCTGAGGCCTGGGAAGAAAGTTGGGCAAGCATCACTGAGGAACTGGGATACTCAAAACCATCCACTTGTGCTAGGGAACTCAGAAATCAAAGTTTGGCATGAGGTCTAACGCATGGCCAGAAACTATCGGAGAAGACCCTGAGCTTTCAACCATGGCTGATCCCTGGGCTCAGTGAAGCTGGAAGTGTTGAGGAGGTTCCCAACAGAGTCAAGCTGCAAAGACTGGAAGAGATTTGGGGCTCTATTTTGTTTTCCTTATTACTATTATTTGTTGTTGTTGCTTTTAGTTCATGACATTCAAGGAAGTATCTTTCAGAACATTAGCTGAACACAAGCTAAATGAATACCAACTTCAGTGACCAGACAAGAGAATGGATCGTAGTCTTTACAACAACAACAACGTTTGGGGGCCGGTGAGATTGTTCAGCTGGTAAAGTTGCTGGTAAACTAGATTTGATTGCCAGAACCCATATAAAGGTGGAAGAAGGGAACCAACTCCACATGTACACCATAATATGCACATGCATGTGCACACACACACACACACACATGCAAATAACACACATACACAGAGAATTTTAAATTTAGCAGGGTGCTCCAACAGAATGCCATCAACCAAGTAGCTTGAGTAACAAAAATATATTGTCTCAGAGATGTAAGAATAGCAGTTTAAGTGGAGATGTTAGCTGGGCTTGTTTCTTCTAGGAACCACAGAGTTCTATTACGGGACCCTCTGTGGCTCATAAGCAGTCATCTTTCCCTGACTTTATGCTATGCTTTCTCACAAGGAGAGGAGGGGGCAGAGGAGGACTCAAGCACCCTGGGCCCAGGGCTTTTACTCTGCTCAGATTATGACATGTAGAAGGGACCAAAGCATATCCCATTGTCGAGCTGGAGGGGAGCTGAGCAGAGTTCAATGGGACAGGCTTACTAAGAAGGAAAGTGGTTCAGGAGATGCTATGGCTTTACAATTTGCCTATGTGGCACACCACACACACACCACACACCACACACCACACACCACACACACACACACACACACACACACACACACACACACACCTTTCAGACACCTGCCTTCATACTTACCTGTCTCTGCCTACATCTGCCCTTTCACATACACTTGCACATACAACTGCTCCCACACACCTGCACCCACATACACACATTTGCTCACACAAAATACAGAGACCTACCCTCACACACATGCCTATATACATACACCTGTCCTCACAGAAAAGTCCATGTGTATGTGTGCACACATTGGTGCATACAATGGCATGCTTACATCTGTATCTGCACATGGAGCCCACCCCATCTGATCACTGCCACATCTCCCATTCTAGATAGAGGACCTACCGGGAGCTTAGCCACCTCCCATGAGGCTCTGCTTCACTGAAGCTAACAGGAATATGGGAGTTCTGTCTCCAAGCTAAGGAGACTGGAGATGCTCCTCTGCACAAACTGGAGCACCTGCTCACAAAACAGCACCCACTGTCACCACTGCTGAGTTAGAGTAGTCTTGGCAATGCGGAGCCAGCCTGTCTTCTGCCAGCTCCCAGACAGAGGCCCAAAAGGCCTCCAAGCGCCATCCCACATCAAGGCCCATTCAGAGGAAGCACATGTGACAAGCACATGGCCCCTTGCTCATGGGCTCTAAGCATAGCAGTCAGGGTAGGGAGAAAGGCCAAGTGAGTGCCCAGCCAGGGCAGACCCTGAGGGAAGTCAGGATGGCAGCTGCTGCCAGGTGCCCACACGCTGGGTCAGCATCTAAAGGCAGGCCATAGATGACATCACAGGGAGGCGGTGGATACGAGATGGCAAAGAAGGCCCAGACAGGCAGGAGTCGATGGGGAAGGAAAGGGCCCGTGGTCACTTGGCCTTAGCTCTCCCCATACCTGCAGTGTAGGTGGCACAGGCTCAGAACCTATTGTGACATGGTGGCAATGCAGTGCAACAGTGCCCTGCTTGTAAATGCTTCAAGGTCTCAGGTTGCTCAGATGGCTTTAGAGACCACCCGTCAGCATCAGCAGTCCTCCCTCTGTGGAGACTTGGAGGCCGGAGAAGAAAGCAGCAGTGTACTCCCGGTGGTCAAAGGCCTTTGCCTCTGTTCCTCCCTAGGCCAAGGGGAACGTCCAGGATGCCCCTAGTTCACCCCACCCACCCGCCCCACACCAGCAATGAGAGACTCTACAACCTAACGAGGCCCCGCTTTGCTAAAGCAAGGCGCTGCTGACCTCAGCTAACAAGAGTGGCTCAAAGCTCACAACATGCAGGCCAGACACCATCTTGCTCTGCCTGTCTCCAGCTGCCAGCAGGGGAGTTCCTGGATGGCATACCCTGGATCACCATGCATGTGATGTTCACAGTGAACCCCTGTGGTGACATGCTTCCCTAAACTCAATGTGACATCCTTAATGACCCACAAAGGGATGCAGCCAGGAGACTTGAGCCACTGCGTGTCACAAAACAAAGGGGTCAGCTTCTGATCGACAGGCCACCTAAGTAACCAGATCCAGACCCCTCAGACATGACCAACGACACATGAAACCTGTGCCATGTCATCTGTAGGTCAGGCTGAGGGTAAGCCAGAGGGTAGTCAGCACAGATGGGCAGCATGGCATGGCCTCAGCCGGCTTAACAGAGACCAATGCCGCCCACACACTTGGCCTTCCGTCAGAGTGATCGTGTATCAACTACACCTGCTCAGTGGTTCCGGAGTACCAGGCTCCATTCTGAGCTAAGCTGGTAAAGCAGTAGGTGTAGGTGTTGGTGAAAGGTAGATTAGATATAGCCATAGGTACAGATGATGTGTAGGTATAGGAATAGGTATGAGGGAGATGTAGAAATAGATATAAGTATAGCTGTTAGAATGGGTGTAGGTACAGATGAGATATAGATATAAGCATGAGTATAAATATAGATGTAAGGTATGGCTTAGGGATGGATCTAGCTAAATAAATAATAGGAAGGCAGGTGCCTAGATAAGGTATGGGAATATAGAGGTATATATACAGTCACCCAGTGAGGAAACAGATATTTTAAGTATAGATACAGGCTCCTCTTGGATCTTACCACAAGCCTACAGGGTAGAGAGATTTATTCCCCTCCATAACAGGAAAAAAAGTATGAAGAAGAGCCTGGACCATCAGCCCGAAGCAGCCTAGAAATCAGGCCCTAATCAAAGATTTGGAAATGATGCCATGGGGAGTAACCAGCATCCTCCAGTTCAGGTGGCTGTGGCTATAAATGAGGCGGATGCCATGAGTCCAGCAGCGGAAGAAGACTCCAGGTTCCGGTATGTTTTCCTTGCTCGTTTTTGTCACTAAAACTAGGGAAAACATCATAGGCTTCAGACACTTCCTCCACACTTTCTCCTGTGAGTGAGGCCAGGGGAATGTAGGTGAGAATTCGACGCAGTCCCTCCAGGAAGAGCTTCTCCAGGGAAGACAGGCTCACCCCTCAGCATGTGGTTGAGATCCCGGCGGCACTGGGTCACATAGAGGCAGAGTGGAACCAAAACCACAACCTGCCAGGCACCGGGACCCTGCCAGGTACTGGCCCTGGGCATGAGAGACTTAACCACTTCTAAACCTCTGGCCCCTCTGAAATGTGACTATAACAATGATAGCTGCCCTTGAGGAGAACCTAATGATCTTCACGCAGGCACTGACACTTGCCACTGGGCTTGGGGAGGGACTGAGGGACACACATAGGGCAGAAACTAGGGCTTTCAGTCATCAACGGGGATTTAGCCTCCATTGCTTGGGCTCTGGCCAGGTCCCAGGCCCCAGGACACAGATATGGCCATGTGATGCTTATTCCTGCAAGCCATGCTATTGGGACTCTTGGGAGCCCCAGGGGCTGGTAGGGAAGACAGATACCTGACTTCTGGCTGTGCTATGAGGGCATAAAAGAAAGTGACAGTGACCACTCCTTCCGGGGGCCAGAAGGCTACACAGTGGAGGACTTAAAAAGCTGGAAAGATGAGATCCAGAAGGATGCAAGAAGAAAGTCTAGGGGTATGGAAGTTGCTGGAGGGGCTGAGCGTGGGAGGCTCCATGGGGCATGTGGTAGATGTAAAAATGGGAAAGAAAGATCCAGGGAAAAGAGGACTTGACATATGAAAAACATAAGTGACAATGGTCAACTCATCTCCCACCATTTCTCTGAAGGTCTGGACACTCCTCTGGGTCAAGTCATTGATAATCTCATGTCAAATTGAGAGTTGGGGGCTACCCCAAACAAAGGGCGATCAGGTGAAAGCCTTGTGCCTGGCCCCAGGAACTTACCACTCAATTTATAGGGGCTGCTACAGCTGCTTTACCAAGTACCTTTAGGACAGAGAGGAAAAGGGAAAGGGACCCCTGGCTGCTTGCCACAAGTGCCAGAACCAAGAAGAACTGTGTATGAGTTTGGGCTCCTTGCTTCCTGCCAACTATGGCCAGCTGGACTAGCAGGCTACAGAAGACAGCTGGCCAACCCCTCCTCAGAGCCCTGGTTTGCACACAACAGCCTGGCTGTATCTGGTGTCTGCCATGACTTTCTAGCATCACCCGACGCTTTAACAGCTTAGCTTTCCCGAACTGGATGGCATCTCAGTAGTCAGTTTAACGCTGAGCTGTGTGCTTTCAGCTCTGAGCTTGTACCGTCCTCAGATTTTCTCAGGTCTCCTAGCCATGCAAGCTGAAGGTGGCTACAATGAGGACCCACAGATGACATGCCCACAAACCCCAGACAATCCTCCTTCATCAATAATGGTCGCCTCCTCCTCTTCCATCTCACATGGCGGCAGCTCAGCCCCGCAACTTTCTGCCTCCACCAAAAGTGCCCATCTCTGAGTCATTCTATCACCTCCTCTAGAAAAAGGCACCTGTGGCTGTGCTCACCGCAGCCCAAAGATGCTCTGCCAAAGGCCAAGCCATATGGCAGAATCTAAGTATGTGCTCAAAAGTAAGGGCAGGGATCCTTACCACTCACCACTGATGCACCTGCTTGCCAATCCACAGCCAAGTTCTGTGGCAAATGCCAAGAGACTGCCAAGAGACTCCCACGTCTCCTGCAAAGTTACTCCCTCAACAAGAACAGCCACTGGGAAAGAGCTCGGGAAGCTGAAGAGAGGCCAGTTTTCCAGGTCGACATTACAAGGCTCACAATAGCTCTGTCATCTGTATTGCACACAAATGTACAGGATTCCTCTTGCAATGTGCACTTAAAGACATTAATGCTGCGTCCACAGGCAAGACAAAGCGTTCTTGCTATTATTCTAGAATGTGTTCAACATCCACACTAAAACGTTGGTCTTCAATTGACTCAAACAAAATGGAACTTTATGGAAGCCAAAAAGTCCTGTTGAACTACCACAGGCCCTCCTGCGTGCTTCTGGAAGAAGAGCAACTTAACTATGTTAGAGTCTCTGAAACATGGTACCTCAGTCATCAGGCTCCTGCTCACACTTCACCATAACCATTACCCCCCAAACCCCAAACAGCAAGGCACAAACTTCCAGATAAAGAAGCTCCATCTAGCAGTGGGTATCCATAATTTCCCTCGAGTGTATGGCCAAGGCCTTCCCTAGGAACAGCTAGCAACTGAGCCCAGCCTCATGGGCACAACAGGCATTGCAGGACCACTACTCTGAGAGAATGCAAGCAAGCAAAGCTACATCTCCCAGAACTCAGCTACTTCCTGCTCAGCAGTGAGACTCCCTCATCTGTGTCTGCCCAAGCTTTAGTGTGGACAATGGTCTATGTAGAGACCACTGTTCCACCTCCCACAGCTCTTACTCTAAGAGTCTACCTGAACCAAAATGCATAGCTTGAGGAATGGGTTCAGGAGACTTCTGTCATTCAAGGTCAAGAGGATAACTGGTGACTCCCCACAGTGATGCCTGGGGAAAACGCAGGGGGCCCACAGGGTCCTCATCTCTGAAGACCAAGCAATATCTCCAGCCCAGGAGCATCAGCCAGTCATAAGAAACAGACAGGAAGTTCCATGGGACAGTATTATCACTTATATCACCTTCCTAGTTGTCAATTATTAATATCAGAGCATCAGTGAGCTGGACCATCCACAGGTTTCACTTGCTTCCTTAGCAGGTCAGCACAGGCCATTTTCACTCTACTTCCTCAGGCCTCCGATGACACATCCCATGGCCTGCCCACTCTCCTGATGGCTGCTGGTTTCATCTTTTAAAATGGTTCTGATCGTTCCAGTTCCCTACTTCCCAAGCCACACTCTCTCTAGCCTACCCTCTCCCCCACCTCACTTCCTTCTGCATAGTCTCCTGTCTGCCTACCTCAAATCCACTGGGCACTGCCCTCCAGAGGAGGCCCAGTCCAACTGAAACATCCCACACACCATGACTGACTCAGGGATGAGCTGGTGACCCACCCTGGCCCCAACAGTGTCACTGAGCTTTGCTGGAGTTTCCCAGGGAGGGACCCTCACTCATGCTAAGACCAGACACCAAAGAGCAGAAGAGATGGAGGTCACTATTGATAGTTATGATAAACGGCCTCGTGGAAAGGTCACAATCACGACAGAACCCAGTGCTAGTTTTAGAGCTTTATGAGGAGGGAAAGGGGGGAAGAGAAAAAGAGGAGCCAGGCCTGGGGGGAGGGAGCAGAGTGGAGAGCAGAGAGGGAACAGAGACAGAACACAGAGAGAGGGTGGGGGTCCGCGTCAGGCTTTTTTAATGCAGGTACATAGTCGCCAGCGCCCGCTGATGATGTAAGACACAAGACCCCAAGCTGCGCAGGTGCCAGAGTGAGGGCAGGAGCCTAACATCTATGGTCATGTTTGTCACCAGGCAGGAAAAGCATTCCTCTGGGGGAAGCAGACTGAGGAGAGAAGGGAAGAATAACACAGAAGGAACCAGAGAGAGAAAACAGGAACAACAGGCCTTATGATCATAGAAACTGTGAGATCCAGACGTGCTTGAAGCTAGATGTATCCTTGAAAAGCAAGCTTTAAAAAAAAAATGGGGCTGGAGAGATGGCTCAGCGGTTAAGAGCACTGGCTATTCTTCTAAAGGTCCTGAGTTCAATTCCCAGCAACCACATGGTGGCTCACAACCATCTATAATGAGATCTGATGCCCTCTTCTGGCCTGCAGGCAAAGTATGCAGGCAGAACACTATAGACATAATAAATAAATAAATCTTTTAAAAAAAAAATCTCTTTTTACTTAAACCAGTTTAGCCTGGATTTCTGTCACTTACAACCAAGAGTCCTGATTAATATAACTCTCTATGCCCACAAAAAGAAGTGAACTAACTAGGTGGTGGTGGTGGTGGCGGCGGCAGAGCACGCCTTTGATCCCAGCACTTGGGAGGCAGAGGCAGGTGGATCTCTGTGAGTTCCAGGCCAGCCTGATCTACAGAGTGAGTTCCAGGACAGCTACACAGAGAAAGACTACACAGAGAAACCCTATCTCAAAAAGAAAAGTGATAAATTTCAGGGGAAGGGGACTGGAAAGATGGCTAAGCAGTTAAAAGCACTGGCTATTTTTCCAGAGGATCTAGGTTCAATTCCCAGTACCCACACGGCAGCTCACAACTGTCTGTAACTCCAGTTCCAGAGTATGTGACACCCTTACACAGGCAAAACAGCAGTGCAAATAGAAAACTGATAGATAGATGATAGATAGATAGATAGATAGATAGATAGATAGATAGATAGATAGATACAGACAGACAGACAGACAGACAGACAGACAGACAGACAGATAGAAGTGAACTGAATGGCAGTGCTGGAAAATGGGGAGAGGCTGGCTGGGTTATGGAGAGGCTTCTTTTCTGCTGATGAACATGCACTTTCACAGGCAAGAGACTTGCCTCAGTTCATACTGTCCTGAAGCCCAGGCCAGAGAGGAAACACCCCAGAGAAGGATGGTGATTCCGGCAGGTTCTCAGTCCCTGCAAGGCTCCACTGGAGGACCTGAAGTGGGTCCCAGGCACAGACAGTCTCATGTCACAGGACAGCTACATACATCACGGGAGTCACTGCCACTCTGCTCCCAGGGCTATAGGGCTCATCTGGAGTGAGGCCACTCTAGGCCATAGCATGAGGCCCAAGAGTGAAGCCAACTAGTAGTGGAATGGTAGGTAGCTGAGTGCAGAGCAACCCCAGATCCACAGCACAGCAGGCAAAATACACAGACCTCCAACTTTCAGAAGCTACTGGAGGAGGGGAAGCCAGGGACCAGGGGGAAAGGGGAGCTATTTCCAAAAAAAGACTCAGTAGAAGGCTTGTGGGACTCCCCCAAAGCCATGCCCATCCCATCCCACAAAGCCTTTGATCTCCCCAGTGAACCCCCAACTTTTTAGCTGTTCCTGGGCAAGGGCTGCCATCCATCCACAGTGCTTCTGTACTTATTCCAGCTGCCCATGGTTCACAGCGCTGGGGTTCTGCTGTAGTGTCTGTCCCATACAAGGTCAGAAGAATTACAGGAATGAGGGCCACACCCACCCCATCAATAAAGGAACCACTCAGTAAACACCAGTACCCCATCCTATGCCCCAGACACAGGCACAGCTCCAGACCAAGGCCTAGGACCATTACAAGTGGCAGCAACATGCAGCCCTGATATCAGGGAAATCCTTCCTAGCTGACAGGCAGAGCCAAGTGGACCAGGTAGGCCTATGCTGGACAGGGCCCTGAACACAGGGAGGAACAAAAGAGGTTCCACATTCTCCATCCCCAACCCCCACCTCTGTGCGCACGCGCGCGCGCGCGCGCGCGCGCGCGCACACACACACACACACACACACACACACACACACACACACACACACACACACGGCTCCTGGTGCCTGAAAGTTCTCTGCTCATCCACAAGCTCCATTTAAGAGTTCTCAGGAGTGACAGCAGCCAAGATGAGCAAAGCTGGAGCAGAGTGACAGAGAGAATAGACTCCGGCATCACCCTGCAGCCACCTGCCCCAGGGAAGCAACACAATCCCCAGCAGAAAGCCTCAGATCTCAGGAACAGCAGCTCCTTGGCATTTGTTGGTAAACTCCAATTGACAGCTCTGAGAAGCAGCTGCCCCGGGGGCAACTCCTAGGAGTCATAAGAGCAAACAGAGATCTCCTCCCCTGGGACTGGAGAGGAACCTAGGTATCAGTCCTCCCTCCACCCACTTCCTCCCTGTCCTCAGGAACAAACCTCCGTGTGTGTGTGTGTGTGTGTGTGTGTGTGTGTGTGTGTGTGTGTGTACAGCCTGGTGGTAGTGAGGGCTGGTGTGGGGAGATGAATGGAAGTGAGCAGGAGCATGTCTGTGGGAGCACTTGAGCGTGACCAGGTGTGTGAGGGTGGGGGGAGTTGGGAATTAAAAGGTGGACGGGAACAGACGGATGGGCCCCCCTACCGCTTGCCCCAGTTCTCACGGTCTCCTGCCCTGAATTAGTTTTACCCACAACTGTGATCATTTACTGATGTATTTTATCATCTATGGAATAGCAATGAGCTGGATGTGGTTCTCAATCCCGTGGGGCACGAAGGATTGAAGGCTCCAAAAACCCACAGCCCTCAAAGAGCCGAGACCGAGGCAGACCCTCCTCCTCACTGGCCCTACCTATTATGTGACACCCAGACAGAGCTCTGTCCAGTCTGCCAACTGTGCGTGCATTACTTCCTCCCAGCCAACAGGCCAATGGCCTCCTGGAGCCTGACTCTGCCTACAATGTGCCACCACTCCCTTCCTTCCCTGCCCACCCTGCAGGGTCTCTCTGCGGCGCCCCGGGGTGGGGGTGGGGCCACAAACACCAAAGCCAGTGGGGAAGGAGCAGTCCCCTCCCTGTCCCCAGGGCACCCAGCAGCTCATTAACCAGCCCCAGAAGCACTTCTCATCCAGCAATGCCTTGGGGATCAGGGCAGACAGAAAGAGGAGCTGTTGGATTTGATTACTTGGCTCTGCCCAACAGGGCCATTTACATGTTAAAGACTTTTGTCTTTTATTATTATTCTGTATATTACACTTCAAACAAAAGCCCAAATCAGTGCTCAGAGCAAAACCCATTTGTATTTTCCACAAAGCAATCTGTGATTTCCAGCCCCAGCCTCGGGGTTCCCAGGTGCTGACCTGAGGGGCGCTGGCTGGGGACCGATGTGTTATCTGGACTGCACAGAGCAGGAGGGCAAAAGACACTCCACAGCCACCACCAGGGCTTGCTCTGGCCCAGGCACTGTCCCCAAGCCATTCTTACCAACGAAGACCTCTTCGGTCTTGGGGCTATTGCCCTAATCAAATGAAAACTGACTGAATGACAAAGACGAATGAAAAATTTAAGTCAATAATGTCAAATATTCAAAAGTCAACTAAAATGAATTAGTAGATGAGAGAACACATTAGCAAATGATCCCAGTTGTGAATAAAGCTGTTTTGAGGCAGGGGACCGTGAGAGCTGGTGCAGTAGCATAGGTGGATCACGCGGGGAATCACTGGGGAAAACCGGGAAGATCCCTGTGCAGCTCTGGGGAGGAGCAGAAAAAGATCTCCTGAGAGTCAAAGCCAGGTGGCTGAAGGCAGAACTTTTCACCCTTCACTGTGGCCAGAACCCAAGCACTTTAAAAGGACTTTGTTGTCCTGTCTGTCACTCTGGTGAGGAGGGAGCTGTGGTACCAGAAGGCACTGTGTTCCTCTGCACCATAGAGGACAGCTTCCAACCAATGGAGCCAAAATCTACCTTGCCCATATCTCCTGCAGAAGCTGTGCCCGCCTCCCTGTTCCTCCCACTGCCAGGGAGGTTGGAGGAGCTGGGTTGTGTTCAGTTCTGGCAACTCCTGCTGGGAAGCACCCTGCTCTACCAGTCCTGAGTTCATCACAGAGGCTCCACACAGTGGCTGCCAGCCACAGCCCATCTCTAATAGCTTCATGCATGCCTTAGAAGGCCTGGGAACCAGCATTCTGTGCCCCTAGCTGTTGTAGAATATTATTTTAAGATGTGTTACATTTGTTTATGCTGTGGAACATCTGTTCAATGGTACAACGGTATGTTACATTCTTTTATGTTGCATTTGTTTAACTCTGTGAAGCTGTGTTACTTTGCCTGTCTAAAACACCTGATGGTCTAATAAAGAGCAGAACGGCCAATAGTGAGGCAGGAGAAAGGATAGGCGGGGCTGGCAGGCAGAGAGAATAAATAGGAGGAGAAATCTGGGAGGAAGAAAAAAGAAGAAAGAGCAAGAGAACAAGGAAAGGAGGACGCTAGAGGTCAGCCACACCGCCAGTAAGAGTGAAAGTAAGTTATACAGAAGTAAGAAAAGGAAAAAGCCCAGAGACAAAAGGTAGATGGGATAATTTAAAGTTAAGTGAAGCTGGCAAGAAATAAGCCAAGCTAAGGCAGAGCATTTATAATTAAGAATAAGCGTCCATGTGTGATTTATTTAGAAGCTGGGTGGCGGGCTCTCCAAAAGAGAAAAAACAACCAACTACACCTAGGTCATCACTAAATGAGGCCATAAACAAAAAACTCTGCGGTAAGAGGAAGAATGATTACCATATGGCATAAGAGAAACTGTAGGTTATTAAACGGATTGCCACTGTGGTTGCAGCGTGCCCATCATCTGCTAGCAGACAAGTTCTAGAAGGGACCACAGAGAAATTAAACCTTTTCCCTTATTAAAGCGGGGAGGTGGCAGGCAGCCCTTCGGTTTTCTTTTTAATGCTGCAGTTGCCATTGCTATTTTGGTTATATGATAAATAAAAATGTAATTTTAAAAATTAATTATTCTCTCACAGGCAGATTGAATAGCCATTATCAGTAGAGTTTCAGAATTTGGATTTTTATTGGACTTGGAATCTTTGCATCTATATATAATGAGATAACTTGAGAATGGGATCCAAGTCTCAACGTAAAATCTATTTATGATCCGTATGTACCACATACACATTAGACTGAAAGTCATTTCACATGGCATCTTTAATAATTTTGTGCATGAAGTAAAGTTGCATGATGTCGAGTTTTCCACTTGTGATATCTTGATGTCTGTATGCAAAAAAAAAAATCTTCGGAGCACTTCAGACTTCGAATATTAAGGAACACTTACCTTGTACTGTGGATGTAGGGGAATGAACAAGGACCTCACTTAAAGAAGCAGCAAGGAGTGCCAGCACTTAGGAGTGAGCATTGCTAGAGCTGTGCGTGACCTACATAAACCACTAAACTTTAATAGGGAGTTATAAAAGATGCTTTGAATAAATAGAGAGAATAACTGTTCCCAGATGGTAAGACTGCATGTTATAAAGATGACAATTTTCCCAAAAGTTAATTTACAAATTTAATTCAATCCCACTCAAAAATCTCGAAATGATTTCTTTAAGGAATTAAACAAAATTATTCTAAAATAATTTTGAAAATAAACAGATGAGAAAATTAGCTAAAATTCTGGAAAGGAAAAGAAATGTGAGGGAAGTAGATAAAAATATCATAAAGCAATAATAATCAAGGTACTGGAGAACTCGCACAAAAATAGACATAAGGATCAGAATTTTGAAATCCAGAAATAGACTTAATTACACCAAGAATTGAATGTATTAGAAGTAGCCATCAGCAAAACAATGGGGAGAGGAATTCCTGATTAATAAATTAATTATGCTGGTAGTTTTGAGGAAACGTGATTAATTCAGACACACACTGTACAATCACACACTGAAAAATAAACTCTAGAGAGATAAAAGGGTCAAACAGATACATCAAATAGCAAGCAATAGGAAAAATATTTCTCACTTCTTTAAAGAGAGTGACATCTTTTCAAGTAACGTACTGGCAAAAAAAAAATATAAATAAAAAGATAACTGATTCAATACTATCAGAAGTTCCAAACTGCTGGGCGTGGTAGTGCAGGCCCAGAATCCCAGCACCCAGCAGGGGCAGACACGAGGATCCCAAGTTCAAGGCCAGTCTAGACTACATAGTGAGATTCTGTCTCAAAAACTGTTTTTGAAAAAAAGCACAAAAGCTTTGTGGAAAAGAAACAAACAAGGTAGCTAAAATTAAAATAGTCTAGGAGAAACATTTGTAGCAAAGTGGCCGCTGAGTGTTGCTAACTCTGTGGTGTAAGAAGCTTGCATGAACGGTTATTTTTAAAAAGCTTCAAGATGCCACCAGATGAATGGGCTGAACAGAACATCCACCTATGGGGTGACACACAGAGGAAAAGGCTCCATTTGTCTAGAAATGAAATAGGAAATCATTTCACATCTACTACAATAGCCAAAACAGAAAAAGAAGAAAAGAAAGGAAGGAACAAAGAAAAGAAAAGGTTTGTAATGAAGCATTGAATCACTGAATGCAGGTTGAGTTATCATAAAACTCATCTTCTCGCACACACTCAGATCCAAATGACCCTTTTTGAAAACAATTTGTAGTTACTATTCCAAGGACCGCCCCCCCCCAAAAAAAGAGCTCTCGACCCAGGCATCTCAGGTTTTCTAAGAAAATCATTCATTAGTTAGAAAGGGCTACTTTAAGGAGATGTTCGTCACTGTGTGGCTTATAACACCCAGAACCGGAAGACAAGCTGAACCTCTCATGAAAAGGGATGCTTAAGAAAATTAGAGAACATCAACTTAATGGCCAATTTATGCAGCCATTGAAATGATAATTACGGAAACCATGTAGCAACAGTGAAAAATGTTTACAGTATAATAAAGAAAGCCGTTAACCAAAACTGTAGTTGTGCTTTGATTAAAAATATGCCCATGGACCAAGAACTGGAAGGGATTTTGCAGAATTAAAATAGAACCATGGGGTCCGCTCTGTCACTTCCATTCTGGTGGAACTGCATTTTGGGGTGTTACGTAAGCAATGGCTGTGTGGTCAGCCTCACTGGTGTGTGTCAATGAGCTGTAGAAACTGCACACTGGGACCATGGGTCGTGGGCAGCCCTTGGCCGTTCTCAGCCGAAACTTGGGGCTCAGTGGGGTCCGTTCCGCCTGGGCGGTGTGTGTCTTCTGAGATGGCACAGATGCTCTCCTCACCTCCCTAGAAAACTCCCCATCGTTCAGGACTGAGTCTGGAGCTGGTTTCCTCCCCTTCCTCCCTATACCTCCTACAAACTCTGCCACCACGGCCCCAAGACTCCCCAACACATTTGCCAGCATTGTGGCCCTTGTCTCCACTCTGAGTGCCGAAAAAAGGGGGGGAAAAGAATATTTTCAGAAAAAGAGATACTTCATTCATATAACTTTTATTACAGTATATAGCTGTAATTTTACAAGCTTTAGTTGTTGCTAATCTTACAGTGTCTAAATTATAAACTGAATTTTGTTGTAGGTGCGTATGCATAAGATGGAACACAGCACAGAGTTTGGTGGTATCTATAGGTTTAGGCATCGACTGGGGTTCTTGGAATTCATGCCCCAGCGGGGGACCGCTGTGTGGCATCCTGAGAGCCCCCACCATCTCAGCTTGGTCCTGCCTTTGACGCCACACAACCCAGCCTTCTCAAAGTCCCAACCGAGCCACCAAACACTTTTGAATGAAGCTGTAGTTATCAGGGGACAGAAGGAACTGGGCTCCACCCTAATGGAGCGGCACTAGCCCTACATGGAGAACAGGCTTAGATCCCCAGAGAACCATAGCCAGGGGAGAAGATTAGAGAAGACAGACCCCATAGCATCAGGAACAGTGCAGGAGGCGGAGCAGCTGCAGTTATGGAGGCTCAAATTCCACTTCTCCCACATGCCTGCTGATTGGTCTGGGGCTGCTGCAGCTGAGCAATGGACGGCAGGAGAGGAGAGAGTATGCCACACCAGCTCCCCTCATCACCATCCATTCAGGATGGACCAGCCATATGCAGGCCTCAAAGGTCCTCCTCCCACACTCTCAAGAAGAGTAAGGGAAGAAATCTTTATTTGAGAAATAAAACAGCCTACCTCGAAGAAAAGAGACAGCTGGCCTAGTCACCATGGAGACCAAGTCACAGGTAATAGGCAAGCTCGGAGGTAACTCTGGCCTGTGACCCAGATGCTTCTGAATCTGGAGGTGGGGGAGGGATCCTGACAGATCCTCGCTCAGGGTAGCTTTCAACTTTCTGCTTCAGGTTGAAATGTCCAAACTCAATCGTCTCCATCCATCTCTCTCCGCTACCGACACCGTTCATTTCCGTTCATTTGCCTTCCTGTTGCGCTAATGGTGTGTGGCTAAGCCACGGCATAGAAAAAAAGATATCAAATTATACAGCGTTTTCTTTCCCCTGAGCCTGCACACATGTGCTCTTCTCTTCAGCTCGGCAAACTCTAAAGGGGGGAGCAGGCTCACTCTTACCCAATCCTGAACCCACTCAACAGGGGGCTCACCATCCAGGCAGGGAAGCCCCAGGCACAACATACCATTCCAATCTTATACCTGACCCTTGCAAGGAAATGGATAGCAGAGAGCCCCGAGGCCTTGGAAAGAGACAGCCAACACATGCGGCTCTTCCTCTGCACACTATTTGTCTGAGTCACTAGGACCAAAGTTTCCACAAGTTGAACCGTCATTGATAATAGCAACTCGTCCTCCTTCAGACCTTGGAACTGTTAGGAGGGCAGATATTCACAGCCCTTGGGTAGCAACTATTCTTATCCAAGAGAAATAAACCTATTCCTCGGGTCTTGCATGATTTTGTAGCTCAAGAAGCCTCTAAGGCTATATATATATATTCTTACCTCCAAAATGGGCTCAGCTGCAAGCCATGTTTCAGTGCCTGTCTCCCAGGTCACCGTTTCCACCCCATTCCACTTCCTGCTCCTGACAGTAGAGTCTCCCCAGCACAGCTCCATTTCTCTACCCTAGCTGTCCTCCTCACCCTTGTGCATGATCGAGGCCATGCCCAGGTGGAGTTTCTGCAGGACATGACCCAGCCTGGCAGGTGAATCCTGTACACAGTGAGCAGTTCCTCCATGGGACTTACTTCATGCAAGGGTGCAGGGCAGGAAGAGGTAATGATCCTCACCCAGCAGGGCTGTCACAGGGAGTGAGGAGGGTAAAAAATAGAAAGAGGGATGAAGGACAACTCTAATGTCTCTAGAGGCAGAGAGAAGCTGTCTGTGGTGCCTTTTGTGAGCAAAAGAACTTCTAATACCACTTTAAGGACCCAGTGCAGCCAGGGGATTCCTCCCTCACCTCTGGAAATGTAAATGCTCACCGCCAGCATGGCACTTGCCTAGTCCAAGTGCACAAGGGGCACAGCTCTGAATGGAAGTTTGGTGTCCAGCCATAAATCAAGCTGCAAGTTTTCAATGTAAACTACAGAACACACAGTACCCCAGTTACAAGTTCACACCACAAACATCTAGTTTACACTTCCCTCCTGGCCCAGCTCCGGGATTACAGACAATAGGGGGTAAAGGAATGGGCTGAAGGACAAAATGGGAAACAAATGGCTAGATCCAGCAGGTGGCAGATCCTACAAGACAAGTGACCCAGACAACGGGACAAGAGAGAAGCAGTGCCTTTCGCCATCAGCTCACCGATGCAGAAAAGGAGGGAGACAGGAGACTGTGGAAGGGTCTGGAGATAGCCCCCTTGCTTGCCACCCAAGCAGAAGGACTGGAGTTTAAATCCTCAGAATTCACATAAATGTCAGGTGGGTGTGGCAGCCTGTCTGTAATTCCAGCACTCAGAAGGCAGAGACCGTGGACCCCCAGAGCAAGCTGGTTAGTGAGATGGCCATATCCATGAGCTCCAGGCTTAAGAGAGCCTGCCTCATTGAATAAGGTAGAAGAGTGATTAGAAGTGATTCCTGACATGATGAGTACATGAGTGTCTACACACACACACACACACACACACACACACACACACACACACGTATCCACATATGTGCAAAACATGCACACACACAGGCATACCAAGCACGTAACAATTTTAAAAGAAGTACAATGAAGAGATTGTTCTAGACCTTGGCCACTCAAAGCCCATTCAATGACCCACCACCTGTAATGTCACTTTAGAAGTAGTTAGTTCCAGGAAAGGCACAAAGCTACACAGAGAAACCCTGTCTCAAAAAACCAAAAAAAAAAAAAAAAAAAAGAACTTTCTTTGCTGGGTGGTGGTGGCACATGCCTTTAATCCCAGCACTTGGGAGGCAGAGGCAGGCAGATCTCTGTGAGTCCAAGGCCAGCCTGGGCTACAGAGTGAGTTCCAGGAAAGGCGCAAAGCTACACAGAGAAACCCTGTCTCGAAAAACCAAAAAAAAAAAAAAAAAAGAAGAAGAAGAAGAAGTTGTTGGGAAAGCAGAATTTCAGGCCCAAATCATTGCATACTAGCAGGACCTCCAGGTGGTATGTATGTGTGCATATGATTCTGACACACACTCACCTAATAAGGACAACAAAATGTTGTCCTGTGCTGCATCCTAACTTGAACCAATTAATCAGAAGATATATCTGGGGGCAACTAGTCAAATGTGAATATGAATGGTGTTAGATTAGGCTAAGAAATTATTATTATTATTATTATTATTATTATTATTATTATTATTATGATCTTGATAGTTACGAAAATCTCCAAATGTATCTTCAAACCTAGGGCCTATTAAGCACACTAGTTCTTCCTTAGCCAAGAGAAATCTGCTACTACCTCCACTAGATGTTAGAAGCTACAGAGTACCAGACATTGTAGGTACCATATTTTCCCTACTTACATGTATCTATAATAGTTTAATATATAAATGAGGTGCATCAAGAGATTAAAACAACTAATAATAAACAATTATCACAACGAACTGTAGTCATGGTTATGTGAATGAATTCTCTCACTCTCTCGATAATGCAATCACCCTTCTTTCAATGAGTGGCTAAGATCATAGACAGTAACATGGTTGGACTATAGTATTTAGGAGTGAGATGTCATGGTGTCTGCAATTTACTTTATATTTCAAAACCAAAAGTAGATGGAGCAGACATATGGCAAAAATGTGGACAACTGTCAAATCCAGATGATGGATATATGAACATACATTGAAGACATTAGTGCCCTAATCTGAAACAGTTGGGACAAGAGGTGCCTCAGAGTGGGATTTTGGAGAATCTGCAGGTATATAATGAGACATCTTGTGCCAAAACTCAACACCAAATCCATGTATGTTTCATAAACACAATATACAGGCCACACGGCCTGAAGAAGGTTTTGTTCTTTTTCACAGTTCTGTGCATCACACAGCTTCACAGCAGGAACTTTCTGCTTGTGGCATCATACTGGACCTGAGAACTTTCAGATCGTGGAGCAGCTCAGATTTCAGAACTCCGGACTGGAGATGCTCAGTCTTTACCAGCCAAACTGCTCCTCTGACTGCATAAAAATGTTTCATGATGGATCTTAGAAGTAAAGGGGGCTAGAGATGGCTCAGCAGTTAAGAGCATGCACTGCTCTGGAAGAGAACCTGAGTTCAGTTCCCAGCACCCATGGCAGGTGACTCACAACCGCCTTTAACTCCAATTCCTGGAAGATCCAACTCCTCTGGCCTCTGGGACACCCGCACTCACATGCCTACACTTACACACAGACACGTAATTTAAATAATAAAAATAAGTCTTTCAAAACTAGATGCAAAAGAAAGGAATCTTCTATTCATTAGACAAAGCACCACATGAGTAGAGCTAAGTAGTACGTAGCACTACGTAGGACTTAGTACATCCCACACATGACAGGGATCTGACTCAGCAAGAGGAGGCACATGTCCCTTCCCTACTTGCCTCTTCATTGTCCTATGGGACAGTCTTATTACCCTGTTTCACAGCGAAGACAACTGGGCTTTCTAATGGGGACATCTCACACTGCTCCACTACCCCCAGCTGTTAAAGAGATGTGATTAGGATGGTGGCTGATTGATCACGTGTAGCTGCTGAGAAGCCCCACCTAAACTCTCCTCTGGGCACCCCGATGCAGGCAGGTCAGGGCAATGAGGCTTGTCCTGAATGGGCCCTACCACTACCGGTGCCTTTGTAAATACTCTAAGAGCCACCTCGGCATGTTATCTAGACTTAACTGACCTCAACGCCACTGACCTTTAAAAGACCCAACCAAGTTTCCCTTCTTCGGCTCTGTTCATTTCTTCTTGATATGCTGCCCTTTCTAATTCCCAGTACCACATCCGTTTGGATGCTCTCACGGGGCATTCCCAGTCTATCATGGGAAGATGGGCTGATAAGTGCTCTCACTCACTGCAGGCTGTTGAGCCCTTGGCCCTGAGAATGGACCATTGTGTCTTATCTTGCAAAGAAGAGATGCCCAGAGCATTCCAAGGGAACAGTCCTCAGCTCACTCAATTGCCCTTCACCGCACCCACTTCCTGCCAACCACAACAGATGGCGTCAAACTGCATTCTGCCCTTGGCATACTCTGTTATCCCTCCTGGGATCACAAAGCTGCATGTTTAAGGTGCACCAAGAAAGGGAGCCAGGAGTCTGATTACAATAAGGAAGACAAGAACAGAAGAAATCTCACCAAACCCTACCCCACACTGCACACTCCATGTCCCAGCCTCGGTTGCCTAACTTGGCTCCCTGTGAACCTGTGTCTTACTCAATTTTGGCTGTACTGATAGGGTCTCACAGAGGGTTCAACCTATTCATGGGCCCTGACCTGGATCCAGTAGACATCCACTAAGCCGAACTCTGCTTCTGCCCATGACCTCAACCCAGGAGTCAAGGGGTGCCAAGGGCTGTAGGAAGCCCCAGAGGTTGAGGAAAAAATTAAGCCTTTCTAGGACTCATGATCTGGCACCCTGTCATAGCCATGAGCTCAGCCGGTCTCCAGCATTCCTGGAAGGCACGAGATATCATTTTCACTTCTCAGGCTGAAAAATGAAGGCTATGCGAAAAAGAAGATAATATATCACTGACAGGGAAATAGGGAAGCAGAGGTCAGAATCCAGCATGCATGATCTACTCTCCATTGGCAGTGTGAGGTGCTCTCAGATCTGACCTTCACATGAACTCAGGGAAAACTGTGAAGACCTGGATGCTGAGGAAATCCACCTGAGATGGCTAATGTATACGGGAGGGAGGGAGAGAAGGAGAGAAGGAGAGAGGGAGGGAGGGAGGGAAGGAGGGAAGGAGGGAAGGAGGGAGGGCGGGCACTATGGGTTTCTGTATTCAGGTGTGCATGTGAGTGTACATTCGTGCACATGCACATGAAAGCCAGAATTCAACATCTGATGTTTTCTTCCATCTCTCTCCATCTTAGTTCTTGAGATAGGATCTCTCACTGAACCTGAAGTGCACCGACTTTGCCAGAATGGTCAACCAGAATGCTCCCGGTACCTGCCTGCCTCTGTCTCCCCAGGGCTGAGATTACAGAAATGCGCCACCACATGTGGCTTTTAATGTGGGTTCCGGGGGTCCAAACTCAGGCCCTCATGCTTGCGCTTTACCAGCTAGCTGTCTCCCCAGGCCCTGTGATCATTAATTTTATGTGTCAATTTGGCAAAGCTACCACGGCCAGTTGTTTGGTCAAATACTACAGATGGTCCTCGGTTTACAATGGTTGGGCTTGCAATTTGTCAACTTTGAATTTTGGAACTGGCTCTTTTCCCAGGCCAAGGGTAGTGGTCCATCCTCTCTTAAAACACTAGGCAGCAGCAGCGAACTACAGATCCGAGCCGGGCATGATCACTAGGGTGAACAACATCGTGTCCATGGCACACGATGCTGCCAAGCTGGGATGACTGATGGGGCAAGAGTGTTAAACTCATTTTCCACTTACACTGCCTTCAAATGATGCTGGGTTTATCTGGAAGGAGCCCACTATAAGTCAAGAAGCACTGTGGCCTGGAAGCTGCTATGATGGAATCTTCGGATGTGATTAACATTTAAATCAATAGAACTCAAGAAAGCAGATTATCCTCCATGCTGTGGGTGGGTCTTATCGAAGCAGCTAGAAAACTTAAGAGAAAAGCAGAGGGAATTCTGCCCCCGGGGCTGCTTGCTGATTCCTGTCTGCACAATGAATCTTCCTAGGTCTCCAATTTGTTGGCCTATCTCCCAGACTGCTCTGCCAGCACCCCAGCCTTATAACCATGGAAGTTCATACCTTAAAACCAACCAATTAGTCAGCCACTTAATCTCAATACATCTCTTCTTCCTTCCTCTCTCTTTTCCCCCTCCTCTCTCTCTCTCTCTCTCTCTCTCTCTCTCTCTCTCTCTCTCTCTCTCTCCTCTCTCTCTCTCTCCCTCTCTCTCTCTCTCTCTGCAATGCATGTGCTCATTCTTTCTACTAGTCAGGAGCAGAGATGCTAAGAGGCAGCCTGCTTTGAGGTGTGTCCCATAAACCTTTCTTTATTTCTCTTAAAGTGACCTGCCAGTCATTGATCCCAGCTTTATGATTGTGTAAAACTCAAAGAACAGAGATGTAGGTGAATAAGCCTAGGATTCTAGTCCCAACTGCCTACCTCTCATCCTCATGCCCTAGAATAGAGCATCAAGCATCCATCCCAAAGGCCCCAAAGAGTGTGTGGCAGGAGTAGAAAGGCTCTTTGGGGTCGGGGGAGCTCCTTGGCCAGCCTCCACATGCTGAGGAAGGGAAGATTGGCTCTCAGAGTCCACAGGATTTGAGACGTTCAGTACAGTCCTCCCTAGGGCCAGAACACATTTCCTCTGGGGATTCAGGAAGGAGGGTGCACATCTCTCCAAGCTCCTCTCCAACCAGGCATGTTCTCCACTTTGTGCTCTTCACAACAGTTCTTCAAGGTAGGCAACACTGCTCCCATTTTACAGTTAAGGGACCTGAGGCTCAGAAGGTAAAATCTCAGAGAAAGACACTTAAAAATAAGTGCTGTGGATTTCAGAGTGTGCACTCCAATACTCTAGCTCAGGAAATCCTGTCATAACGGAAAAAGAGGGAGATCAGCATTTCAAAATCCACTCTACATTTGGAAACTCTTCCTCCAAGGTCTCGGCCATGGAAAATGATGCCTCTAGCTGGCGAGGGATATAGAGACGAGGAAATGTCTGGGTGAAGCTTCCCAGAGAACCTGTAGGCATGTCTGCACACAAACAACCTGCCAGAAATCCTACTTTTGAGGTCCTGTCTGTAGTCCCTCCCACTAGAAGCCCGTGGCCAGCTGACCCCAGTCTGGCCCTGGCTTCCACAGTCTGTGAATGTTAATGACCTCTGGTCTAAGGCTGTATCAAGCTAAGGCCAAGGGAAAGGCTCTTTTTTCCTCTTGCTACTTTAACACCGCTCCTAATTAAGCACTCCCTAGAGAGAGAATAAACTATCTAAAAACTGCGGAGTAGAAATCGGTGGTAACCTGAGCTAGAAACCAGGTCTCCACGCTGATACAGCCTCCTTATTGGGCTCAGTCCCCTACCACTCAGTCTCCTGTCCCCATAGGGAAACTCATTTCCAGAAGGCGACAGTGAAGCTGGGAAAAACAGAATGAAAGGGAGCGGTTAAAAGGTCCAACCCAGCCCGGAAAATGAGGGTCTTCCCTGAAACACAGGCCCAAAGATTTTGAAGGGCAAGTTAATATGAAGAAATATAAGGCCTTAAGACTAAAAATTGTAGAGAGAGGGCAGGGAACCGTGTCAGTCTGAACACATGAACACATGAACCAGGAACTCCAGGCCAGCTTAGGGCAATGGCTTGGTGCTGTCCACGGTGCTGACCTGCCTTGCCCACAGTGTGTTCACAAGGAAGGATATCAACTCTTTACTTTTCTTTCTTTCTTTTTTTTTATCTTTTTTTTTTTTAAGGTGTAACGGGCATATGATATGAAAACTCGCATGATCAATTCATACACCTGTGTGGCTTTGAACATATTATATAACACATAGTTTGTGTTATCATCACCACTGCCTGAGTGATAAACTTGTCTACCACTTTCAAAAATGCCCCTGTGTCCTCAAATGATAACCAGTATCAGCAAGGAGATGGAGAAAGAGAAAGTTTGCACACCACTGACTGGGTTGTAGATTAGTGCAGTCACTATGGAGAATAACATGGAGCATCCTTTAAAACACTAAAAATAGACCATATAATTCAGCAATTCTACTTCTGGGTATCCTTAGGAACTGAAATTGGTATTTTAACTCCCATGTTTATTGCAGGACTTATTCAGAATGGCTGAGATATTCCAACAATCTAAGTGTCCATCAATGGATGAATAATGAAAATGTAGTGCACATATACATAATGAAGTATTATTTAGCCTTTTAAAAGGAAGGAATCTTGCCATTTTCTGAACTGTGAATAATCTAGAAAATAGTCTGCTAGAAGTAAGCTAGACACAGAAGAACCAGCACCCTGTGGTCTTACTTTCATGTGGAACCTAAAGAAGTTGAATTTGTAGAAACAGAGACTAGGCAGGCAGTTGCCAAGGGCTGTGGTGGAGGCATTGGGGAGATTCCAGGCAAGGGTACAAACTCTCTGTTAAAATGTGCTCTCAAGATCTTCCGCACAGCACAGCACCTATGTTCAGTGATACTCTATAGTGTGCTTGAAACTGACAGATACAATTATACATGTTCTCATATATGAAGTGATAGTTATGTTAATCATCCTGACTGCAGCAATCACTTCAGGAGTACACCTGTATTGAGCATCATTTTACACATTTTAAATATGTGCTTTTTGTGGAACAAGGAATTAAACCCAGAGCATTCAAGGTAAGCGCTTCACCACTGAGCTAAATCTACAGACTCTTTTTATTTTGAGAAGGGTCTCATTACACTACCCAAGCTGTCCTCAAATGTGTATTCCTCCTGCCTCAGCTTCCTGAGTAGCTAGAACTATGAACATGCGCCATCAGGCCCAAAGAACACATACATTTTTACTCATCAGTTATAAATAATAAAGCTACAAGAAAAAAAAAAGCTTGGCCCTGTAGCAAATGCCCAGAACCCTAGAACTCAAGAGGCAGAAGCAAGAGAACTGAGCACTTGTGCTCAGCCCCTGGTGTCCACAGCAAGCCCCTGTTCCCGGGGAAAACACAGGATGTGGATGGAGCTCAGTGGTAGAGCATTTTTCTGGCACATACAAAGCCTTGGGTTCCTCTGTACTGAAAAATAAGTTCATTTTTAGTGCCCCTTTGGTTTTTATGTACTGTGTGTGTGTGTGTGTGTGTGTGTGTGTGTGTGTGTGTGTGTGAAAGAGAGAGAGAGAGAGAGAGAAAGAGAGAGAGAGAGAGAGAGAGAGAGAGAGAGAGAGAGAGAGAGAGAGAGAGAGAGAGAGAACATAGACTTACCCTTTGAACACATTCAGAAGTCCACCATCTCTCCCTGGACCTCACTCATCTGGAATCCTTGTGTTCTTGTTACTTTCTATTGCTATGATTAAAACCAATTTGGGGGAAAAAAAGATTTATTTCCACTTACAACTCTCTAGTCACAGCTTGACACTGAGGAAAGTCGGGGCAGGAACTCAAAGTGGGGACCTGGAGGCAGGAACTGAAGCAGAGGCCATGGAGGAACACTGCTTCCTGGCTTGTTCCCATGACTTACTCAGCCTGCTTCTTCATACAACTCAGGACCACCGGGCCAGGGGTGGTGGCACTGCTCAAGTGAGCTGGGCCCTCCTATAGTAATCATTAATCAAGAAAATGTCCCCACTTTCTTGGGGGCCCCAGGACCCTGAGCATACCTATAACCTTCCACCCTTTGCATCACGCTCCACATCCCATCTCCTCCCAGGACCACCATTCTTGATTCCCACTCCTGGCCACCTTCTCAGTGAGAATTCTACCTTCCAGCCTTCCAGGATCCCGGTCCGCTCTGGCATCCTGCCTCTTTGCTCCTCTGAGCCACTCTACCTGGACACTCACCTCTCAACCTGACCTGCTAGGACAGCTTCTCTCTCTTCATGGACACATATCTTAAGCCCTCCTCCAAGTGGTCAGCTGAGTTCCTCTCCCATTCCCAGACCGTGAAATGAAGCACTCATCCTTGGGCCCAACCCCAGAGCCACCTGCAGAATCTGGAAACATATGACTAAAATCAACCATGGCTACTATACCGTGTCCTGGCAAGTTGGCATGGAGGGGCACCTTTGCCTAAATGAACTGATAGAACAGAAACCCCACACACCTGGCCTGAGTGGCCTTGGGTTACCATTCAAGGGGAATGTGCTGTACATGGTAGTATGGGTCAAAAGAGAAATGTGCCATGCTGTAAAGGAAGACGGAGGAGGTCCAATTGTAAGTATACAAAATGCACCTGGTTGGAGGGTCTCTAAGAGCACAGTTATTCTGTTATTTATGATGGGAAATTGTCTATGTCAGAAGGAAGATGATATAGTAAATGGTAGATTTAGAAGAGCTTGTCTTAGCTCCTGGGATTTATAAAGTCACAGTGGAGATAAGGGGATAGGAAGCTACAGAGTATTAATTTTCTTGAGACCACAAGAGTAAGGTGAGCCCTGAACACAGTTTGAATAGAGCAAAGTGAAAATGGGATCCAGATGAAACTAGATCCTAGGGCCCCATTCTCAGCCACCCAGTAAGGGGTCCCTCCTCACACTAATGACATAATCATTAACAAAAGCACAGCATACCAAGTTAACCTAGCAACACCCTGCAGGAAGGAGTTGAGGGAGAGCTTGGAGGAGGATGGGTGGAGAGCAAAGAATGGGGACATGCATAAGAAGAGATGGCTGAGGCTGGGCACACTAATCGGTGGCTTGGCTAGTGTGCTCCAGGCCCTGGGTTCCATATCCAACACTATAGGAAAACAATGAATATACTCAAAATGCATTGTATAAAATTCTTAAAGAATAAAATGTTGTAAAAAAATAATAAATAAATAAAAATAAGAGGGGAGACAGACAGACAGACAGATGGTGGGGAGCAGAAGCTACATGCTGGGAGGCCTGGGCACAGCACTTGCCCACTGGGTTTACAACAGACATATTCAACTTTACCTCCAGAATAAAGACCTGAAGGGTCACACCACCTCATCCATTCTTCCTGGCAGAATCCTTGTCTAGAAGGAACCTGAAGCTGAAAATCACATGTATGTTTTCATAGTGACTCTAAGGAGGGTCTTGCATTACTTGCCATGGGACATCGGCCTCTATGGTTACCACCATTAATGAAGCACCTCTAATAAGTCCAGTAAGTTTCAGATGGAATCAATAACCTTCCTTCTAAACTGCAATTAGATGAAAAAGACTACACTGGAGTCCCTCTTCCTCTGGAGCCCCTTGTTAGGAGTCTACCCTGCGACCGTTCTTAAGCCAGCTCCTCCATAAGGCCAGCCTCTGGAGCCCTATTCCTGCCCCCGGTCATGCCATCTGCAGACATCCGGGGCAGCCAGCTGCCTTCCATTTGTCCAAGTCGCCCTCACAACTAGACATACCCAGGTTCATGCCATCCCTCAAGTCCATGTTCCCTTGCTTGAGGCCACTTTCCAGGGTATGAAGCCTTGGCCCCGTGAGCAGCGCAGACAGTGATCATGTTTATTGTTCCCACAGATGGGACCCAGAGCCCAGGAATGCTCCCTGCCCAACTTTATCCTGACCCAGATCAACTTCAGAACAGCTGCCCTGAGCCTAGATTCCCCAGCCAGGCATGTGACCACTAGACAGAGCACAGGGCCCCAAGTTAGCCCCCATTATGCCATGTTCCAGTAGACCATACTCTAAGAGGTTCCTTAGGACAGAGCTACACTGGGGTTGCTTCTATCACAGAGCCATTGTGCTCCCCAGTTTTTGGGAGAAGGAAGCCAACATTAATCAGATTTCAATGTGTCGCTGACATTTCTAATGTGCCGTAGGGTCCCAAAGACCCTAATCACACTTTTGTTCCTCAATATGCTGGTGCCTTTGCCAAAGCTCCATGCCATGTGGGGCCATGGCATAAGCAAGTGTAGTCTCCTGGCTTCCCATCACCCTCGAGTGTGGTTTGTGCAGAATGAAGGAAACTCCAGAAGTGGTGGCTATTCTCCTAAGACCCAGCCAGACTCGCCAGCTATCCTTGCTCGGAGATGCCATGTACACCCCTGTCTGCTACAGACTGAAATGGCCCCACATTTATTTTTGAAACTTCCAAAAAGCCAAAGTCAAAGAAATTTACAACTTGGCCGGCTCCACTCAGTAATAACTGTTATCTCTGAGCTCAGATCTCCAGACCAGACAGCAGAGGGTACAGGAAGGTGAGTGTGATAGATTTCCAGCCACTCCATCCTAAAGAGCCTCGTGGGGCATAGTGAAGGAAGATGTGGCCAAGAGGAAGAGGAGGGGAGGAGGCAAAAGGGGGGTAGACTAACACCCTCTGGCCACCTCCCCTGCCAGCTAGGAAACCAAGGCACCAGCCATTACACCCTAGTCCATCTCTGCAAGAGCCTGTAGCCATGTAGGCATCATCCCCTTCTTTACAAACAGGAAGCCAGGCTGGGAGAGACAAACACCTTGAGGGGACTGGGCAAAGAGCTCAGTCTTTAAAGTACTTGCTGCTCCAGCATGAACCCCTGAGTGGCGGGGGAGTGAGATGGCTGAGTGGGTAAGGGTGCCTGCTGCCGAGCCTCAGAACCTGAGTTCAATCCCTAAGACGCACGAGTGGCAGGAGAGCCAACTCCCGTAAGTTTTCCTCTGACCTTACACACACAAAAACAAACTAAAAATAATAATTCAATAAAAAAAAAACCTTTCAATAAAAGACCTGAGTTCAGATCCTAAGCACCCATGGCAGGTACGGTGGTACAAGCTTGTAATCCCAGCTGGCCAGCCAAACTAACCAAATCTGTGAGCTCCAGGTTCACTAAGAGACCGTTTCTCAAAAAGTTAAAGTAGATAACAATAGACAGAGCCACCCAACATCAACATCTGGCCTCCACACGCATGTGCATAGATGTATGTTCACACACACACACACACACACACACACACACACACACACACACACCATAAACAACAAAAAAAGAAATCTTTGAAATCACTCTATCACTTAGCACAAACTCCAGTTGCCACATACCATCCTCTTCTCTGCATTATCCAGCTTCCAGCAGGCAGTGGGAAAAGCCTGGGGCATCCAGGAGACCCAAACAGGACAGCAGGAAACTGCTACCCATATGCTTGCCCCTATAATATCCCACCACACCACAAATGTGTCCCTCCCTCAAAGCCCAAGGACAGGAATGTCTCCTGTCTGAGCCTCCAGCCAGCCAGACAAAAGAAACTCCTAGACCATCATGCCAGATTTCACACCCAAGGAAGGGGTTTCTGGCTCCCAAGAATGCAGGTTCAGCCGGGCGGTGGTGGCACACGCCTTTAATCCCAGCACTTGGGAGGCAGGGGCAGGCGGATCTCTGTGAGTTCGAGGCCAGCCTGGTCTACAAAGTGAGATCCAGGATAGGCTCAAAGCTGCACAGAGAAACCCTGTCTCAAAAAAAATAAAAATAATTTAAAAAAAGAATGCAGGTTCCTGAGTGAGGAAATACGGAGATATCCCACACTCCTTCCATCCATCCACCAACCTGAGCTTGGAGTGTGGAGGCTACGACAAAACTCCACAGGCACTCTCCTGCCTTTCTCCACCGGCTTTGAGAGTTTAGGGTGCACAGTTCCAAAGGTCATTTGCATGAGTCAAGCGAGGATGCTCACCCCCGCCAGCTGAACTGGGGATCCCACGTCTCCCTCAGGGCTGGTCCCTGTTTCCCAGCACTTGTAATTTGTGCAAAGTGCCTTGTGGCTGAGTGCCACCACACAGGCACTTTCTGCTGAGAGAGCACTTTCGCAAAGTTCAGCCCGCCTTGGCTATTGCTAAGTTAAATGTGGGTGGAAACAAAGCAAGTCTATCTCCAAATGTTTCCAGATGGCTTAGCTCCTTCAGGCTCAGATGACATCAGAGTCATTTCATTTTCAAAGCAAAAAGTCCCTCAACCTGGAGAAATGGCTGTCTGGGGTGAGGCTTGAGTGGAGCCTGGAAAAAATGCACTCTTCGGTTGGAAACCCCACCCTAAGCACCCTAAAAAGGACCTCCGGTCCCTTTCTCTGCTACAGTTCATGACAGGAGCGCTCATTAGTCACCTCCTGAACAAGTTCGGCCTTCATTAGCCATGGAAGGGAATCTGGCGGCTTCCCTTGTCCTCTCAAGCTGCTCCAACTCCTGGTGTTCCTCCTGGATGGGTAGCACGAGAGGCCCTTGTCCCTCCTCCCACAGACCAACCACAGAGGGTTAGACCCTCAAACACCAGAGGCCTGGAGGAGCAGGTGGATAGAGAGGGTCTCGGGAGGAAGATTCCAATCTGAGCTCCTTTACCTACCAGTCCTGTAATGTGAGCCAAACTCTCCGCTTTCTGGAAAGCACCACTGACTGTACCTTCCCGTGTAACCAGGAAGGCTTACCCTCTGTCAACTGTGCCATCGGGACCTGCACCACGCCCACCAGTGCCACCCACACAGTGCATGGTGAACAGAATACCTGAACTAAGGGACGTCACAGACAAATCCCAAGGGTCATGTTCGTGGTAGCCCACCCAAGAAAAGAGGGGCCACAGGACAACAAAGCAGATCTGTGGACATCACACTCAGAGGCTCTTTCCCCAGGACTGTGTGGGCTCCAGAAACAGAGCAGCAGGGCAGAGCTCACACAACTATTGGGAGACCCAAACCCCAAGCCCAGGCTCAGCTGCAGCACCAGCTTCAGGGCTGAGAGGAGGCAAGTAACCCGGGACAGAGAAGCTGCTCTGGGCTCGAAGTAAGGAAGAAGAGGAGCCCAAGAACAGGCACATTGTCTGTGGGTCCAGGCTTGAGACTGGGATGCAGTAGAAGGGCACCAGGAGCTGGGACTTGGCAGGCTCTGATGACCTTCCCTGCCATTAATGATAACCATAATAATCCTAGCAGCTACCATTCCCTAGGACTAGCCACATGAGAGGAACCATACGTAGTCCCTCCCATGCATCTTCTTGGGTGATCCTCACAATGATCCTCAGATGTTGACAGATGAGGATACAAGGGCTGAGAGAGACATGACTTATCCAGGTCACTTAAGTACTGGCTCATGGGCTCTGAAATGGAGGCCTATACCTCTGGCTTTGCCAGGCCATCTCCTGGATTCACAAGCTAAGCATGGGGGACATCTGTGTACTGAACGGGGCACTCTCCAGACTCAGGTCCCTTCCACCGCTCTTGCAGGGTGGCACAGGACCAGGAAGAACATCCTTTGCAGAGTCTTTGTGATGGGGACGTTCCCCTCTGATATGACCTTGATTCAAGATGCAGTGATGTCCCTGGACCTGCCTGTCTGTCACAAAATCTCCTGCAATTCCAGCCAGATTCCAGGCTCCAGAAGTTCGTTGCCAACGCCCAGGAAATCCCGGGGGCAGGAACGGCTGTCTCCCCATCAAGAAGGCAAGAGGAAGGCTGCAGCTCCAGCTAAGACATGCCAAAATTCTTGTGTGCTCTTAGCCCACGGACGGGTGCTCCTGGTAGCCAGCCCTGTGATGGACAGCTAGGCCTGCCGGGGCTTGTTGTTTCTGCTAAACTCGGGGCTATTACAGTGAAACTGCTGTACTTCTTGCAAACAATTTTCCCCTTTGCAATCTCATAAATTAATTCCCTCCTTTCGAGCTGACTGGCTTCCTGCTAATCTAACCACTAACCCATCACCATCTGTAAACTAAATGATCCGTAAACAGTCTCCCATCTAAGCCTAATGCACTAAAATTACTTTTGGGGATTTCTGCTTTATCTTTGCGAAGTCCAGCCTCCTCTGGCTCCTCCAAACGTGGTGGGCTTCTGGCTCTTCCCTCCTGAGGCTCCGAAGCAAGAGGTGGGGCTGACTGCCTTCCACTAGTGTCCAGGGCACGAGTTTATAATGGGACTCCCTAGCCCAGGAGTACAGACGGGGCAGGTCCCAAGTGATATCAGCTCTGATGTCAGAAGACAAGGGTGGGTGGCCTAGAGATGGCTCAGCTCCCATCTCAGGGGCTCCTGTCAGATGGAATCTCCCTCCTTAACACCTCACACTGTGAACACTGAGTGGAATGGCCAGCCCAGCCAGGAGAAGTTGAGTGGAATCCCTAACCTAGGCCAAGGATGGGAAAGGAAGCTTCAGGGGTCCTGGAGACACACTTTCTGCTGTGTTTGGGGAACCTTGACAGACATTCCCAAGAAGGAAATGGTAAGTGGGTTGCAAGGTATACCCAAAACATAGAAGAAGCAAGTAATTTTCAGAACCATTATGAGGCTGACCTTGACTCTTAGTTCAATGATCTCCTCATCCCAGCTGTCCCGGACCTCCACACTGAGCTTGGAATGCGTGGCTGTCATTTTAGACCCATGCCTAGTGTCCTAGTACCTACTACAGAAGCATTAGAAAATCTATCTGAGTATTGGGCCCAGAACCCCACCCAAAAGCCACCAAGCCCCTTGGGATTATTAGCCCATAGGATCATGGGCCCCTCCCTCTGCTTGGGCCTGTAGTCCAGACTCTCTCTTCAACCTGCCCTACCGAGACCTGCCACCAGCATCTTATCTGTGGTGACTTCCTGCCTCTGTCAAACAGCATGACCTTGGCTGGGTAAGTCACATTAAGCCTCCTCAGTTGTGGGGAAAATAAAAGAGCAATGTTGACAAGCACTTAGCACATTGCCTGGTGAGGACTCCATAAAGCAAAGGCCACCCTCATGCCCATCCCAGTACAGCCTTGTCACATCCGCACACCCCAGCCAGTATTCCTGGAGCCCAGGGAGCTATGCTTACCCAGGCCAGGGTGGCAGAGGCAGGGCAGACAGGTCAGGAGCACGGATCCCACGGTCCAGACGTGGGGTGAGGACTGATCCTCCAGTGAGTCCGAGTTTAGGCAGCTCTTTAGAACCGACAGGGCCTCTGACTCACACAGTGATTTTTTATTACTTGGTGTGTCACCCACCTGATCTGCTTCCTACCCCACAATGCACCCTGCTTCCACCACCCCATCTCGCCGTTCCTCCTTTCACACACCTCTTCATCCAAATGTCCTCCTGCCCGGCAACTCACACCCTATGTGTTTCCTTAGCCACCCACATATATCTCCCTGCAATCATGCACCCATATATCTATCCATCCCATGCACACTCCATCAATCCAAGCATCCATCTATTCATCCCATCCACACTCTAATCCAACCTCCCAGGCAGTCATCCCCACCCTCCAGCTCTCCTCCACTCCTACCCCTAATAGTCACCCATCAACACATCCCTCCTGGATCCCCATCCCTCACCTCCCTGAAGAAGGTCCACTTGACTCCAGTCCGTACCCCTGTACCCCTTGCTCCGGACTCAACCCCAGGTCTGCATAGCTCTCCCTTTATCCTGTTCTCATACTTTGATTCCAGACACCAACCCTACAACTCCCTTCTGTTGCCCAGGCTGTCCCTCCAGTCTGGCTCCTGCCTGTGGGGCCACCTCACCCACCAGCCTGCACCTCTACCCCTCACAAAGCAGAATGACTAGGTATCTGTGGGTTTGTGTGCTCCTGAGAAAGTTATGAATGACCCAAGGAGGAAGCACTTGTAAAGTAATGATAAATACGTGCGATGGTGTTTTCAATTGCCTACAATTATATCTTACCTCCTGAAAGCAGATTCTCCACACAATCACTTGTCTTGAGGGCCCCTGTGGCACTCTTACCTACCATCTATGCCAGAAGTAGGAAGCACGGATAAGTAGGGAGCAGTGGGGGCCCTCACCCCACTATCTTAACTGTAGCTCCCAGGGGAGCTACGGGGCCTTTCCAGCTCTAATTAGGTGATCAGCATCCAGGGACCCTCTCCTAGTGATCTCCATCAGCTACACAGTCTGAGCTTTGCTGAAAGAAAGGAAAGTTCCAGGTGCTTAGGATACCATATCCCACTGCTTGCTTGCTCCTCAGAAACATGAGAATAGATAGCCATGGCCCTACAAACTATCCCAGTGGCAGAGATGAGGCTGCCAGCCTTGCTGGGTACTATGGGCACAGATGTCCCTTGAGAGACCCCCATCAGGTCCTTCTAGTGGTCTCAGTTTCTCCTGGTATCCCCAACCCTTGCAGCACTTCAGCCAGGCTTCTCCCATATATCAGGGAGACAGCCTTACACAGTTGTTTTAACAGATATGATCCCTCTTGGCCGCTCTTTGTGCTTTATGAAGAAACAGGGACTGGGTCTCCCAGATCGTCATGAGTAAGCACAGCCAAGCATCGGTGAGATCCTCAAGATGGTTGAGGCAGGGGATGGGGATTTGGTATAAGACTACATGGAAGGTAAGTGCGTCTCTTGTGCTCAGTGAGTAAAAGAATAGAGCTGACCCTATGAATCACATCCTCCCTGGCTCTCTTCTGCATGTTACATCAGACATGGTGTGGTCATCACCACCACACAGCAGCCATGCTGTGGCTTCCCACAGTCCATGCTGGCCTTTGCTCCAATAGCTCCACCTTCTTGGACTGGTCCACTCCAGTTTCCTATGTAGGCTGATGGCTAGGTATAGAGTTCAGTTTCCTGCCTCTTGCCATGAAAACTCAACTTTTTATATCCTAGGGACAATCTGGGGGCTGGAAGATAAGAGAACCCAAGCAGGCCATGCCTGGGGTGCATCCCCTTGGGAATAGTTCTGAGCCTGGGGCAAGGCCTAAGGAAGGAACAAGTGGAGGGAACAAGGAAGAGGAAAGAAAGCCCCCTCACACCTTGCTAAGAGTAACC
Organism: Peromyscus eremicus; assembly: GCF_949786415.1. Taxonomy (NCBI): domain Eukaryota; kingdom Metazoa; phylum Chordata; class Mammalia; order Rodentia; family Cricetidae; genus Peromyscus; species Peromyscus eremicus. The sequence goes on along the minus strand of NC_081425.1, from coordinate 93,305,873 downwards.
ATAGGAGGACAACTGCCAACTACTGCCACTCACTCAGTTGAGTGCCTTCCTACTCAGAACCAAATGGTAGGAACCCATCTGAGAACCAAACAGGCATGGGTCCCACTCTTGTGGAACTTGCATTCCAGCATGAAAAAGACATTTTAAAGTCAATAAATACACGTGCATAGTGTTTCTGAGGTGGGCTTGAAAACATACACTGGGGTTAGCAGGGAAGCCATATGGGAATCTTGCACAGGGTGCTCCAGACAGTTCAAAGGCCCTCAGACCATGCATGGGTGCTGGAGAGGCAGGTAGGAGGCCAGTGTGGCTGGAGCAGAGAGAACCTGGTGAGAGAGAGGGGAGATGAAGCCCAAGAAGAGAAAAATAAAGTCACAAGAGTTTTCCAAGGGTCGACTCCAAGGGAGCAATGACCGCGGCAGATCAGAGGCACAAAAGCAATCGTCTGTCTTCGTTTTCAGAAGGGTCACTCCTTTAGGAATCAGGAAACATGGTAACCACCCTGACACACCGGCCTCACCCGAGTAGCCACAAACTGAAGATGCAAGAACAAAGGTTGAGAGGTTAAGAGCTAATGTCAAGGAATTCAGCCAAGATTCCAGAGCAGGAAGCCAGTCCTGGAGTGTAGATGGTTGCCTCCAGGCCCCTGCTGTACCTACTCTCAGGTGACTGGCCCAGCCCGGTCCATTCCCCAGCTAGCTGATGCCCTGGGAAAGGGAAGGCAATGTCCAAGCTAGCTAACTCCACCATCCCTCGGGTCTACTGAGGGCCTCAGGGAGTAAGACATGCAGCATTTGGAAAGAAGGCATAGGCTCCGTGAATTCCAGTCTCCTGTCCCAGAAGACCCATCTTTCCACAAGGAACAAAGCTACCTGCAACTCTAAGCCAGGAATTCCATTGAGCCATCTGTGGGAGGAAATCCTGCCATTTGTGACAATAAGGATGAGACCAGTCACGTTAAAGAAAACAAGCCAAGCACAGAAACATAAATCCCATTTGATCCAGTTAGCACAACTCAGGAGGACAAGCAGGGATGAGGGAAGGAAGGGACCGATTAGGGGACACCTTGTCAGCAATGTCTTAGTGAGCGCTGCACCGCAGGGTGGCCACAGAAACAGCACATCTCAAAACTGCCCAAAGAATCTATTTGAGATGTCTTCATTAGAAATCTGGTCAGCGAGTGGGGTGATGGGCATGCTCCCTGGACTGATGGACTCTGCTCGCAGTATACACAGGCTAAAACATCACTCTGCCAAAAATACACAACTACCACTTGCCAGTTAAAAATAAGTTGACTGAATAGTGGTCACAAGGGAGGCTGGTGAGGCAGCTCTACAGGAAATGTGCTTGCCTCTAGACCCGACAACCTGAGTTCAATGCCCAGGACACACACAGTGGAAGGAAAGAGCCAACCCCCAAAAGTTGTTGTCTGACCTCCATGAGCACACTACGGCTCCTGCAAACCACACTCACACACACAAAGAGGCAATACTATATAAACTTAAAGTTATATTTGAAAAAAGAATGGTCACGGGAAATGGATCCCTCAGAGGTTTGATGAGGAAATTTGGAGGGTGGGCCATCACGGTATCTGCAGACATCACTGACAAGGACAGAGACGGTGGGAGGAAGGACATGGCTGGTGTCTAAGAGGCACTTGCTGGGTCTGTTGTACAGGAAGCCGTGAGGGTTGTGTGCCTTCTCCCCTCCCCTTCCTCACCTCCTCAACCTCAGTTCCTCCTAGGATCTGCTGTCACAGCATGAGCTGCAGGGGCAAGCAGCTCACCAACAGCAGCAGTCTAATCAAGTAAGCAATGCAGTCCCAGGGCTGGAAATGCAATGCGGTGGTGGGGCAGTCCCAGGGCTGGAAATGCAGTGCGGTGGTGGGGCAGCCCCAGGGCTGGAAATGCAGTGAGGTGGTGGGGCAGTCCCAGGGCTGGAAATGCAGTGAGGTGGTGGGGCAGTCCCAGGGCTGGAAATGCAGTGAGGTGGTGGGGCAGTCCCAGGGCTGGAAATGCAGTGAGGTGGTGGGGCAGTCCCAGGGCTGGAAATGCAGTGAGGTGGTGGGGCAGTCCCAGGGCTGGAAATGCAGTGAGGTGGTGGGGCAGTCCCAGGGCTGGAAATGCAGTGAGGTGGTGGGGCAGTCCCAGGGCTGGAAATGCAGTGAGGTGGTGGGGCAGTCCCTAGGCTGGAAATGCAGTGAGGTGGTGGGGCAGTCCCAGGGCTGGAAATGCAGTGAGGTGGTGGGGCAGTCCCAGGGCTGGAAATGCAGTGCAGTAGTGGGGCAGTCCCAGGGCTGGAAATGCAGTGAGGTGGTGGGGCAGTCCCAGGGCTGGAAATGCAGTGGTGGGGCAGTCCCAGGGCTGGAAATGCAGTGAGGTGGTGGGGCAGTCCCAGGGCTGGAAATGCAGTGAGGTGGTGGGGCAGTCCCTAGGCTGGAAATGCAGTGAGGTGGTGGGGCAGTCCCAGGGCTGGAAATGCAGTGAGGTGGTGGGGCAGTCCCAGGGCTGGAAATGCAGTGCGGTGGTGGGGCAGTCCCAGGGCTGGAAATGCAGTGCGGTGGTGGGGCAGTCCCAGGGCTGGAAATGCAGTGAGGTGGTGAGGCAGTCCCAGGGCTGGAAATGCATGAGGTGGTGGGACAGTCCCAGGGCTGGAAATGCAGTGAGGTGGTGGGGCAGTCCCAGGGCTGGAAATGCAGTGGTGGGGCAGTCCCAGGGCTGGAAATGCAGTGAGGTGGTGGGGCAGTCCCAGGGCTGGAAATGCAGTGGTGGGGCAGTCCCAGGGCTGGAAATGCAGTGGTGGGGCAGTCCCAGGGCTGGAAATGCAGTGGTGGGGCAGTCTCAGGGCTGGAAATGCAGTGAGGTGATGAGGCAGTCCCAGGGCTAGAAATGCAGTGCGATGGTGGGGCAATCCCAGTGCTGGAAATGCAGCGCAGTGGCAGAGCCCTTCTGCCCACAAGCGGAGACAATACATCTCCAATGCTACAAAACTAACACAATTCCATGTTGATACACTCCGCCTCCACTCCCACCCCGACCCCCACCCCTGCCCTGCAGGATCCAGTCCTGGGCATCCCTGCACACCCCAGCATCTGGCAGATATGAGAGGAAGCCCACAGCCACATGTAAAAACTGTAAAGCAACTATGGATGTAAACTTGCAGACCAGTCCTGCTGGGAAGAAAATTCTGTTTCCTTTGGCTCTGACTTGGATATGAACCATGAGCCTGACAAAGTCATGTGTGGAGACAGTCTCTGTGGGCTCAGGACATGGAGGAGAGGGCAAAGGGTCCCAGGGCAGAATAGGGACAGAATCAGCATTTGAAACACACCTACACCATGGGTGGATCTGGAGATGACACGTTTGTCATGTAAGGACAGCTGCATGTTGTGTGAACACACTGAGTCCCTGAGCCAATGACCGCAGCAGTGAAGACCACGCTGTCTGCATGTCATCACACTACTCACACTCATGCCGAGCCCTCTGGGGGACCCCACCTTAGAAAAATAGGCCCTGAGGTAGACAAAGTTTCAGGCACAAGATGCTCACGGCTGTGTTTCCCCCACAGTGAGATGCTGAGAAGAAAAGAGAAAACAGATCAGCTAAGGTAAAGGCTCCAGAAGCTGTATCACACAGTCATTAAAACAGCAATTACAAAGAAATTTTAATGGCCCAGAAAATAATTATCATATCATTGTAATTATATGGAATGGTGTGCCATATTATAAGTTCCTTATGAAACAAGGTCATCCATAAAAAAAATGAGTTGAGATTAAACCAAAATGGTGGTCTAGGGTATGGTCAGCTGCTTCTTCCCAGCCAAAAATAATAATAGTAATATTAAAGATCAAAAAAAAGATTAAGAATTACCCATACTAGAAAACAAGAATGGGTTTGTTTTGTGTTGGTCTGTTTAACAGGGCAGAAATCCTGAAGGAAGCTTGATAGGCCAAAGGTTGATTGATGGGTGAAAGCCAGAAATGGCACCCTAGCCCAAAGCACAGCCACGGAAGGGCTGCATGAGGCAGCAGCCCCCCACAGGGAAGGCAAGGGAGTGGAGACACAGACTTGCCCCAGATCAAACATGGATATGGCAGACTGTGACACAATTCAAAACCGAATAAGCCCTCCAGGAAGAAGAATGGGCACCTGGGCTCCAGGAAGAGGAAGTTCACCTCCCATAGAGGGGAACTAAGTTCCAGGAGAAAGTGGAACCTCAGATCCAAACACTAGAGTCTGCAGCAGCCCTTGCTGGGGACCGTCAGCTTCACAGACAGACCAGTGTGAAAATACAAAGACAGGCATGCAAGCCAGAATCGGCCTTTATCAAGATCTGCCCATCACAAGGAGTGCACCTGAGGACCTACTGGAGCAAGCAGAAAGACCCCTTCAGAAAAGAAAACACTGAGAAATAGGACATGCTCCTGCATCCATTAAAAAGGAATTAACTTGGGCTGAGGCGTCTCTCAGTGGCAGAGCACTTACCCGGCTGTGAGTTTGATCTCCACCACACACACAAAAAGAATTTGATCTTAGGGCTGACTATTTCATTATTAAAGTTTTAGAAAGGGGCTGAATAACAGAGTGCAAAAGGTAAAGACTGCATTGTGACAGAGAATGGAGGAAGGAATTCTCCCAGATAAAGCCAGAGGAAGGAAGGATGAAACTAGAAAGGAAATCGGGGAGGGGGGGGGGACTGCGGGGGGGGGGGGGGGGGGGTAAACTCCAACCAAATAGAAGGAATGCCAAAGAGACATGCTAAGGGACACAGGAAATTCGGTGGTTTTGTTTTTGTTTTTTATGTACATTGGTGTTTTGCCACGGTACTGGAGTTACAGTTGTGAGCTGCCGTGTGGGTGCTGGGAATTTAACTCGGGTCTTCTGGAAGAGCATTTAGTGCTCTTAACTGCTGAGCCATGTCTCCAGCCCCTTGTTTTTGTTTTCAATTCAGAAAGACTCCAGTCTCTCAGATTGACAGAACTCATCATGTGCAAAACAGGATTATGTAAAAAGATGGTATTTAAGCACAGGGTAGTGAAATTTTAGAACTCAAGTGAAATAGGAAAAATTCCAGAAAGAAAACAACACAGATGGCCTGCAGAGAAACAGAAGTCAGAGTGGTAAATGTCAAGTTCCTGAGCCAAGTGGCCTGGGTGTGAACCTCTGTCATGTCTGTGAGACTCTCCTCAGTATGCCTCCCTTTCCTGCCTTCTCTGTGGGGAGCAGAATTCACCTCATAGGCCTGACAGCAAGATGAAATGAGTCATTGCAAAGAAAGGCCTGGCCCTGCGCACTCAACAGCACTTAGCTGTCACCAAGAACAATGGGTGCACACCAGCCAAGGAAGCAGACTTTCCAAAGGGCTCAGGAGGGAAATGGCTTGAACCTTCAATTCTCCGCTAAGCTGTGGGGAGGCAAACAGGCTTTTTCAGAAATGCAAGGACACAGAAAGTTTACCCTCTGCAAACCTACTGGGAAAGAGCTTTCACATGGTACATTCCAGCTATGAGAAGTGACTGCAGACAGAGAGCAGAGGAGCGGTTGCCTGAGGCAGGGGAAGGAGAGGGATGTGAAGTAAGGGCTTAACAGACACAGAGTTTCTGAGGGGTGTGAGCAAAGTGTCTGAAATTAGTGGTAACAATTGAGTGACCTTGCAGATACAGTGAAGAAGGTTACTCAAGTACAGACTTTTGAATGCCTAAAAACATTAGACTCTTCAACTAAAAAAGTCCCAAGGCAAGAAATAGAATACAATCATAATAGCGAGAAAAGTTTAAATTAATGGATAAATTATTTATTGAGGACCAAGAATGTAGCTCGGTGGTTAAGTACTTGCCAGAGATGTGCAAGGCCCTGGGTTCAATTCCCAACAACAAAACACACACACACACACACACACACACACACACACACACACACACACACACAATTAATTCTTAAAATCTGAACTAAAATCCTAATCTGTTTCATCTGGGGTGATGATAAAGTTCAGGTATGAAAGGCAAGTAAAGTATACAAACAGTTTTGCTTGTTTAGGGAGACATTGATCTTATGGGAAGAGATAAATATCAGCTTAAATGTATCTTTAAAATATAATATAAACCATTAGAGAACAAATACATAGCAGACTCTTGAATCTTTACTAAGTTTTAGTTGTCACAATGACAAGTGAGACCTGCTACAGCTAGTGTCCTGGACCCAGGACATTAAATATCCTATGGCACAACAAAATACACCATGACTAGCGGACAGTTCTGTCTCAGCATGCCCTGTTCAGAAAACTGTCTTAAAAACAAAAACTGGGATGAAGAAAACCCAAACAACCTAACAAAAGTCAAGAAAAGGGTCCAAAATAACAAAAGAAATAACAGTAAAAAAAGAAACAGAATAAAGTATTGAGAAAAAAGCCCAAGCATGTCAGCAATCTCAATAAATGTAAATGGGTTAAATTCCCCTACCAAAACCTTTCTTAAACACACCAGATTTTTCTCATCATGACACAACTTATTATAAAAGATGGAAACATAAACACCCACAAAGGCTAAAAATATTCTGGTGAGAAAAACAACACTAGGCAAAAGATAACCCAGAAAAAGGGTGTTTATCAGACGACATGGGCTTCAAGGTGGAAAGCACGCCAAGGAACAAAGACATTTCATATTGATAGAAGACAGCCCACACCAAAGACAGAACAGCCGTGATAGTTTATGACTTTAGAACCCAAATTCAAACTAGAAAAGCAAAAATTAAAAAGGAAACAGAAAACCTTCAGTCATGAAGATGGCGTAGCTCCAGTGGCAGAGTGGCTCCCTAGCACGCACAGGCCTTGTGTTCAATCCCAGCCTGCATAAATTAGAAGTAGTGGCATAGGCCTAAAATTCCAGAACGTAGGAGGTGAGGACAAGGGATCCAACATTCAAGGTCATTCTCAGCCTCATAGCAAGGTCAAGGCCAGCCTGGATCACATGACACCAAGTTTCAATATAAACCAAACCAAAGCACACGCATACAGACACACACACACACACACACACACACACAAAAAAAAAAAAAAAAACATGTAAAAAGGATGTCAATATTTTTCTTTCAGATGTGGTAGATGAAAAATAATAATATGGAAGATTTGTGCATCTTGTCTATAAATGTATTAAATAATGTTTATTTTATTAAGTACTCATCGTGTTCCAAGTTCTGGCTACAGTTTTGCATACATTAACTAATTTAATCTTATGTGATGTTATAAACTAGACCTTGTTATTCTTTCTTCTTTACAAAAGGTAAAACTGATGTCCAGAGGCTTGCCCAGCACTGTGATTCCCAGAGGAGGAATGGAGTTATTCCCGGGTGCTGCAGCTGCATCTCTTCTGAGATCCAAGAGACTTCACACTATTTTCTTTTTACTGTCATGTATTTAAATAAAAGCTTGAAAAAAATATGTGCGTTAAAAGTCATCATCTAGGGCCAGCGATATGACTGGGTGAGTAAAGGCACTTGCTGCCAAGTCTGACCACCTAAGTTGGATCACTAGGACCCACGTGGTAGAAGAAAGGAACACACTACCACAGCTGTTTTCTGACTTCCACACCAGCACTATGGTGCACACACACACACACACATACACACACACACACACACACACACACACACACACACGATACACAAACAAACAAACAAACAAGTAAACTGTTTTTTTTTTAAAGGCATTATACATTACCCAAATCCAAAGCAGTAGAAATAGACATGAATGACTTAAGGAATACCCCTTCCAGTATTAACTAGGAACACTTAAAAGCATTCATTTGCATAACCACTCAAAAGAACACAACATCAGAAATTCTAAACTACTTAAAAACTAAGTTTAATTACTTGCTAAATTTGACCAAAATAGCATTCTTGGTAAAAACCTTAGTAGTTCCTAGTAAACATGGGACCAAAAGGAAGGACGACTCAGTAAGGACCTCCAGGAGTTACACCAGGCATCATGTGCTAAATCAGCATCTTCCACCAATATCAGTGTTTAGCATTATCCCAGAGGGTAACTGTTGGGAAGAGCAAGAGAAAACTATTCAGCTGCAGGAAATCAGAGTGTCCACCTATAAGCTCCAAAAAATTTTAATAACTCTTCAAACTCATATGAGAGTTCAGCAAAACTCCCAGATATAAAATCAATAGACAGAAATCAATAGCCTCCGTGTATGCCAGCATTCCCAATTAGAAAACGTAATCCAAAAGAAAGCTCATTCATATTAAAAGCAAAAAAATCTATAAAATCCCTCGGGATAAACCTAATAAGAAATATGCAAGATCTGCCAAAAAAAACTTTATTAAGAGCATTAAGGAACCCGCAGTAAAGCATTAAGGAACCCCCAGTAAATAAGGAGGCACACTATGCCCCTGGATGACGCTGCCATTACCAGGAAGGTGGCAGCTCCTGCCTTACTGGGCAATGTATTCAAAGCATCCAGAGACAGACATGCCTTTGCATGTATAACTGTGAGGGACAAGCAGCTAATTTCCAAGTATTTACTTAATCAAATATGTGAAAGTTTTAAGAAAGGTAAAAGGTCTGAATCACATGAGAAATCAGAGGGGGAAAAAATGAACAAAATAGCAAAGACAGTTCATATAGACCAGGAAACCAAAACTAAAATAGAGTGCCACCAAGACAGTAAACAGCATAAAGGAAAGCAGGAAAGGAGGGCCACTGGGAGACAACAGAGAGCCAATGAACCAAGCGGGTGGGACCCGCTTCCGGTCCTCAGCAAGCTGAAAGGCCCATTGATGCCAACAGACAATGTGGCCACAACTGAAGATAATTTCCCGAATAAAGGGTGGAGGTGCGGGGGACACAAGAGAAAAGAACATCCAGACTACCCAGCAGGCAACCAGCAAAAACGGCACCCCCAAACAAGAACATGTTTCAAAAAGAAATTGATTCCAAAGATAGTTATCTTAGTTTGGTTCCTGTTGCTGTGATAAAACACCAAGACCAAAAGCAACTTGGGGGGGAAAGGGTTTATTTCGGCTTATAGTTGTAGCCCTTCGTGACGGGAAGTCAGGACAGGAACTCAAAGCAGGACCCTGGAGGCTAGATCTGAAACAGAGGCCATGGAGAAGAGCTGTTACTGGCTTGCTCCCCATGGCTCACTCAGCCTGCCTTCTTATATAACCCAGAACCACCTGCCCATGCGTGGCACCTCCCACAATGGGGTGGGGCTTTCACATCATCATTAACCAATAAAATGTCCCAGAGTCTTGCCCACAGGCCAATCTGGTGGGGGTATTTTCTACATGAAGGGTCCCTCTTCCCAGATGACCCTGGCTTGTGTCAAGTTGACATAAACAACAACAACAACAACAAACTAGCCCAATAGTATCCAGAGAAAACAAACGCCTTGCTGGCCCCCTTAGATTTGTTCTAGCTGGGTGCTACTATTTGAGGAGCTAGAGGCAGGGCAGCCTAACATCCCAGTTCTGAGAGGGCCCACGAGTCTCACTGTGTTACCTGGTTACACACCTGCAATCCATTCCCAAAGCACCACAGTCAAAGTAAGAGCCTGTGTTGTGCTACTCCGCCAGCCTTTGACAACAGCATCCTAAGGGATTTACACAAACAGGAAGCAGGAGGAAGGCAGCACTCACAGCTCCCTCAGCAAGCCACTGCTCCTTCCACTGAGTAATGGGGAGGAGTACCATGGTTCATTGTGTTTGTGCCTAACTATTCAGATAAACAAACCAAGCAAGATAATACTTTTTATTAACAATTAAGATCTGCTAAGATGACATATGTTATGTAGGTAGCAAAAAAAAACTCATAGTAATTTGAGAATTGCAAATTAAAATAACAATGAAGTACTGCCTATGAGCCATCGGATTGACAAAAATTAAAAGGCTGATAATATCAAGTGTTGGCAAGAACGTGAGAAAGTGGGTGCTCTTCTTACATGGGTGGGTGGGAGTGCAAATTGATTCAGATTTCTGGAGGGCATGTTGGCAGAAGCTATTTAAAAACCTCAATGTGCATGCTGCTCGCCAAGCAATTCCGCTCTTGGAATCTACCTAGATAAATACTCCCGGGCATGCATAAGAGTTTTCATCACAATATGGTTTGCAACTGTGAAAAATCAGAAAGAATCTAAATATCTATTAAGAGAATCTGTTTAACGTCCATTATCAGGGAGACGTGTGGTAAGATCCTGTTTATAGTGTCATGGGTCTAAAGGACAGAGTAGGAGCTTGGGAAATAAGCAAGATGCAGCGGGATCTGGGAAGTCAGCGCTATACACACACTAGAAACACATAAATGCAAAGCAAAGCTATTCCATTCTGTGTGCAGATAAATAGAAATACACAGGGAATGTCCTAAAAGAATAAACCTGATCACATTATTTCCTTTGGAGAAAAGAAATGGAACTTTTATTCCCTTTAATTATTTCTTAAGTCTTTTTTAATCTGAGGTGAGAATTTGTGGATTATTTGTGACATTTAAAGAAATAAAAGTATTAAAGGTTGAAGGTGGGAGACAAAACCAAGTAAGCTACTAGTACGTGCTCAACACATAAAGCAGTGTGCACAGAGAAGCTGGAGACGCATCCATTCTCTGTGTGGCAGGATCCCTGCCTGTATGTCCCTCCAGGCCAAGAGGGACACTGCCATCCTTGGCAAGTGTTCCTAATTCTCCAGCAATGCCCATGTGCAACTCTGGCTTCAGAAAGACCCAGACATTTTTATGTCTGCTCAATGCCCAGGTCTCGTTGGGCAAGACTCCCTCTAGATTCTCTCCATATTCTGAACATTAGTTTGGAGGTCAAGACGGGACTCTGAATTCTGTGTGCCTAGCAAGATCCCCACCCCAACTATGACACATTCACATCACAGCTACTGTTGGCCGTAAGAATCTGGCCCATAGCTCCGTTATGTCCTCACCACTACCAGCCATCCTTCCCTCCATCTCTACCATGTGTCAAAAGGATGACCACAGGGCCTATGATTTGAATACTGGCCTGGAGACACCCCACACACAGCTCTAAGGACTGGTTGTCTGCGAGTCCCCAGAGCCCCGTGATTATGCCCAGACAACACCAGGAAACCAAGGAGGCGGGGAGCAGAATGTTCGGCCCGTTCCTGCCAGAGCCCCCCCTCTCAGCTGGGGAGGAAACCCACCGTCGCTCCTAACACATCTAAAGTGAAATGACAATATGACAGGAGCTCACCAGCTCTGTCCACCCCGCCAGCCACAGATGGGCCTACTGCCCAGCTCAGGGTCCTCTTACCTACCAAGGCCCCAGCGGCAATCCCACTGTGTTCCAAGCACCCCAACCATTCCAGGATTTCAGGGACCTTCCTCCCTTATCCTATTAGGAGAATGAGCATGGTTACAGGGCTGCAAATGACCACAGACCACTAATTCGCCAGGAGTCCACAGTGTATATGGCTAGAGGACAAGTGGCCCTGCCTCATCTGCTCTACAGTAGTCCAACCCATGGTCCAACTTGATCCCTGGTCTCCCTGACCCCTACCTCGGGGCTGGCCTTCCCTGGTACTAGACCTGGCCACCTGACCCTCACTGCTCTCAGCCAGTGTCATCAATAGTTACATAGCCCACCTCATTCCCCACCTCTGTGTACCCCATGGGTATGGGTAGTCCACCTACCACTAACGTGATCTCCCAGAAATACAACATCTTCTTAGAACCCCACTCTTACTCTCCCCAACACACACACACACTCTCCTATCCCCACCATCTCAACCCCACTCCAAACACCCCTCCTGCCATCAGGACAGGGCCTGGCTCTTGCCCTGGGGAGATTCACCCACTGAGATCTACAGCCTCATCTTCCAGATCCTCCCTCTGGGAAACTCGGAGGCTGCCCCCTGCACACCCCTGCAGAGGTTCCTAATACTGTAATTCTGTACCTTAGAGAGTCTAGGCAATACCTAGTCACACTTTACAGCCCCAAAGCACGTCCTCCAGGAAGCCTGACTTCACCAGAGAACAAAACCTCCCCACAATCAATGCTGCTTACTTCTAATTTCACATACAGCCCAGGAGTCAGAATTACTTGTTTCCACATCTACCAGCCTCCCTCTAGACTTCAAGCTTTTCCAGGGAAAGTAGGAGGCTGGAGCCAGTCTGGAATCCCTTGCACTGTGTCACATGACTGTCTGTTGAAAGCACAAGTGGATGAGGCCTGAAAAAACCCATCCCAGAGCCAGCTGCCGCATGCCACCTCCTCCTTCCCCACTTCTCTCCTCCCTCTCCCCCTGTGCTCCCTCCATGCCGGAAAGACCCTTCATCCCCACATGGCCCACGGTGAGGCCAGCCCCCATGCTGGGTTCCTCCCAGGCTTCTCATAGCCCCTTGCCCATCCATCTGCCCGACTAATGAAGAGAGCAACCTGTGCCCCTTTCCAGGGAGAACGTCTGCCATTACCTCGCACAGCTCAGAAGAGCACAGTGCCTGCTCACATGTCAATTAAAATTATAATTAGGTGGGGAGAGCATATAATTAAAATAACACGTTCCATCTCCCTCATTTACCGCTGCTGCTGGCTGTCAGGATGAAGTGAACCAGATCCCCAAATCCCAAGCATGGGGGGCAGGGATAGCCCAGGCCTCTGTACGCATCACACTTCCCTCCCAGGCATCTCCTCTGATGCACAGAGCCCTGACCGATAGGACTTAAGGAAGTCCCTATCACTTGCTCCATTGTGAGTAGCACACTCTGCCTAGATGTATAGCTCACGCCACCTGTCAGATATTTCCAGGCGTCCATAGAGCATTATCTATCTAAATTGCCCTTCTCCTGCTGTCTATGTGAGAACTCCTAGCTATCCTTCAAAACCCAATTCTGACTTTCATCTGCACTGAGCTCAAGGGACACAGGGGATAAAGATGTAGTCCTTACTTCAAGGCTACACAATTCAGGGCAAGATGCCTCCTATGTTCCAGAAGAGGAAATGCGGGCTCCCTGACCTAAGCAGAAAGGTTGGGGCATGAGTGAACCTGCTGAGTCCAGCCAGGGCTTGTCTCTCACTGCTCTGGTGGCTGCAGGATCACCTGTCCTAGGACAGACTTGCTCAATCATTGGTGTCTTCTGGGCTGGCAGATCAACCAAAGAACAGAGGCGGGGCTTCTGCTCCAGGATCTAACCAGAAAACTGCCCGACCACACGACACAGCACCCCACACAGCCTGCTGCAATGTTTATGAGCCCCTATTTTGGCAGAGCATGGTAGAAATCCCTCCTTGCCTCTTAAAATTAAGTCCTGACTTTCTGCTGCTGTAACCATTAAACCTGAATGTCAGCTACTGTCAGCTCCACAGGGCTGACAGGCAGCCAGCTAGGGCCATCTTGTTCCCATGCCTCCCTCAGGATGCCAAGCTGGGAAGAGAGGCGGGGTTACTGAGGCGTCCTTCCGGGTACAGGCCCTCTGCAGGGAATTTTACATGCGCTGCAGTGGCTCACAGGCCAGAGAAAATTCCACATTTGACTGAGTCCATAGACATCAGGAGCTTCTTCACTGCAGGACTTCTCAGAGCCTTCAATACTGACATTTATGGTGATGTCTCCAAGAGTCTCCAGCTGGGTCACGGACAGCCTGCCACAGAGCCGTCTACGGCATAGCGAAAAAGCAGGTGTGCCCAATTCAATTTGGGATGTGCTGACACCTCATTTTATTCCTCACCATCCCTGGGAGTGGGGTTGCCACCCTATCTTAGAGAAGATGGAACAGGCACCGAGGATGTCTTCCCACACAGTCTTGTGTCCTATGAGCAATGGCCACTCAGCAGACACCTTGACCAGTGCTTGGGAGCTCCATGAAGGGATGTCAAGCAAATGGCCATGCAGAAGAGCTGGGGTGCATTGCGGAGCTCCGACCCAGGATGCTATATGCTTCCCCCCCCCACCCACCTCAGCCACAAAGGTGATGAAAGGGTCCCTCTGCATCCTACCACCACCCTCAGGGAGTGTGAAGGAACAGGGTATACGGACTCCTCAGGTGGACCTAGTTCAGAGCAAGCACTTGGGAGGGGGAGGGCTCTCTCCAAAGAGCGTGGTTTCCTGGAACCTCTCCATCCAAGAAATGAAGAAGCTTGGGGCCCCACACCGTTACACCTGCTGATCACCAATGCTGGGGGCAGGAGGGCTGTACGCTGTCCCACCTTTCCAAACTGGTGTTCACCCTAGACAGCCCAGGGTGCCCTCCCAAGAGTTTGCTCATTGGATTTAGTCCAGCACGGTAGATAAGGAAATATCTTTGCTGTTCTTCTAGAATAGTTTTTTTAAATTTACAGTTCATGGACTGGGGTGGGGGTGGGGGGTGTCCCATGCCCTAGCACACATGTGGAAGTAGAACAGATGTGGAAACAAATATGGACGTGAGACACCCTTGTGGGATTGATTCTCTCCTTCTGCCTTCATGTGGGGTTCAGGAGTCAAACTCCAGCCCTGCATCATGAGGTTACAAGTACCTTTACCATCTCAACAGCCCATTGTCACCGCTCGTACAGTAGGATGTGCACATAGAGACACACACACGAGGGCCAACATGATGCCAGGCACAGGCTACAGTTCCACCTCCACTAGAATCCCTTGCTCTTGGCCCCAAGCCAACCACACTTCTAGGCTTCGGCAAGTGTTCGGTGATGGAGTAACACAATGTGACATCCAGGGCCTAGGAACGTGAGTGTCCCTACAGTGAGAAAATAAAATGTGATCACAGAATGCTGCCGCCCAAGTGGCTGAAGAAGAAATCCAATATGGGGTCATAAACGGTTCCTGGCCTCAAACCTCCCTGTGCCCTCAGGTCGCCCAGGTACTTTGCATCCTGCAGTGCCCCACCCAGGCGCCTCCAGGGCTGGTTTCCCTAACAGGTACTAAGGCTCAATAATTAGGTGACAACCCTCATTTGCCAGGAGGCATCTGCAGTCATAACCAGGCAAGGCTCCATGGAAACATGACTATAAATTGTTTCTGACAGTGATGTTATTTCATGAGAGCATCACCCATTCATCCGTACACATTTCTAGAAAGCTCCTGACGCACAATCCTGCTGACCGCCTGGACCACTCCGTAGCTGACCAACTGACCAACTAACAAACTCAGCAACCTCAAGCCAGTCCCTAAATTACAATCTGTCCTCCACAGCAGATGTCTACGCGGAGAGACCAGAGCCCCTCCAGGCTGAGTGGCAACAGCACAGGACAGCAGCTGCCTGAGGGTGTGAACACACTCACCCCGCAGAGCCAGACTGTGTGCCTGCAAGACTCTGTGTACCTGTAAGACTCTGTGGCTAGCCATTTCCTGGGACATTGTCCTGTAAGGGCCGGCAGCTCCCAAATGCCCGGGGCCAGCTGATCATCACAGAGCCCCAATTTTAAAACTCCTCTGAGCTCAAAAGGTGACAGGGTGTCCTGCCAAAAAGACAAAGAGACATCCTAAGAGAGACCCAGAGGGTCCTGAACACAGCATGGGGAGGACAGGAAGGGTGAGGGGTGGTAGTCAGACCAGCCAGGGAGCAAGTGCTCCCATGAAGGCTGGCCAGCACGTCCCTGAAGGACCATCTGCTTGTCAGTTTATCTGCTAATAGCCCTGTCCCCTCCCTTTGGGATCTGCTTCCAGTTCCACACCTCTTAGACAGCAACAGAGACACACAGTCCAGGGGCTCAATGAAAAGCCCCACGGCTGCCTTGAATGGGAACATGGTCCCAGATGGACCAATCAGGATATCCTGACCTCGGTAGCACTAATTGGTGCATAAATAGACACATGACTCATGTTGGACCAATGACAGTCTTTTGGGGACCTGTCCCTTGGAGGAGCTACAGAACATGTTATGTTTCCTTAGTTACTTTTGTTAAGCAAAAGGAACGACGCATGAAGGGAATCTGGCAAAAAGTGAAGTCCCAGAGGCTTAAAAAAATACTCAAGACTTGCGACCTTTCCTGAATCCTCTTTTTGCCAAAGGCCAGGCTATGTCGGATCTTGTCCCACGTACTTCAGGAGCCATGGCTACTATTCACTAATAAGGCACCTTCTGGTCCAGGCATACAGCTCTGATAACAGGGCACCACCAGAGCACCATGATATGTACATCTCAAGACCCACAAGGTAATTCCCTGTTCTCATGGCCCATCTCACCCTCAAAGTAAGTACAAAGGGTGTCCCTGTCGGGAGGACCACACAACTTGTCCTGTTCCTATTGCTTTGTCCAGGGTAGCCTTCCTCCTCCTCATCTTCCTCCTTTCTAGTCTACCATCAGTTCTCAGAACTCTAGGGCCAGGCACATGTCACCCTGGCATGCTCCAGTGTCTGATGAATGGCACATGCTGGCTGATCTGCTGGACCCTGGGGAAGCAGCTCTTGGCACAGCAGATCCAGCATCCACTAAGTCCCTGTAATTAGTCTGGCCATGAGTTCTGTGTCCATCCCATCTCATTGAGGAAAGTGAAACTTGAGACGTTAGGCAAACAACTGAAGATCAAAAGATGATCTGTGGGGGCTGGAGAGGTAGCTCAGTGGTTAAGAGCACCGGTTGCTCTTGCAGATGACTTGGCTTCGGTTCCCAGCACCTACATAGTGGTTCTCAATCACCTGTAACTCCAGTTCCTGGGGATCCAATTCCTTCTTCTGACCTCCAAAGACAGCACAAAGAATGCATGTGCTGCACAGACATACATTCAGCAAATCACACAAATAAATAAATAAAAATAAATAAATAAAATGAATAATTTTTTTTTATTTAACTGGGCAGTGGTGGCTCACACCTTTAAGCCCTGCACTCGGGAGACAGAAGTAGGCAAACCTCTGACTATTTTATGGAACAAATTCCAGGGCAGCCAGACCTACACAGGAAAAAAAAAAAAGGTGATATGTGGCAATACCAAAGCTCAGCTGCTTCAAAGAGTTGCCTCTCACCTCCTAATTCTGGGAGACAAGGAAACAAGCTTGTTGCGCCTGTCATACCTCACACACCCTCATCCAGCCTGGCTCAGACACATCACCAGTGAGTACTTCAGAAGTGAACCAATACCCCTGGGGACCATACATACCTAGACATCTCCTAGGAGCCTCTGGGGTCTTGAATTCCAGAGAGGAGTTCCTTAGGATGAAGGTGAAGGCCAGAAAGACGCAGCATTGAGTTAGAGAAGCTGTAAGACTGGCAGAGACGGGGCCAGTCAAGATCAGGGGCTCACTGGGGGAGACTGAGGTAGACCTGCGCCCGCCCTTTGGGAGTGGGTTCGGTGATTGCTACACCATTTCAGCCACGCTAATTAAGTTGCTGTTCCCAGGGGTCGCTCCTGCTGCCCTGGTGGCTGAGCCAGGCTGCAGAACTACACACAGGGTGCACATGGGGAAGCAAGCCAGGGCCTTTGCCTCCTGCTGGACAGGACCCTCCAGGATGGCCACCTTGAGCACCCTATTGGACGGTAAGGAGGCAGCTGCACCCCGGTGAGGAACCCACAAGAGCAACAGAGAATAATTGGAAGCAGAGAGCCTTGAGCCAGAGACCAAGAAGCAACATCAGGAAGGTGACCTCAGGAAAATGTAAACTCGGGTAGAGTTGCCAAAAATCCACCAGGGGCCTTCCAAAAGGTTACATACAAGGTTACAACACCCTTGGACTGGCCATCAACTCGGGTACTCAGCCCTCCACACAAGCCACATAGATGGAGCTCCTGCTGTGGCTGTCACAGTGCTGGAGGAAGAAGACCCCAAAGACAGCAATCCCTGACTCCCTAAAGTGCCCTGAGGGTGGCGGTGGGCAAGCAGTGCGACAGTGATGTTGCAGGGTGACAAGAAATAGGATAAAGTTCAACAGAGGCTGAGGAAGGCTCGGGAGGTCTGCCTGGAGCCGGAGGTGAGTGGGCGGCAGGGACAGGAGTGTCCGACACTCCAGAAGCATCTGGAGGACTCCTGGGTGGGGGAGGTTGTGAAGCACCAGAAACTGAAGCGCAGGACAAGCGAGGTCAGAGGCAAACGTGCAGGAAGCACCCAGTGCTGAACTCAGCTCCCCAGGAACCCCAAAGGATGCCTATGACACCCCACTAAAGGCAGGGGGATGGCTGCAGGGACGGAGGCAGCGGAGCCCAAACTAAGGGACGCCCCTGCTGATAGACACACCTAGGACCAGTAACAAGAGCGGGAGCCTAGTGTGTCCTTGGAAAGGATGCAGGTCAAAACCCAGCATTCACCCTCTTCCAGGAACACACCTGTGGGGCAAAGGGCAGGGAAGAGGTTACTGTTTCTAGACCCTGTAAAAAGCCACAGACTCTTGAAACTATCTGTATGTAGAGTTTGGATAAAACCACCGAGGAAGAAGAGATGGGGAGGAAGGGGAGAGGGGAAGGAGGTAGCTCCACGTTTGGGGGTGTCAAGGCAGAGCAGCAGGAGTGAAAACCTAAGGAGGCTGCATGGCAGGGACAAGCCTGCAGGAAAGACCAGAAGTGGCTGAAGGAGGGACGGAGGGAAGTTAGCACTCCACCTCCAGGGAGCCCACCGGCTCTATCCTCCTAGTCTAGGACCAGAGTTGGCCTTCCTGCCCCTTGACCCCGAGTCTTTCCTGTGCAGTTTCAGCAGACAAGCCCAGGGCCGCCATGCCAATCCTGACTCCTGAAGGACAGACATGCCTCATACTCAGCAAGACACACACACACACACACACACACACACACACACACACACACACACACTCCTGCCTGGGACACACACTTCCTGACCTCCGCACATGCTATTTTCCCACCCCAATTGCTGCCCCATCCTGTCCCTGGCAAAGTCTTACTTAACCTCTAGGCCTCAGTTCCTGCTCAGTCCCTGAACCCCTAGGCCCAGCCTCCCAGTGGAATCCCTTAAACACAGAGGAGGACTCCAGCAACAGAAAACTCCTGCTGCCAGCAGTGGGAGCCAACTGCAACAGACAGACAGACGTGCTGATGGCGGCCCCAGGGCTTCTGCAGTCCCCTAAACAAGACAGAACGCTGACAAAGGAGACCAGAAGAAGGACAGGACCCTGTGCCCACGGTCCCCTCCACAAGCAAGGCAGGGCTGGCTCCGTTGTGGTCCCAGTACATGTCCATCCTGCAGCCTGAGCATCAGCTCCTCTCGGCTTCTTCCAAGGCTGTGCCTCTCCTCACCAGCTGGAAATGCCAGACAGACACATGGTAAGAAACCATGTGTGGTGAAACCTCACTCACATTTTGCAATCTGTGGTCCCTCATTGCAGGCTCATCATCTGCGGAGATGCTGCCCCAGCAGCGGGGGTCAGGTGGAGGCAGGCCCAGCCCCGACTCCCTATGCCCACAAAGGGACCTTAGCTTAGAAGCTTTGGGCTGGAGGCCTCCAGATCTCTGAGCTGCATCCTTTCTCCAAGGAGCCTTGATTTAGAGGGCCAGGTCCTGGAGTCTGCCATGGGGAGTTTCAGCCAGTGAGGCCACAATAGGGTCCAACTTTGGGACACTAATTCTAGGTCCATCATGATGTGAAAGGAGGCCTTGCCACACAGGGGTCAGTCTGATCTTCTCAACCTTGCCCACTCCCGCCTGTTCCTGAGACCCCGGGAAATTCTGTTCTTTCCCCCATAGCACTGATGAAAGCTTTAGCCAACAAGGGCTCTAGACCAAGAAGAGGTGTAAGAAATGAGTGCTGGAGAAGGGGGGTGCTAATCAGTCCCCACACCGGACGGCATGTTCTCCCGAGATGGGGCATACAGGTCCTTACAATGCCACAGCCAGCATAAGAAACCAGATTGGATAAGCAACTCCCAAAGGTCACATGTCACCAGCATTGGTCATCCGTGTGTGCTGCCTCAGTCCAGAGCCAGGGCAAGGAAAAAGATGATGAAAACGGAAGTGACGCCCATCCTCCTCATCAACAGAGAGAGAGAGAAGAGAGGGAAGGAAGGAGGGAGGGAGGGAAGGAGAGAGAGATCTTGCCCACCAGCCACTAGGAGCCTTTTCTGTTGACTTGGTTTGCCTGATTGGGACAGCCCCACTGGGCCTTAGTGGATTCTAGAGAGGGGCCTGCAACCCTCAGGCTGGTCTGTGGTGCAGCAGACAGGAAGGGTCAGGACATGGGTCTGATCCTCAGTCAGGGCAGACCAGGCTCCCGGGACAGAGGGGAGGGCAGACCTGAGAGAGGCCAAGCCCAACCTCCAGGAAGCCTTGTGGAGCTCCTGCTGCTTCCCTACGCAGTGGCATCCTGGTGGGGAGGTGATGCACCCCTCTGCATTTTATAGTGTCCATGGGGGGTGGGTGCATGGGAAAGCCCCCCGGCAGCCTGCCCAGGAGCCAATCCCATGGCCACTGACAACCAGAAAGTCTGTGAGTCCCGTGTGTGTTTGTCCCTCTAGAAAGCATAAGTCCTTTAAGAATAAAGATTGGCTTTCCCAAAAATGTCCAGGTTCAGGGCCAAGGCTGCTGTGGAGAAGTGAATGAACAAATGAATGAATAAATGAATGAGTGAATGAATGAATGCATGGATGAATGGACAAATTAACTTTGAGTTTTTTGTTGTTTGTTGTTTTTGTTTTTTGAGACAGGGTCTTACTATGTTGCTGACCTGGAACTCACTATGTACATCTGGAGGCTTCAAACCTGCAACAATCCTTCTGCCGCCATCCAGCGGGACTTCCCTTTCTCTTTCCCCATATGTAGGGGAGTAGGATGTGTGTGTATGCATATGTGCACACATGTATATGGGCTCATATGTGGGTGAGTGTGCACATGGGTGCACACACATGTAGAAGCCCAAAGTTGATGTCAGGAATCACCCTCAGTCATTTCTCTACCTATTCACTGAGGCAAGGATTCTCAATCAAACCTAGAGCTCACAGATATGGCTAGTCTTGCTAGTCAGCTTGCTCTGGGTACTCTCATTTCTGCCTCCTGAGACTGAAATTACAAGCAGCTGTCACGCCCACTGGCATTACCTGCTTTCTGTGGATGCAAACTCTGGTCCTTAGGTTGGGCAGTAGTTCTTAACCACTGAGACAGCTCCCCGGCCCCTGAACTCCCCTCTAGTATTACCACTGAAGGACCAAGGAAGGCCTTCACATGACAGTCTTTGGCCCCATGGGTGCACCAGACATCACCGAGGCACTCCAAACCACATTCTAAGTTGCTCGGCAAAGTCCAGCTCCTCAAGCTGGAGTTTCTTCAGACACTCTGCCTTCTTTGAACATAACTGAACCTCCCAATACTCAGCTTAAGCTGTGGCTCATCTTCTGTATTTCTAGATATAAAATAAATCATCTAACCCCCCAAAAAAATCTGTATCTACAGTGTATAGAACAAAGGAAGATTTCAAAGCCCATTAACTCACAGAGATAGTATGTTACTGGGAGAATATGGGCTGTATAATTAAAACAATTTAAATCCGATTAGAAAGAGACAGTGGGCTTTACTGCCTGCCGCCATAGCACTAACGGAAAGAAAACCAATATCTCGCAGGTTTTTAAAATTTCTATAAAACTGTGAATTAGAACACACTTTACCCACTGATCCATATCGCTGATAAGATGAGAAGAGACCGTTCTTGAAGTGAAGGCTCTTTACGGAGCTCCGGTGGGTGTGCCTGGCGGCCAAGGCATTAAGTGAAAGGCCACACGACCCAAATGTGAGGGCATCCTCTGGAAATCCCAGTCTCAGGGCTACTGATGCCTAGCTCCCCTGTCCTCCACTGAGCCACAGAGCCCTGTGTCTGCTGAGGGAGAACTGCCAAGGAACGGAGAAAGACCAAATGATGGGTGATGGCCCTGACAGGGACAGGGACTTTGCTCTACCGAGATGGAGAAGGCAGAGATGGGGGTGCCCAGAGCAAAACTGTGCATTTCACTCTGAAATGGGGGGCACATCTGCGGCTGTGATGAAGAAGAAGTGGTAGCCTCATTAGTCACAGAGCGACAGAGAGCCAGGGAACGATGCCGTGTGACCAGCCCTACCCTCGGCATCCTGCCTCTCCAGCATGAAAAAAGGCCACTGACTGGTTAGTCCTACCCACTGCCAGCACAGCCAGGAAGCTCCTCAGACAAGGGTCTGGCTGTCCGGGCCTGTTCCAGCAGGCTTGCTAGGTGAAGCCTAGATTCTGACCCTTGTCTAACTGCCTGACGCCAAGGCAGGAGCCTGTTGTACCCACACCTGCCAGGCACAGTTTCTGGTGGCAGGTCCAACCCCTCAGAGACACGTGGATAGGGAATGAATGGCCGTGTACCGTGTGCATGCAATGGATATTCCCTCAGACTCTCAAAACCCTTCTTCAAAGTAAGACACGGGAATTCCACCTCGCAGACTTTGAACTGAGGCTCAAAATCTAAGGGAACATGCAATGAATCACAGAGCTGCGAGAGGCAGAGGAAGGATTCCGCTCAGCCAAACACTGTCTGGTGTCAAGGGCCACTCATGAGCCTCGTACCACCCTCCCCCTCCACAGCCCTCCATGAGCATACACCAAACGAAGTCTGTGGGAGGATCAGGAATGAGGCAAGAGCCAGATGCTACCTCTGAGGTCCTGACTCCAGCAACGCTACCTGATGCCACGGAGAAATGGAAGCAGAAGGCCCTCCTAGAGCAGCCTCTTTTAGGTCCAGAAACACTTGGAGGACATGATTTCCACACCCTGAGAAGCCCCTGTCCTGGCGCCTGAAGTCCTCCCAGTAGATCTTTCTCCCAGGCCTGGCAGAATTCAGGTCTCCAGACTTTGGTGGCCCACATAGATCTACTCGGCTCATTCTGACCTGCTGCTGTGGTGCTGAGCTGCATACAAGTGGATCAGGCAACACCTCACCTCTGTTCACCAAGAACAGCACCAAACTGCTGCCTAAACCTGGAGCATCCGGGAAGAGAATCTCAAGCTGTTGGCCAGCACTAGTGAGCTAGTGAGTACCTTCTCTTTCTTCACTTAGATGGACAATCCAAGAGGAGGAGCACCATACATGGCCCCCTGGAGGGCCCCTGTGGCAAAGTACCCCAGTTGCCTATGACAGCGATCAGCTCCACCCATGCCTGGCTTTCTCTCCCACCCTGCTCACACTACCCATTCCACAGAGCATGTGCCACAGACCACCCGAGCCTTTATCTCTGGCTCTGGTATGGGTGGAGAAAGGCCCCAGGCTGTGACGTCATATGCAACGAAGATTCCCTTGTTGGGAGCCAATACCATCTCCACAGAAGGCATAGTACAGAGACTCTGAAAGCAGCCCAGTAAGACAGACCAGGAGGGTGCCCCTAAGGCAGAAAAGAGACGGAACTGGGGCTAGCGCACCTACTACTACTAGATGGATAAATCTGTAGCTCTCATCTAGCGCTCAACCAGGGTAGCCAGTGAGCATTCCTAGAATAGCCTGCGGCCTGCTCCTCCCCTCTCTCCATGGGGGACCAGGCAGCTGCAGGCATGGGAGGTGGGAGATAACCACTAGGGTGTGCACTGGCCCTGCAGAAATCCTGACACCCACCCAGCACTGGAGACCTAACTCAGGGCTTCGCCAGTGCTAAGCATTCCACTGCTGGGCCACATCCCTAGCCCTCTTTACCTTTTAAAACAGTCTCACTAAGTTGTCTAGCTGACCTTGAACTTGGCAGTCCTCATGCCTCAGCCTCCTGAGTAGCTTGGATTACTAGCCCGCGGGCCTTCTTCTCTGGTGGCACATGTCACTCTCTGGACTGGCTGTGCTGCCTATGCCATATCCTGCTCTGTGGCTGTAGTGTACGGTGGCAGACAGCCAGGAGAACCTGGCCCTAGTCACTACTGGACATGGCATGTCCCTGAGAGTGGGATCGGCAGGCTGGAAGCTGCCCTCTCAGCTCCTGGCCTCTTACTGGCCAGAGAGACTTCTTTCTAGACCACGACACCTTCTTTCTGTGTTCATCTGATCTGTTATAGTTAAACACAGTTAACTAGACATAGTTAGTGGGGGGAGGCATCCCCTCAACAAGGCAGCCCCTTTGGTTCCTGCAGTAGTAGTCCATTGTCCTGGGCTTCTCAGCAGCCCTGGAAGTAATCCCAGGACTAGCCCTGGGCAGTATCCTCGGGATCATAAGGACAAGCAGAGGCAAGATCTAGTCTCTCTGGGCTCCTCTTTATCCCTTGGAATCTGCAGGGAGCTACCAGGATGGATCCATTCAGGGGAGCAGAACAGAGGTAGGAAAGAGTCACTCAGATGGGGAGGCCAAAGTCAGGGCCAAAAACAAGGGTTGCAGCTGCAGTATGAAGTGAGAAACGAGGATGTGAGGCCAAGACCCAGCGCCCTGTCCTGAAAATGGATCTGCACCTCACATGGGCTTCACGGCATAAGGCAGGTCCTAGCATACGGGGTTCCTGAGGGAGCCCATGCAGCAGTGAGCGTTCAGACTGTCTGCTGTTAGAACTGGGATTTGGAGAGGGTAGGTGATCCCACCCATACAGGGCTCCTTGGGATCGGAGCTCTTAGGTGGGTGCCCGTGCCCTATACTTTCCTCCCTGCCCCCACTCCAACCCCACTGCTCAGCTGACTGTGCCCCAAATGACCCTTGCAACACCTCCCGGCCCACACGCTAGCACCATGTCTCTGCTCCCACGGCCATCTTTATCTGCCCATCTCAGTGTCCCAGCATCTGTGTTTCCCTAACTGCCAGCCCTGCCTACCCCAAAAGAGGTCTCACGGCAGCCCACCTGGGTTCCCTAGAGCCCACAGAGAAGAGACATCCCACGGCCAGGGGCATTGGAAGACTCTACATCTGCTCCCCTTTAACTCGACTTGGCCCATGCCCAGTGCCCAGTCAGAGAAATGCCATGCTGCACACCACTTCAGGTGAGGCCACATTGCTGCTCCATGGACCCACCAGCACCTCTTTCCCTTGGGTGCTCTGCCCAGTTCTGCTGTACCCCCCTCTTAACGCTCAGCCCAAGCCTGGCCAGTAAGAAGAGCATTGCATACCTCCAACACGCCAGTTGATTTGGGAGGGACTGACTAGTCCCTTGCCATACAAACCGCAGTCATAAGCCCCTGAGGAGGTTTATGGTAAATAATCCCCCATAATCCCCTTCCTCCCATGAAGAGAGACCACCCATGAGAGCGCAGCAGGCTGAGCTTAGTAGACATCAGCCTGCAGCAGCCAGGGTGATGCCAAGAAGGAAGCCCATCCAGGGGATATCAGGGGCAAGAGTTGGAAGATGAATACATTTTGAGGCCCTGAATCCAGCCATGCCAGAAGATCACAGTCTCTGGCCTCTTCAGTTGCACAGCCTATTAAACATCTCTCTTTGCCCAGCCAGGCCGAGGGCTCCTGACCCCTGCAATGCAAGGATGACTGAGGGGATGTTTTCAGATCCCTGTCAGATTGCATGGAATAAAGGGAGGAGTAGGGGGCAGGCGGTCCTCAGATAGGTTGGTTGGTTGTTCCAAAGAACACACACATGGAATTTCCTATGGGCCACGAAAGGCCCAGACACTCCACCCAGTCCAGGAAGCCAAGGCTTAGTTACCTGTTCCACAATCCTGAGGGGCCCTCAGCATCATGTCACCAATTAGGCTCCCTTGGGAACGATGTTTCTGGGGCAATGACCCTCCCCAAACTCCATCATCACTAGGTCATGAGCACACCTACAGGTGTTCAGCAAGCTCACCTGGTCCTACAAGTGCACAAATGCATTAGAGACAGAGCCACATAGACACAGACAACAGACATGTGGTCCATCTCTGCAGATGCCAGGGCCTAGAGCCCTGTGAATCCTGGGTGTGGAGTTCCCGGTGCTGGTGCTCAGAGACATCAAAGGCACTCTGAAGGAGCTGACAGTCACCAAGGGAAATACGATCGAGAGGACAGATCAGTGGCAACGAGGTAGCTCCGGCCCTGGAGAAGGAGAAGCACTGTCCAATGAAGCCTCCTGAAAAGCAGAAGACACATGGTCCAAGGTCCAGGGTGTGCAGGTGGATCCAGGGGACAGCAAGACACAAACCAGACACTCACCTGGGCACAGGCCATCTGGCCTTGAGTGCCAAGCATAGGCGCCATACTGAAGTGGCAGGAGCCGTAAGGCCTAGTCAGACAAAGATGTCAGGAAGATGTCCGTGCCAACAGTGTTCCAGAAGAGAGGCCACCCTGCCCCCGGTGCTCCTAGGAACATTCCATGGTGCCCATCAGTGGGTGCCCATCATATCACAGACCTCACTGTCTTCTCTTTAATGGTGCTGATGTCTCGGCAGGAGCTAAGCAGATTATCACACCACACTGCAGCCCCAGCTGTGCTCAGGCAGCCTTCTCCTGCGGGAGTTTTGATCATGAACCACTCTGACACCTCTAGTCCTGCTCCCCAGTAGGTCCCAGCCCCTGCTCTCCCAGAAGCTGAGAGGAGGGTGGCACTGGTAGCTGACTTTACCTTGAATGGGAGCACAGCCCTTCAGCTCCTGGAGCACCCAGTGGGGGAGGCACTGGTGGGAGCCTGTGGGCAGTGACCTACCATACTCACAGCTGCCAGGCTGGCTGGACCCAGATATGCAGCTGATCTTCCCTCCCCCAGCCTAAGCTCTGTCTCCTAACCTAAGAGGGATGGACAGAACAGTGCCAGCCACATGGCACATGTAGAGGCTGGAGCTTCTTGGCTTAGAGGACTCCAAAGCCTACCAAAAGGTTCCTAGGCTGAAGAGGAGAATGAAGTCCAGCTCCTGACACACAGGCCCACACAGCAGTACCCTCTCTGCCTATACATGCTCAATGCAGCATGCTGGGGCCATGAACTTTCTCACCCCAGTCCGTGAGGGTCAGCATCATCTCCATGGTGCTTTGTCCTTTCTGTGGGGCCTCGTGAAGCTCCCAGGTCAGCAATCAGCTGCTGCCAGAGCCGGGAAAGACAAAACCAGCTCCCATATTCTCTCTCCCATCTTGAGATCTGGAAGGAAGGGCCCCTACAAATGGACCTTAGACAGCAGGTGTCCATGACAACAAACTTCCAGGATGCATGAGCCACATACCACAGGTCCCCAAGGGGTTCTGAGCATCAAGGCAGGACCACAAGCAGAAACTTGCAGAGGCTGTAGTGAGGACATGTCTGTGTGACCCGTCACCCACGCAAGGACCTTTACTGAGCACCCAACCAGGAATCTTAGAATACTTAGTACTAAATGAGACAGACAGTTCTCCAACACTCTTTACAACTGAATGAATAACTTAAGACAGGGAGACAAGCATGCCAAGGAGAAAAAGAAGGCTTTGACGGAGAACCCCCCATCCCCATACCTAGAGGCCCACACTTGAAGAGCTAAGAGGAGCCTTTTCAGGGAGATAAGAGTTGAGGCATAGCTCAAGTGAGGTGTCCATCATTCAAGAGGCCTTTTATGTTGTAAACAGTGTGTGTGCAAAGATCCTGGGGTAGATGCATGCTTGGCCTGTTGGAGGGACAGGAAAAGGTCAATGTGGCCACAGTTGAGAGTTATGACAAGGGAGAAAGTCACAAAGTCAGCCTTGGCCAGGGTATTTAGGGCTTGCTGGCCCCAGTAAGGGGTCTGTATTTTATTCTTACGACAATGAGAAACCGTTGAAAGGTTTCCGCGGGAGAGGTGATCAGATTGGTTTTTCAGATAGTCTAGCTGCTGCATGGGCCCTGGGCTAGAGGCTAGGACAGAGAGAGTGAGCACTGGGGACATGCCCGCAGGAATCCAGGCTAGGGCTGGAGAGATGGGATGGAAACAGGAGAGCAGGACAAACACAGGGCTGGGGAGGGGCACGGCAGAAGAAGGTGCTAAGCAGGGAAGAGCAGAGCAGGCTGGGTCAGGCCAGTGGTTCCAAGCCTTTGCTCTCTGGGCAATGCCCTGTGCTGCCTGGAGCTGTCCTGAGACACTCACTGCACATAACACTCGAGGCATGATATGTAAATAGACACCTCCACCCTTCAATAGCACAGACCAGGAGCCTGTGATGGAGCAAGTGCCACCCAGCTGTCTTAGTTACTTTTCTACTGCTATGATAAAACATCATGACCAAGGCAACTCAGAAAAGAAAGCATTTAATTTGGAGCTCATAGTTCCATGACCCATCATGGCAGGGAGCATGGCAGCAGGCTGGGAGGCATGGTGCTGAAGCTGTAGCTGAGAGCTTATATTTTGATCCAAAGTCAGGAGGCAGAGAGAGCTAAGTAGGAACGGCGTGAGCTTTTGAAACCGCAAAGCCCATCTATCCTGGATAACACACCTCCTCCAACAAGGCCACACCTCCTAATCCTTCCCAAACAGTTCCACCAACTAGGAACCAAGTATTCAAACATATGAGCCTATGGGGGCCATTCCCTTTCAAACCACTTCACTAGTCCACTGCCCGCCATATCCTTTTCCATGGTAAGATTTTTGGATAGGCTCCAAGTGCTATTTGGAAATGTCCATGAGGCTCTGCAATGAAGGAAAAGTGATTAAGTCCCAGGCCTTGCAGACTTGCACCCTGTGATTCCATGGAATACACATGCGACCATAGGGGACAGAAGCAGCCCCCAGACTCTACTGGCTGCAACATCACTTGGTTCCTAGTGTGTTTTGAACTCGTACTGGTGCAACCCTGTAATCGGCAGTGCTCTGGTCAGTGACCAGAGTCAAACCACAGTGTTAAACCACAGCGGCAGGGCCTGCACACAGCTTGCAGAGCATTCCCATTCCCTTGGCCAATGAAGGCAACAGAGGGTCCCTGGAGGGTTAGCTTGAAGTTGGGAAGGAGAACCTATGCTCTGGAAGGCAAGAGTGAGGTTGATCAAGGTTGAAACTAACTGGGCCCTAAAGCAGTCAGTGTACAATCCACTCTAAGTTAGCAACTGCAAACACCCCAGGTGGCGGTGTCCAGTGCGTCTCCCCTCCTTAAGAGGTCCCAGGGCCTGAAAACTAGAGACTCAACCACAGCCCCAGCAGCAGGAGACAACAGGAACCAGCACCTATTTGGGCTTCATCATTGTCAATTCAGTGTCCAAACAGCTAGGGGTCATCCCATCCCTCTGCAGTGGTCAGGTGACATCAGGAGGACAATAACCATGGCTGGTCTTTCCTTGGTAACAGAAACAGACCAGTTCTCCATGGCCAATCATTCATTTGGTTCTTAAGACAACCCATTAACAAAGGTACCGTTATCCCCCATTTCATACACAAAAGCTGAGGCTCAGCAAGTTAAGTCCTCTGACAAGGCACATCAGGACTACTGGGTGCTAAGAGGGACACTGACAAATAGTATGTCAGCAAAAGATATGTGGGTAATACTAAAGGGCCAGGGTCTGAGCCAGAAAACCTGCAAGGATCATAGTAACGGCCTTTAGACATTCAAAGGCCATGGCAAAAAGACAACCTCAGCATAAACTTGGGTCATAAATGTGTGTCACCCATCCCTGAGGGACACAGATCATCCACTCCAAAGACGTTCTGCACCAAATGTCTCGATTGAGAGACTCAGGCACCAAGGCCCTGGGAGGGCAGAGATGACTGTGGCTGCTGTCACAACATGCCACAGACTGCATGTCTTAAGCAGCACAAATGTTTCCTCACAACTCTGAAGGCTCAAAGCCTAAGGTCGTGCCAGCATAATGTGTTCTGAGAGGGCCCTTTTCCTGGCTGGTCGATAGCCACCTCTCACCAGATCCTTACAAAGGAGAAAGAGAGACTCTCGACTCTAGTGCCTCTTCTTGCAAGGCACCGTGAGACATACCCAGCCCAGAGCCCAGATCCAGTCTCAGAGCGGGGCTCAGAGCCCAGAGAGGCCCCAGTATACAGCCTTTTCCAGCCAGAGAGAAGAAAGTGTGTGACCCCAGGCCAGTAAGATGCTGAGGGTCACCCTCTGCAATGAGCAGGAGGCCACCACAGGAAGCTGAGAGCGGGAGTCGGGCCAAAGAGAGGGAGCCCTGTTCCCAGATGCTGAGGTGAGGCCCAGAGAGGAAAGCGACCTTTACAAGACCAGCCAGCCAACTGGTCCGAGTTGGTATCTCAGGCTTTCACTGTGGTGACAGGACACCTGGCAGAAACCAGCTGAGGGAAGAAATATTTTCTTTGGTTCATTGTTTCAGATTTTCAGTCCTCAGTCACGTGGCTCTGTTTCTCCTGGACCTGTGCATGGTAAGGTGGAGCATGCTAGAAGGCATTGTGTGGAAGAGCTAAGTGGCTCATCCCGAGGCAGGCAGGAGGCAGAGAAAGAGAGCTGGGACAAAATATGCATCCGCAATGACCCATCTCCTCCCACTAAGTCCCGTCTCCCACTTCGCACCGTCTCCCACGGGCACCAGGCTACTGTGGCTCCGTCCGCACTTAGGATCCCAGCTCTCAGGATTCATTCACTTCCCAAAAGACCACTCACTGACAACCAAGCACCACGTATGAGTCTGGGGGTGGGGGTGGGGGGTTCAGATACAAGGCTTTTTTTTTTTTTTAACATTCAAGAGTCAGACCCAGACCTACCTCCAAACGCCAAACAGACCTGTATCTGCCTATAGTCAGCTCCTATGGGGGCTGGGACAGCCAGGCCCATACCAGCCACTCTGCACTCTGAGTGAATACGGCTACAGTAAGATTAAAATATCAAGCAATGATAGGCCGCCAGTGCCCAGAGCCCAGGCCTGCACAGATGGCTCTGAAGTGCCTCCATATGAGCCATGGTGTCTGCACGGACCTCCTTCCCTATTCTCCTGGGACACCCAGGAAGGCTGAAGTTCAATTTCAAATCACAAGCCTCAGCCACCAGATATGGGGCAGGGGCTGCGGCCCACAAGGACAGTACAGGGTAAGGCCTAGAGCTGATTTGGGGGCCACGACAACACTTTCTCTACGCAGCATCTGCCCAGTGTCTGCCCCAGCCTAGGCATTCAGTACATTTCCTAACCACCCCATAGCTGGCCTCGGCATCATCACCCCATTGGCCGTGTGGAAAGCTGAGAGAAACAGCCAGAGTCACAGCTGAGCGTGGATGGCAGCCTCCGTCCACCTGAAGGAGCGCTCCCTGGCAGCTCTAGGATACTGTCTATTCTTGGATGGAGTACAAGAGCCAGGCAGGGCACAGCTGTGAGCAGGTGCAGGGCAGATGGAGCTGCCTCTGCAGGTGCCGGCTGCCTCGGTGGGCTCTGGCAAAGACAACGTGAGGGCAGCCAACAGGAAAGGCAGGACTGGCCGGGGCCAGTGTCCTTGATGTAGCTGAGGACGTGAGGGCCAGCGGGGGATCATCGCAGGCTTCACCCCCTAGGAACCTGCCCCACCCACAACCCACAAACATGAGAAAAGGCTTGTTGATCACTACCCACCACCAGCCTGTGCTTCTGGACACAGGGAAAGTGTCCTGAAGGTCTTTCCACCGCCTATGAAATGAGAAACTGTTTAGAGATGGAAAAGGGAGACCCCGAGAACGGGACACTGACAAGCTGTCGGAGAGGCCGGCACCCCCAGAGAAAAGGCTGTCACCAGCCAGCAGCAGGTTAATGTTAATTGTCGACTTGACAGGATCTGGAATCACTAGGGAGATGGGCCTCTGGGCATGACGGTGAGGGTTGATTCGATTCTGTTAATTGATGTAGGGAAAGCCTTTTTAGTTGTGGGCGGGACTTGTGCTATGTGAGTGAGCGAGCCAGCCGAGCACCAGCAAGCATGCATGGGCTGCTCTCTCCTGTCAGCAGAGCACGTGACCAGCTCCCTCAAGCTCCTGCCCCTGCGGCCTCCCCGCCAGGATGGACTGTCAACTGTGAACCAGAATCCCCTTTTGCCCCACAAGGTGATTTTGTCACTATTACATCACAGCAACAGGGAAAAAAGGGACAGGCCCGAGGGCTGAGGCTGTAGGAAGTCCAGTACAGGTGTGTCACTGCTGGTGGCCCCACTGGTGACCAGGCCTGGAACAGGATTGTTTTTGTTTGTTTTATCTTTTTTTTTTTCTTTTTTCGAGACAGGGTTTCTCTGTGTAGCTTTGGAGCCTTTCCTGGAACTCACTCTGTAGCCCAGGCTGGACTCGAACTCACAGAGATCCACCTGGCTCTGCCTCCCGAGTGCTGGGATTAAAGGCGTGCGCCACCACCTCCCAGCTAGTTTTATCTTATGGTTATATAAAACTCTGCAGTTATTATATTCATATACCTTGAGGAGTGATTAAATATAGCTAATCGCACAATGCATCACCGAAAAATGTTTGCATTAGAACACTTAGCCTTTCGCGAGAACACAATGGAACACCACTAACAATACACCCCGCCCTGTACAGCACATCTCTTGAGCTTACTCCTCTTAGTCAACTCTAATTATATCTCTTTACACCAGCTTCTCCCCATCTCCTCCAACTACCCCAGCCTCTCACAGGCACGGCCCTGGGTAGAAAACTCAAAAGAAGTCACATCTAAGTACGGGATTAAACTGGACTAGAAACGTTTTAGAAGCAATGCAGACTCTGTGTAGCTTTGCACCTTTCCTGAAACTCACTCTGTAGACCAGGCTGGCCCCGAACTCACAGAGATTTGCCTGCCTCTGCCTCCGAGTGCTGGGATTAAAGGCGTGTGCCACCACCGCCCGGCCCAGACACAACATTTTAACTTTTGAGCCAACACTATTTTCTAGAGGACTGGGTTAGCCAGCCTTGTCACAGTTACAGAAGCCCGACATAAAGAGTTTATAAGGAGCAGGGTTTACTAGGGTCTGCAGTTGGCACTGTGGCTTTCAGGGCTGGGGTGAGGCAGAGAGGGCATCACGGTAGGATCACAGGGTGAAGCTCCGCAACTCACCTCCTGGCCGTGAAGTGAAAGAGAGAGGAAGAAGGGAGGACCCAGTTCTCTCTTTGGGAGCACACTGTCAAGCACTGAAGATATGCCCCTCGATCCCCCACTTCTTACAGGTTCCACCCGCCCCCAGAAGCACCGGGCACGTGGGGGACATTCCACGCACAAACCGTTAACAGGGGAATGACTGAGAGGGAAGACAACAGTGTGGAAGGAACAAAGTCTGGGTCCTGACCTGGCAGCTACAGATCTGTCACTGTCTCTCCGTCCTGCCTGCAGGCTGTGGCTGCGAGGATTGAGGGACAGCCATAAAGGCCTCCAAGAGAATCCAGGAGCAATGGCCCCAGTGTCATTGTGGGAGTTGGAGGGTGTCCGAACAGTGCAGACTCAGCAGTCCAGACACAGCGTGGAGAGCCTCACTAGACTGTGGCCACCTACCACATACCTGGCATATGACACCCTCAGGTGCGCTGTCAGGTAAGCTCCACATGCCGATCTGGAGAGCAGAACGGGGAAAGGCAGAAACTATGAGAGTCTAACCCCAAACAGGAGGAGATGGATGGGGCACGCACATAGTCTATAAGATTAGAAAGGGTATGGACTCACATTTACGCATTTAGATATGTGTGTTCACAGGAATGCTGGCGTGTATGTGTGTGCACATCCAGTGACATGATCCCAGTGATCAGTGGAGAAGAACCCCAAAGCCTGAGAGGAATCCAGGGAGGGATTACACAGTTCCTGGTACCTAGCCAGACTCTAGCAAGAAACCTTGTGTACCTGCCATCTTCCCACACATCTTCGGGGTTGAGGCATCCCTGGCAATGGTGCTGAGGGGCCAGGAAGAGCATCGCTCTCTCTAGCCCAGGGCACCAAAGCAAGACTGACCACAGCGAGGGCTTTAAGGGCACACCTGGGGAAGCTGGGAACTGGAGGGTGAGCCTCTGGGAAAGAGACTCCCTGGGTAGGGAAGGAGGCTGGGACTTACAGTTTCCTCCGTGCACTTCCTTATGCACAAGCAGCTTCCAGGCCCAGAAGAGGAGCCATCTGCCATCCTGGAGCACAGGTGACTCTGTAGAGGCCCCACAGGCCCACACGGTGACACCTGTAGAACACTCCTGTGGAATGAAAACCCAGCCAGGCATCCCAAGCTAGACAAGCCAGCCTGGATGAGACTAGGGACACAGCAAGAGAGCAGGAAGCAGAAACCTCATGAAACGGAAAGAGAGCCCAGAGTGACAACATGCCCTGGCTGCAGCTGGCACACAGAGGCTGCGTGACAGTGGCCCACACAGACCTCCGCGTCCTAGTCACCAGAACTGCGACCGTGCTGGCTACGCGGCACAGGAGAATACAGACCACTGATAGAGAGACGTTTTCAAATCAGCTAACCTTAAAATAGGAATGCCACCCTTGATTACCCCTGGAAGAGAGAGACAGGGTCAGATGGCACTACATGAAAAGGATCTGGCTCACTGCTGGGAGTTCTGGAGAAGAATCTGGGGGCCCAGAGCCGAGGAAGAAGCAGCACTGGGAAAGTGGGTAAGGACACAAATCTGTCCCCGGGGTAACCGTAAAGTACCATCCATGCCGACACCTGGGCCTTAGCCCAGTGAGTCCACGTCCGGCTCGGAACCTGCAGAGTTATCAAATGACAAGTGTGCACTGCTTTAACCAACTAAACATGAGGTAGAAAGTGTTTGTATTCCAGGAGAAAATGAACACAGCTGAGTGACGCAATGGTGGCAGTGGACCTAGACACACCTTCTTGAAGGCGTGAATGTCACACTCACTCAGAGCCCCTGGCAATGTCCTCGGTATCCTGAAGAAGATGCCCTCAGGGATGCCAGGATGTGGCCTCAGTGAACCCTTTAATTCTGAGCAGAAGTAAAGGGGGAAGCAGTGGTCGGGGACGAGGGCCCTCTAGCAGAACCCACCACCAGTGTGGCAAAGTGAGTGTCAGGGTGCCCACCGGGAAGGAGAGGGGGTGAGTCTGCCAGACCTTCAGAAGTGGCTGTCTACAAGCTTCCTGTATCTTTTTAATCACACTTCATCATTCTGTCAACAATCAACTACACTTAGGAAATTTTAGCTTTTTTTTTTTAATGTGGTATTGAGCACGGGGCTCAGGGCCTCCTCACACATAGGTGACCACTCTTGACTTTGTCTCCCCCACCACCACCTCTTCTCTCTTGAAACAAGGTCTTGTGTAGCCCAGGCTGGCATTAAACTCACTTTGTAGCTGAGGAGAAGCTTAGCCTTCTGCTTCTCCTCCCCTACCTCCCAAGTGCTCGAATGCCAGGTGTGCATCACCACACCGGGTTTGTGTGGTGCTGAGGGTCAAACCCGGGGCTCTGCGCCTGTGAGGAAAGCGCTCTATGAACCGTCTGCATCCCCAGCCCTTTAACCTTGTCTTTTTCTTGCGCTTCGGGTGGCTAAAGAACAGCATCTCGGGTACTTTCCCTTCCTCTGCCGCTCCCTTAAACCGTTATCCTCCCTTGATGTGACAGATACATCTACAGCCGATCCACTAACTCGCGTCTTCTACTCACAGCAAAGATAATTCTGTAAAAGGAGACTCACGTGCAGCCAGTTCTTTTATGCATTTACATAATCTTCTGCTTGAGCAAGCGCTGAAAAACAGTTGACTTTTTCAACAAATTGGTATCTTTTCTCATATTTGTCTTGTAGAGCATGTTAGTGCAAACTTCAACCATCCAAGATGCAACATTTTAGAGCCTTAACTGTCCTGTGCTGTTTATTCATTTCAGACCCTCATAAAGCACATATCCGACATACTATCCTAAAAGACAGTGTTTGTAAGGAGTTTGTACGACTATTCCGAGGAAATCATAGGTATAAATCTTAGAGCCAGCACATCCATCCAAGGAGAGTTTCTTGTTTTCTTCAGAAATATTTAAGTATGCATATCTCCACATAAATGATTCCATTTCTTTTTTTTAAAAAAAAAAAGTGTATATCGGAAAACACATGCAGGCACTAGAAGTAATGTTTACAATTAGTTCATGGAGGTTTCATGAAAAAGCCAATAATATGCAGCACGAAACAGATGACAGCCC
Source organism: Peromyscus eremicus (assembly GCF_949786415.1). Classification (NCBI taxonomy): domain Eukaryota; kingdom Metazoa; phylum Chordata; class Mammalia; order Rodentia; family Cricetidae; genus Peromyscus; species Peromyscus eremicus. The sequence goes on along the minus strand of NC_081425.1, from coordinate 93,270,115 downwards.
TCTTCCTTATAAATACAAAGGGAGAAAAAGACAGAAGGAAATAATGCCATGGGGCTCGGGAGGGTTTCACTCTGCTGCTTGTTCTCCACACCTTCCACGTTTTATATAAGAAGCATGCACTGGCCTCTTTCTTTTTTACATTTTAAAAGTAACCCATGTTCCTTGTAGCCATGCATTCCTTTTATAACTGGGGGGGGGGGTGATAAAAGCTGAAAATGAAAAGGTCATTTAGGGTCCTCTCTCAAGGAATTCACCAGCTTAAGAAATTATGTAGCTGAAAATACCAATAGCCTTAAGAGACACTGAGGAAAAGTCATAGCTGGGTCAGAGCGTAGGGAGGGAATTAGTGTTTACTGAACACCAACCTCAGGCCTTATGCAGGCAATTTATACAGGTCTCATCTCATTTAATCCTCCCAATAATCCCAGGAGGCAGCTACTACAATTATTCCCTTTTAACAGATCCCGAAAGAGGAGCTCGGCACAGAGCCAAGACTCCCTGAGGTCATGCAATGAGTGAGGCAGGCTCTCATCTCTGGGCTCCAGCAACCAGGCCCCATCCCTGGGTCGTGGTGTTGCCCCTCAAATTTAAACAAGGTAACATCTCTCTAACCCCAGACCCCTTGGGACACACTGGACACTTGTCCTCTCTGTGATAAAGACAGTGATAAAGACCAGTATGCCCTTGCTCTCCATTCCCCAAATAATATCCTCTGCAGTAAGTGTCCAAGCTCAGGAGAAAAGGCTGGGATTAGCTACCCAGCAAGAGCCAGCCTCTGGGCAGACAAGTACCCCATAGAACAAGCAAGAAAGGAGACCCAATGAGCTGAATACTTGCTCCACAAGCATTAGGCCAAGGGGAGGAGGCTGCTAAGCAATGCTCAGCTTCTCCCAAGGCCTCCATTGATAGCTCCTCCCTTTCCTTGTAGGCACCCAGGAGCTATGCAAGGCCATGGGATAGATAACAAGGTAGATGTCAGCCCATGCCACTCCCAAGGTTGAAAGTTGCATGACAGCTTTAACCAGCAACAGCACCTGTCCAGTGTTCCTATGCCTAAAAACCACTGATCCTCATCATCTCACTCCCTCATTCCAGATGTGCAGAAACACTCCCATACCCTTCTGAGATTGTCAACCTGCCATCCTTGGAGATAGAGATATTTTTCCAGTTACATAAAGCAAGTAACAACCAATTTTAAAAAAAAAAAGTCTGAACCAGTGAAAGACCCTGGCTGGAGCCTTTACTGCCAGGACAAAGTTGCATTTGGGGCTTGAAGGTCAAATGGCACATAGCTACACTTAGTTTGTTCTTTAAATTGTTCCATTGGTTGACAAGTTCAAAACCAAACATGAAAGCCAAGTATGGTGATGGAGTAAGGCTCACCTACTGTCCCAGCATTCAGAAGGGACTGACTTAAAAAAGAGGAAAGCCTGAGCTACACAGAGCAAAACCCTGCCTCAAACTATGAAATATATATATACACTTTACACTGAAGAGCAGTGCTTTGCTTTAAAAGATAGATACATGTACAATACTAGGACTTTTCCCGCCAACAAGGCACAAATCAACGGAAGCTGTGTGACAGCTGCTCCTGTGAACAAAGATGAGCTCTCCAGGGACAGCTCATCCATGTGTGTGCATCCTGCCTCGGGTTATAACCCTATGTAAGATCAGCACCTTCTGTCCCTGGTGGAGATGGCTGTGCTTCATTCCGGGGCACAATGAATGAGCAAAGGATGCCTTACACTATGGAGAGAGTTGTCAGAAGCAACAACCATAGAGACACTCCAATCTGATATGGGCCGGTGGCAGAGGCCCCAAGGAACCATGAAGCCAGCACACAAAAGAAGTTTGGGGTCAGAGGGCATCTGGAGACAGACGGTGGGATGAGGCCACACAAGAAGGACAGGGACACCCCCATGCCTCTATTTCAAAGGACATAAGCTAACAGACATCTGCAATACTGGAAGCAGCCGCTCTATTTTATGTGCGTGAATATTTTGCCTGCACATATGTAAGTATGTCACATTTGTGCAGGAACCAGCAGAGGCCAGAAGGGGGTGTCAGACACCTCTGGGACTGAAGTTACAGGCAGTTGTGAGCCACTATGTAAGTGTTAGGAATCAAGCCAGGCTCCTCTCCAAGAGTGGGAAGTGTTCTTGACCACTGAACCACATCACCAGCCCCAGCAGCACCAGCCACCAACACCACCACAAATCAGCACTTAGGACTGGGGACCTGGACAATTAAAACATCCTTCATCCTCCAAGGCTTACAGTTGGGCAGTCCCAAGGGCTGACCACCTCTCCATCCTTTGCTGTACCTAAAAGCAGGAGGCTGGCCAAAACTGCATGAAGACTCCAGCACTAGCTACAGACTACATCCATCACTGATCACCTCATCCTTTAAGGTACCAGGAAACTGGCGGGCAGTGTGTAACCCCACGGGGACAGGGAGACCCTAGGCCCAGCAAGCCCAAGGAGAGACTGACAGCACAGCTCTCAGTCACCTCCTCCCTGCCCGTAGCCCCGCCAGTTCTGGGAAGAAGTCCCTGCAGGCTGTGCTTCCAGCTGTACCCTTGTGGCACTTCAGGGCACTGGCACCACAGTGGAGCCCTGCTTGTGGTAAACAAGACAACGAGGAAGGGGAAAGAGCATGGTGGAGCAGACAGCAGGGCCTTGACCAGGAATCAACAACAGGAGAGAAGGGACCCTTGACGAGCAGCCAGCCAAGTAGGAGTGGAGGGAATACACAGGGAGAGAAAAGGCTGCCACCAACGCATCCGACGACGACAGACATCTGCCAATGCTGAAAGCAGCAGTTTCCACTATTTTATGCGTTGTGTGTGCTTTGCCTGCACTCTATAAGTACACTCCACGAGTGCAGGTGCCAGGGGAAGCCAGCAAAGGGCGATGGCCTCCCTGGCTGCCCACCTGTTGCCCCTGCCTCGGAGTCCCAGCGAGACAGCTGCAGGGAAATACTGCTGCACCGGGCCTGGCTAAGATTTTCCTGCCATTAGAGCTAGTCCAGCTCCTCTCTTTTCCTGAGCAAACAGCGCCCACCTCCGGCCCAGGCGACAACGCCTCCTAGGCCCGCAGCGCTGGCCCCGGCGAAGAAACCGGCTGCTCCACACACAGTGGAGCAAAGAAGAGAGAAGCCAGGCTGAGGACCCGCGGGGCAGACGCAACGAGGCGCCACAGGGTGTGCAACCGCGCCAGCCAGGCTGTGTGACAGCCAGGGCTTATAGGACGAGCTCCGTGCGCCAAGCTCCTGTGGGCTGCAGGCCACGAGAAGCTTCTGGGGAGGTGCACGCGACAACGGCACGAAGACACACCCACCCACAAACACGCGAGAAACAAAGACAACCCTGAGCTCCACGCCTGCTCAGCGGCGGCAGCGTGGAGCACACACGCGCATCCACCCAGCGGGAAAGAAGCCGCACATTCCTGCGAGGAGACCTGATTGCAGTGCATAGAGACTTTTCGCTTGCCCTGACAGTACGGAGCCGCCCTACCTTGCTAGGCCTGGGAGGACATGCCACCACCACACCTGGCACAGCAGCACGCCGACCAGGAGACTCTGTACAACCGACTGGGTAGCAACCCTGCCTGGACCCATTGCTACGCAGCCTCACTGGCTGCAGCCCAGTGACTCATGCATGGGCTTAGTGGCCACTCACCTTCCTGCACCGCCTGGAACGGGTTATTGGCCTCGATGACCTTGATGGAGTAAGTGATCTTCTCACTCTGCAGGATGTCATCATTGAGGCTCAGGTCCGATACAGCCAACTGGAACACCCTGTCGTCCTTGGCTGCGTTCTCCTCAAAGATGGCACCTGAGACAGAAGAGGGGTCAAGACCAGGCCTGGAGAGGAACCCTTCCCACTTCACTTCCAGCCTGGGGTCAGGGCACTGCCCGGACCTCTAGGTACCAAGTGGTAGGAGGACTGAGCTAGGATTTTGTTTTTGTTTATAATGCTTTTTTTTTTTGAGACAGGTTCTCCTTCTGTAGCCACAGCCGGACTTGAATTCATGGTGATCCTCCTGCCTCAGCCTTCCCAGGTAGTGAGATTACAGGCATGAGCCACCAGTCTTAGTTCAGGATTCTGTTTTGATTGGGTAGTTTAAAGATCTCCCAACATAACCCAAGCAGGATATGCTCCCCTCCCCCACATCACACAAGTGCACACAGTTGACATGAGTTACACATGCTTATCCTTCATGCTACCACCAGGTCACATGGGCTTCATAACCAAAGCATCACGTGTCCCAGCCATGCCCCATACAGAAGATGTGGCAAGCTGAGGTGCCTCCCACTCAAATAAATGCATCTGACATGGTCCCATAAATCCCATCCCAGGAGCCAAGTGAATTCTCCAAGAGGACAATGTCCTCCAGTCCAATCCCAGGATGGAGTGATGGCTCCTTTTTCCTTTACATTCCATGCTGAATGCAGAAGTGAGAAGATGGTCCACAGTTAGCTCTCCTGCACAAGGGTTTTTTCTTTAGGCATAAGGCATTGATAGCCAGCATCTGGATGGTCAAGATGCTGCATGGCCTCATGCCTCTGCTCTTGTCTCTCACTTCCTCTTCCTGCATGTATGGAGGGGTGGGGCTGTATCCTAAACCCCTAAACATTCTGATCTAGCAGTACTGAGAGTCCCAGAAGAAACCACTCTTCAACGGTCCTTCTAGAAGCAAGGACAGCTCCTCCAGAGCTCCGGCCGACCTGACGCTTTCACTGACCCTGCGTTTACAGCGGAGATCAGTTGGACTGCTGCTTTGGGGTGCCCACCCCCAGCCCCCTTGCCAAGCGCCAAGGGTCGCCAAGGTCCTATTGCTTGGCCTTGTAATTGCCCTGGAGCTGAGAGCTGGGTAAAAGGGCTCAGCTCCCGGATTCCTCACTACACTGGAGCCGCAATGCTGACCGGGAGACCCACGCCCGCTCCTGGGCGGGAAGCAGGTTTGGATCCTGGCCCCGGCCCCGGAGGGGAGCGCTGCAGCCCTCGGAGTAGGGACTCGGTGCCTCACCACCCTTTCCTCTTTCTGCCCCGCGGGTAACATCAACCACGTTTTCTCACTCCTCCCAACCCCCAGTTTGTCCCTGTTCGCTGGTCTTTCCCAACTTCCGGAAAGGCGACTGCGGAGGGGCTCCCCCAAAGCGGCAGCTGACAGCCCCCCCACACAGACACAACCGGGCCCAACTTCTCGAGATCCCAATCATTCTGCTCCTAACTCCCGATCGCTACCCCTCCTCTGATCGCCCCTTCCTTTGCTCTTCATCTCCTTCCTCTCCATCCATCTCTTCCTGCTCAGCACCCCCCACCCCACGGCCCACGCTCCTTCCCTCCACCCCTACCACCCAGACTGTACGCTGGCCCCAAGACTTAGATCAGGCAGAAACTCTGGAACTGTCCAGGATTGGGCTGCAGTTGCCACAACCAGATACACACACACCCCCACACCGAGAGCTACACAGACACACACCGGGGAAACAGGCAAGCACTGTGTCCACTCTAACAGGCTGGCAGAACGCGGTAGTCGCACTAACACACGCTCAGATGGCCCCACACACCCCAACGCCCTCTCACACTGACACCAACACTGTGCCAGGTGCACACACACTGGCACGCTGACAGCACCCATCCACAGTCACACAGGGTTCCGCTTTGGCCTCTTTGATCTTGCCCTGCCAACTTAGCTAGCCCCCTGCTCTGTCCGCCCCTGGCCCCAGTGCTCAGGCTGTGCCGAAGGGCCCAGCCTGCCGATAGCCCCGCCAGGGACACACATCTCTGACAAGCATCTATCCCCAGGTTCCCTGCAGCCGCGGCCCTAAGTGTCGGCAGAGGCCGCGGGGCCCCGCGCACTGGCAGGAGCCCCGGGGAGCAGCGAGGTGCCCGCAGGAGCGCCGAGCGGCGGGAGCACAGCTCCTCCGCGGGGCGGCGCGGGCCTTCGGGGGACCACTGCCTGCTGAGCCCCTCGGCCCGGGGAACCGACAAGTTTGGACGCCGCGCATCACCGTCTCTATTGGGGGCCCCCGCCCAGCCTCGGCCCGTCCGCCCTCCGAGCTCACCGATGTGGATGATGGAGTCGGCCCGCACCGTAACGCACTGGCATATCCAGGGAAGAAGCCACAGCGTCAGCGCTTCCATGTCCCCCGGGCGCGCGGCTCATCCGCCCGGGCCCGGGGCGAGGCCGAGGGCAGCGCGGAGCGGGGAGGCGCGGGTCCCGGTGCAGTCCCGGGCCGCTCCCCGGGAGAGCCGAGCCCGCCCGTGCGTCTTCCCCCGTGCTCCCGCCCCTGCGCCCTGCGCCCGCCCCAGCCCAGCCCAGCCCAGTGCTCTCGGGCTCCCGCGCCGGCTCTGGTTGCGGTTGCGGCGGCGCTCGCAGCCCAAGCCCAGGCCGGCGCGGCGGGGGCGGCCCGCGGCTGTGGCGGCGGCGCTTCCAGCGACTCGAGCGGCTCTGGGGGCGGCAGAGGCAGAGGCAGAGGCAGAGGCGGCGGCGGCGGCGGCGGCCCGGCCCGAGCGGCGGCTCCGGGCTGGCTGTGTGTCTGAGCCTTAGCAAGGAGCGAACTGCGGAGGACGCCCCCTCCCCTCCCCCTCCCCCTCGGCGGCGCTCCCCCTCCCCTCCCGCCCGCCTCCCTCCCCTCCGCCCTCCTCTCCACCACGTGACTGCGGAGCCTTAGCCTCGCCGTGCGCCGCTCGCCCGCTCGGTGCTTGGAGGGGGCGCCCGGTGCTCCGCGCTCCCGGCCGGGGGATGCTCCGAGGCCGGCACCGCGGTGGAGACCTGGCCTGTCTGCGGCGAGCAGAGGCTTGGCCGTGCGGGCCTGGTCTCAGGGTTCGCCGGAGAAACGAAGAAGGCACGGTCACTAATTGCCCTCGGGGAGGTGGGGGTCTCGGAGCTCGCTGGCGATGGGGGACTTCAGCCGAGAGTCTGCAGTGGCCGGAACGGACAACCGCTTTCGGAACTGGACCCGCGATTTGGGCAACCTGCAGATAGACCGCAAGGCCTGGGGCACTGAGCCAGGCACCAGGATGCTAGCGGGCAGGCGGCGGGCTCGAACCCTAGCTGTCCGTGCAGACTTCGGCGGACATCCATCCCCCGCCCCCGGGGCGGTGCACTGCGCCGGGAGTCGGGCAGGAGACTCGGACTCTGAAGCCCAATTCATGGCCGGAAACGGGCGCAGCCGTGACCGCGGCGCCTGGACGTGAGGAGCCTTCCAAGCGGACGGCGCTCTCAGACAGCCACCCTGCACGAAGCTTTCTAGGGCGAGCCCGGGCGGAGAGCCCGCTCCCAGCCGCGGGAGCAAAGCCGGACTCCCGCTGCCTCCGGGTACCCTGCCTCTGGGCGGACCACCACCACCGTATAAAGGGTGAAGCTGCTGAGGGATCCAGCCAGGGAGGGGGAGGCAATCTGGGCTCACAACCCTATCCCCAGGTCCTAGTTGGACTGGGCTCCATTGAACACACCCAAGATTTCAGGGAGACAGTTGAGCCCTCCGGAATTCTGATTCCCTCGGAAACTTGAGTCCAGCCGAGCCTGGCAGAACTGGGCGCCAGGATAAGCGCTGGGTTCGAGGGGCCAAGATAGACTCAGCTGCAGCCTTGTCTAGAGCTCCCAGCACCGTGGGAAAGATAGACACCCACACAGGCCATAAAAAGATGTGGAGAGGGCTGTAGAGGAGCTCCGGGCCTGGGCCCTGACCTAGCTTGAAAGTAAAGGCAGCTGTGGCTTCCGGGAGGCGATGACAGTTGGAAAGGCCACCAAGGGAGGAGAAGCTTTCAGGCGTTCAGTGCTGCTAGTGAGCCAAAACAGGAAGGGAAGAAAGGACTGTGCGGGGAGCGTGCATTTGTGTGAGTGTCAAGCTGCCAGCCACCGAGTTGTCCCTGGCAAGTTCTGCTTTAGAAGGGTTGGCCAGGATGCTGTTCAGAAAGACCAGGAGGAGCCTGGAAGCTGGTAGGCAATACCTCAGCTGAACAGAGGGGATATGGGACTGCAGGAACATCAAGGAACACCGTTCTGCGATGAGGGGGCCTGGTGGGCAAGAAGAGAGAAATGGCCACAGCTGCAGGTGGGAGGCTGGGCTGCAGGGCCAAGTGTGATTCCACACAACTCACAACAAGCCTTAGGACCCTGGAGTGGGGAAGTGCCCATCCAGCTGATGCAAAATCCTCTGGTCTCCAATTTTTAGTCCTGCGAAGTTCCAGCATTCCCTGGCTGAAAAGTTGTAGGGGAGTGGGAAATAAAGTCTCATCAGCTTCAGTATTTACCCGTTTGGTTCGTATGAGGACTGACTCCATCCATAGTGGTAAGTGTGGTGTGGCCACTCCTTAGAGTCTCCAGTCCAAGGTCACGAGCCACCAGGTCAGGAACACCCCTAATCATCTCCTTGTCCCACACTGCAGTGTGTAAGCAGGGTGAGCATGGGGTATACCCACTCAGATGTTAGTTATCCTTGTGTATTTTTCTAGGTAGGGGTGTGAGGCAAGCCTCAAGAGCCCCTTCCGAATACAGAGAAGACAGCACAACACACACCATCAAATTCTAATCTGCATGATGGAGTCACTGTAGATGGAGACCTGCAGGTTACATCTCAAGTTGGAGTTCCTGAAAACTTTTGGCCTGGAGAAACCTCCCCTCCTCAGCTGGGCACCCCTTGTCTTAAACTGGACCGAGTCTGCACCATGCCCAGGTGGGCAGAAGCGGGAGTCCTGCCGCTAATCCACAAAACACTCCACACAGCCAGGCCAGTTTTCCCAGCCAGACTGGAAGGCCCTGCACACTCCTCCCCTGCCCTTAGGCAAGTTCTGCACAACTCCCACCACTAGAGACCAAAGCAGAACCATCTCTAGGAAGGATGATTGTGATCATCCCTCTGCTGCATGAAGTTAGGATTGGCAGCTCTCAGGGGGTGCATGGGGGTGAGGGGGACTTGCTCACCAAACCTTGGTTTCTGGCTGAGCTCAGTCCTGTCAAGTCCTGATCATCTAAAATCAGGGTTCTTTGGGGATGTTTTTGGTTTTAGGGGGTTGATATGTTGTGTTTTACTTTGAGACAAAGCGAACATTTGGTTTCTTTGGGGACTGATTCCATGGTGGAAAGATGACAAGTGTGATGTGGTCACCCCTTACAGTCTCCAACCTATGTAGTCCTGGCTTTCCTGTGTAGACCAGGCTGGCCTCACACTCACTGAGATCCACCTACCTCTGCCTCCCAAGTGCTGGGATTAAAGGCGTGCGCCACTATCCCTGGCAAAATCAGGTTTGTTAGCCCCAGGAAAAACAACACAAGTTCACCACCGTGTAATAACCTAGATAGGGAAGATAAGCTATCAGGGTCTAGGCCTAGGGTTGCATGCCCATTGCTCAGAAGGAAAGACTAATGCTCGCAGAAAGGTATGATTTGCCCAAGACATGGGAGGAGTTACTGGGAGCACCAGGAGTTGTTCTTCTTGAGTTATTCTTCACTACACAGAGGTGTACTCACAGGAATCAAGAGTGAGTTGATCAGTCCTTTGTTGTAGCTCAGCCAACACCAGGAATTGTCTTTGGGAAGTGCCCTTCAATTATGCTGATTCTAACTACCTTTATTTAGCACTTACCCCATGAAGACCTGTGCTCAGCCCTCCCTTCCTTCCCAGGAGGTAGAATTTGGCATAGGAGGAAACTCAAGTGGGGGGGCGGGTAGCCATCAGATCTGTTTGCCACCACAACTGTGGTAAAATGTCCAGGCACAGAGAAAGGGTACAGGTGTCCACTTGAAAGCCACAGCCATTGTGATGGTCACTCCAGAAACATAAATCTCTCCTTTGTCCATCACCACTCTCTCACTCCAGCCAATAAATGGACCAAATAAAGGAAACCTGGAATCCTGGCCCTCCCCATGACCTGAGGAGCCACCTGCCCAAGTAGAGCCACCACCGACCAGCACCAGTTCAGGTGGCTTCCCAACCATGCTCTCTCCTAGGGAGCTACCCAGAGTACCTGTGGTCCTGCGTCTTCCTCCTTCCTCCCGGCACGGCACAGCTGGCTGGAGTTTTCTGTAGCTGTCCAGCCAGACTTGCAGGAAGGGTACAGCTGGCAGAGAGACCCCTGCCAGCCCGAGGAAGTCTACAGGTTTGGATGTGAGGACCCAGCTCCCTTGTGTGCGCAGGAAAGAGGCGAAGCAGAGACCTGAGTCGAGCCATGTAGGGGTCAGCGGGCATGTAGGAAAGAGTGCTGCCCACAGGCTCCAAGGAACCTGCTCACTGATCGGACCTGCGCCCAGGAGATCAAGCCTCCATACCCAGCTTTCACTGTTCCTTTGTGTGTGTGTGTGTGTGTGTGTGTGTGTGTGTGTGTGTGTGTGTGTTGAGGCAAGGGATAACCATTGCAGCTTGGACCACACTTGAATTTGAGATCTTTCGGCTTCAGCCCCCAAGATGGAATTCTAGGTGTATGCAGCATACTGGAGTATGCCCCCCAGACTTTTTTTTTTTTTGAGACACTTACTTATTGCTGATTTCCTCCATGCCCTCAGCAGCTGCCTGGCACATCTGTTGAATGACAGTGACCCAACTCCACTTTCTCTCCTTCTTGCCAACCTCTTTCATCTAGTGCTTATATTTATTTGATCTTCTTTTATATGACTGTATTTTTTAAAGTTGTTTTCCCTCTTGGTCACTCTCTTGAGGTTTTTGCTTTCAAATTTCCCAGGCCAGCAATCTCTGGCCTTGCTTATTCCATGATTCGAAGCTTCATTGATTTCGTCTTTGGTTTTATCAGAGAGGAGAGTGTGGGTGGAGAAAGTATGGCTGAGGATAGCCTCCCCACAGCAGGGTGCTGAGCCACCAGGGCGGGACCTGCTGGGCTGGCGGCTGCTGCCCTTTTGAGGGCTCTGTCAACAATACAGGCATCACCACAGCTGACAGTCAGGTGGGGAAGGGCTTCATCTTGTCGGAGCCACATGGGCCAATGAGGAGAAAGAAGACCCATACTATGTGTGAGCATACCACCCAGACAGCAGCACCCCATCTTTGTGAGGAAAACACCTCCCTCTATCCCATTACACAGTCGGCAACCTGAAGCACAGGGCAAGAGACTCTGATTAGAACCAACCAGTCCAAAAAGTTACCTGGGGGGGGGGGGGGGGGATGCCTCCCTCGAAAAAGCAGGCCCCAGATCTCTGATCAGGAAGGGTGCAGTGGGCAGAAGGGTGGCAGGATCACACCACCACTCGGGCCATCTGGGGCTCCCACACAAACACTCTGGGACCCCAGGGAGATCCATCCCTTCCTTGAGGCCTTCCAAAAGTCCTATGAAGAAAAGTGGAATTTGCACAATGAGGTCCCAAGCCGAAAGGGACGATCCCAGGGCAGTAAAGCTTGGGCCGCGAACACACCCTTCTGAGCTGTCAGCTCAGCCTGGGGTGAAGCTGCAGTGCTTGCCTCCTTCCGAATCAGAGGGTCTGCAGTCTATACACCTGGGGAGTCTTGCAGAGCAGGACTCCTGGGGTCTCCTGCTACCATTCAGACCTTGGAGGCCACAGCCCCGAGAGGCAGTCTAAGTCTAAAGACTGGCCTACCCCTCCCAGTTCCTTGCTGGCTCCCCAACTTCCCAGCCACAATGCTAGCACAGCTCCCCTACTCTTCCACCAGCCCTGAATCTTCAGCTCTGCACTTCAGAGTCCAAGTGAGGCCCCAAAGCCCTCATCAGGCATGAGGGCCCAGCCAACCCAAGACAGAGAATGCCCCAGAGCTCAGCCCTTCTCACTGCTGCCCAGGGCTCCTCTTGTGGCTGCCCAAAGGCTCTGCACATGCTAACCTGAGACCGTGACTGGAGTTCAGAATGTCAACGGGTGTTCTAGACAGGAAGAGAAGGGAAGAAAAGCTGAAAAAAGAAGAGAAAGATATGAACTACAGACTAGAGGGCACTAGGAAGGAAGTTACCAGAATGGTGCTGGCGGGAGATGTAGAAGCCAGACACACTCCTTCTAGATACCTATATACAGAGCAGGCACCCTGGGGGGCCTTATGGCTGCAAAGACATGTCAGCCATGGTATCTTCAGTGGGCATCCTAGGAAAGGGAGGGCCACTGATCTATAAAAGAGTCCAAACAGGACATGGAAAGACAGATAGCTCAGTGGCAAGAATGTTCACTGTTCATCCAGAAGAGCCAAGTTTTCGTTCAGCTGCTTACAACTGGCTAAACTCAGCTTTAAGGCATCTGGTGCCCTTCTTCTGGTCTCCATGTGTATCTGCATACACATGGTATATACACATTAAGTAAAAAAAATAAATGTTTTTTCAAAGAGCCCTGCGGGGGAGGGGGTGTCACCTTGGCTACCAGGAAACTCATGAGAAATTGTCCCACTTTTACTCTGTACAGGACACTTTCTGCCAATCATATGTCCTCTGCTGTCCCCAGAGATGGGCTGCAGGTGTCCGCACATGAAGTACGATCTTGGGGACCAGATGACCTTAGTCCAGTCTATTCCTTGTCTATGATGAGGCTCCTGAATGCCAGCCTTCACCGTGCAAGTCCCAGATACAGCTAATAATTACAGAACTGCACTCACCTCCCACAACCTGTCAGATGTAGCCCAGCAACTGCCCCCAGCCCAAGCCTGCAACTCCTCAGATCTGTGCCCCAACACTTTCTGGGGGGCTGCATCCACATAGATCCCTGGTTCACCCTGTGTAATCACCAGGCCCTCCGACTGGACACAGTCCTCAACAAATCTGAGCCAATGGTAGTGGACATACCCATTTCCAAGAGCAAGCTCTGTTCTTCAAAACTGGGAATTGTGGTTGGTTTTCTCTGTCTTGATGTCAAGGTGTATTTAGCACCCTATAAACCTGAGGAGAAGGGGATGCAGCCTCCAAGGATCACTTCTGGAGGCTTCTTTCAAACAAAAGCTCCCTAGGGCTCCTTCAGATAAATCATGAAGATAGCGCATGTCTTATCCACCATTGTTGTCCTGGGCAACCTCAGGCTGTCCAGAGATTTATCCAGAGATTTGTCCCAGAGCTTGAAGATGGGGACACAGGACAAGGAGTAAAGAGGACCTGGGTAGGGGCAGAGAATGTGCCATGTGCCTAACCCTTGATAGACTGGGCCTGTGCATTGCAGTCCCCATGCTTCTCAGTGGAAGATGGAGAGAAGGTGGGGTCAGAGGCCCACAGGCTGCACACCCGGTGGGTGGTCTCTTGTTTTGCTTATTTGTTTATTTTACTTTTGGAAACAGGGTCTTCCTTTGTAGTTTTAGCTGACCCCCAAGCTCCCGAGTGTTGGGATTACAGTGCACACCACATGCCCAGGGCCTCTTCAACGACTTCAGGGTCAGGATAGATTCAAGATAAAGGAAAACAAGGAAAAGCATCTCTCAGAGGTTGGGGGCAGGGCTTAACCACTGGAGGCACACAGCACAGATATTGGATTGATCCCTACCAGTGGTTCACATGAAACCTTGTCAGAACTCTTATGCCCACTCTACAGATGAGATCACTGTAGCTCACAGCAGGAAAGTTCATGGAAGGAGCAAGCTGAAATCTGCCACCCCCCAACCCTTGGGACATGTGTCTATATCTTGATTTGAAAAAAAAAAATTATCTCGACATAAGGAGATTGTCCTGGATTGTCCAAATGTCCCCTACACATATCATAAGTGTCTTCTTTAGGCAGAGGGAGGCTACACAGAGAGAAGCCAGGGTCACTACAGAAGCAGAGATCGGAATGATGTACCCACAAGCCGAAGAATGCTAGTAGCCACCAAAAGCAAGAAGAGCAAAATCCTGATTGCCCAGAGCCTCGGGGAGGAGGAGGGTGGCCCTGCTGACTTCACCCAGCTTCCCAACCCGCAGAGGGGGAAACAATGTGTCAAGTGTGGATATTTAACCACAGAGCTACAGTCAATGAGCGAAATGAAGCAGCTAAGGCCCAGACCATGAGCAGCTTAGTGTGGCCCACAGGGCCCAAGCCTGGGGACAAACTCCAGCTCCCTGGAAGGCTCAACCCCACATCAGTCCAGGCTGCAGATGCCCCAGGCATCAGCTTCCTGAGCACTCTTATGGTGACCAGAAAATAGATCTCAAGGCAGGGAACATCTCTCAGTGAGGAACCCCCATTGGACAGAACTAAACCCCTGGGCCTAGCCACCAGGTGACAGGTGTGTCTGAGACCAGCTACAGAACATTTGCCCTGCTTCCCATATCCATGTATCAAGCCGCCCCACCCTATTTCTCTCAAGACATAAAACCCTCTTTGTTTTCTGTTCAGAAAAGCCTGTTTCAATGTTGGCTTTGGTTTGGTACATGTAGAAAAGTCCATAACATCATAGCCATGGTTGTCCTTCCTCCAGGGGTGGCCCCGTGGGTCTTTCTGAGCCATGGCTTGTTGGCCAAAGCTCAGTCCACGAAGAATAAAAGGTGAACACTTGAGGGACAGATGTCTGTGCCCTGACTTCTCTCTGCTCCCTGCCTGGAACAAAGACAGGGCCTTAGAAGGCACTGGTCGTGTCAGGGCCTTAAGGGGCCACACATGAAGGATCCTGAGCTAGCCCGGCAGCTTGCTGCCTCATGAGCCCCAGCTCCAGGGCCAGCTGAACCTCCTCGGGCATCAGTTGTAAGAGACCACTGACCTTCACTGATGCCACCAACTGGTGACTTGGTGATTCTTCCAGCTTGATTGTGTTGTTGTAGTTGTTGCTGTTATTGTTTCACTGAGGGCTTGGGGGTTGGTTGGGGTTTGGGGTTTTGTTTTTTGTTTGTTTGTGGAGGGTTTTTTTGTTTGTTTGTTGTTGTTGTTGTTTTTTGAGTCATTATGTAGCCCACGTTGGCTTCAAATTCAGGATCCTCCTGCTTCAGCCTCCCAAGTACTGGGCTTACAGGACTTTCCCACCATGGCGAGTGACCTGTCCCTTTTTCTGTTCACGGATAGAAACAAACTGAAGTGTCACTTACCAAATTTCAGGTTGTTTAATTTTTTTTCACTTTTTTTAATTGCATGACTCCCAATTCATAGCCAGTCCAATAGCAGAGCACTTGCCCAGCATGCACAAGACCCAGCACCACAGCACCCAGTAGACCAGATAAAGGGGTTTACTTACCCTTTAGTTCTAGTACCTACAGCAATAGCTACCACATCCAGGGACTTTGATTCGAGTTAAAGCAATCAATTAGCACTTTAACAAAGCTTTCCTGAAAATATGATTTTTAATAGCTGATCACATTGTGTCCTATGGGATCAATCATACTTGATCTAACTGGTCACTTGTCACTGAACATTTTCTCACAATTTTCAACATTATAAACAATGCTACTGTGAGATACTTATATACACATTTTCTGCTCTTGTGTAATTGTTTTCTTAGGATAAATGCCCAGAACTGGAATTGCTAAGTCTTTATAAATATAATTATTAAATATTTATTATGAAACAGTTAAGTGTTTTACCATATAATTCCAAAAGTGCCCTCCAAAACTGTTTTTTAAGCCAATATACACTTCCATGCACAATTAATGAAAGCATCGTCTCTACACTGTCCCCAAGCCTAGGCATTATTCCTTTCCTTTTTGCATTCTGATTAAGTGAACTTGTATATCTTGGAACTGTGACAAAGCCTAGGACAAGACTCCTGGGAGTCCAGAAGATTTCAGGACCCTAATCGCTAATGAAGACATCCTTCAGTGAGGCTGTGCCATTCCCCTGGTCATCTTAACAGTTATACTGAGTGGGACAGACGCACATCCTGGTGTTAGGTCCAGAGCTTAGGGGCGGAGTGACCTTGGGTAGGTACTGAAAGAGGACTCTTGTTGGAAGCAGGCAGGGTGGAGGGCAGCTGATGCCAGGTTCTAAGAGATCTACAAGACTATGACAGACTTTTGGGATGCCCCAGCGTGGATGAATAAAAAAGTCAAGAAAGACTTCCAGAAGAAAGACACCACATAAGCATAGACTGTGCCCCGTCGAGATGAGCTGTTCTTTAGGACTGCAAGGCAGACTTGACCTCAAATGGAAATGAGCATCCTCAGAGGACAGTCTTAGCAGGGAGACTCGGTAGCCCGTGGGAGAGGCCCTGGCAGAGCACCAGGCACAGAAAAAGCCCCAGCCAGAATGGAGACAGCGGTGTCCGGCTTCCGGCCTACTAGGCTCTCCACGACCTCAGTGGACAGTACAGGGAACCTACCGAACCAGTCGCCTGCTCACAGCAGTCGCCTGCTTGTGGTCCCCAAGCTGAACCAACTGGGCTGCCCAGAGGCAGCCGTGGTGCAATGCTGCTCTCTGCTGTCCATTGCTGGAAATACAGGGCTTTGAAACGACTCATCCTGGCGACCTTGGAACCTTGATCTTAATGAAAACAACGCCGCCACTCGCCACTCAACTGTAAAGCCTGAGGACTACAGCAGGGACGGGCAGCCACGATATCCCCAATGATGAAACAGTGGCACTATAGCCATCAACTGTAGTTGAACTTAAGGTCCACTCAATAGGAAGAAACTCAGGCCTGGTACTGTGAACGTAGCCAAGTATAGGTGGAGAAGTCATAGACTCTGCCATTTTCCTAAATTAATATAGCATTTAACTGTATTCCAAATATTTATCCTTACACCCACAGATAACTTCCCTTGTCAAAGAAGTTTCTTTCTGCAGCAGATGGAGGCTAGCACTGAGATCCACAACTTGTCAAAATTCAGAGAACAAATGAGACTGGAGTATAATTGTATCATTTATACAGCTACAGTACCATTCCTTGCTGTGAATTACCTAAGATGAGCTGGGCCTGTTGGCAGATGTCTGTAACCCAAGCACTCAGGAGGCTGAGGCAGAAGGATCATGAGTTCAAGGACGGTGCATTTGGTGCCTGTGCTACAGACTAGAGGTGAGACTCTTCAGTGTGAGCTCAAAGGTCTTCACACCTTTGCATCCCCATAACCCAACCTATCTCCAGAGACCCATTAACTGTGGCCCTGGAACTCTTCGTCAGTGGGAAATTCGTAACTGGACACACCAGAGTGAAACAGATGAAAACCACAGACTTGAAGGAATAGCATAAAAGCAGACGAAGAAGGAAGGGTGCCTTGGACAGACAGCTGACGTCTGCAACACACAGAGGCAGGAGACAGAAGGATGGCAGCTTCAGTGAACCAAGAGAACTCCAGATGGACGGGGAAATAGCTTCCAAGATGGAAGAAGAAACAGCGATTTTTTTTTCAGGTAAACAAAAGCTTGGAGAGTTCATTTAGAGGTAAATATTCACTAAAGGAAATATTAACGGAGGTATTTCAAGCAGAAAGAATGTGATCCCAGGTGAAGGGACCAACGCACACCAGCAGCAACCGTGCAGAGAGAAAAAATTCAGGATTGAAAAACAAGGTAATACTTTGCTAGCAATATGGGGAGAATACTGATTAACTGCAGAGGTTGGGAAATCGGGCATGCAAATGTTTGTTGGGGAAAGGGGGTTAAAATAGGGTCTTGAAGCCAGGCAGTGGTAGCCCATGCCTTTAATCCCAGCACTCTGGAGTCAGAGGCAGGCCAATCTCTGTGAGTTCGAGGCCAGCCTGGTCTACAAAGAGAGTTCCAGAGCACACTCCAAAGCTACACAGAGAAACCCTATCTCGAAAAATAAAAAAGTGGCCGGGCGGTGGTGGCGCACGCCTTTAATCCCAGCACTCGGGAGGCAGAGCCAGGCGGATCTCTGTGAGTTCGAGGCCAGCCTGGTCTACAAAGCGAGTTCCAGGAAAGGCACAAAGCTACACAGAGAAACCCTGTCTCGAAAAACCAAAAAAAAGAAAAAGAAAAAAGTGGGGAGGGAGGGTCTTGCTATGTAGCCCAAGCTGGCCTCAAACTTGACATCATCCTGTCCCATCTGCTGAGTACGGCAGAGACCCCCATGTCTGGCTAGTATATAGATTCTAACTTTAAGGGAATTAGAGACAGATACAGAGAATGGCAGAGTAGCCTCCGAGAGAGATTGTATAATAAAATACTACATAGTTAAACCCAAGGAATTGAGACAAAAAGAAACCTAGACCAGGCTGGCAAATGAACAAACAAAAATAGCCTTTTTTTTTTTTTTAAAGGCCACTGTGTGGTTAGGGCTGGAGAAATGGATCCACAGTTAAGGGCACTAGTTGCTCTTGCAAAGGACCCATGTTCCCCAGGTCCCACATGGTGGCTCACAATCTTCTGAAACCCTGGTTCCAGTGACTCTGATCCCCTCTTCTGGCCTCCAGGGACAGCAGACACACATATGGTACACATCCATCCGTGTAGACAAAACACTAGTACACATACAGTAAGGAGCTGGAGGGATGACTCCCTGGTTAAGAGTACTTACTGACCTTACAGAGGACCTAGGTTTAGATCCCAGCACTCACATGGTGGCTCACAACTGCCTATAACTCCAGTTTCAAGATATCTGATGCCCTCTTCTGACTTCCACGGGCTCCTCCACACATGTGGTGCATATACACACACTCAGACACATACACACATATACATAAAGTAAATAAATAAATACTTAAAGTCAATAAATCTAAAAAAGTTTTAAAACACCAATGCATGAGTGAGCATATGAAATAGCAGAGAAGTAAATGCTTTAGTTAAATGACAAGCAACAGTCAATACGATGATTTCTTAATACAACTATGTGTTGCTTGTAAACCAAATCTTAAATAAAGATAAAGGTGGAGAGTAAACTGATCAAGAGGCCCTTTCTGCTTCCTGACTGCAGCCTGCCTCAGACTCCCCCTGCCATGCCACAATAGACTATAATCCCCTCAAACTCAAACTATAAGTATTGCTTCCCATCAGGTGCTTCTTGTGAAGTTTTTGTTCACAATGACAAGTTAAGCCACTAAAACATAGGAAAGGTACTGAGAAGGGGTGTCCTTCTGAAGTCCTGGCCATCTGGTTCATGGCCCTTAAAGGCAACTTACACTAGGAATGTAGAAGAATTGGAAGCTTCATTTAGAAAAATCCTTAAGATGCCACAAGCTGGATGGGCGGTTTGGTGGAGCTTGGAAGACCAGAATGCTGACAAAACTGTACAACAGAGACCATGATTGTGAGGTTCAGGGGAGAAGAAAACTTTATTAGGAACACACTGGGATCCATCCATGCTAATCTAGCTGCATTCCGCTCATGTCCTAAGGAACTGAGCAAGACTGAATATTTTTAATTTTTTTAATTGTGTGTATGTATTCATATCTGAGTGTGGGTCCATGCCTGCAGAGACCAGATATCAGATCCTTTGGAGCTGGAATTAGCCACCCAACATAGGTCCTCTACAAGAGTAGTCCATACTTTTAACTGCAGAACCCATCTCTCTAGCCCCAAATTCTAAAGTAATGGATTCATTTGATGAAAAAAATTTCAAGGAAGAATAACATTCATGTTGTGGTGTGGCCATCATTATTTTTATCATGTTATTGTTTATCATGTCATGGTATCAGGTTATGGTGTGATTATTGTTCACTGTATTTACCCAGACTTACAGAAAGAGGGAACAGAAAGGAGGGCAAAAAGGTGTGAGAATGTGCAACTTGCTTAT
Source organism: Peromyscus eremicus (assembly GCF_949786415.1). Lineage (NCBI taxonomy): Eukaryota > Metazoa > Chordata > Mammalia > Rodentia > Cricetidae > Peromyscus > Peromyscus eremicus. Next base: position 93,250,585 of record NC_081425.1, on the reverse strand, counting down.
ACACTTGAGGCTTTAAGATGACCACGGGCCTTGAGGAGCAGCATGGAATGTTATGATTGGCAACCTACAGAATGGAAAAACATCTTCACCAACCCCCACATCTGACAGAGGGCTGATATCCAAAATAAAGAACTCAAGAAACTAGACATCAAAATACCAAATAATCCAATTTAAAATTGGGTGCAGATCTAAACAGAGAATTCTCAACAAAAGAATCTCAAATGGCCAAAAGACATTTAAGGAATTTCTCAACATCCTTAGTCATTAGGGAAATGCAAATTAAAATGACTCTGAGATACCTTACACCTGTCAGAATGGCTAAGATCAAAACCATTGATGACGACTTATGTTGGAGAGGATGTGGAGCAAGGGGAACACTCCTCCACTGCTGGTGGGAATGCAAACTTGTACAGCCAGTTTGGAAATCAGTATGATTGTTTCTCAGAAAATTGGGAATCAATCTACCTCAAGACCCAGCCATACCACTCTTGGGCATATACCCAAGGAATGCTCAAACAAACCAAAAGGACACTTGCTCAACTATGTTTATTGCAGCTTTATTCACAATAGCCAGAAACTGGAGACAACCTAGATGTCCCTCAACCAAAAAGGTGGATAAAGAAATGTGCTACATTTACACAATGGAGTATTAATCAGATTTTTTTTTAAAAAAAAATGGCATTAAATTCACAGGCAAATGAATTCAACTAGAAAAACTCATTCTGAGTGAAGTAACCTAGACCCAGAAAGACAAATATGTATATATTCACTTATAAGTGGACATTAGCTGTTAAGTAAATGATAATCAAGCTACAATCCACAGACTCTAAGAGTTAGGTAAAAAGGAGGGCTCTTGGGGTAATGCATGGATTGCCCTGGGAAGGGGAATTAGAACAGATTTTTTCAGGTAGACTGTGGGCAGGTGGGGACAGGAATGATCAAGTGTGGGACAGAAGAATGGAGGGAAAGAGTGAGAGGAGAGATGGCTGAAACTGGGAGGCATTAGAGAGGGTGTGGAAACCTAGTGCAGTAGAGACTTCCTGGAATCTATGAGAGTGACCCTAGTAAAGACTCCTAGTAATGGAGAATATGGAGTCTGCACTGGCCACCTTTTGTAACCAGGCAAGTCTTCCAGTGATAGGACTGGGTTGCATTCAGATGAGTTGTTGGCCAAGGACATCGCATGGAGATCCACAAACAACCCAGGCTGAATGACAGAAAGTCATTCTCCAAAATTTGACAGTGGGGCTCCATTGCTGAGGACAATATCCACACAGCTCATTGAACATATAGAAGTGAAGCAGGTGCCTGCATGGAGCCTTCACCCTTACTTCCTAGTCTCTTTGGTGTGGGAAGGTACTCTGCAAGCTACCAAAAGAGAAATGTGGACACCAACACAGTCACAAAACCTTTGACCTACAGTCTGTCTTGCCTACAAGATGTGCTTGGGCAATGGTGATACAGAACTTGTGGGAGTCACCAACCAATGACTGGTTTAAATTGAGGCCCACTCCACAAGAGGGATCCCATACCCTACACTGGCTGCATGATCAAGAACCAGAGACTGGATAGCCCAGAGACCCAGGGTAGAACCAAACACAACTGGCAAAAAAAAAAAAAAAAATTCAATAAAATTATTCCTAACGATATTCTGCTATACTCATAGGAATTATTAGGAATAATTTTATTGTTGTCTAGTTGGCATCAGAGAGGCCTCCTCTGGCAGCAGATAAGAGCAGGTCAGAGACCCACAGCCAGACACTATGACAGAGAAAGAGTCTAAATTGAAGGTCTTCATTGCGTCCCTCCCTTCAGAGATCTGGGAACCCTGAAGAAGAGAGGGAGGAAAGATTGTAGGAGTCAGAGGGATGGAGGACACCAAGAGAACATGGCCCACTGAATCAACTAAACAGGGCTCACAGAGATTGAAGCGGAAAGCATGGGGCCTGCATGGGTCTGCATCAGGTCCTCTGCATGTATGTTACGGCTGTTAGCTTAGTGTTTTTGTGGAACTCCTGACAGTGGGAGTGGGTATATCTCTGACTCTTTTGCCTGATCTTGGGACTCTTTTCTTCTGATTGGGTTGGCTTGTTCAATCTCGATATAAGGGCTTTCTCATTATCCTATTATATCTTATTTTGTCCTGTTTGGCTGTCATCTCTTGGAAGCCTGCTCTTTTCTGAAGGGAAACAATCCCATGTGCTGGGGACTCTAGGGACGTGTCTCCCTGACAGTCTCTTTATAAAATTTGGATGGGTTTTGTGCTGAGTGTGATGGTGGAGTTTTGTTTTCTTGTTTTGTTTTATGAGATAGTCTTGCTATGTGACCCAGGCTATCCTTGGATGTCCTATGTAGCCAAGGCTGGCCTCAGATTTGAAAATCTACTGTAGCCTCCCAAGTACTGAAATCATAAGCACACACCACATCCTAGAGGCTAAAACTACTTTTTTTTAATGTTATCAGAAAAGTCAGAATGGAGATCCAGCTCAGGTGGGTAGGAAGGATTGGGATTGAAGCGAATGCTGGGGAGAGTCTCGCTATGCTCTTTGATGCTGTCCTCTTTGAGAGGGAACCTGGATGATGGCTGCATAATTACCTATTATATCATAAAATTGTACATGTGCTTCCCATGGTTTTTGACAAATGCATGATAGTTCAACAAGCTTAAGGAAAGGAAGCCTTACTCTTAGCTCCTCTCTCGATGCACCTGCGTGCCCACAGCCTGCCTCTGCCTCCTTGTTCCATGCCCATGTTCCTGGAAAGTCACGCTCCTCCCCCACTGGACCCTCTTCCTGCAGCTCTCTACATCTGTATCACTGAATCTGTACCCCCCACTGCCTCCAACTACTCCACACCCTCTCTCTCCAGCAGGTATGTCCAACCTGAGCCCACGTGCCCTAGGACCACTATGAATGTGGTCCAACACAACATTTGTAAACTTACTTAAGGTATTATATATTTGTTTGTTTGTTTTGCAATCAGTTGTACAGTATTCAAGTGTGACTTCTGTGGAGAACAAAGCTGTGTCACAGAATCAAAAGGTTAGACATGCCTGCAAATGTCCAGCAGCTAAAGGCTTGTCCAGACCTACTATGTACAGGCATTCCCTCTCTGATGAGGAATTCACGCCATTCTTCACTGTTCTATCAGGGTCCCCAACAACCTCCACATGACTAAATCTAAGGCAATCTGTCAATCCTCCCCTTACCCTAGCAGCCAATGGAAGGCAGCTGGCTACCCACTCCTCTCTGCTGGTAGTGCAGTCCCATAATGCAGGCCCTAAGAAGACAGCAGCGAGAGGATCACAGTGGAATACAGCCTGGACTGCAGATACCCTACCTCAAAACAAAACAAAAACCCTCTGTGGTTGACTTTGGGAACTCCACACCTAACTCCCTGACTGCCCGGGCTTAGTCCCTGCCACACACACTTCCCTGAACCCCCCTCCTCTACCAGCTTCTCTCTTGCAATTCTGACACAGTTAAGATGCCATCACAACTTCCATGACCCTCCAATTCTAATGTCCAGCCTAGGCCTCGGCAAACTTTGGTCTCCTCTGTCTAATCAACGTCTACCCAGCACCACCAACGTGGAGGTCAGCCCATTACAAACCCGCTTCTCTGCCTTCTCCAGCTGAGGCAACTCCATCCTTTCTGGGATGTCAAACACATGAGAGCTGCACTGTCTGACGGTACATGCCTGTACCCTAGCAACATGTGTGTTCAGGATGGTGCCTGTGAGTGCAGGCTAGCCTGGTGGGTTTTAGGCTACCTTCTGTGATGGTGGTTGTCTGTGACTGAGGTCCTGTGTGACTGAGGTCCTGTGTAACTGTGGTCCTGTGTGACTAAGGTCATGTGTGACTGTGGTTCTGTGTGACTGAGGTCCCATGTGAATGTGGTCCCGTGTGACTGAGGTCCTGTATAGCTGTGGTCTTGTGTGACTGAGGTCATGTGTGATTGTGGTTCTGTGTGACTGAGGTCCCATGTGACTGTGATCCTGTGTGACTGTGGTCCTGTGTGACTGAAGTCCTCTTACTGTAGTCCTGTGTGACTGAGATCCTGTGTGACTGTGGTCCTGTGTGACTAAAGTCATGTGTGACTGTGGTCCTTTGTGACTAAGGTCCCATGTGGTTGAGGTCCCAGGTGACCATGGTCCTGTGTGACTGAAGTCTTCTCTTACTGTAGTCCTGTGTGACTGAGGTCCTGTGTGACTGAGGTCCTGTGTGACTGAGGTCCTGCTTCCTTATACAATAAAAGCTAAGAGACAACTTTGATCCTTTCTTCCCTCAAATATCACATCCAACCCAATAGAAAATCCAACTCTATATTCAGCCTAGCCCCTAGACCCAGCCCCTCCTCACTCCTCACCCCTCCCCCGTACTATGTGCAATAACTCCTAACTGGTCACAGGGTCTCACCCCTGTCCCCTGACTCTGACTGCACCAGCATCTAGAGGAACTTGCTGTGGAGCTCCTCCCCCCACCCCCACCCCTACCCCCACCTCGTGCATCTCCGTGGGTCTTTGGTTTTTCAGTGCTGGGGCTGGAACCCAGGGCCTCACACATGCTAGGAAAGCACTCCACCACAGAGATACACCCCCAGCCTCTATGATCTTTCCTTAGGCTGCTTATTAACTCCTCCAACCAGACTTCAAGCTTCTACGACTTTCCCTTCACCAGGGCATTGGAATCATGCTCAGCCATGGAAAGGGTCAGCCACAATGACAAGGCCGGGGGGCTTGGCAGGGCCTCTTCTCTCTGGGTCTGGACCACTCCAGGCTTCTGCAGGTCCTCTAGTAGGACCAGAAGCCACGATTGCTTCAACTGCTGAGGCCAGCAGGTAACAGAGCCTTGGACAGAGCCTGGGAGCCAAAGACCAGAATGCCTGAGAGCTCCCCTACCCTAGACTCTTTCACCTAGGTAATACAAAGGTCCCTGAGGCTGCAACCACAGGGCTGTCAGCATGTGTGACCCGAGACCCAGGTGGACCTGCAGCCTCAGGGTGGAGGGACCTTGGACTTTTGACTGTGGGTCACCATCCAGGCAAAGATTGAAAAGATTCCCAGCTACAGTGTGGGAGGCTGAACTGAAGGCGTGGAACTTTCCCCAAAGTGCTGATATTTTTGCTTGTCAGCAAAGCAGCAAGGTCCTGTTTGTCTTTTAAGCACCTTCCTCTTAGACAAAGAGCTTGAACCTGGAACAGCCGGAAGGCACTGTGTTCTAGAAGAGGGCAGGTGGAGATGAGTGAGTATTTTCAGGGGTTAGACTTGGTAGGGTGTGAGCATTAATTCACCGGCTGCCCTGGAGGGGGGCTGCTACCACGGAAAGATGGTGGAGGGAAGGGGACTGACGACGAACATGACACGACATTCTTAGATACCTGTGAACCTGATTTGATTTCATACTTAAGTCACTGGCGGAACCTGCTTACAGAGGAATTGTCAAGGGAAGTTGCCACTAGCAGGTCTTACTCCAGTGGCGTGGAGACAGATGACCCTCTCTGCCGTGCTGGGCCCGGATAAAATGTCCCTGCCAGCATCCATCCTACCCGCAGACATTAAAGGCAGCTGTAGCTGGGTGCGGCAGCACTCACACTGGGGAAGCAGAAGCAGGCGGATCTCTCTGAGTTTGAGGTCAGTCTGGTCTACACATAAGCTCCAGACCCTGTCTCAGCTGCAGATAAGACTGTCGAATGTGTCTGTCCCCTGTCCCTGTTTGCAGTGTACACACTCAGAGGAGACGCCCCTGCCTGTCTCTGTGCCCTGTGGAAGCAGCAGGCCTGGCTGCAGCTGGCACTGTGGTTGGGTCTCCAGGGTCCAGTTGGTACTCTCAGCTCCACCGCTAGATATAGCCACTTTATACACACTTCCTCTTCTGTAAAATGGGAATCCTACTACGGAGCCGTATGCCTATGATAAGGCCCTCACCCATCTTTAGTGATTCGGGGTATGATTAGGGAAAGCTGCAAGCCGTCAGCCGCCGCGGTTTACTTCATAAACTAGTTTTTGTTTAGGTTGTTTACTTTTTTTAGGTGCTAAGCACTGACGCTTGGGTATGCTAGGCAAATGCTCTCCCACTGAGCTACAAGGTCCTCGGATTTTTGAGACCATTCTGTAACCCAGGCTGGTCTCGATTTAGGATCCTCCTCCGGCCTTGGCCTGTCCCTTGAGCCGCTCTAGTCTCTTTTAGAACAGCTCCCTTTTCTCACGCCAGGTGGAGCTGTCGCACTGGCCGCAGAAGCGCATCCCTGCGGGAGGGAGATGCTCCTTTCTGACAGGTGAAGTCGCTGGAACTTTGAGACCCTACTATTGAGCCCGTCGCTCCCCGGATGCAGGACCTGATGGGCCTCTGCATCAGCATTTCCAGCTTCTTTAATGGTTCCAGCTACAAGTGTTTAGACTTTCTGGACCGGGAGAGAGGCCAGCAAGAGCTCGGCCATGGGGAGAAGGATGGGGTTGCAGTTTTGGAGCCCAGGCTCAGGAGGAGGAGGGCGCAGGAAAACGACAGCCCGCCGATTGGAGCAAAACTCTAAGCGGGTCCCAGGCTGTCGGAGAAGAGACCGGGTGAAACGGCAACGTCGGGCCCTGGGGTGCCTACTCCGGTCCCTGCTGGCCTCAGCACACTGGATGCCTGGCGGAGAAGGACACCGAATCTACACCAGCGAGATTAGAAGGGGAGCGAGTGTAGACAACAGGTGAATCAGGCCGGAGGCGGTTTAGAGAGGAGCGAAGTTCGATTTCGTCCTCTTGGCGGGGACTGAGCTTCATGGACATGTTGGAATCCGGGGAAGCTTGGAGGAGAGGGAAAGGAGAGGCCCTGAGGACCAGAGGATGCCCTGAGCAGGAAGTAGAGGAGGTTCCCAGTGGCCTTGTGTCCTCCTTATACCAGTGTGGAAAGCAGGAGTCAGGGAGTCAGGGCCTCAAAAACGGCCATCACCTGGGAGGGGGAAAATAAATGCATCAAAGGAACAGACTCCACTGTCCGTGGGTCCAGGTTGGGGACAGAGGAAATGGCACGCTGAGGGCTGCAGAGGGGGACCAGACCCAAGCCAGCGAATCAGCAGGGAGTGAATGAGCCCGACCATCTCTCTACCTCTCTCTCCAACAGAAGACTTAGGGAACAGCATATCAAACCTGGTATGTGAAAGGAATGAGGAATTTTGTCTTAAAGCCTCTCTACCTGGAGCTGGAGAGATGACTTTGCGGTTAAGAGCACTTGCCTGTTCTTCCAGAGGACTCAGATTCAATTCCTAACACCCACGGGGCAGCTCACAACTGTCCCTAACTCCAGTTCCAGGGAATCTGACGCCCTCTTCTGGCTTCCATGGACACTACTCACACATGGTACGCAGACATACATGAAGGCAAAACACCATCAAATAAAAATACACATAACAGGAAAATAAATAATCTCTACCCGAGCTTTACAAGAGAAGAGGCTGGTTGCTGAACCGACCTTTACTAATCCAGAATAGCACCCATGTTCATAAACGGCTATTATCACCCTTACCACCTGTTGCTTTTAACATTTATCATAGGTGATAAGTGACTTTCAACTTAGCACTGTTTTCAGCACACACACACACACACACATACACACACACACACACCATACACCCCACATGCATACACACCCCACACATACACACCACACATATACTCATACCACATATACACCACACATGCACACACATACACCACATATGTGCACACACACCACACTCCACAATCATACACACACTCCACACACGCACACACACCGCACATGCACAAATGCATACACACCATATTTGCACACACACCTGACACACATTATTCTGGATTAGGAACATGAAAGGGTCATGATGGAGAAGTAGGAGAACTGTTTAAAATCATAACTATAATTCCTCTTAGACTGTAAAAAAGTTGACTACATAGGGAATCCAAGGCATAATAAGATTGATTATTTTGTTTTCTTAAAGGCAAGTTAAATTTAAACAACTGAGAACACAGTACATAAACAGAGTGGGTACATAGTTTTAAATGATCTCAAAGCATATGATTAACTTGGCTTACAAGCTCAGGTAAAAGTTCAGTCTGTAAAGGCGGGTTACAAGAGGTACTCACCAGAAATCATTCCTACACAGTTTCTGATATTTTCCTATTAAATATTTTACAGCTTTGCTTCCCATCTAGAAATTACTCTTTAATCTTTCTGAAAATCTCCCCAGAGCCACAGCTTGGGCCACATGCTAAGGGCTTCGAGTTACAGCATTACCCTCAAGTTTAGCTTTATGTACTTTCTGATACCCACTGCGGTTTCTTCTGTGATGCCTATGTTAATTTGAAATATGCTTTTTAGTTCTTATTAACAGTTGCACGGTGCCATGCTGCCAACTCTTTGGGTGGGATGTGTTGACCCTTGGTGGACTGGTATGTCATGAATCTTTGTGTTTCATGTGACTTATAAATCACATTTCTATTTTGTAAACCATACTTAAATTTTTTTTTTTTTTTTTTTTTTTTTTTTTTTTTTTTTTTTTTTTTTTTTTTTTTGGTTTTTCGAGACAGGGTTTCTCTGTGTAGCTTTGCGCCTTTCCTGGGCCTCACTTGGTAGCCCAGGCTGGCCTCGAACTCACAGAGATCCGCCTGGCTCTGCCTCCCGAGTGCTGGGATTAAAGGCGTGCGCCACCACCGCCCGGCCATACTTAAATTTTTAACATGCTCGCTTAGCAAGATTAAAATTTTCCCCAGGATTTGTTCCTGCCACGCGGTACAAAGATTTAAGAGAAACTTAGCTTCAGTCCCCTCGGTCGTCTCCCACACTTCATGCTGGCGCGCTCACTAACTTCACACCTGCCTCCCCCGTCTATGGTTGTCATTTGCTCTATTGATGGCAACAAAAGGATTGTTTGGACTCATCATCATGCTTGCTCATTTCCCTTCAACTCACTTCTCCTTTCTGGATTTAACTGGCCTCTTCCTTGAGTCTACCTTTTTGTGTTCTCAGGGAGAACCTTGGAGGAGCAAACTCTCAGTCATCATTCCTGACGTGATGATATTTTCACTTTATTCTTACCCCCGAGCAGTGGTTTAGGATGAAATTAATCTGGGTCGTTTCTGGGTTTAAACCTAGGTGCTCTGAAGACACGGTTCCACGTGTCCTAATACCTGCTCTTCTCTGTCTCCTCATCATGTAGCCCAGGATGGTCTCTAACTCTTCTTATATTTGTTTGTTTGTTTGTTTGTTTGTTTGAGACAGAGCCTCAAGTAACCAGGCTGACCTCTGCTGTGGGATACTGCTCTTGTATACTGGTTTAATAAAACACTGATTGGCCAATCAGTGTTTTATTAAACCAGTATACAGGAAGTATAGGCAGGGCAAGCAGACCAGGGGAATTCTGAGAAAAGGAAGGGCGGAATCAGGAGTCACCAGCCAGACACAGAAGAAGCAAGATGACAAGGCAGAACTGAGAAAAGATACCAAGCCATGTGACTAAACATGAATAAGAATTATGGGTTAATTTAAGTGTAAGAGCTAGTCAGTAATAAGCCTGAGCTAATGGCTGAGCAGTTATAATTAATATAAGCTTCTGAGTGATTATTTTATAAACAGGCTGTGGGACCATGGGGCCTGGCGGGACTGGAGAAAACTTCCAACTATGGACCTTGAACTCCTTGACCTTGAACTCCTGATCCTCCTGCCTCCACCTTCCAGCTTCTGGGATTACAGGTGTGCACTGCCACACCCAGTCGGCCTCCAGCCGGTGATCCTGTTACCTCAACTCAGGTGCTGAGATGGCAAACACACATCACCTCCTTGGAATGTCGTCTTCTGTTTGCGTGAATCGTGTGGCTTTCTGTCCCCACCTCCACCCCATTCTGGTCAGATTTCCATTTGTCTTTAACATTCTGAAGTGCATCCTCATGCTCAGTGCCATGGTTTGGGTTTGGTATGTCTGCCACAGGTCCACATGTGGGGAGCTTGGTCTTTGTACGGCGGTGAGGTCTAGAACCTTTGAAGTGCAGGGCCTGTGGAAAGCCATGAAGCCACCCAGAGGTACTGTCCTGAGAGGCTCTTGTTGGTCACATGACTTGGTGTTCCAGAGACAGTGAGTGATCAAAAGGCCAGTCTTGCTACTGAGCGCTCCTTGCTTCCTGCCTCACGTGACCTCTTCTTCACACACTGCTACTATAACACTGTCTGCCATGAGGCCTTCACTGAATCAAGCAGAATGTAGCAGGATGTAGTAGACTGTAGCAGAATGCAGCTGTGGTGATGTATTGTGTCCCCCAACATACTGTGTCTCCCAATAAAATTTACCTGAGGATCAGAGGAAAAAGCCAGCCACTGTATAGAAGTCAGGCAATGGTAGCACATGCCTTTAATCCTATCACTTGGGAGGCAGGGATCTGTCTGAATCTCTGTAAGTTCAAGGCCACACTGGGAACAGAGCCAGGCATGGTGGCACATGCCTTAAATTCCAACACTAGTTAACCATGGAAGTCTGGAGGTCTGTACAGATAGACAGGAAGTGATGTAGCTGAATGGAGAGAGGAAGTGATGTAGCTGGACAGAGAGAACACTTTAGATGGCAGAACAGCAAGGCATATAGGCATGGGCAGAGAGGAAGTAGCTCGCTTTTGGAAGCTGCGGAGTTGGTGAGGTGAGGTTAGCTGTGGCTTTTCCTATTCCTCTGATCTTTCTCAGGCTTTAACCCCAATTTCTGGCTCCCAGACAGGTTAGCAATTCGTCTGCATGTAGCAAACTGTAGCAGCTACCTCTTGAACCTCCAGAACAGTGAACTAAGCAAGTGCATTCTCTTTATATATCACTCAGCTTGGGGAATTTTGTTACAGTTACACAAACTGGACTAAGTCAAGGTCTGAGTCTATCTTTGTGATCCCTGTGCCACTGAATATCCACATGCAAACCACTTTTAAAGATTGCCTCGTGACTATTACTTCCATTTTCTCATTTTAAAATTTCAATATATATTAGAATCTTTTCCTGTCCTACACACTTCTTATTGATTTTATTCAATGTCTTATTTTCCGTCACTCTCTATAGGATCTAATTCACAAATGTTCTCCTTTCTTGTGGGTAGGGCAGAGTGGGGATTAAGACAGGGTCTCACTCTGTAACCTTAATTGGCCTAGAACTTGCTATGTTGAACAGGCTGGCCTGGAACTCACAGAGATCTGTCTCCGAAGTGCTGGTATTACGGGTTTGTGCTACCATACCTACTTTAAAAAATGTACTATATTAATCTACTCTTTAATCATATGTTGAAGTTCTAATTTCAATGGCATGATATTTTAGTTCCACTATTTTTATTCTTTTGGTTTGTTTTTCTAATTTTCCTGGTTTTGTTTTTGAGAGTCTTATATATCCAAGGCTGGCCTCAAACTTGATAGATAACCAAAATGACCTTATACTCCTGATCCATCTGCCTCTACCTCCCGGGTGCTAAGATTACAGGCATGGACCACTCAGCTGGGTTTATGTGGTGCTGTTCCTAGGTAATTCCACCAGAGAACACACGGACACTTTTAAAGCCAAGTAGAAAGTCTGTATTGCCAGCCAGCAGCTGTAAGGGAGCTTGTCCAAATCAAGCAACCTCAAGCCTCACTATTTTTTGTTTTTTATGTACAAAAACCGTATCCTGGTTGGCACACTTCAGTCAGCAAGAGCAGTTAGTGAGAGGCAAACTTCACAAGCCAAAACTCATGGTTAGTGCATTTAGGGACTTTCCCGGATCCTGGAACTATGGGTTGGGTCTTTGATGGATTGGGTCTGTTTCCATTTGGCTGATGTTGGGGCCCACATGTTGGGATCTAAGGTCAGAACTGTGCCTCTAACATGGTGTCGGTTGTGCTAAGGTCTCAGGTCCGGTTGCATCCCCCACTGGTTGATGGGCATGAGTCAAATCATGAACTCATCTTGGGGCAAAGAGTTATAGTGTCCTCTCAGCACTGATCACTTAACAGAATTTATTTTTTTGTTTTACACAATTAAGTACACAATTGAGCAAGCAGAGTCCTATAGTGAGGGCTGGGAGCAGAAGATTAATGGCCCAGCCAAGGCTGTAAGTAGAGTAATTAACCAGGGAGAGCAGGACACGGACCGGGACCAGTTATCAGATTTTTATGCCCCCCCCCAGGTTATTTTTGGTTAAACTTTCTCTAATTATTCGACTGGTTGTCAGAGAAGCAACAAGTTTCTCCCATACAGAGACCTTGTTTCATGAAGAGGTCCGGAGCTCTTTGGTTCTGAAGAGCAACCTCTGCTAACAAGTATACCTGGGCTTCCAGATGGATACAATTTTTTTAGATAGCCTAGGTTTACTTGAGCACTGAGTTTTTTTGAAGATTTTAGTCTCCCACAATTAGGGCTGAAGTTACAACTGTAGCAGAGCCCACAATGCCCACCCCCACCAACGGGGGATGAGACTAGGGACAGCTCTCCTCACACAGGGAAGCCTAGAATCTAGATTTAGGTGTGCCTGTCCTTTTTTTCTATTATAGAGGAACACCCGTGGTATAACATACAAATGAGTGGGGTCTCCTTTGGGGTGAACGATTCAGAAGATGGACATTTGATTAAGCCAATAGTACAAGCAAGCCACACAATCTCTAGGGCCTGGAAATACACCTGAATGCCATTCCTGGGGTTAACCTCCTGTGTATGGCTACAGGAACCTGCATGGGGAACTCTCTAGGAAGTATCTGGGTGACATTAAGCGGAAACTCTACCCTTGGAGGTCCCCCAGATGAGCTTAGGTTAATTTCATTTACAGCTGTTAAGGTTGGAAGTGGAGCAAATTGTTTGATTAGTTCCAATCTCAATATAATATGGGTGTTTGGGGTCCAGGCACAGCCAGCTGTCCTGACCTTTGCTGGACCGAGAGTGGTTCAGGAACTGATAAACTCCTTTTAGCGTCCTAAACACTGAGGGTCTGGTTTCTGCTGCCTCCTTGACTTTTATCCCCTTAGTTAACAAAATAATTCTTGGAAGAAATGGAGTCTGGGGGCTTTCCACCTCTAGGGGGCTCATATTTTGGGGGTACCAAGATGGGCCAGTTTGGGCAGATGTGCCAGATGACCCCAGGTGGGGGGGTGGGAGTATGGGGGGTGGGGGTGGGGGATAGTTAATAAGCTGTCTGGGTCTGGACCGTTCACATGTAACTCGACCCTCCAGGTTTTGTCAGTTCCCCAATAATGACCTTCAGTTTCCTGGCAGGCCCTAACCTTTATAGATAGGGGATTGCATTGCCCGAGATGCACATAATAACAGGCATATTGTGATGATTTTCTCTCTAGGACTATGAAGGCGTCAGCATGCCTCCAGGAGGGATCGATTTTGCAACCCCACTGAGCACAAAGGTATTTTCCCAGCTCTTGGCAGCTGAGGGGGCTGTCAGCAGGGCAGATGTAGGATTAGGTAGATAAGAGTTTCTTCAATAGTGGACCTACAATCCCAGGAGCATTCTCCCTTGTGGCCTCTTTTATCTTTAGCCTCTGGGTGTGTAATATTTTACAGAGTCCACCTGGAAGGTGGGTTGAATCTCAGTGGATAGATTAGCTCTAAGTTCCCCAAGTCGTTTTTTACTTTTTCTACCCAGGGCCTTGGCTCCTGGGGTTTATGGGCCTTTTCTACGATGAGACAAGGAAGGCATGGTGAGGGCCTTCTGTCTTTGTTCTCTGTAGCCTCCGTCAGCTGGATATGGTGGGTCAATGGGCTAACACAAGTGATCCCCACTGCTGCAGGGGTGCTGAGGACCATAGGGTATGAGCCTTTCCATGCTGGCTCCAGGCCCCAGGTCAGGACTCTCTTTACCCACACAAGGTTGCCAGGCTGGATACTTGTGGGCAAGCTCAGACATGGGTAAGGGCTTGGCATCTTGAATCCTCTGATGAGTAGCCCTTTGAGCTTGTTGTAGGGCCTGTAAGGATTTGAGGGAATGGTTAGTAATTTCTGCCTTGTGAACATCTTTTAGCTTGGGGGGTGGGCTCCTAAACATAATTGCAAACGGGGTGAAACCCTCTCAACATGGGGTGTAGCCATATAATAAGCCCTATGGCCCTTAGAAGGGTAAGTGGTAGGAGGTTAACCCAATTTTTTCTGGTCTTAAATACACATTTAGTTAATTTCTTAAGGTCTTGTTTATCTTGTTTATCTGTTCTGGGCTCTGCAACCTAGGCACAAGGTACTTTTCAACCAGTATCTAGGACCTGTATCAGATTTTGGGAAACTGGCCAAAGGCCGAGCCATTGACAGATCCCAGGGAGAGAGGTAACGCAAATCTGGGAATTAACTCTTAGAGGACTTTCTTGGTGAGCACTGAACTGTCTCTGTCTAGATGGGAGAGGCTTGCACTCATCCAGAGATGATCTCTACAAAAACTAACAAATCCTTATACCCAAGAACTGTGGGTTTTATCTCTGTAAATTCCACTTTTTAGTGTTTTCTAGGATGTTTTCTCTGGTGAAGATTCCTCTTAGGGCTTTTTTTTCCCCTTTGGAGCTTATGTGTGTACAAGTGGTACATCTGGACACATGTTTTTGACAAGATCGTCTAGTTAGGGGATGTAATATCTGGGCCTGAGTAACTCAGCAGTTTTGAGTGTCCCCAGGTGGATGCTCTGGTAGAGTTTGGGGACTATTTGTCTTCTGAGAGTAGCAGGGAATATGAGTCTCCCATCTGGCAAGAATCGCCCATTTGTGTCCTGTTTGACATCTCCGTCTTTGTCCGCTGGTTTCTTTCTGCATGTAGTTTTGGGGCAGTTCAGGTTTGGGCAGGGTAACCAAGATCTGGAGAGGTCCCATGGTTCCAGGGCTGCCTTCTGGGTGGCCAAGTTAGCGGCCCTCTTTTCTTGGGCCCCTGGGGAATCCCCTTCTGATGCCCTCTGCAATGGACAATGGCCACCTCTTTGGGCAGCCATATAGCCCCTAGCAGTGACAGGGTTTATGTTTTGCTTTTAATCTTCTTTTCCACTGAGGTGAGGAGCCCCCTCTTCCTGTAGAGGTCCCCATGGACATGGACTGTGGCAAGTGCTTAATCTGTGTACCTAGTGGTGGCCTTGCCCTTCCCCCAGCGAAGCACCTGGCTTAACACCAGAGTGCAGCCCTTCATGCTGACTTTCATTGGCTGAGAGACTGGGACCACACTGTCCTGCCCAAGGTGACAACTACGGCCCAGCATACCTAATTCCGTTCTCCTCAGAGCACAGTACCTCTCCCACGTCTCGAAGCCAGACATCTGTTAGACCGAGTCTCATGGACTGGACCTCATCAGTCACCTCAGGCAATCATGGAGAAGCTCTGTCTGCTGGGTTATCACCTGGCAGCCGGATGACTGGGTTCATGGCCAAGTTTTACAAAATCAGATATGAGGCTGGTCTAGAAGAAGGGTTTGATAATGGGTTATTTGAGCATTGGACATTTGCCTCTCTGGGGTGCCCCTTGGGAGGGCCTCTACAGAGAGCAGGGTGCCTAGGAACAGTGTTCTGACCCATATCCGTTTGCCAGCTTTTCCCTCCAGCATGGCCATCATGGCAACTGCCCAAAAATAAGCTAGCCAACCAGCAGAAAGAAGACTGAGTCTTTTGGATAGATAGGCCAGGGGCCTCTTCCGGGGTCCCAGTGTCTGGGCAAAGACTGCTGTTGTGATACTGCAGGCCTCACTCACAAGTACAAGTAGAGACATCTGGGAGGGCTAGGGCTGGTGCAGAGATGAAGGCCTTCTTCAAGGCCTCAAAAGCTTTCTGGAGTCAGTCCCCTGTAGCGACTGGGTGCTGCCAGTACTAGTATATAACGGCTTCGCCAGCTCCACATACCCAGGTAAACACAAGCAGCGATACCCGACTGCCTCCGGGACTTCTGTTCCTGTTTCTTTGTCTTAGACATGGAGATCCACATGATGGCTGAGATTTGGCTCTGGAACAGTGTTTACTTGTCTTCTTCCAAGTTGTACGCCAGGAAGGTGACACGGGGTGCACACAGTTGGGCCTTCTTATACTCCTCCTGTTTCTGAAGCTATAGGAGCTCATCCACATCCTGTAAGAGGGTGCTCTCCAGATACTTTTGCCAAAAAGTCAGGAGGTCAGCACCCAAGGCCTCATCAAAGAGTGTGGGAGAGTTTTTGAACCCTTGTAGCAACCCAGTCCAGGTCAGGTGGCCTTTAAATCCTCCCTCAAGATTCTCCGTTCAAAGGCAAAAATCGGGGTTGGGGATTTAGCTCAGTGGTAGAACGCTTACCTAGCAAGCACAAGGCCCCGGGTTTGGTCCTCAGATCTGAAAAAAAAAAAAAAAATCAAAGGTAAAAATGGGTTGGCTTATGGTGCCAATGGGAGGCAAAAGATGGCATCTTTTAAGTCCAGAAGTGTAAACACTTTCTCTGGTGGCAGGAGGCTCAGGAAGGTGCAGAGGTTAGGCACTATGGGATGAGTAGTATCTACCCTTTTGTTGACCATCCTGAGATCCTGCACTGGTTGGTAGTCCGGGGTGCCCAGTTTTTGGACCAGGAACAGGGGGTGCTCCCTGGGGATGGCAAGGGATGAGGATCCCTGCTTCTGGTCCTGTTAATGTGCTAAGCGATCCCTGCTTGGCTTCCTGGCTCACAGGGTACTGTTTGACCATACTGGGATAGCAGTATTCGTAACTAAATGGCAGCGGGTGCTCAGTGAGTGCCGAGTCCTGGCGGGTTATTCTCAGCCACTGTTGCAAATCCTGCAGGTATCCTGAAGTCTGAGTGTCATTTTTCAGGTACTGGACTTGGTTGGAGGGAGTATTCCTCCAACAGGGGGCCGGTCACAGGAATTCTGGGTAGAGACTGAGTAGGATTCAAAGATGGGCAGTGGCCTCCTCAAAGGATATGGTTGCCCGTAGTTTTTGTAATAGGTCTCTCCCAGTTAGGGGGATAGAGGCAGTCTGGCATGCCTGAGGAGGAGGGGCGTCACAGCACCTGGTCCCAAGTCCACCGTCTAGGAGGTCATCCAGAGAAAGAGATCAGTCTGTCCAGTAGCCCCTGGGACTACGTCATCTGGTGAGACACACTGATCTGACACAGTCTGTCAGGACTGAGTGGGATCAAGAATGTAGCCAATTTGGGGGTTGGGGATTTAGCTCAGTGGTAGAACACTTGCCTAGCAAGCACAAGGCCCTGGGTTTGGTCCTCAGCTCTGAAAAAATAAATAAATAAGTAAGAAAGTAAATAAAAGAATTTAGCAAATTTGCCCCCTACTTCTAATGTTACCCTGGGCTCCTGGGGGCTCAGTGGTTTGGAGCCTTGGCCCCGACACTTCTTACCTAAATGAAGGACGGGTGTCCTTCACGCCTCTTCCAATTTGGACATTCATTTTTCCAGTGTCCTTTTTGCTTGCAATAAGCATACCGGTCCTTCTCTAGCCTCTTTGCTTCCCAGCATTCCTGGCTTCTCCCTCTGAGATCTCTCTTAGAAGTCTCCCTGAGCACTGACGCTACTGCCCAGGTCAATCCTCTATTTTGTTTTTTACAGAGTCACCATTATTATAAACTTTTGAGCAATCTCCAATACTTATTCACACCCTCAAACTATTTTAACTTTTGATGGTTTTTTCTAATACCTGGGACCACCTGCATAACAAAAGCAGTATCAGTTGCTTGCTGGTTTTCTGGTGTGTTTGGGTCTGTGGGGGCAGTGAGGACCCCGTAAGCCTCCCAGAGGCACTCCAGGACCCCAGTGGGTGATTCTCACTGAAGTAGAAGAAACTACACCCACCCCCAGCACAGCAGTGGGAACTACCCCCCCTCCCCAGCCATGCTGGGACATGCGGGAGAATGTCAGCTTCCTCCTGTAGGACAGAGAACAGACACAGATTTGGATTTCTCTAGACGAACTGGCCAATCCAAAAGAATTCAAGCCCCAGAGAGAGGGCATAGGTCTTAAGCCAAGAAGGTGGGTCTTGCACCAGAGAAAGCCACTGGTCAATGTAAAGAATTGGTCAAGGCGTCCAGGGTCTCCAATCACTACACTACAGATGGTCTGAACTGGAGGTCCGGAGATTTGTCCCTGAATCACCCAACCAGGAGGGCCAATCTAATTCACAGGAGGTCCAGAGTTTCTCCAGAGAGATGGAGACCACACCAGACCTCCTCCACAAAAGCTTCCTTGAAGTTTTTAACATACACTTCAGCAGTGTCTTGGGACTGTTCACTCCCCACCCATGGCAGCTTCTGATGAACCAGCCTGCCGCCATCATGGGTTTGAAAGCCATCTTATAATAAAGACAAACTAGGTTCATTCCTGTTTATGATTAGGTCTGTTTCTCAATTATGACCAGGTGGGACATGATTGGGCTATGTCCCACCTGTAACCTTAACTACAAATGGTTCTGTGCTGCCTGTCAGGAACTGACAACCTTGTTTCAAAAGGTTATTATGACCCCTAGTGTTATGACCACCATGTTATGACCACCTTGCAACTCTGACCAACTTGTTATGCTGTGTTCTGTTTCTTTAACCCCCCTCCAATTTGGAAACCCCCACCCCTGAGCTATTTTTTTATCTTCTCCACATCCAATGCCTTAGGGGAAGGCAGCCTCTGTACACGAATTATAAAAGCTTGCTTTAATTAATTTGGCCATGATGATTTGGGTCCATGGTCTTTCTCCTCGAATCCTTGGGGTTAACACTCCCTTTCCTCCAACCAACAGAACTGACAAAAGCACACAGAGAGATGCACAGACAGGCAACTACACAACCACCACACAGACTTAAAGCCAGGGGTCCAGGGACTTCTCGTCTATGTCGCCATGGCCTCAGGTCGCAGCGCAGGCCACTCAGATCAGCATGGCCCCAGTGGCAGCATGGCCCTGGGAAACCAACACGGACGGTCCCGGGTGGTGGCCCAGACCACAGACATCCATATGGCCACAGGTGGTAATATTGGCCATGGACGTCAACGCAGACCCCAGCTGCAGTACAGCCCTCGGACAGCACAAGCCCGGACATCACATGATCTCAGGGACTGCCCAGGCCACTCTTATCAGCCTGTTCCTCACCGCCATCACATCTCCCGTTCTGCTTCCTATTCTCTCCAGTCTCTCCACCACATACTTGCTCTTCATAGTGGTGCCCAGCAGCAGGCCAGGCCTGTGGCCTCCATCTGGCTGTCTTCCTTGTTTTTGTTTTTAATCAGAAAAGAACATTAACTTTTTTTCACATTCATATCCCATAGAGATAATCATACCAAATTCTCTTAAATATAATTTCCGTCATTTTCCCCAAGGTACAAAGACTTCAATTATCACCTTAATTAAAATAAGGTGCCCTGGTCCCCACCACGCTTCCTCTATTTCATTTTCTTCATCACAATTATCACCATCACTCTGATACTAATGAGACTTCTGAAGGTTTCTGGTTTGTTTAGGTTTTTTTTTTTTTTTAAACTACTGTATCCTTGGTGACTAACACATCCCCTTATATTTTATTTAGACTTTCTTGCATTATTTCCATAGGAGATTGGGCTACTGCCTTTGTTACTCTAACTCTTCTCTGCAGCCTGGAATAGTGGGAGGGAGAAGGCCATGTTCATGGATGGCAACATGATTTCTAAGACCCAGAGTTCTCTCTGTGAGTTATTTTATATTGTGAGTGCTAATTGTCGACTGACAGAATCTAGACTCATCTGGGAGATGGACCTCTGGGCATGACTGTAGGGGCTTGTCTTGTTTGCGTTGTTAATTGAGGTGGGAAGACCCATCCACTGTGGGTGGAAACACGCTCTGGCTGGATCTCTACAGCCAAGAAAGGGAGCTAAGCAGTATGCAAGCCTCTGTTCCTGGACGCCCTGTGACCAGCTCCCCCGAGGTGCTGCCACTGTGACTTACCCTCAGTGATAGATTGTAACCTGGAGCTGTAAGTCTAAATAGAGCCTTTCTCCCTCAGCTTGCTTGTGTTAGGCATTTTTTAAAGTTTTTGAAATTTTTTATGTATGATGGTGTATTTTCACATCTGTGCACCATATGGTTGCAGTACCTGCAGAGGCCAGAAGAGGGCGTCTAGTCCCTGGAACTAGTGTTACAGAGGACTGAGAACCACTATGTGGGTGCTGGGATAGGACCTGGGTACCCTGCAGGAGCAGCCAGTGAGTGCTCTTAAGCTCTGGACCATGTCTCCAGCCCCTTGTTAAGGCATCGAATCATAGTAACAGGAAAAGAAACTAAGACACTCACCCATTCCTCAGAGGAAATAGACCTCTCCCTGCAGGATGGCGTGTCTCCGTGTAGTTGGGTTTTGTTTTGTTGGGGGGGGGGGGGGTTAAGGGTGAGGAGGGGGTTGTTTCTTTGTTCCATTGTTCTGTATAGTTCTTTGTATAGTTTGAATTCTCTCCTTCTAGGCACACATCAGGAGAAGGTCAGGAGTCATCTGCATGGGTTCTTTCCAGCTTTTCCCGAAGATTTTGGTTCCACATTTTGGTAGAGAGTGTTGCTTTGCCAGCCTGCAGTTCCAGCACAGCTGGCAACCTCTTTCTCACCGCATGCTCACTTCCTTTGCCAATTCCCCACCAAGTTCTGCAGTTCAGAGTGCAACCTCCTTCCTCACTGAGTGAAGAGTAGACACTATATGGTTTTGTTCTCTTGTTGATCTTAGGAGATCCTGAGACTGGAGAGGGTTAATCTTATTCCCCCATAAGTCGGGAATACTCCAAAGCTTTATGGGAGCCTGCCCTGTCTCTTGCATGGAGCATTGTCTGTGGGACTCGGCCCACCCAGTTAACAGCAGTACATCAGCATGCGATTTGCTTCTGTGGGCTGCTGCAGAAACACCACCTTAACCGAAGTATAGGCCTTTCTGTTACTGTAATAAAATGCCTGAGACAATCAACATGAAATGGTCAGCTGGTCCCATTGTTTTTGGCTCTGGGGTGAGATAGTATAAGACGGTGAGTGCACGTGCTGGAGGAAGCTGCCCACCTCGTCGTCCCAGAGAAGCAAGGAGAGAAAGACAAGACCCAGGATCCACTTCTAGGCACCTCACACCTTGGTGCTTCTTAACGCTGTCCCGGGGGTCACAGCCTAGCCACCACTCATCCAGACAGAACCACAGCAGAGAAGTTAGGGGAGCCCATGCTCAGTGCTTACATTCACTCATTTGTTGGGGAATGGAGGTGGGATGCTCTAGTGACATGATTTCCTTTCAACCAGCTGCATAAAGTTCATACATCAACACTTCTCACCTATGATGGGGCCGTTTGCTGGAGCAGCTCACAGAGGAAAGGCAGGGCACACACTTGTTCTTCAAGAGGGTCAAATGCTGCCCTGTTGTCCTTCATAGACAATGAGTCAGAGGCTGGAGAGATGGCTTGGTGGTTAAGAGCACTAGATGCTCTTGCAGAGGACTGGGATTTGGTTGCCAGCATCTACACGGTGGCTCACAGCCACCCCAGAACTCCAGTTCCAGGTGGTCTCACTCCCTCTTCTGACCTCTTCAGGCAGCAGGCACACACACACACACACACACACACACACACACACACACACTAAATTGGGTGTCTAGGTGGATTGTGTCTCAATATAAAGTGGGTTACAAAGGGCTGGGGTTCTAGCTCGGTATAAACAGGCTACCTAGCCTGAGCAATCCAGTACCCCCCCAAGTGGATTAGAAAACATTATTATTATTATTATTATTATTATTATTATTATTAAATATCAAAGAAGTTTCATTGTTTGGGTTTTGTAGGGAGGGGTGAGTTTGGGATCAAGGACGGGGTTCTAAAACATCTGAGATGAGTATAGGTAGTGTTTCTGGAACCATGAGGTGGACAGCTTCCTGCAGCATGCGAACCCACCCTCTCCTGCACCCACCCTCTCGTGCACCCACCCTCTCCGTGCACCCAGCTTCCTCCAGCACATTCACCCACCGTCTTACACTATCTCACCCCAGAGCCAAAAACAATGGGAGCAGCTGACCACAGACCGAAACCTCTCAAAATAAACCTTTTCTCTTTTCATGTTGATTGTCTCAGGCATTTTATTACAGTAACACAAAACTAACTCTTTCAAAAAATAGGGAAAAGCAGACAAGTGAGGTTACTAATGCAAGAGCATGCCACTTCCTAGAGTGTCACTGAAAACCCTGAGCTTGGAAGTCTGATCAAGCCAGATCAGAGCCAACTTGCAGGAAACCCAGAGAAGAAAGGCATGGTTGGACTGCACTGTAAAATGCAGTCAATGAAATCCAGACTGAAAATCTCACAGGTCAGCTTCTCTCACTGACATATGCTAAGAAAGAGGTGGGGAAGCAACCTACAGACATTCCTAAGACAGTGACAAAGCAAGACTGGCCTTGCAGCGTCTATAAAGTCACACCTGGTGACAAACACTGAGGAACTCCGGGAGAACAGGGCAGGTCTGAGGAGAGGCAGGAGATGGACGATTGCCCGGACTGGGTGGTGCTTACCAGTGTGTTCAGTTTGTAATTCAGTGCGTTTTATACATGTGGTTTCTGGGATGTTGGAGACTTACATTTATTTTACTATTCAAAAAAAAAAAGAAGTCCTGGAGAAGGGGCGTGCACCACAGCGCACATGTGGAGATCAGAGCACAACTTCGTGGAGTTGCTTTTCTCCTTCCAGAGAAAGAAGTGGTCAGCCTTGCCAACAAGCGCCTGTACCGGTTGAGCCAACTCGCAAACCTTTACGTTGCGGAAATGGAATGCAAGCTAAGAGCGTCTAACTCATCCCGGCGGTGGTGGTGCACTCCTTTAATCCCAGCACTCGCGAAGCAGAGGCAGGTGGATCTCTGAGTTCGAGGCGAGAGTGATCTACGAAGTGAGTTCCAGGACAGCCAGGGCTACACAGAGAAACCCTGTCTTGAAAGAGAAGGTGTGTGTGGGGGTGGGGGGTGGGGAGTGGACTTTTAACTCTTAAACCCAAAGCAAACCCGAGCAGGATGACCCAGGGGGCAATCACCTGGGAGGAGGCTGCCTCCGGCTTCTGGCTGGCTGCCTGGGAGTGTCCTCCAGGCACGGTGAGGGCTGGAGTTGGAAAGCCTCAGCCAAGCCCGCACTGGCTGCAAGGCTGGTGGCACTGCATCTGGGTCGGCCTCCAAGAAAATCAGGGCGGGGAAGGCTGAGAAGCTGGGCCAGGATGGAGACCCGGGAGGTGGGTCTAGGGTGGATGCACTTCCCTGGGCGCACGCGGGGCGTGGTGGATGCTCAGCCCCTCTCACCTTTGCTGCCCACTCATCATGGGGAAACTGAGGCTGCCAGAGTAATAGGGCGCCTCCGAACACTCAGTCACAATCCGTCGGGTCACCTAGACACCTGCTCCATCCGGAGACACCCGCTGGCCTGGGCCCGCCACCCTGCCGGGGGAGCGGGAGAGGTGGGGTAAAGACGTGGGAGCTGTCGCTTGAGCGCCTGGAGGAGGGAGGAGGTGCCGAGTCCCGCGCCCTGCGGGCTGGATCCGCGTGGGTCCCGCCACCGAGCCGTGGAAGATGCGCGGGACCCGGAGTCCGGTGGGCACAGCATCCAGGTGAGCTCAGAGCCCCAGGAAATCCACAGCTCACCCGCCCCGGGGCCTCCTCCCTTCCTTCCTCAGGACCCTGGTCCCCTCCTGCGTCCTTCTGTTCTCAGACACCTCCCACCACCGCCGCGAGGAGGCGCTGTGTGCGGCCAGCTGGAGGACGAACCTAGGTCCCCATCACAACCTTTAAAAAGGTCCTGGGCAGGGTGACATACCCCGAAAGCCTCAGTCACAGGAGGAAAATAAAGGCTTTTCATTGTTTATCCGTTTTTACTTTGAGTGTCGTGATTATAATCTTCCCATTGAAAATAATATTTTGAATGAAAATGTATTCCAAAATAAGCAGGCATGAATCATGCGGTGGGAGTAACACAAGACATGAAACATTTTGTAAGAGCAGACATGTTGGGGTAGACAACTTTAAGTTCGGTACCCTGTCACAAAATAAAAAAGTTGAGGGGTTGGGGATTTAGCTCAGTGGTAGAGCGCTTGCCTAGCAGGCGCAAGGCCCTGGGTTCGGTCAAAAAAAGTTGATAAAACTTCCTGTGATCACAAGCCAAAAGACACTCACTGTGCCAGAGGTGACAGTCGAGGACACTCATCACTATTGTGGACCACTCTCTTGCCAATATGACAGGGTCATTGCGCTCAACTCACAGAAGACTTGCACAAGATTGGGCCCGGCCACTGTCCATCATAGATGGTGTGGGCAGGGCTCATAAAGCCTCTCTGAGGAGTTATAGGCAGTTAATGGTTACTGGAGGAAAGAGGTATTTTTTTGGGTGGTGATGCCGCTTAGCAAGGTGCTCATGAGTCTGTAAATAAGCCCCCGCCCATGTTCATGTGAACAATCCGAATTAAACTCATTGAGTAAACAAAAACAGAAAAAAAAAAAAAAAAGAGGAGCGGGGGGGGGGGGGGGGGGAGTCCTGAAACAGGAGGGAAACTAGTTGGGAAGAGGAGGATCAGGGATGGGAGGGGGACAAAAGAGGGTCCTGGGGGTGAATATAACCAAAATACACTACACACGTGTATGAAAGAACAGCAGAGCTGGGCACAGTGGCAGCGCACACCTTTAACCCCAGCACTTGGGAGGCAGGTGGATCTCTGTGAGTTCCAGGCCATCGAGGCCAGCCTGGTCTACAGAGCAAGTTTTAGGACACCTAAGGCTACACAAAGAAGCCCTATCTCGAGAAGAAAAAAAAGAAAGAAAGAAAGAAAGAGGGGCAGGAGAGAAGGGGGGAGAAAGAAAGGAAATCAGAAGTTGCTGGGCTGGGGATGGATGGGGATGGACTTCAGAGGTAAAATACTTACTTAGCATGTGCAAGGCCCTGGGTTCATCCCTAGCACCACCAAGAGAAAATGAATCGGGGTGTGTGTGTGTGTGTGTGTGTGTGTGTGTGTGTGTGTGTGTTATCAATACACAGCAGGGAAACTGAAAGAGGCAGGAAAAAAATCCTAGATGGGAATCGCTGAGAAATGCAAGCACCTTCCAGAGCGTACAGCCTTCTCAGGCAGAGAGAGCATCATCACTCACGGGCAAAGATGTACACTAAAATACCAGTTGGGGAAGATGGCCGAGCAGGTAAGAGCAGGGCTGCCCTTGCAGAAGACCTGCCTGGTTCAGTTCAGTACCCACACGGTGGTTCATGACCACCCATAACTCCAGCTCCAGGGGGCTCTGAAGCCTTCTTTTGACAGCTGCAAACACCAGGCAAACACCTGGTGTGTATACATACACACAGGCAAACATTCATACACACACAATTTAAGAATCCTCCCAAAAAATCAGCAAAATGCTACTTCATTCTAGAAAGAGTGGCTAAAATATAAAAGATATAAAAATATATAAATATTTGTGTATTATAAGATATAAAATAATATAGATATATTAAAAGTATTAAGTTCTGACAGTGCTATGGCACCCCCAACATTATTATAAATTGGGAGAGAGAGAGTTGGTTTATTTACTCTGGAAAACATATATTTAAACATAGGCTCAATTTTATGAACTACAATCTCACTCCTATGTACCCAGGAGAAATAGGTGCTTATGTTCATAAAAGATGGGTAGAGGAGTGTCCATGACACATTTATGTATAATAAATTCAAGCTAGAATCTGCCTAAATGTCACCAACCAGGTAAATAAATTGTGGTGTAATTAAACAATTATGAAGAATAAATTTGCTGGGCGGTGGTGGCACACGCCTTTATTCCCAGCACTCCAGAGGCAGAGCCAGGAGGATCTCTGTGAGTTCAAGGCCAGCCTGGTCTACAGAGCGAGATCCAGGACAAGCATCCAAAACTACAGAGAGAGACCCTGTCTCAAAAAACAAAAACAAACCAACAAACAAAAATTCATAGTGCTTTCGTGGAGGACCAGAGTTCGGTTCCCAGCATCTGATGTCAGGTGAGTACCAGAGATCCATCTCCCTTTTCTGGACTCCAGGGTCACTTGCGAGTATGTGCATGAACACACACACACACACACACACACACACACACACACACACACACACACACACGCACACACGCACAGACTGAAAACTATAAAAACAAGTCTTTCTTTTTTTAATTGAAAAGCCCTAATGTTCTCTTTTGACCAGGTTTCCCATCACAGTATGCCTTGAATACGAATTCCAAAGGCCCGTGTTATCTACCAGCTTAGTGGGACCCTTTTCCTCTACCCAGACTGCACATAGGCAAGAAGTTCTTCAAGCGCTGGTCTCTGACAGTAGGAAGCAGCCGCAGGCAATGTCCTCTAGAGCTGTCGAGCAGGCCTTGCACGGTGGGATCCCTACCTCTGCGTTACCGCTCTAGTGTGAGACTAGAGTGGGACTCCTTAGCCCTTGGCAGAAGCAGACGTTGCAAGATTCCTAGGCCGCTGACTGGCCACTGTTTACAGCGCCTGGTCCTGGAAAGGCTGAGACCCTTTGCCCTCTGCGGCTCCTTCTCCCTCAGGATTGTCCGTCACCAGTCCACGAGGGTGGCGGGAACAGAATCGGGGAACGGTGTTTGGATGGCTATGGATACAAAGGAGATAGTCCTCTGGGATACAACTTCAGTGAGACAACTCAACTTTGCTCCAGAGTGTATGGAATATATAGGTTTGGGGATGGTAGCAGGGGGATCACCTAGATGGCATTAAACAGCAATCTCCTATTATATATAAAGCTTCATATATGGCAGCAGAGTCCTATAGCAAAGCTCCTAGTACAAGTCTTAGTTACCATTTGGGCAGCAGGGGGAACGCTTCCAGCAGGGAACTATGCCAAGCGTCGTGCTAGAGATTAACCAGGCATCCAGGCCTAGAGACAGTTTTCAGATAAGGTCAGTCCTCAGGGCCTAGAGACATTCTCCGGACAAGGGCAGGTAGAGAGCAGGGAGTCCTCACTGGGGAGGGAGTCCCTCATGCTACCAAGCTTGGAAACAGCTGCCAGGCCACGGTAGACTGCAACCTCTGACCAGCAGGGCCTCCCAACATTGCCCAAAAGGTTAGAGACTTCCTCTGAAGCTCCTCCAGGGAGCAGGGCCTACGGTTTCTCTTTTCTGGCTCTTTACAACCATCTGTCTTTCTTCAGCCTCAGTTCTGAATCCTCTCTCTGCCACCCTAGTGTTCCTGCCTCGGCCATTCTCTCTCTCTCTCTCTCTCTCTCTCTCTTTTTTTTTTTTTTTTTTTTTTTTGAGCTGAAGATCGAACCCAGGCCCTTGCACTTGCTAGGCAAGCACTCTACCACTGAGCTAAATCCCCAACCCCATTTTTTTTGGGGGGGGGGGTTCGAGACAGGGTTTCTCTGTGTAGCTTTGCGCCTTTCCTGGGTCTCGCTCTGTAGACCAGGCTGGCCTCAAACTCACAGAGATCCGCCTGCCTCTGCCTCCTGAGTGCTGGGCTTAAAGGCGTGCGCCACCACCGCCCTGCCAGGCCATTCTCTTAAAGCGGGCGGCCTTGCTGCGGACCTCCTTGCTGCGGACCTCCTTGCTGCGGACCTCCTTGCTGCGGACCTCCTTGCAGCTCTTGCCACCTGGCTGGCCAACTGCTGAGCTGTCCCTGCTGTTTCACATTGTTTCACATTGATGCCACTCTGCTGGGTTTTTCCTGTTACAGGCTCAGCCCACACTTCTACAAGAAAGGATCACTCAAGAGAAGGAAGCCCTTTGTTAGGCCTATAACTGCACCACCAGGAAAGGCAGCATGGGGGTAGAGGGCTCTCCCATCCGAACCACCAAGTGAACTCAACTTCCAGTTTATTAATACAGCCAGAGAAATGCTGTTTTCACCAATCAGAACACACTTCACATGCAAACGAAGGTGAGGTTTGTACCCGTCAGCACAGCCCCGTCCTTGAGTAGCAGGCTCAGCAGCGCCTCTGCTGGTCTACCAAGGGAAGTACTTCACCTCTCACGTGCCTTGGGGATAGTTGTAGGGCCATTCAGAGTTAGTTCACTGAGGCTTGTCATTGTAAAACGTTGGTATAAAGGGAATCAGTCGTGACTGGGGCAGCATCTCCAGGAGCCCAAAGCAATCAGCTGCAAATGTTGTGTATTTTTCATCTGTGGAGAATTAAGAATGACCATCAGCTTTAGGGTAACTCAGCGGGCTATTGGAGTTCCTTTGCTCAGGGACAGCCAAGGTAACGAAAGAGAACCCAACAACTGCCAATTAGGGAGCTAAATTAACCCATTCTCCAATGTCTTTGCTTATTTGCGGGGAAATAGACGTCAGGAATGCTTAAAATCTAAACACGGAGAAATTACCATTGCCATGGTGATTTGAGCAGATTTTAACAGTGCTTTGAGGGTGCTTCACACACAGAGGTGGGCCCACAGCTTCTCTGTCTCACCTTCACATTTTTGCCCTGGGAAAGCCTCTTGACTCACGGTGAACAAACGCAGCCTGAAATGATTCACTCAGTAAACAGGAAAGCAGCTGGCAGAGTCAGGAAGATCGGATTGTGTGGACGGGCTGGAGATAAGGAAAACAGAAAAACCCGCTGCCTCTTGAGTTCGTTCGTTCACGTGACAAATGCGTTTTGAACGTGTGCCATGTGCAAATGACCCTCCAGCCACAGACTGACCCTTCTCTTCCTATTGACTCAGTTTCCCACTGCACTTGCGTCAACCCCTCCCCCATCTTCTGCGGCCCTCTTCTGACTCAGAGGTGTAGAAGACCACTTAGATTCAGTCAGCCGTGTTGTCTGCAGATCTTTCTAGCTTGGCATCTGTCTGGCTCAGTTATGGCTGTGTAACAAAGCACAGGAAAACTGGGTGGCTTGAAAACAACAGTCCTTTAGTCACGCGTGATTCTGTGGGTCGGCAATCTGGGTGGGGCTCAGTGGGCGTGGATTGTCCTACGTGTGAGGTCATCTAGATTGGCTCAATAAGGCCTGCTGGATCCAACAGGCCTCCCTGCCTATGGGGGGCCCATAATGCCTGTTGTCTACCAACCATACCTCAGCTTTCAGGTGAGAGAAGAGAGATGAGTCCAACCTGGTATGTGTGTTATATGTGTGTATATATGTATGTGTGTATATGCATATGTGTATGTATGTGTGTATATGAGTATTGTGTGTCTATGTATGTGTGTGTGCATAAGTGTATGTATAGGCATGTGTTTGCACTGGGGATAAAACGCAGAGTTTGAGCCTGCCAAGCACATGCTCTAGCACTGAGTTACATCTGCAGCAGCCTGCGCCCTCATTTGAACAATGCCAGCTCATTAGGATTGGTTTAGTCCATTCTTTTTTCACTGAGTGCTTACAGGCTTTTAGATAGTGGCTGCCTGGGCTCTTTAAGTAACTCATTTGCTAACAAGGTGCAGGGCTTTGCATCAACATCAGGGTCCTCTTATCTGCAAGAAGTCATCCTTAAGGAAATGCATGGGTATTTTGTCAATTGGTCAGAGGACTAAGCTGATCTAAAAATAGTTTCTTTTTTTTCTTTTTTTTCCCCTGAGACAGGGTTTCTCTGTATAGTTTTGGTGCCTGTCCTGAATCTTTCTCTGTAGACCAGGCTGGCCTCGAACTCACAGAGATCCATCTGGCTCTGCCTCCCGAGTGCTGGGATTAAAGGCATGTGCCACCACCGTCCAGCTTAGTTTCTTTTTTTTTTTTTTCTAGTAAGAAAAAAAGACTGCGAGTGTAGCTCAGAAGTATAGTGTGTATGCTTAGCACTATAAGGTCTCGGGTTCCATCCCTGAAAGGAGGGAAGAGTAGACGAGAGGACAGAGGGCAGGGTAAGAGGAGGAGAGGGTGGGGGAGATCAGGAGAGGGGAGATGTGCTTCACCTTGGGAAAACTCCAAGATCAGTTTCTTCTCTTGCCCCATTCCTCCTGCTGTGCCAGCTCCCTCCTGGATTTCCTGTTTAGTCTTCACCAGTCTTCAGCAGTTGTAGCACAAATTTCTAAAAGGTCTTATTAATAAAAACAAACCCAGAGCCAGGTATTGGGGTGAACACTGAAAGATCAGAGAAACAGAACAAGCCACAGCTAATCTGACCTTTCCAAGTTCTCAGCTGATCTTGTTTCCTTGGACTGAAAGCCTCTGAGTCCTCATCTGAATGGATCTCAGTTGTACTGCTGCTCAAAAGCTAAAAAGCTTTAAAAAGGCTCTAGTTCCTGGTCCTCATGCCTTATATATCTTTCTGCTTCCTGCCATCACTTCCCGGGATTAAAGGCGTGTGTCACCATGCCTGGCTGTTTCCAGCATGGCTTTCAACTCACAGAGATCTGGATGGATCTCTGCCTCTGGAATGCTAGGATTAAAGGTGTGTGTGCCACTATTTTCTGGCCTCTATGTCTATCTAGTGGCTATTCTGTTCTCTGACCCCAGATAAGTTTATTAGGGTGCACAATATATTGGGGGACACAATATCACCACAAGCAGTCTTCACCAGTCTTCAGCAGTCTTCACCAACTGTCAACAGTCTTCAACAGTCTGTCTTCAGCAGTCTTCAGCAGTCTTCAACAGTCTTCAACAGTCTTCAGCAGTCTTCAGTAGTCTTCAACAGTCTTCAACAGTCTTCAGCAGTCTTCAGCAATCTTCAGCAGGCTTCAGTAGTCTTCAGCAATCTTCAGTAGTCTTCAACAGTCTTCAGCAATCTTCAGTAGTCTTCAACAGTCTTCAGAGGTCTTCAGCAGTCTTCAACAGTCTTCAGCAGTCTTCAACAGTCTTCAACAGTCTTCAGCAGTCTTCAGTAGTCTTCAACAGTCTTCAGCAATCTTCAGTAGTCTTCAACAGTCTTCAGAGGTCTTCAGCAGTCTTCAACAGTCTTCAGCAGTCTTCAGAAATCTTCAGTAGTCTTCAACAGTCTTCAGCAGTCTTCAGCAATCTCCAGCAGGCTTCAGTAGTCTTCAGCAATCTTCAGTAGTCTTCAACAGTCTTCAACAGTCTTCAGCAGGCTTCAGCAGGCTTCAGAAGTCTTCAGCAGGCTTCACCAGTCTTCACCAGACTTCACCAGTCTTCAGAGGTCTTCATTAGGCTTCACCAGTCTTCACCAGTCTTCACCAGTCTTCACCAGTCTTGAGAGGTCTTTACCAGTCTTCAGAGGTCTTCAGCAGTCTTCAGCAGTCTTCAGAGGTCTTCAGCAGGCTTCAACAGTCTTCAGCAGTCTAAGACTTCCATGCCAACATAGGTGAAGGCAAACGGAGATGAAGGTCAAGGACTGCACTGTAGCACACATCAGTCTCTGTGTTGGCAGATTGTTTTGGAGATACCCACAATGCTCAGAGGGCCAATTCTGTGTGCTTTAGAGTTGGCAGCTGACAGATGCAAGGAGCAAGTATGGGTTACAGCCCAGGCTTGGAGAACTGGGGAAGGGAGTGAAATCTTCATTAGCTATTGTCTGCTAGCTGTGACCCTTGACCTCTCCAGGCTTCCACTCTCACAGCTGCAGAAGAGGGACACAGTCTCAAGTACTGGGCAGGATGGGAGTGGCATGGCCCTACAGATAGTCAATCCCATCCCACTCTTCATCAACTGAACCAAGCTCTTCTGGACCGCCCTCTCCTGGAGTTGCCCTCGGGAGACTATGCACACATGACACTCATCTGAAACCAATTACATCACTGAAGAGTCATTTTTGTAAGGGGCACAAATATCATCAGCATAAATGACATCATAGTAATCTACTGTGCCTGAAAGTCCAATGTGCTGCATTACAAAGAGCTCTAAACTCCACAAAGGCCCATAGTAAACCTGTGTGTGCTTTCGCACCCCGTTGCCTTGAAAATTCAGGTAAGAGGTAGCTGGTTCACACTTTATGGGCTCTCGAGTGTAGACCTGGATGCCTAGAAGTGATACTCAAGCTGCTCTTCTGGAAGTACCTAAAAATCACACCCTGTACCAGGCTTGCTGGTGCATATCTGTAATTGCAGCACTTGGGATATTCAGGCTGGAGGATCATGACTTCAAAGTCAGCCTGGTCTCCATAGTGAGTTCAAGGCCAACCTGGGCTGTACCAAGAGACTCTATGTCAAAAAAGGAGAAAAGTGAAGGCTGTGCCAGGTACATTACAAGAGTTAATGTAACGTTAGCAATCCACCTGGAACTATCCCTTGAAATGTGGTCCAAGGATGAGAGGCAGCATCACGTAGTAGCGTAGTTAGAAAATGGCCGGGACTTCAGTTGTATGCTTTGTTACCCTCTATTCTGGTTTTTCTTCCATGTAGTTTCATTGTGTCACTCATAACACTAAAAATAAATGTCTTTACTATAAATCCGGGTATGCTATTTCTGTCTGGACATGCAGTAGCTCATGCTTGCCATTCAAGCGCTGTTCAGTGAGCCAAAGACTACATGCAGGATGTGGTTTGACCAAGTTGTGTATATATAGCAAGTGATCAGGACAAGTGAGCTATTTTTATGCAAACTGCTTAAGTTTTCACCCCGGATGACAGCAGCGTAGAAGCAGAAGAGGCTGGAGAAGTGGTGTGCCCTCCTGCAGAATTCCATTCATGCTGTTGCATTTTCTGCAGGATGCCGAGCAACTCTCTGCGATACTGACAACTGTAGCCTGGCAAGTTTATCTTCTACTATCTTAGTTTAGTCACCAAATACCGTCTGAAGCCTCACATGGCCAGTCATGCAAAAGTTCATGCTCCAGTAGTTCAGAAACCTGTTCATGGTCTAAAGGTTCCGCTCAGGATGTGGGTTCCACCCCAAAGCCAGCCGTCACTGACGATGATAAATGTCTGAACCTAAGTTTACGAGAGGTGGTTCTTTTTTTACTGTTGTTCATTTAGGTGGTGGCCGTACAGTACGAGGACAGACCCCAGGGCCTCATGCATGTTGGGCAAACTTTCTACCACTGACATACAGACCCATCTACCCTTTTACTTTCTTTATTTTTCTTTCAGTTTTGAGACAAAGTCTTAATAACTAGCCTAGGTTGGCCTTGAACTCACTCTATAGTGCAAACAGACTCTGAGCTTGGCTTGGCCTCCTGGGTAGCTGAGATTACAGTTTCACGTCACTAGGCATGGCTATAAACTTCAGGGTTTGGTTTTTTTTGTTTTGGTTTGTTTGTTTGTTTGTTTGTTTTTTTGGTGTGTGTGTGTGTGTGTGTGTGTGTGTGTGTGTGTTGTTTGTTTGTTTTTCGAGACGGGGTTTCTCTGTCAAACAGTCCTGGTTGTCCTGGAACTTACTCTGTAGACCAGGCTAGCCTGAATATCCGCCTGCCTCTGCCTCCTGAGTGATGGGATTAAAGGCGTGCGCCACCACCAGCCAGCTAAACTTCAGTTTTATGTGTGTCATTTGTGTCAGGGATGGTGACACAAGTCTATAACGAACCCTAGCACCAGGAGACTAGGGCGGGAAGGTAAGGGTTTTAGGCCAGCCTGGACTACATAGCAAGACTCTGTCTCAAAAAACAGTTATTTTCCTTCAAAAGCCAAAAGTTTTACAATGACAAGACAGACCCCGTGGTGCACATTTGTAATCTCAGCACTCGGGAAGCAGAGGACGCAGGGTTGGGAGTTCAAGGTTAGCCTCTGCTAAGTAGGAGGTCAGTCTAAGCTACCTGAGACCCTCTGTCTATAAAGAAAAGAAAGAAGAAAAAAAAGAACAAGATTTTCAATGAAAAGTCCTTAGCAGTGTCCACCTGAGTCTTCCAGCTATTTCTTCTATATTTCTAAACATTATGCTTACCCTGATTTTTCTAGATTTTCCCACTGACTGTCCACCTCAGAAGATTACTTTAATGGCACCATTGTCCAGCATTCTCTCTTTCAGCTGTGTAAATATTACCTGGTAAGTCATATCGATTTTCTTGTGCAATTTTTTACCTGTAAGTTAATGATTTGCTTAGTTTTCTAACTATCTCTAACTCATCATGAAGGTCAGCCTGACTTGCAAATTGCTTATCAGTCACTCATACTCTTGGGGTATCCTCTCAGATTTCATTTTTTCTTGACTACAGTCTTCCTAGAGGGTCAATGCTTCAAATTCCTGCTTCCTTAGGACTTCATTTTGTGTAATTATATACGTCAGTGTTTCACTGATTTGCTCAGTCTGGCCTTGAATTCACAAGCCTCCAGAATCAGCCTCCCAAGTGCCGAGATTCTAGGCCTGCATCATCACACCCAGCTCCCTAGAACCTTCAACAGGTTTTTCCTTGCTAAGATGAATTGGAATTTATTTTAGCATCTGGTCAAATAAAGAAAAAACTATTTTAAGTTACTCTTGTGGGATGTTGATTATTGAACATGAACAAAACCAGTTTCCTGCTATCAATAAACTCTGGATAGGGCAACCCATGACACAAGAAGAAGAAATAATACTGTCAGAAGTATACTGGCTTGGGTACTGGAACCTGGCTTGGGCATCAGACAGCTATAGATTTAATCCTGGTTCTTTCTGCCGCTGTACGACTGTAACTGGGCTCACCCAATCATGAATGCAAAGCTGGTCAAAGCAACCAGAAGAGGAGACTGACCTGCAGCAGCTGAGGACCACATAGGGCTCATTTCCAAGGCAGCATCCCTCCAACAGATGGTGTACAGGACCAGCTTTGGTGGAGAATTCACATTATGATGATTATAATGATCCAAATTGCCCAGGACTTCTTAAACTTTCTCCACCCTTGACCTCTTTACATCTGAGAAATTATTTTTATTACCTTTATTTATTGTGTATGTGCACATGTATGCACATAGCATGACATGCATGTAGAGGTCCAATGCCATCTTGAGGCTGTCAGTTCTCTCCTCCCATCTTCTGGGTCAGGGACAGAACTCGGGTCATCAAGCTTGGCCACAAGCACTTTAACCACTGAACCCTCTCACCAGCCCAACACGGTTGAGACTCAGTTTTACTTGACCTTCATGTACAGTCACGTAAAAGTGGGTAGGCAAATCATTTGCTGGCAATACCTCACAGTTTCTCTTTTAATTCCATGGTACATGTATAATTTTACCATTTAGTAAAGACAAAAGAAAATGCACATCCAAATGAGGAGGATGCGCTTGTTTACTTTTACATAAAGAATTAACATTGAGCTGGGCGGTGGTGGTGCACGCCTTTAATCCGAGCATTCAGGAGGCAGAAGCAGACAGATCTCTGTGAGTTCGAGGCCAGCCTGGGCTACAGAGTGAGTTCCAGGAGAGGCGCAAAGCTACACAGAGAAACCCTGTCTCTAAACAGAAGAAGAAGAAGAAGAAGAAGAAGAAGAAGAAGAAGAAGAAGAAGGAGAAGGAGAAGGAGAAGGAGAAGGAGAAGGAGAAGGAGAAGGAGAAGGAGAAGGAGAAGGAGAAGGAGAAGGAGAAGGAGAAGGAGAAGGAGAAGGAGAAGGAGAAGGAGAAGAAGAATTAACATTGAAGGATGCGGAGCATCTACAGACCCCAATTTCTGTGTTGATGCCGCTTCGCATAAACACATACTATAAAATGGCAGAAGTGTGTTCACAGCCATTTCAGAAATTATCGGAAATTCTGTCCTAATCACAAACCAAACTTCATTGAACAATCTGTGTGTGTGTGTGTGTGTGTGTGTGTGTGTGTGTGTGTGTGTGTGTGTGTGGCAGGGGTGGGGTTGGGGATTAGGAGTGGTGGGGGTGGTGTTGGTGTGCCACAGAAGTGGGCAGGGGGTGAAACTTTCAGTAATCAGTTTTCTGCTTCCACCTTTACTTGGGTTCCAGAAATCAAACTCAAGCCATCTTGCTGGTCTCCCATTGAAAAAATTTTTAACGAAACTCAAATCAGCCACTCAAGCAGTAGGGAGCTTTTTTTGTTTGTTTTGAGACAGGGTCTCTTATAACCCAGGTCAACAATGACCTCAAACTTCTGATCCCCCTCCCTCTACCTCTCAAGCACTATAGCTAGCTAGGATTATAGGTGTATATCACCGTGCTCAGTTCTATGTGGTGCTGGGATTGAACCCAGGCCATTCTTGCTGGGCAAACACTCTCCCAACTGAACCACATCCCCAGCCCTCAAACCGCAATTTTTAAAATTAAGCATTCTAGCATATTACAACCCAATGATACATTGATTTGATAATGATATGCTGAAAATGATGAGAAATAGTAAAAGTATTTGTTTTATGTAATTAAATTAGTTTCAATAAGAGCAGAAAACATTACATAACACAAGCACGGCAATTCATATCTTACAATAGACTACAATATGAGCTGAGGTGTTTCAGGCAAGCTTTTGTTTTGTTTCTGTGGGGTTTTTGTTGTTTTTTGTTTGTGTTTGCCAATGCATGCATGAAGCATGACCTGTGCAAAGTGTGCATGTTGTGTATTCAGAACCAAGACTGCAGTAAAGTCAACAGATAGGATACTGGCTAGTCAGACACACCTGCTTGGACATAGGGTGGCAGGAACTGTCAGGTCCCAGGGACCCAGAGAAACTCCCCTTGAAAGAATGTGTCCTCCCCTTCCTGGTAGGGCAACACCCTACCACTCTCTGTAATTTTTGGTCCTTGTAGGAGAGTTGGGAAGGTTTGGTATAAGCACAGTGAGGAGTCTTTGAAATAATCAGTCGGGGGAAATCACCTATCACCGCCTTCTGTGTGTGCATGATAGGCTTGCATATGCTTAAAATTATGGAATGTATAACCCAAGCCAGAGCAATCATCCAAAGTTAGGTAGCAATCCAGCTGTCAATCAGGATAAGAATCTACCCAGTTCCTGATCCTAGGAATCAGCTCCACCCCCACACCTAAACTCCTAAGAAACACCTCGGATGTTAGCAGTCATTTAAAAGGCATCAGCTTCTTCCCCCCTATAAGCACCCCCATAAGTACCCCATAAGCTCAGTCCTGCTGGCAGCTAGCAACTTCAAGCAGCATGCCCTCTATCCATCCTCCTAAGATGTTTGCTATAGCAGAAGAGAGCACAGGCACATTGTTGGGCCCGTGGTGCCCTCCAAACCCAACAGTTGAGTTCAAGTCGGGCATCTATTCTCTGGGATATTTAGATTCAGAAGCTCACTGCATCCTATAAGAAACCAGGAAACAACCCAGTGAAGGAAAATTGATTTTTTTTTTCAGTTTGGTCAAAGTGAGGAGACATAGACTTATGGTTACTCATCCTCTTCTGTAGCAGGATTACTGTCTCATAGACAGGCTGAAGCAAAGGCCTTGGGGTATACATGTATGTTATGTTGTTAGAACTGTGTGAAGCCTCTTTCCAGGAGGAAAGTCTCTTCTGTGGCGTCTCTGAAGTCAGAGATTTAAACCTTTTTCTTCTAGTATGAGAATTGAAGTTTCCTGGATGGGAAGATGGGGTTTTTTAGTACTATATCTGTACTAAAAATTCTACCTGGCTGATTGATTAGAATGTCTGTGATTGTGGGGAGTTGGAATATTATAGGCTGGAGACAAATTATCTTGAGTTATCTTAATTCCCAAAATAGCCATTTAAGTCCTGTGTGTGTGTGTGTGTGTGTGTGTGTGTGTGTGTGTGTGTGTGACCGAATGTCCTTGTGACCATTAGGTAAATTCTTGTGTAATGTTAGACCTCTAGCTTCCACCAGCTCAAACGATAAGAATGTCATGATACCTGAGACCTATAGCAAAGACTTGCCTCATTTTGCTGTACCTGCTTACCTGATGTTTCCACCAATATATTTTAACGTGTCTTGATACCAACAAGATGGCTCAGGGAGTAAAGGGGCCTGCTGCTCAAGCCTTACATCTGAAGTTTGGTCCCTAGAACCCATGGAAAGGAGTCAGATGCAGTGACACGCATCTGTAGCCCAGCACTCCTGTGAGACCAGAGGCAGAAACTGGAGAATCCCAGGCCAGCTAGCCCAAAGCAGCAAACTGGAGACACAGTTTGAACTGACCTCATGCTCTAATTTTGAAGTCAATTTTTGTTAGATATTAGAGCATTTGCTTAGAGTCTCTTTTTCTTTTTATACTAAAGTTACACCTGTCTCTGATGGTCAGGTGCATTTATTGGGGTTAACAAATAGATGAATCCTATTTAATCCAATCTAGCAGTCTATTTTTTGATGTTATTTTTTTTAACCATTTAGTATTTTTGTAAACCTCATTTGCTTAACTATTGCTCCTGCATTTTGTTTTGTTTTGTTTTTCCTGTAGCCTCAATGATGTGTTTATCTTTCTCTTCAGTCTGAAGGATTACTTCAAGTATCTTCTGTAGTGTTGGCTTGGTGGTTATGAATTTCTTTACCTTACTTTTATCATGAAAAGCTCTTTTCTTCTTCAGCTGATAGTTTTGCTGGGTATAGCAGTGTGAGTTGACAGTTATGTGTTCTAGAGCTTGAAATACATCATTCCAAGTCTTCCTGGCTTTCAAACTTTCTGTTGAGAGATAGGTGTTATTCCCATGAATCCATCTTTACATTTGACTTGGTGTTTCTCTAAGCTTCCAATACTTTGTGTATTTAGTGTTTTCACTATGACATGGGAGGATGGTGTTAGAAATGCTTCCTGTGCCTGAATGGGCATCTCTTTAGACTTGAAAAAACTTCAACAAAATTATATTACTGAAAATGTTTTCCATGCCTTCAGCATGAAATTCTCATTTTTCTAGGTCCAGGATTTGTAGATTTGGTCTTTTTATAGTGTCTCATCTATCTTACTGTACTATATCTTTATCTGAGCATTTCACCTACATTGATTTCTATTCCCAGCACTCAGTTGTAGATGTAATTCAGTGTAGATGTAGCCAACGGTTTTATCAGACAAAAAACACAGAGCCGATTCAGAGAAGAAAGCCAAGAGGTCAGAGCCAAGAGCCTCACCCTTTCTGATTCAGGAATCCTCCTCAGCCAAGAGAGCTCTCCGAAAGAGGAGCCCTCCTTCCTGTGTGTCTGTCTCTATATTCTCTCTGTTCTGGCTTCTGATTGGTTGTAAACCCAATCATGTGACTGCCTCGTCACTGCCTGTATGTACCGCCCTCCAGGGCCTTAAAGGCGTACACCACCACTGCCATGCACTTGCTATGGCTCTAATAGCTCTGACCCCAGGCAACTTTATTTATTAACATAAAATACCACCACACTCAGTCCTGTCTTTGATGATTCTATCGGTGTCCAGTAAGTTTTCAGTCTTCCTAGCTCTATATAGACTTCTTACATAACTCCTATCAACTTATTTCAGTTGGCCAACTATATTCTTAGTTGTTTGTGTACCTTTTTTTGTGTACCTTTTTTCATTGAACGTACTTAAAATCACTCCAGTTCTTTGTCTAGGATTTCATCTCTCACTGGATGAACTTTCTGTGGGATCAGTAACTTTTGGGTGGCATTGCCTTTGCCTTGGTTTTTCATGTTTGTTTTTGCCTTTATGCATACACACACACACTTTACTTTTTGACAAGGTCTCATATAGCCATCTTGCTAAACATGACCTCTGACATCTGACTCTTCTGTGTCTACCTCCCAAATGCTGTGATTATACATGTATACCACAAACCATGGCCTGACCTTGCCAGTTTTCTAAAATTCTCAATTAACTTTGAAATTTATATTTAAAGGTTATTTATATCTTTGTAACATTGTTTTGAATATCCATATTCTTTTGAATATCCATAGGCTGTATATTTCATCTTTCATTCCTGATATTGGTAAATTTTTGTTTAGTCCTAAGGGCTTAACTTTAAAAAAAAATTGGGGTTTTCAATTTTATCTTTTTTATTTTTATTTATTTCTCTTGGTTTTTTCGAGACAGGGTTTCTCTGTGTAACTTTGCGCCTTTCCTGGAACTCGCTTTGTAGACCAGGCTGGCCTCAAACTCACAGAGATCCGCCTGCCTCTGCCTCCCGAGTGCTAGGATTAAAGGTGTGCGCCACCACCGCCTGGCTTTTATCTTTTTTATTATACTGATGTCTGATCTGATTTTTCTTTCTTAAAAACTTACTTTGGGTTTTCTTTCATCTTTTTCATTTTAGGTTTGTATTACATGATATCCTTAATTTTAAGTATTGCTTTTCATGTGGGAAAAATACCTCTGATATGTTGTATTTTTATTGCCAAGAATTAGTTTTTATGATTTTT
The DNA here is from genome assembly GCF_949786415.1 of Peromyscus eremicus. Taxonomy (NCBI): domain Eukaryota; kingdom Metazoa; phylum Chordata; class Mammalia; order Rodentia; family Cricetidae; genus Peromyscus; species Peromyscus eremicus. Next base: position 93,210,637 of record NC_081425.1, on the reverse strand, counting down.
CACTGACTGCCCGTATGTCACACTGAAGTATATTGGGTTTCTTTTGTTGTTTTTTTTGTTTTTCGAGACAGAGTTTCTCCGTGTAGTTTTGGTGCCTGTCCTGGATCTTGCTCTGTAGATCAGGCTGGTCTCGAACCCACAGAGATCCGCCTGGCTCTGCCTCCCGAGTGCTGGGATTAAAGGTGTGTGCCACCGCCGCCTGGCAGTATATTGTTTAATATCTGAATATCGTTTATAAAAGTTTGACTGCTGATTTACACGTATATCCTCTGTAAGATTTCAGTCATTTGAAATACATCAGAACCTGTTTTATGAGCCCTCAGATTATCTTGGTGAAATTTTCACGTGCAATAGAAAATCATATTAGATTAAGGCAATTCATCCACTCAGACTTTCTGTAGCTTCATACTTAATTTCATACTTATTGAGACATGTTATAGTCCAAGCAGGTCTCTAACTCCCAGGCTTATGTTACTCTCCTGACATGGCCTGAGTAGCTAGAATTATAAGTTTGTTCATATTTAAAAACAAAATAAACAAAAACCAAAAATCTGGCTGCAGAGATGGCTTAGCAGTTAAGAGCTCTGGCTGCTCTTCTAGAAGTCCTGAGTTCAATACATGGTAGCTCACAGCCATCTAAAATGGGATCTGATACCCTCTTCTAGCATGCAGGCATATATGCAAAAAATAGTAATCTTTTAAAAATTATGAAACTATGGTTGTGACTTCACCTACCTGTATGCTTGTTTTCATTAACATATACTTACAAAAGTTCTCTAGTATTAGAAGTACTCCAAAACTACACAGAGGAACCACCCGGAAAAAACAAAAAATAAAACAAAACAAAAAAAGTACATTGTTTTCTCTTGTATAGGACCATGCCTCACAATATGTTCTTGGAGAAAATAAAACACTAACTGCCTTAAAGTATGTCTTACAGGGAGGCAGAGGCAGGTGATCTCTGAGAGTTCGAAGTCAGCCTGGTCTACAGAGTTCCAGGACAGGCTGCAAAACTACAAAGAAACCTTGTCTCAAAGACAAAATAAAAAGTATGTCTTACATCAATACTTAATTAACATTTGCATGGTATATCTTTTTTTAAACTTCCATGTTGTATTAAATTGTCTCTTGGTTGTTCAGTTTTACCATCTCTACCTTTAACTGGAATTTTTAGTATACCTACAGTTAATAAAGTTAACGACACCACTACATTTAGTGGCCATCATTGGCATATTCCTCTTGCATGGAAGAACTACTTGCTTTTTCTTTTTTATTTGGTCTTGTATGTCTTGTTTTCATTTACTTGTGAGCCCAAGGACAACTTGCATTGAGTCAATTCACTTCTTCCACCAGGTGGGAGATTGAACCTGTGTTGTAGGGCACGGAGACAAGCACCTTTACCCACTGAACCATCTCATGGTCCTGTTATGTATTTCTTGCTAGTTTTTTGTTACTCTTTTCCTTCTCTGCTTTCCATGTGGTCCACCTTGACTACACTAGATACTGGAGGCTTTGTGCTGGTTGCTCTAAGGATTATGATGTGTGTCTTCACCACAGCCTACTCCGTACACTAAATCAACAAATCCTCTAACAGTGCAGTTTCGTTTAGTACCTCACAATCTGCCTTTATAAAATTATCATTACCACTAGATTTTGTGGACATCTTTGGCATATTAATTCTCTGTAAAAACGATTTTAGTCAAAAAGCAGATTAAGAGAATGCAATATTTGGTAGTATGAAAATGTGATTTCCTATTTCTGTTCCTTAAGCTGGCAATTGGCATTTTGAATATTCAAACTGTACATATACAGAGGTTAAGACACAGAAATAGAGGTTTGACCAAAACGCTCTGGAAAATTTATTCAAATTCTGTGTTCAAAGACATTCTACATGAACTTACTTAGCTATATATCCATCAGGAAGCCACCAACAGTGAGTCGTTCAAAGCTCTTTGGATCATTCTAATTTAAGAAAAAACCTGAACCATTTTAGGGAGCCCTAAAGTTTGTTTGACTTCCCCATGCTTTATGTCACTGAGAAGAGATTAACAAAACCAAGTTTGGGAATAGTAATTTGGAGTTTAACTCTGGCATTAAAAGCCAAAACCACCAACTCCAGTGATATGAGGAACCAGCATCACAAGTGTCCTTAAGAGACACAAATATTCTATTTCATTTTCAGAACATTTTACTTTCTGACAGTGAAAATAGTAAAGAGAAAAAAAAATTACCACTTACTAAACATTAAATTTGGAACAGTATACGAATGTTTCACAACCATGAGGTAGGTACTATCTCCCACTTTTCAATTAAGGAAACTAAATAAATGATAGTTTAAAGAATTTGCTCAAGTTTAAAGAATTTGCTCAAGTTAGCAGCAAGTACCAGAGCTGGGAAACAAATTCCATGTGTGATTTAGGTCGTTCCAAGTCTAGAACCTGCATCTTTAGACCACTCTTATATGTGGTCGTGTGTGTGTGTGTGTGTGTGTGCTACTTTTGTGACTAAAACAATCAAGGGAAGGTTGAGCAATGTGAAAATCTTAAAAGGCTGACAAGAAAAAATTTAAGCTAAGGAGTGGCTATAAAAATCTCAAAAGCAAAGAAATTTGTAGTTATGATTAAAAAGCTAAAAGATTTAAAGCAACATAGTAAGTATGCTAAGGATTTAACTATACACTCAGAAAACTCCACCCCTAACCAGCCCAAAGTACTGTTTACATCCATTCAGACCAGTACTTAGAAGTATATAATAAACTATCTGAGAAAACTAAACACTATGCTCAACTGACAGTGTTGGCCTTATCAAGTTTCTGTGACTTCTTCTTCCAAAACAGGTCAATAGACTTATGTTAAAGACAACATGTGTATTTAAAGTAGCAATTTTATTTGAGTTAAAATTATTTACAAAAACCCAAAGACATACTTCATGAAACTGGTACAAACTATTTTTTTCCTGCCGTTGGCTTTTGCTCCAAAGATCACAGCTGAGAAATACTGTATAAAATAAAAATAGGATTGGATTCAGAAAAGTATCCTACTGTTCTAATATCCAACTGGTAGTATTTACAGAAATATTTACAATGGAAAAAAGGTTACCTTAAAACTTTAGTTAATTTGCAAGTCAGCCTCAAGTACCCTAAATGAGAGTTCTCCGAGGGTTAAAGACACACAAATGCACTGCAGGCGGTCAGGTGTATCTTCCTCACAACCCACCCCACCAGAAACCTGCATCTATCTATCAGTGCTTGACAATTAGTTATTATTTTTAAAACAAAACAAAATAAAACAAAAAACTGTTAAACACTGAGGTAAATCAATTATCAAATGATTACCAGTGTAACAGAAAAAACGTAATTCGCCCTGATTGATCTCATCCAACTGTTTACTGTTCCTTACCATCTGCCACAACCAAAAAGCTGTTCCCCAAATCCAATGATTAATAAATATCAATGTATTTTAAAATAATTAAAATATATGTAAATAAATTTGTGGACATTATTTACCAGTATGCTTTAAAAAAAAAAGTTTGCTAAATTAGTTTGGTACTCAGGGCAAATACAATCTCAATCTTTCCCACATTACACTGGCACACTGTGTTCTTAAAAAGTGATGGGGAGGGGCTGGGTAGGTAGAAGGAAGAAAACAATTTGCCTAGAGTCAGTTACTTCCTTATAGATTTCCCAACAATCTGCATTATCAAAAATAGGAAGACACTAGAAGGCAGCCACTGCATTTAAAAACATTACAGCTGGCACTGATACAAGAGCCCCGGTTTGTTACTTTATACAAGGAAATAACAAAGTCTAAAATGAGTCAAAATTAGACTTTTAGCTATTTTCCCCAATACACACCAAACTAATATTTTATGGCTTCAAGTTTTACAAATCCAATGAAGAAACATGATGTAACTATCTGAAAGGTAATTAAAAGTATTAATGAAACATCTCTGGAAAGCCTGTCCTCAGGCCAATCAATAAAAAAGGGGAAAAAAACCCAATAAAACAAAATAAAACATAACCAGTGGTCTGAACAAAACAAACAAAAAACCTATGAAATTGAACCTATAAACATATAGTTTATGTTTGTTCTGTGTGTTCCACAACTGTTTTCTAAACAACTGCTCTATGAACAAAGAATCTGAATAAAAAGGGTCTTCTCTACACCAGCAATTTTAAGGCTTTGCGCTTATGCAATTGATCCTGTCACTCTATAGAAGAATATACACGCTATCTGGAAAAACGAATTCCACATTGGTGTTTTAGCTTCCTTATATTTACTGTACTGAACATTAGAAAATATATCTAGAGAAGTTCTCTCAAAACTTAACAACGTTTCAAGAGCCTCTCTAGCATTAAGTGTAAACTACCCTGGGTTTGTCTATTTTTGCTTAATCCTTTAACAGGGCACATTATCTTATATAATATAATATTCCCTCAAACTGCTACTTGTTTTCTTGTGCCTATAGCTATGACACGTTATGGTATGATATTGAATATGGTCATGGTCTCAGAAGTGAAAAATAGTTCAACACCCAAACCTAATCAAGAATAAAAAAATATACTATTAATCCCTTGTGTCTTTGGATTCCATCTAATTTTAAATATAGACAGTAGTTCAGGGAACAACAACAAAAAAAAATTCACAAAATTATTAAAAGCTTTATTTACGATTGGAATCATTCAACAAAAAGCAAAAGCAAATGAGCCTGAAAAAGGAACTAAGCTGTTGTCTCGAATGTCCTCGAACATTCACTACCTCAGTAGCTAAGCTGCCTTTGCACCTGACTGCCATGACAACAGTGGCTCCACATACACAGCAGTTGCACTAACAGCAGCAAGTTCCCCCTTTCAACCTTGCTGAGAAGAAAGCAAGGAACCCAGGGGAGGGTATAGACTCTGCCAAGTAAGTGTACTGAAATACTGCATGGGATTGTTAACAGCCTGAACCGTTCCCTCATTTTTGATAGCTGCAGATTGATGTAGTAACTGTCATTTAGCAAATGCAGAATGCATGATGATGAAGAAATCGGGTGGTCATAAAAATCCAAACACGAATGATACTGATGAATGTTCTTGGTATATCTTCAAGGACTTCTTTCATGACTTTTCTTTGTCTAAGGATAGCTCCAGCATTACCAAGCACCTGAAGCAAAGGTAAAGCAGCTAGCAATGTTCCAAATATTCAATCACTCTAGAAATAGACTTCTGGCCTGTTGTTCCAACAGCACACTGAAAGGGAAGAAGGAAGGAAATGATGGTTAGATACTAAAATCAACGTCTACCTTCTAAGACTATAAATCAGAGTACACTGAAATTGTATCACTGATACAATCTAGCATTTTGTCACAATAATTTTTGTTTGTGGGTAATACCACCTCACAGGCTAGAAGCTCAGTTGGAATAAAAGTAGAAAGCAGATACACAGGCATTGTCTATGGCCATTTTTAGTTTCAGTGTATTACATTTCAATTTAAAAAAAACATACATTAGCCAGGTCCCACCATCCACACCTATTAATTTCAGCGCTTGAAAGGCTGAAACAGGAAGATTGCCAGCCTGGGCTCCAATATAAGATTTTGTCTGGATAATAAAAAACTCATATAAACTGCAATATGCAATAAAAGTTACTTACAGTAAGATTCATGAAACTTAAGAATTTTTTAAGCATCTCTGTCATTATAGAGAAATCTCCTTCTGGAAGGTATTCCCTCACTGTAGTTACATTGATCTGAGAAAACAGATTAAAAACGTCAGTCATCTGGCAGAAAAAGATACTATAACCCACCCAATGTTGTTGGCCTGCTATGTATCTTACGGTAAACATCTACAAGAACCCCAGAACTCCTGAGTTACATCCATTCCACATTCACTTAATTATGTGCAGGCACATTTGGGTCCACTCCCCACTCTACACCACCCTACCCACAGAAAGAAAAGGGTAAAGTAAAGCTAGCAAAAGCTACAAAGGACTATCTGTGAATATTTATTTTTGGAACTGTAAAGAGAAAAGGCTGAAATAAACTGCACTGTTGAATGTGTAGACAGAACACTCACAGAGCTGTTTATAAGACAGATCAAAGAAAATTCTCCATGCTATAGAGGTAAATTAGAAGAATTAACTAAATCTTTAAATATATCATTTGTGATAAATTATGGGCCAATCCCAGAAGAGGTGAAGTTTCCCTTGACTATTAGCAAAGAGCAGCATGCATATATATAAAAACAACCTGGTAAGAGGAAACTATTACATGACCTGATTTTAAAAACGCTTAATTTAATTAGGCAATGGTGGCGCAGGCCTTTAATCCCAGCACTCAGGAGGCAGAGGCAGGCACACCCCTGAGTTTAAACTCCCAAATAGAGACTACAGAGAAGGCTCAGCAGTGAAGAAACTGACTGCTTTTTCCAGAGAACCTGGGCTTGATTCCCGGCACCCACCATAGTGACTCCTAACTGTCTGTAACTGTCTGGCCTCCAAGCACCAGGCACATACATGATGCGTGACATACATGTATATTGTGCTGGTTAGTTTTCTGTCATCTTTCCACAAACTAGAGTCATCTTGGAAGAGAACAGCAATTGACAATTGTTTCCATCAGACTGACCCGTAGACAAGTCTATGGGGTATTTTCTTGATTGATGACTGATGGGGTAGGGCCCAACCCAGCATGGGCAGCACTACCCCTAGGCCTTGAGTCATGTAAGAAAGAAAATTGAACAAGCCAGTAAGCAGCATTCCTTTATGGCTTCTGCTGACTTCCCTTCATGGAGAACTGCAAGCTGTAATGGTGTTTTATAATAATAGAAAACTACAACACAGGTAAAACGTCCATCCACATACATTTTTTTTTAATTTAAAAAAAAAACAACAACAAAAAAAAAAAAACAGCTGGGCGGTGGTGGCACATACCTGTAATCCCAGCACTTGGGAGGCAGAGGCAGGAGGATCTCTAAGTTCGAGGCCAGCCTGGTCTCCAAAGCGAGTTCCAGGAAAGGCGCAAAGCTACACAGAGAAACCCCGTCTCGAAAAAGAAACAAAACAAAACAAAACAAAACAAAACAAAAAAGCTGCTAAAATAATCACGTGCTACAAAAGTAGTATCAATCATTACATTTAAACAGCCTCCATAACAGTGGACAGGATAATGGCTGTGGTAACTCTGAAGGACTGCTCAATAAAAAAGTATACTTCTAATAATGAATAAATAGCTCCTACGATGTGGATAAAAGGCCTTCATTAGTTCAAATCCTTTATCAACACACTAAAGAACTAAACATTTATAGTGGCTGTAGGAAGGACAGTTACAACATTTATAGCACAGGAAGTACAAAGGAAAAATAGAGCATGGACTGTTTGAGAAACTGAATACCTATACAAGAGGGATGCCGGGTTTGGGAACTAAAGAAGCAGGCTTAACTGTGGGCTTTTAAACAAGTAAGTAAACCCATCATTCATTCCATTGCTGCTGACAAGCCAGAGACAGAGAAGTTAGGTAATCAGCAAGAGCTCTGAAAAAGCTAGACCTTGCGGCACTGTGCAAGAGTCAAAGAACACAGAGGCCAAGAGCCTGCAAGGGCAGTGGGGAGACTGACCACTGCAAATTGCCAGGTGCAAACTGGTAGAGTAGGCAACAGAAAATGAGACCAGACTTTACTGGGCTTCCTAAGCACGGGGCCACAGAACACACGCAATTCTGACTGCATAGCGCTTCTACTTCCACAATGGGAAAAGACCATTTATTTCCTATTAGTGGTAGCATCTAGTTTCCTAATTATAAGGATCACCAAAGCAACATATACATCACCCTGTGGTTCTAAGAATCCACAATGTTGTCCACAAATTCAGAACCTTCTTTTTTAGGAACAAGAAAACTACAGACACCCATAAGGAAGGCCACCTATCAGACTAACAGAACTTCAAGATCTATATTTCAGTACAGTTATACAATACTGTATAACTGTATAAGAAATTACGGTAACTACTGAGCTTTCACTTTATCCACCTGTGCCACCACGTATTTCAAAGGGAGCACTCACGGTGACTTAAGATCATATTTGTTTTTCCAATGGCAACAGACTGTCCAATAGCTATAACCTCCACTTTTGTGCAATAGTTTAATTATATAGACACCTGTATTTCTCAAAAGTAATTCCTGATGAACTTAATCTACTAATGGCAATCCCATTTTCAGAGGGACTCGGCCAACTGAGCACAGGTTTCACACTAGCCCTTCTTTTACTCCTACTACAGGTAACAGCAGCAGCTCATTCATCCATACCAAGAACTTTCCTGTTATACCTAAAGCATTCTTAGTTTAGAATGTATCTTGAAAAGTTCAACAACTATTTTAAAGTCTTTAACTTCCCACAAACCTTTTGTTTTGTTTTGTTTTGTTTTTATGACATTAAAAGCATTCCTGTTAGGTTTTGTTTGTTCTGAGGCTCTAAGCTCCTGCCTTTATCTCCAAGTCCTGGGATTCCAGGCATACACCGCCATGACCAGTTCAGGAAGCACTAGGGACTACACCAGGGCTTCATGTATACTAAGCGAGTGAGCACTTGAGTAATGGAGCTACACCCTGAATCCACTAGCTCGCTTTTTAATATTTTTAACAGTTTGACTCTCATAGGTATATCAGTTTTAAAAAGAAGCAATGAAGACTAACAATTCACTCCAACTCAAATCTTACTATGAAAGCCTGTATTGGAAAGGAAATAAAGATATTCAATGTATTAAAAAAAAGTTTTAAAGGAAACCACTAGAAAGTTAGACATAGTCTTGACACTTTTTTCCCACAGGAAATTAAATAAAATTGTTTAAATAACCTCATGATTAGTCAAAAGCTCTTCTGAAATAAAAAGTATTATGAATGAGGAAAATTTTAAAAGTAAATAAATAATCAGGTAATGGCATGAAGCTGTTGCACAACAATCTCTTAAAGATACATAAAACATTTCTGAACTATTTACTTACCGGACTTTCCTGGCAGAGACACCCAAGAAGCAAGGCTGTGTAGGAGGCCACGATACAATCCTCCATGTGTTTGCCAGCATGTTGAAGGGCTGAGAACAGTTAAATAAAGAGTTTTAATAGTGTATCAACTGATACAAACTCTGCACCTTCAATTATTCTGTTATTACCTTAAAAGCCACTAAATGTAATGCACGGATAACCCAGTATCCCAAATTAATAAAAACTAACTCAATAGGGACCTAAATTAAGAACTAAACTGTAATACACTTAAAGATTGGTTTTTAAAAAGACACCACTAACAAAGTGGAAGTACACAATCATTTATCTGATAAGATGTTCAGAATACATAAAGAAGGCTTTCAATTTAAAGACAAGATAAATAACCAGATTAAAAAGTAGGCAAGAGATCTGAATACATCATTTCTTCAAAGATACAAAAAGAGCTGCAAAGGAAACAAAAACTTTTCCATCAACCAAAATGTCCATGAAAAAACACCTTCAAGGTAATCTTGAAGGTGTGAATAAGCTGGAACCCTCACACATTGCTGATGGGCTGATGCTACCACACTGGAAAACAATATCACTGTACTAGCTAGAAAGTAGAAACAGCTCAAATGCTCAGCAATGGACAAACAGATAAACAAAACCTGGTTAAGACCATGCAATGAAATATTGTCTGACTATATAAATAAGGAATACAGTTCTACAAAATGCCAAAAAACTGCATCTAATTGAAATAAGTTCCTTAAAGAAAAAAAAATTGTATGTTTCTTTTTATATGAAATTCCCTAAACAGGTAAATCATTGGAGAGAGTAAGTAGATGACTATTGGCAGTAGTGGGGGAGGAGGAAATAGAGAAGCTGACTGCCAACTGATATATAGTTTTTTAGGGCTAAAGAAAACAAGTTCAACATTAGACAATAGGAATGAATACACAATTCTGTGAATATACTAAGCTATTGCATTACTCACTTTAAAAGGGTAATTTTATAGTATATGAATTATATCTCAGTAAGTAATCATTTTTTAATAAGACTGCGAAAACAAAACTATGATTATAATATGTACTAAACTATCAAAGCGTATCTGGTGTGAACCATAGGCCTCTGAGTAAGAGACTATGACAAACCTTAGTAGCTAAGTTTCTTAGAAGCAAAATTTTCGTAGAGTATCAGAACTTAGGGGAGGAGTAGCCTAACAGAAAGAAAAGAGGGGGCTGGAGAGATGGCTCAGAGGTTAAGAACACTGGCTGTTCTTCCAGAGGTCCTGAGTTCAATTCCCAGCACCCACATGGTGGCTCACAACCATCTGTAATGAGATTTGGCTCCCTCTTCTGGCCTGCAGGCATATGTGCAAATAGAACACTGTATACATAATAAATAAATAAATCTTTAAAAAAAAGAAAAAAAGAAAAAAGAAAAAGAAAAGAGGCTCACTCAACCTCAGTCTCCTAAGTGGAAAAGTTAAACATACTAAATTTCTAACCTTAGCTGGGAGGCAGTGGCATACGCTTTTTAATCCCAGCACTCAGGAGGTAGAGGTAGGCAGATCTCTGAGGCCATCCTGACTTACAGAGTGAGTTCCAGGACAGCCAAGGCTACAGAGAAACCCTGTCTGGAAAAACTAAACAACAACAAAAAAAATAAAACCTTGGGGGCCTAGTTACAAATAGCTATTTTGCAGAATTTGTATATAAACCAAGTATCATAATTCCTGGAAACAATAGGTTGTCAATAAATAATTCATTAGTAAAAATAGTGCCTCTAGCTAGGTATGTATTCCTCTTCTTTACCTATTAAGCTCTGAGAACTACTACTGTAAAGTCTAACAAAATACTTCAGAGACTGAAAAAAAGAAATCTGAGAAATTCATCCTCTCCCCCTAAGAATTATGGTCTCATTATATAACCCAGGCTGGTCTCCAACTCACATTCCTTTGGCCTCAGCCTATCAACTGCTGGAATTACAGTTGTGCACTATCATGTCCAGCTCAGCTGCTACTCTTTATAAAGGAGAGGAAGTATCAAGAAAGAAAAGCGATCTCTCAATGACACACACCATGCTCACTGATAGGAAGAATTACTTGTAAGTAATGAACTACCAAAGTTTAACTAGATAAACTATAAAGACATTGTTAAATTATAACAATACATGAATCAAAATGTTGTGAAGAAAAAAATATTATTCTCACTGTGACTCTACCACTACTCAAGATAAACATGCCTTTATTGAGGTCGAGTTCTTCATCCTCCTCCTCCTTCTTCTGCTTCTCCTCTGCACCATCAGTCCTTTCAGTTGACACCCACTGTATTTCTCCACTTGTTTCTTGCCACTCTCCACTCTTATCATGCTGAGTGGTGGGAGCATCTTTGATCAATTCATCTGTTTTACTTTCTGCCAACTGTGCTGCTCGCTCTCGTTCGAGAAATAGCTGATAAAAATTGTTTTTGAAAATCATTAAAAAGACATCAATAAGTTAGTCAAACCTAAGATCAGCACTAAACACATACAAGCAATACTAAATGATTTCAAATGATTGCATTTATACACACACACACACACAACACACCCCAATTATAAAGAAGTGGGAGGCACTAGGAAAAGGAGAGGGATGGAAATTCTATTAAAAAAAAATCGATCAAGTGCCAACATGTACATATTCTAATATTTTGCTTTAAATAAGAATATCTGATTTTTAAAAAAGCTTGTCTTACATTTTACCAAAAGCCAAAACTGAAACATAAATGTTGTTAAGATTTAAGGAATCTAGTAACAGTTTATGTACTGTTTCCAATAGTGAAAGTCTCCATAATTGTCCTTAATCCAGGTAATACTACCTAGAAAATTAAAGGAAAAACAAAAAAACAAAAAACAAAACTACCATTAAAAAAAAAAAAAATCAACAAACCTATGCATATTGAATAAATTACCCAGTAGGAAAGACAATAACTGAACTGCACTAGGTAACGCAACCTAACTTCTTTACAAGAAATTAAAGATATAAAAATATAAAAGGTCCCAGGAAGAACTAGATCTTAACATTATTTGCATTTTTATCATTGAAGTGTAAGACTATTAATAGTTTCCTATTACGTATTCCATTCAGTCAAGAGAACCCACCAAATTCCTTGCCTTCAATTACTTTATTTTCCTTTTGTTGTTACTGTGTTCAACACAAAAAGCACTTAATATACCCATTCACACCATTTGAGAAATGCAACAAGTTATTAATGAAAATTACCATATCAAATACTAAGCAGACCTTCAAGATGTGCTAAATAAACAGACTTTGAAGACAGTATGTATAAGATAATAACCTAGAAAAAACAAAAGAGCAGTGCTCAAAACCAGATCAAGAACCCCAGAGGTCCTAGGGACTGTGCCAGGGGAATCAAGACAGAAGTCAGTTGACTTTTTTTCATTTCTGAGTGAACAGTGGACCCTGCAGAATTTACATATATGTAATTACGTCACTGCTTCTCACCTGTACTAATGCCTGAACAGCATGAACTTGTCCAGCTAGCCTTAAACTCTGATCTCCTTCTCCACTAGAGAAGGAAGAATCAAAGGAACAGGATGTTTCCATATTGACAAGGCAGTGTCGATTCCGGGCACTATACTCCACCAGATTTATCAGTAGACCCAATCCCTATAAAATATTAAAAAGATATAATTATCACAAACAAGAACATAATGAATATAACATGTAATTTTTTAACTTTTATTGTCAAATGAAATGTTAAACAGCATTTTTTTTTCCATCTGTAAATCTGTTAAAAAACACTGTGCAAGGTACTGCTCTTTCTAAAAGGTTCTTTCAGCTGGTTTGGGTGGGCAGCAGAGGAACTGTTTTGTTGCTTTCTATAGTCCAGGATGGCCCTGACTCATGGCCATCTTCTTACTCCACCATTCAAAGTGCTAGGGTTATGGACATGAGCCACACTTAGCTCCTCAGTTATTAACTACCATTTTCAGTTTAAATCTTTATTTTTATAAAGGAGGCTTTGTAAGATAGAAAAATATGGAGAAGTATGTTCATAAAGATCCATCAAAAAAACCCAGAATACACACACACACACACACACACACACACACAATTTATATTTACTTATTGTGTATACAGTATTCTATGTGCATGCTAGAAGAGGGCACCAGATCTCATCATAGATGGTTGTGAGCCATTATGCGGTTGCTGGGAATTGAACTCAGAACCTCTAGAAGAACAGCCATCTCTCCAGTCTAACCCAGAATATATTAAACAACTGATTCTTAAATCCAAACTACAATGAAGTTTCCTCCTCTAAAGATACAATAAAACACCAAGTGGCACTTGGCCTCACCAGCACTCGAATATCGAATCTCTGCTCCTGAGGTAGGTACTTGGGAACCTGAAGGACACAGTTCATGGCTGTGCCTATAAGTCCATCTTGTTCTCCTGTCTTCGTGCTGCCCCACTCTGAAATAAGAAAATCTTCCTATGACACCAATCACCACATTTAAAACCATTTTCTTTTGTCGATTTTTGTTTTCTTTTCCCGAGTCCTGGTTTTACTCTGTAATCCTGCTTGACCTGGTACCTGCTCTGTAGCCCAAGCTGGCCTCAACCTCTGGCACTCCTCTTGCCTTAGCCTCCCCAAGTGCTAGGACTGTAGGTATGCCCACCATACCCAGCTACAAAAATAAGTATTAATTTTAAATTGACTAACTATTCCTTTACTGAAATATGTGGTTTTGATATTTCAAGGCTTATTTACTAGGCAGCTCTAAGAATCAATTCCTAAAAGTAGCTTCTGACTATAGGAGTAAGTCAATTGTGTAATGGAATATTGTAAATCATTATATCATAAACAGAATAGCTTATTCCCATGTGCAATATATAATTTTTCAATAAGAAAATATTACTTACCATTATCATTAGTTAAATTGAGCAATACCCCAATGATAGCCCTCATGCAGTCCTCCACTGCTTTGCCCACGTGGTTAGTTACATTCTGGTAAGGCAGAGGTTTACTGTCTGCTATGCATATGCTGTTCTCAGCGCGGTTATACTGCTGAATCAGTTCTTCACAATGCTGTAATGCTCTTGAGAGAAAATAAAATGGTATAATAAAAGTTATACAATAAGTTTCTATTTACCAGGGCCTAAAAACAGTCAGGGTTTTTTGGTTTTGTGGTTTTTGTGTTTTGAAAGTTACAATGTTTAATGTCTAATAAATGTACCACAGATGCCTGATAATCTCACTAGTTGTTAAAGTTTGATGAACTTGATCATCATTAAATTTTCTCTGAAGAAAGTTAAAAGTTCATTCATTCATGCTGAGTATGGTGGTTCATGTCTATAGTCCCCACTACAGAGGAGGCTGAGGCAAGAAGATTGCTTTAGCCCAGTTTACTAGCTGGGACAAAAGAGAGAGATCTCATCTCAAATCAAACTACTACCACAACAACCAAAAAAACCTCACAAAACAAACTCCTGTTACTTTTGCAGGAGCTGTCACACGTTATACATATCTCAAGCACAAAATATATCACAAGGCATCCCCCCCACCTGCACACACGAAAGCCTTTAAGAAACAATGACAGGCCCTTTTCAGTTTTACTTAGTTGTTTTTCATTTTCTGAGCAGGTAGAGCATCATATTTAAAATAAATCACTTGGTAAAGGTGAGTATTAAATGCTTGACATACAATAAGGCAAATCATTATTTTTAACTGTAGATCATTCAAAGTAACAGGTCTTCTGGCAGCTATACCCAATGATTCCCACATACGAAAAGATTTGACACATATGAATACGTATGCAGTCTATTTCTGAAGACTATCTGTAATTTTTATGTTTATTATTACTGTGTGTGTATGATTGGGGTGGGGGTACGGAAGGTGCCACATCACCTATGCAGGGATCAGAACAAAACTTTGTGGAGTTGATGTGCTCTTTCATTTCTGCACAGGTTCTGGGCGTTGAACAAAGGTCAAGTCTATACTCTCAAGAATCTTTACCTGCTAAGTCATTGCTCTAGCACCCCCAGGCATCTTTAAACCTTCAAATCCGTTAGGATTTTCCCCCAAGTGTGACACAGATCAAGTAAACTGACTGTCAATTTATTTTTCACTGCATACCACACAAAACCCTTAAAGAAAAATATAGCATTTTAAATCTATTCCTAGTTTCTTATTAATATATAATGAGGAAATTCTATATATAAAACTCTTAAATAGTCTACAATTCTTTGGTTAAGAAGATGTTGTTATAAGGTCAAACCCAAATAATTTATTCTTCTGATGTTTGAGGATGTTGACAGAATTTCCCTGTTGTTATTAGTAAGTAACTAAACTGACTGTCTTAAGTATTACTGAGTATCTATGATGTTTTCTTGAAAAGCTCCAGGTGAGTGCTATTTCCCAAACTTCAATTCTGACTTTTATCATCACTTCTAAAAACATTTCACCAGAAAATCCTATGCAAGAGATGGAATCTGTCATACTAAACACTTCTTACGAAGGCAATTCTCAGGGATTAAGAAGTATAATAAAGAAAGGTCTTTTAAAATCAGAAATATACCTTTTGTTAATTAAAAAAAATTCAGGGACTTGGACTGAATGATAGAATACTTGCCTGGTGTATATGAAACCACAGGTTCAATCCCTACTGCTATCAAAAACAACAACAAACCCATCAATTAACCACAACTACCGCCCACCTCACCCCCACCCCCCCCAAAAAAGGAATCAGCAACAGACTTAACTTCTAAGAAAATCCTTGGGAAGGATTACATGCATTAAGGATAATAATGTCCTATAAAATTCACCGAAGGAACACAAAACAGGAAATGGAGATGATACAGCACTTGGATTTGCTTCAAAATAATACATAAGGATGAGGTGATAGAAACAGGACTCGCCTAGATAGTATTCAAGCTGAATAATAAGAGTTGATCATACCATTCTGTCTACATTTCTCTAAGTTTGAAATTCTCCAAATAAGAGGTTAAACACAGATAAGCTGGACCATTCACATTGAAACATTTGTTCCTTTCATACAAAGATAATAAAGAGTCATACAGAATTGCAATATAAGATGAGTTTTTCAAAGCAGAGACCCAGAGAAAGTTAAATCCCAGTGGCACAATGCTAGCTAAGATAAAGGCCAGAGAACTAGGGCAGAGATAGCAAAAAATGAGGACAGCGATACTAAGAAGAAGCGGTTGTAATAAGACAGAACCAGGACTGGAGACGCAGAAGCAGAGGTGACAGCATTAGCCTAACTGTGATGAAGGCTAGACAAGGAGATAATACACAAAGATCTGGAAAATGAGATATACATAAGGGCAGAAATGGAGTTACAATCCACTTCAAATAAAAGGACTAATATATTTACCATTCACTAAGCAATGCTCTACTAGACCTTAAAAATAGAACTTGACTCATTAACATACGTTGTATATACACCTTAAAAAGTTTTAACGAACGTTTGTTATCTAAACATGTATTATCTAATATATGTGAAGATATTTACTGATTGTGAAAACTACCCTAGCAGCAGCAAGGCACAATTCTTGCCTTCCCTATAAAGAACTTGCAACAACACAGTGACTTGTCAGGGTCAGAGCTAACATGAAGGAGCTGAATTCTCACCAAAGCTCAAGAATCTGTACTACTAACTTTTGCTCTACAATGTACTTATTCACAAATCTAAACAGACAACACATTTTAAGAAGGAACAGAATACAACTTTATTTCCTTAGTTTTAAAAAAGTAATGAGAAGGTTTATAAAAACTTACTTAGCTGATGAAATAATGAGTTGTGAATCTTTATAGGCTATCAAGTAGCTTTGATTCTCTGGATTATGCACTGTTACCTAAAAGGAAAGGATATAAAATGACTGTGACAATCCATAATTTTCATTTATATAAATAATAGCACATTTTACCTGATGCCTTAAAATACAAAAATTAAATAGATCTTACCATCTAAGGATACAACTTCTTTTTTTTTCTTTTTTTTTTTGGGGGGGGTGGGGGGTGGGGGGATCCTTTCCTGAACTCTGTAGACCAGGCTGGCCTTGAACTCACAGAGATCAGCCTGGCTCTGCCTCCCAAGTGCTGGGATTAAAGGCGTGCACCACCACCACCTGGCAGGATACAACTTCTTAAACTTTAGCTGTGACCCACAGAGTTGTAATTAAATGTGAGGCTGCAAAGATTGGCAACACAGAAAATTTCTCAAGTACCAAAAATTAATCCAAGTCAAATGCAGAATGAATCCAAAGTGTTTCTAGAAATGCTCAACCATGGCTCCTTTCATGAATTCACTTGGTTCTAATACACAACATGAACATTTTGCATCATGCCTGTTGTCATGCCACACACCAACAAATGTTTCTTAAAGAGCTAAGAAACAAGTCTGCTTTATGCTACAAATTACAATATACATAAGATTTTCTGGTCTCGAACAGAGTCATTTGCTTAAATATATCAAAATCTTTTAATGGTTTCCTTACTGTATATCAAACTGGTATACCTTTGGATTGTATATGTGTTGGAATGACTGACTTTAAAAATTGTTGTTTTAACAACAACAACAACAACAAAAAAGCCAGGCGGTGGTGGCTCACGCCTTTAATCCCAGCATTCGGGAGGCAGAGGCAGACGGATCTCTATGAGTTCGAGGCTAGCCTGGACTACAGAGTGAGTTCCAGGAAAGGCGCAAAGCTAGACAGAGAAACCCTGTCTCAAAAAAAAAAAACACCACCCAAAATAAATAAATAAATAAAAATTGCTGTTTTAACAGAAGGACATGGTGATACACACCTTTAATCCTAGCACTCAGGAGGCAGAGGCAGGAGGATCTCTGTGGGTCTGAGGCCAGCTTGGTCTATAGAGCAAGTTTTAGGGCAGTCAGAACTACATACAGAGACCCTGTCTCAAAAACACAAACAAACAAAAACAAAATGCTGTTTAAGATTCTGTCTTGGCTTTAATTTTAAAAATTTTTGCACTACGTATCTATTTAATATTGCTAATATTTTGAGGTTCACATTAAATTTCTCCCTCTCTCCTCTCCCTCCCTCCCCCTCCTCTCCCTCCCCCTCCTCTCCCTCCCCCTTTCCTCCCTCTCCCTCTCCCTCTCCCTCTCTCTCTGGTCTCTCTCCATAGCCTTGGCCATCCTGGAACTCATTATGAAGCTCAGATTGACCTTTAGCTCACAGAAATCTGCCTGCCTGCCTCCGCTTCCCAAGTGTTGGGATTAAAGGTGTGCACCACCATACTCAGCCATTTAAAATATTTTAAATAAATAATGTGATACCTAGTTAATAGCACCCTAAAAGAAAGAAGGAACAATTTCAATTTTATATATGCCAAAAGCTCCTCCATGTTTTTAAAAGTACCTAGCCAGGCTGGAGAGATGGCTCAGAGGTTGAGAGCCCCGACTACTCTTCCAGAGGTCCTAAGTTCAATTCCCAGCACCCACATGGTGGCTCACAACCATCTGTAATGAGATCTGGCACCCTCTTCTGTGTACAGAATAAATAAATAAATCTTAAAAAAAAAAAAAAAGTACCTAGCCAAAATACTTAATTAGTAATTATACATTCTAAAATTCACTGGCAGTAAAATTATAGCCTACATTGAACTAGGCTGTCATTCATAACCACCAAAGAACAAAATATACTCATTGTCACCCAACAGTATTATTTTCGGAAGTCAAATATTTTCAGTTGTGCTCACTATCTGACTCAAAAGCTAAATAAACAAAAACATATTAACTAAAACAAAAACAAGGCTGTGTCTGCTATTTTCTACAAATAAGTTAGTATAGTTACCGGAAACAGAATTCTGTATTAAGAAAACTATAAAGTCAGGTACATATAAACAAACCTGTATGCACCTTTCATTTGAAGCAATAATGCACAAATAGAGGTTTTGAGACAGGTTTTTATCTATGTAGCTCATGCTGGCCTTTAACTCATAATCCTTCCTTCCGAGTCTCCCAATTTTAGGAGCACAGCGTGTATCACCATGTCCAGCAACACAACACATCCTTAAAATGGTAAGATGCTCACTTACTGACAAATGGTTGTGAAAAGAACCCTTTCAGAGCAACAAAGGTAAAACTCCCTGGTATAAAAAACATCAGGTGGTTATAAGCATATACAATCACAACTAGATATAATTCCCTCATGAAGTTCCCATACTTACACTCTCTAAAACTCGTAAACATCTCTCTGCTCCCCATAAAGAGGCTACTAGTTTCTCTTCATCCTCATCTCTACTTAAATGATCCACGCACTCTTTTACTAGGCAAAAAGAAATGGACAAAAGTTAGTATATAAAACTTCAATAATTATTCCTTAGCTAACACCAAAAGTCACCCACACACATGCTACGAATATGCTGAAATGTGAACATCATTTTATGGTCAATACTAAGTGCAGTGGTTTGAATGAGAATGGCTCCCATAGGCTCAACTATTGGGATGCTTGGTCAATAGTTGTTTAGAAGAATTAGGAGGTTTGCGCTTGTCAGAGGAGGCCTATATGTGCTTTGAGGTTTCAAAATACTCAGGCCATTCCCAGTTAGTTCCTCTCTCCTTGCTCGTCTAAACTCAGTGCTTATATGTCAAGATGTGAACTCTAGCTACTGCTCTGGCACCACATCTGTCTGTCCATGCTCCCTGCCATGATGGTCATGGATTGCCTCTCTGAAACTGTAAGCCCTCCATGCTCCCTGCCATGATGCTCACTCTCTGAACTGTAAGCCCTCAATACACTTCTTCTGTAAGTTGCCTTGGTCACTGTGTCACTTTTTTGTTGTTGTTTTCATGAGACAAGGTTTCTCCTGTGTAGCCCTGGCTGTCCTAGAACTAGCTCTGTAGACCAGGCTAGTCTTAAACTCAGAGATCCGCCTGCCTCTGCCTCCCAAGTGTTGGGACTAAACGTGTGTGTGTGTGTGTGTGTGTGTGTGTGTGTGTGTGTGTGTGTGTGTGTGTTGTATACAAACCTTTATCTACAATATGATCCAGACCACCCAGAAGCCGGAGCTCTTCTTTAAACCAATCTCCTGCTCGTTTGGAAGTAAGGGACAGCAATGTCTCCATAGCTAAATGACCAGTCTAAAAATTAGAAATACCATTAATGAATATTGAGGTGCAGAATTTTTTTTTTCTTTTCTTTTTTTTTTTATTTTAAAAAACAGGGTTTCTTCTCCATGGAACTCTGGCTGTCCCAGAACTCAGAGATTTGCCTGCCCATGCCTTCCATGTGCTGGGATTAAAGGTATGTGCCATTACCTCCTGGCTAGAATAATTCTGAAACATTAATTTTAGGAGTTTGTCTTTAAATATATTGGATTAACCTACCAAAAAGAATGTAACGAGATACATTTCAAGGAGGCAAGTATGGGAATGTCAGTGGCCCTAAATGTTCAAATTCAGTGGTCACTAATTTAAACAGCCTGAAGGTACAAAGTAGTAACACTTCAGTTTCTATTTTTTCTGAATACAGTAAACACAAGCATTTTTCCACACACTTATCAGTGAAACACATTTTTTTCTTCAAGTTCTCTGCTCATTACTTTTTACTTTCCTACAAAGTTGTCTTAAACTTTGTACTATAGGATTATTTAGCAGCAAGAAGATTCCTTGTAGTCACAACAATATACATCCAGAACCACCACTAGATGGTGCACAAATAAGAACCACATTTACAACTAACTAGGTTAGCATTTTTCTTCATGAATCTATGGATTTAAAGCCTAAAGCCACTTCCCAACAGAGTAATCTAGTTGTCTGTATAATACAGTTTAGCCTAAGAGAAGGAACTCATTTAGTTATTGTTCAGCCTGCTAACCCCTGCAATGTACCAATGAACTACTCATTTTAAAAAAGGGGGGTAGTTGGCGGAATAATTAGCGAAGACTGGAAAGACGTTTCTGTCCAACCCCTAACCACTTACACACTTCAAAAAGGAAATTTTTTACCTTGGTATGTATTACATTTGAAACTGAATATACATTACACAAAATAAAACAAGTTTTACCAATGAGAATCTCAGTATTAAAAAATTAAGAAGGATCTAAATTATTTTAATAAGTTCTTCGGAAACAAAGACAAATTTTGCTAGGGTAAATAGAGAATTAGAATCCAATACAAGAAAATTAATGAACTGGGTTCATTTCTCATTCTAGGTCCTGCAAAGAGTAATTTAATGACCAAATTTATCAGCTCATGAGTCTTAACAGCAAAGCTGAGGCCTAATGTTGTATCTTTAAGAAGACTATAAAAATTTTATATTAGTAAAAACTCTGTGTTTTAGACTATATTTATCATATCATAAGCTACCATTCAAAAACAGCCTATTTTAAGCATTTTTATTTGAAAACTAAAATAATTCTCTAAAGCAAAATCACTAATAAGACTATTCTGTTAACTGTTAACATTCAGTTATCCATTGTTTAAAACTCTATACTATTATTATCTTCATGTCTTACCAACAGAACAAATATATTCAAAAGAAGTTAAAGTATTTTTTAATTTTTTTTGGGTGGGGGAGGGGAGACAGGGTTTCTCTGTGTTGCCCTTGCTGTCCTGGAACCTGCTTTGTAGACCAGGCTCGCTTTGAACTCAGAGATCTGATTGCCTCTGCCACCCAAGTGCTGAGATTAAAAGTGTGTACTACCACATCTGGCTATAAATATTATTAAAAAAACAGAATTGAAAAACTTTAAAATAGCCAGGCAGAGGTGGCGCACGCCTTTAATACCAGCACTCAGGAGGCAGAGACAGGTGAATCTCTGTGAGTTTGAGGCCAGCCTGGTCTAGAGAAGGAGCTCCAGGACAATCAGGGCAGTGGTTACACATAGAAACCCTGTCACAAAACAACAAAACAAAACAAAACAAACAAAAAACTTTAAAATATACAAAAACATCATACAACAAAAATAAGCCACACCCAAATATAACAAAACCAATGTGTACAGCTATTCTTTAAACAAAGCAACTTCTAAGCCTACTGTACAATTTAGAAACAACCATATTTAACAACAGCTGACAATGAACTGAAGGAGAAGCACCCTAACACAGTCCTGTGCTCTGGCTTCAACTACATAAGTAAATTATTTAATAAACAGTCACAGTATGTTTCATGCTGATAGTTACTTATCCTAACAAATTTAACAAAAGAAGTCAAATTCATTTTTAAAAAATTATCATTCAACAGCAAATATTTCAAACTCTAATGCTGAATACGAGTAACAAAAAAGATGTATTTATTCAATTATACAGCAAATAAAAATTATAGGTTCAATTTCATTTTTAAGCGTTAAAAATTAACCTTTCCTTTATGGATGACTAAAATTCCACATTGTTATATAGACCACATTTTTATTTATTCATCTGTTCCTGGAGATCTAGGTTAGGTCCATTTCTTAGCTATCATCAACAGTGCAGCAATAAACAGACATGCAAGTATTTCTGTGGTTGGCTGAGAGTGGTAACTGAGTTACTGGACAGGGGAGAACTCTGGGAAAGATGTCCCAATAAAAACAAAGAATGGAAGAAAATACCACAATGAAACCTACACTTTGAGTGTAAATTTAATAATTATTTTTAAAAATTAGATGCAAAAATGCTGAGTGAATGAAAATTACTAGTTTTAAATGTAGTATAATACTGCCCCACTCTCAAATCAACCCAAAGGTATTACACAGACTGTGGTGATTTTCCTGTTCTAGAAAGTAGAGAACACATTTGAGTTTTGAACCTGACATGTGCTTAAAGCTGGCTGGCTTTGCTCCCATTTACTATCTTTTTCAGAATCCACAAACCCCTTGGTAAGTCTAGTATAATTCAATAGTGACAGCCTTCAGTTACTGTGACTAGCATAACAGTCTGTAAACTTTTGTGGCAAACGTTGCAGTCCTCTCAGTTAAGCAGGCAATAGAAAAAAGTTTTAGCTTACAAAATCAAGTTATACAACAATAATCTTTTCTCCTCTCCTCAAAACCATGGGTCAATTATCTTACTAGCCTTGTAACCATTAGACTATCATCATCTGTTGGGGGAACTGTGCTCAGAATAAAGGTAAACACCTGCCATAATCCTACAATGAATAGGGACATTGCTCCAAAAAGGGCAAGTGACTAGGAATTTCTCCTTTTAGCTTCCAGATACCCTGAGATAGTTTAGAATAAGCAAATGCTTGCTTACAAATCCTGATTTCTGAAATGGAGAAAAATAAAAATCCCAGTTGCTAACAGCTTAACTGCAGAGGGAAGGAAGGAAAAGAAAAAGCTTAAGCAAAATGTAACAAGAAAAACAGCTGTTTACTAGCAAAACCCAAACCAGGAAAGGCTCAAATACAGTTTACTGATTTCAGGAGTATGCTCGCTAATGTTATATCAACTTGACACAAGCTAAAGTTATCTGAAAGGAGGGAATCTCAGTTGAGAAAAGATCTGGCTGTAGGGCATTTTCTTAATTAGTGACTGATGGGGGAAGGCCCAGTCCACTGTGGTAGTCCTGGGTTCTCTAAGAAAGCAGGCCGAGGAAGCCATAAGAAGCAAGCCAGTAAGCATCATTCCTCCATGGCCTCTGTAGCAGCTCCTGCTTCCAGGTTCCTGCCCTGACTTCCCTCAGGATGGACTATTACCTGGAAGTGTAAGCTGAAATAAACCCTTTCCTCCCCAAGTTGCTTTGGTCATAGAGTTTCATCACAGCAACAGTAACCCAAACTAGGACAGGAAATGATGTTCAGAGCTAAATCTTACTAGAAAATTGTCAATGAAGGCTGTAAACAAGGCTAATTAATAAAGGTAAAATGATTTGTCAAAAGCTACATAGTCACTGTGACTAATCAGACTTCTAGTAATCTTCATTTGTTATAGAAGGAAACAACCCACCGTTATATTTTCTAGATCAAGATGTTTATTGTGCACAGTTTCACAGAGTCTTCGGATTTTTTCTTTGATCTTGTTCATGTCTTTTTCATTCAGTAGCTTAGCTGAAGAAACATCTTGTTCCAGTTCCAAAAGTCGAATCATGAGATCTAGGCTGGCCCTATCAAGATCCATGTTCAAACGATCTCTACTCAATATGTACATGAGAGCAGCTGTACAGAGGGACAGATTCTTCAACAGATCCCAAAAGAGAAATATTCATGAAAGCAATTACTAACAACTTTAGAAAACATTTATAAGTTAAAATATCTAAATTTCCTACTGCTGGTTTGTTGGGAGACCCTAAAAATGCTTGATTCACTGTTCTTCCAAAATATCCTAGGAAAATATATCTATTTGATCAATAAAACCCTGATTAAAAATTGTTTTTTTCCAGCTGGGCAGTGGTGGCACACACCTTTGATCCAACGTGAGAGGCAGAGGCAGGTGGTTCTATGAGTTCAAGGCCAGCCTGGACTACAAATCGAGTTCTAGGCCAGCCAGGACTGTTACACAGAGAAACCCTGTCTCAAAAAAACAAAAAGAGAAAAAGAAAAAAAAAGTTGTTTTTTCCTCTCCATCATCCTTCTCTAATGAATGTTCAACTAGAATATAAAGTTAACTACCTATTTCTTTGAACACTTTTCCTAAATGAGGAGTTTATAGAATGTTTTATGTATTATACAGTATTTTTACAATATACCTTTAATGTTCTTTCCAACATAAAGATATGCCAATTTTTGGTTTAAAAATAGTAACATAAATATGTTTATAATTTGTATCAAAACACATTCTCCCTCTGTAGAGTACAGACAACTGAGCTTCCATCAGTATACAAGGGACTGAAATAAATTTAACTAGGGGGCTGAAGAGATGACTCAGCAGTTAAGAGCAAGCACTAGTTGTTCTCCCAGCGTATCTGGGCTCTATTCCCAACATCCATATGGTAGCTCACTACTGTCTGTAACTATAGTTCTAGGGGATCCAATGCCATCTTCTGGCCTCTGCCAGCACCAGGCACACACCTGGTGCACAGACGAACAAGTAAGCAAAACACTCAAAAATTAATAATTAAACAAATTAGGTTTTTTCTGAGACAGGGTTTCTCTGTGTACCCTTGGCTGTCCTGGAACTTACTCTGTAGACCAGGCTGGCCTAGAACGCAGAGATCCGCCTGCCTCTGCATCTCTGGGATTAAAGGTGTGTAGTGTCACCGCTGCCGCCAGGCTAAGAAAATACTGTTTTATAGGAAACAAATGTAACTGGATTAATTTCTTTTTAAAATGTTGTAATCCAGCAACTTCTTTTTTATTTTTTAAAAGATACAGTCTCATTATGTAGTCCTAGTTGGCCTGGAACTCACTATGGAGACCAAGCTAGCCTGGAGACCCACTTCCCTTTGCCTCCTGAGTGCAGGAGCCAAACACAAGCACCACTGAGCCTGACAACTCTGTCAGTTTGTTGGGTTTTTGGCTTTGTTTTTTGAGACATGGTCTCACCAAGTATCCTTGGAACTCACTACGTAGACCAGGTAGATCAGGGTAGCCTTGAACATATAGGGATAAGCCTGATTCTGCCTCCTGAGTGCTAGGATTAAAGGCGTGCACCAGTCTTGTTTTATTTTTTTGATAGGATCTCATGTAACCCAGGCAGGCCCTGAACTCATTATATAGTTGAGGATAATGAACTTTTGGTCCTCCTGTCTCTCCTTCCCTAAATGCCAGGAGTACAGGCCTGTATAATATCTGGTTTATGCAGTGCTAAGGATCAGACCCAGGGCCTCGTGCTTGCTAAGCAAGCATGCTAGCAACTGAGCTACATTCCTAGCCCCGAGTAACTGTTTTTAATAAAGCATTAACAAAATGTGCTCTTAAAATACTCAAGGTGGTATGTTTTAGAATAATGTTAACTGAGTCAGCCTTTGGTAGACAAATACCCTTAAGAATGTAAGGGTGGAAACCAAACTCAGATCCTTTACTACTGTACTGAGCCATCTCTTTAGTTCCCTTGATTGATTAAATGTTTACAAAGCATTTTTAAAAATTAGGATGCCACAATAAAGACCTGAGGGACCCACTAAGGAAAGACTGTCTTAAGGCTATGTGAAATCTAACTGGGTGATGAAGCAAACTATGCATTTCTTGTCTTTCTGTCCTTGTTATTCTTTGCTGAGTACAACCTGGGTACAGAGGAATGCTCACACACTTTAACTACATGACTTTGGGTTTTAGAAGAATCAGTATTAATTTTGTGTCACTCAATTTGTAATTTCCTTCCACACAAGGCCACCTCAGTATCTTCCTGTTCAGTTTGGCAGTGACTATTCTCCCTAACTCTGGTTAGGTAACCTTTATTAGTTATTCCTTTTCACAATGCAGCTATTTTCCAGCTCCAACAATGAACCAAATATTTTAAAATCATAGCCATATTTCAAAACCCTTTTCATGCCATTAATATCAAACAATATTAAAAGATTCTTCTAAATAGAGGAAATAATCTTACATTATAAAATATTCAGTATAGTATGCTAACTGACAAATGAGTAAGATTTTAATAATATAAACTTTTATATTATAAATATAACAAAAATTTTTCTTAAGAAAAATGTCTCCAGAAAACATGATTTATGAAGCAAAAATGTAGTTATCATCTCTACTTATCAAGCAAATAAAATAAACTCAACCTTTAATTCATTTATATGAATATCCAATGAAGGTATTTTCTGATATAGTCAAAGACTACAATTTTTCAGTAATACCTCTCAACCTCAGAAACTTAAAAATACCTGATGGTGCTGAGAATCATCCAAGGTTTTAAAGACCATTGCGACCATCCCATGTGCTCTCAGGTGCATTCGAAAACTGGGCATGGCACATTTAGTAGCCAAGCTAATAACACTAGAAGGAAACAGATTATGTTAGGACAGCTAAAAATTGCTAGGACATTAGCTGTAGTTTGCGTAATTCCAAACAAGCAAATGAGAAAGAAGCAGAAGGCTTAAAGTACTGACAACACAAAGATAAAAACCATGGGCAAACCACAATTTTCAAACATGTACCAAGGCTTTGAGTGTGACTGGGCACACACTACATTTATAAAAATGAATAGCATGATGTCTGTAGTGTATTCCTAAAGTCACTACAACCATTAAAATCATAAAATTCTAGTTATCTTTCATAATGCTGCTATTATATGAAAACTAGAAGTGGTTATATTTGACTGGATATACTCCAACTCACTATAAATAATATGACCAAGTCTAGGTATTCAATCTATTACCACATGGTATGTAAAAGATGACCCATGTCTCTGCTCAAATCAATTTAATCACTTGATGTCTGTAATTTTGAGATAATTGGGGGGGAAAAAAAAAAAAAAACACCCTCACGCTGGACAATGGTGGCCCACACCTTTAATCCCAGCACTCAAGAGGCATAGGCAGGCGGATCTGTGAGTTCGAGGCCAGCCTGGTCTACAGAGTCAGTTCCAGGACAGCCAGGGCTGTTATACAGAGAAACCCTGTCTCAAACAAAAAACAAAAAACAAAAAACACCTTCAGATTCCTTAGTATACTATTTATTCTTTTAGCATCTGGAAACTGAAGCCTCTACTATAAAAAAAAGGGAAATATTTAACATATTACTGATTATCAACACAAAATTTTTTAAATTAGCTTTACTAACAAATTTAAAGCTATCTAATTGAAAAAACTTTAATGACATAGCATGCACAACATTATAAAATGTAAAATTAAGATCTTACCTAAGGCAACGTGTGTTTAGAGGCTGAGTACTCTTTAAGCCACTTAACAAGTATTCAATGTCATCAGTGAACTCTTGATTTTCACCAAATTCCACCACATCATTGAAGTGCTTCACGTGCTGAACAACAGTATATAACTGCCAAGAAAAAAATAAGCCCACCTCTTTCGTAACTAAGAACTAGCATATCTAAATCACTATACTTAATAAAAAGCCTATACAATCATTCATTAGATGTCAACAAAATGTTCTTAAATCACTAGTACTAGTAGGACAAGGTACGTCTGTGGTTCAAACATGTGGCTATCGGTGTAGTGATAGTTGTTCAAGACAGAAGGCTAAATGTCACACACAGAAACCTATCCACGTGCAGTAAAACTGTATATGGCCGCTTACTTCTTTGTCTTCTTTTCTGCATTTCAGTGCAGTAACTATATCTTGGTAGGGCTGAGTAGGTATTGTCACAGTTTTTATCACTTTGAGTGGTGGTGCAGGAGCCTTAAAAACTCCATCATCTTTTTGATTTGGTTCCTTTGAAGACAGCCTCACCTATTAATAAAGGTATTAAATTAGTTGTTCTAAGCAAATATTTTAAAAGGTAACATCTCGTCTATGTGACAAATTTAGCTTTTAAAAAGTAAATGAAGTTTTTTGGTTTTTTTTTGAAGGGAGAAGAGGGAGGCTGCTGAAAGGTCCTAAGAGATAATTCAAATTCCATGCACTACTAAGATTTAAATGTTTCAAACACAAAAGAACCACTTGAGAAATACTTTTAGCTTTTTAAACGTCACATTTCATATCATTTGTTTGCTTTCAGGACTGTTAAGAGAATAAAGAACCACAATTGCATGCATGAGTAGCATTGATAAGCAGTTAGATGGGGCTTCAGAAAAACTACAGCAAAAGCATCATAAAAGCATAGGAAGCTAAAAGCAATAAAGAATAAAAATACTAAGTTGTAACAAGAACAAAGCATGTTTCAGCATCACAAATAATTACCAGCATATATGACAGGGACATCAAAATCAATTTAAAGGAAACCCCTATACTATAGTTCTATTCTTGGAACTGAGGATGAGCAGTTGTCTATGCATGAGGCCCTTGACTTCACTCCACCCCCAAATTTTTGTTAATGTTGTAACAACTCATTCCTTTGTAGCTTCACTATTAAAATACTCTTACACATAAAATAAAAATAAAATAATTACTGAAAAGACAGAGGCACCAAACTTTAAATGATTCTCCTACCTCATCCTTCCAAGTGCTGTGATTACAGGTATGGACCATCATGCCTAGCTCTATTGTAAGTTCTGAGATCACCAGGCTGGGGAGAATGCTCAGCTGGTAAAGTGCCTGCCATGCAAGCATGAGGACCTGAGTCTGGATCCTCAGCATATATACATAAAAATAAATAAAAAAATAACTGGGCACAGTAGTAAAGCAAAAACAACACATCCTTGAAGCTCATTAGTCGAGCTGAACTAGCCAAATTCAATGAGACTCATTCTCAAAATGAGGCAGAGAGGGCCAATGAGAGTGCTGAGCAAGTAAAGGTGCTTGCCAAGCAAGCCTGACAACCTGAGCTTGAGCCCCAGAACCCACATGACGGGAAAAAAAAAAACTATTCTTTTTTTTTTTGCATTGATGTTTTGCCTACACGTATGTTTGTGTAAAGGTGTCAGATCTTGGAGTTACAGACAGCTGTTAGCTGCCATGTAGGTCCTGGGAATTGAACCTGGGTCCTCTAGAAGAGCAGTCAGTGCTCTTAACTGCTGAGCCATCTCTCCAGCCGAAGAAATTACTCTTTTTTTTTTTTTTTTTTTTTTTTTTTTTTTTTTTTTTTTTTTTTTTTTTTTTGGTTTTTCGAGACAGGGTTTCTCTGTGTAGCTTTGCGCCTCTCCTGGAACTCACTTGGTAGCCCAGGCTGGCCTCGAACTCACAGAAATCCGCCTGCCTCTGCCTCCCGAGTGCTGGGATTAAAGGCGTGCGCCACCACCGCCCGGCAGAAATTACTCTTAAAAGTTGTCCTCTATTGTGTACACACACAGCTGCACACACACCCACACAAATACATACATAATACCACACTCACAAAGAATCAATACAAATACTTTATATTATATAAGGAATAATTTTTCTTAAACCCTAAATATTATAAATTCTATGAAATGTGAATCATGATTAAATGCTCTGGTTTAGTCTTTTGTTGTTGTTTTGTTTCTGAAATAGAGTCTCAGTATGAAGTCCAGGTTGGCCTTGAACTCCGACAAAGTTTTAATTTGCAAAGCTTTTTAATTATAACCTTGAAAGAATAAAAATTAAGATAGTACCGATCTAGATTAACTTATAAATTATTTTAAGAGAGGAAAAATAAAACGTTTACTTACTGTGACATTCTGAGGTTTTACTACTGGTGGTCCAGGCAGTTCTTCTGAGTCTGGATGGTTCCAATGCCTGGCATTATATACAGCTTTTGTAGGTGACTAGTGAAATGAGAAAAAGATCAACTGCTTCCATCTCATTTTGTATCCCTTACAAAAAGGTGTCATTTATACAGAATAACTGAAATGCATAAACATACATCTTAGACAAAAAAAAGAGGCTTTTGCTAGCCTAAGTCAGATGGAATCACTTTGGTATTTAGCACAGAATTGGCAATTGCTCTTCTGTGCAACTAATCAACCAGGAAGAAAGCACTTGAAACTGCTAACAAGCACATAAATTATATAGCAGTTGTCTAAAAGGAACATAAAGAACAGAGAGCTAGTTTATGTTTCAGCTATTCCATGCACATGTGTGTGACCCAGAAAATCTGATTGGGTCATTCCATGAGTTCATAAATTACTTTGATATAATAATGAGTAATCACTTAATGCAAATCTACTCCCTAAAAGTAATGGGAATGGGAAATTTTGCATCAGAAACTGTTTTCTGTATAAAGTACTTTATTGGGGATGAAGAAATAGTTCACTTAGTACAAGTTCTAGCAGTACCAGGATGACAGCTGGAGTGGTCTCTGGAACCCACACATAGAGCTGCATGTAGCAAGCAAGCATCTGGAGTCCTAGCACTTCTACAATCAGAAGAATTGCCCAGAAGCTTGAGAACCAGCTAGCCTAGAGTATGTGGCATAACAGTAGCAGGAGCAAGATCTGGTTCAACAAGGTAGAAAGCAAGAACCAACTCCTAAAAGTTGTCCCTATGACCTCCACATAACATATCTTTGTATGTATGTGCCTACACTCTCTCACATATTCACACACAGAAGATAGGTAAATGAGTATTTTTTAAAGTAAATGTTTTGAAAGTCTAGTATTTAATATATTTAATTTAACATGTTCATTAGCACAACCTTATTCCTCATACTAGTCATTCTTGCTTCATAATTCTCTAACAATGGGAACCAAGCAGTTTGTGAGAGGCGGAAAGAAGTTCCATACTCATTTAAGTGAAGCTGCTGGAGCCAAATGTACACCATATATTGAAACTTGTTGAAATGTTACAAAGGTAGCTGTGTACTACCTCACAAGACACAACAGTCTCAAGAAGTTCAGTGTACTAGCAATTGGGAATTCTGTAGCAAAAATACAAAAACATTAAATGTTCATAAAGATATAAATTGTCTTGAATACAGGCTGTTTGTCCTGCTAAATCATTTATTTAAAATGAGAAAAGTCTCGGGGTTGGGGATTTAGCTCAGTGGTAGAATCCAGCACTCAGCCCTGGATTCGGTCCTCAGCTGGGGGGGGGGGGGGAGTAATTTTTAACATTCTGAAATTCAGAACCACAAACAATGAAACCTGTAAATTCAAACCCATAAGATTAAATTTGTATAGAAGGAATAAAACCTTTATTTACAAAAGGAAACTGATTAAATGATTAAACAAAGAATGACAAGCCAAACATACCATTTTACCTTCAAAGAAAACCTGATACTGAATTTTGTCATTTTAAACCTCAAATCTCTGATCTGACTAATGATTCTGTTTATGACTGCAATTTTTCTACGTTTTAGTGCAACACACACAAAATAAAGAGCATTTGTACAAAAAACTACCTCAATAATGGCCAAATATTGCTGTTGCCATTACTCTTATGAACTAAGATTTGCATTAAGTAATGATTCATTATCACATCTAAATAAGTTATGAACTCACATAAGGACTTGATCAGATTTTCTGGGTCATATGTACACAGAGTGGATTTAACATAAATTCTAAAAACCAGCTCTCTGTTCATGTTCATCTTAGACAACCACTATACAAGCTGTGTGCCTGTTAACTATTAAATCCTTGATTCAAGCAACCTCTAGTACCTCAAGTACACTCAAGGCCCAGGCTCTAAGTACAGGCTTTTGGTATAAATCTGTCCTGGGTTGGAACTGTGCTGGTAGTGCACCTGCCTAGCATGCACAAGGCCCCTGGTTCCATTTCCACAAGTGTGAAAAAGTCAGAGACAGAGAAAAGTACTTGAACATGCAAACATTCTACTGATTTTTATTTGTTTTTTAAATTTTTTTTGTTTATTTTACAAGTATTGGTGTTTTGCCTGCTTATAGATCTGGGTACCACAACTGTGAATTATAAACAGTTGTGAGGCGCCATGTGAGTGCTGGGAATTGAACCCAGGTCCTCTGAGAAGTAGTCAGTGCTCTTAACCACTAAGTCATCTCTCCAGGACCCCATTCTATTTCTTTTAAGAATGTACTGACTCTAGGTAATAATCTCAGGGGTAAGAAAAAGGCTAATTCTCCATAGAACAAAACAGGGCAATGCAAGGTTCTTAACTAAAACACTTAAGAGCAGGCAAAACTCTAATTACTAGGTTAAGTACTAAATATTACTAATAGCTAGGCTGGGCTACACTATGAGTCAATACCTTCAAAATAAATAAGCAACTGGAGCGGGGTGAGTAGTTTATCCACCATACAGAGACTCAGATAAACAAAAAGAAAAAGCTGGCATTGAAACATTCTATA
The DNA here is from genome assembly GCF_949786415.1 of Peromyscus eremicus. Taxonomy (NCBI): domain Eukaryota; kingdom Metazoa; phylum Chordata; class Mammalia; order Rodentia; family Cricetidae; genus Peromyscus; species Peromyscus eremicus. The sequence goes on along the minus strand of NC_081425.1, from coordinate 93,177,990 downwards.
ATAAGAGTTAGGAGGAACCAGGCTGTGGTGGTGAACGCCTGTAATCCTAGTACTTGGGATGCCTAGGCAGTTGGGAGCTCTTGAGTTCGAGGTCACAAGGTCAGCCTGGTCTACAGAGAGTTTCAGGACAGCCAAGAAGACTATGCAGAGAAACCCTGTCTCAAAAAAACAAAAAAAGAGACAGAGAGCCGGACAGTGCTGATACATGCCTTTAATCCCAGCAGTCGGAAGGCAGAGGCAGGTGGATCTGTGAGTTGAGGGTTGCGGGGGAGGGAATAGGAGGAAATGCAGAGCCCAGAAACCTCAAAAAGGTCATATTACATTAAAAAAAAACTTTTTTAGTTATCATAGGCGATGGAGGATCAAGGAGTTCAAGGCCAGTCTCAGCTACACAGAGCCTGCTACAAATGCCTTTTCTCAAATAAAAACAAAGCAAAATACATTTCTTATTCTTGGTGATGGCTGATACCATCAACTTGACAAGCTCTAAAATCACCCAGGAAACAAGGCTCTATGCACGTCTACGGGGGATTATCTAATGAGAGGTGAAAAGACCCACCTTGAATATGAGCAGCACAATTTCAAGGGCTGGGGTCTAGGACTGCATAAAAAGGAGAAAGTGAGCTGAGCACTAGCACCCATCCATCTCTGCTTCCCGAACTGGGATGCAGTGTGGCCAACTGCCTCAAGCTCCTGCTGCCAGGACTTCCCCATCATGATGGATTATACCTTCAAAGTTGCTTCTTATTGGGGATTTTGTCACAATGAGAAAAGTAACTAATACACTATATTTAAGCATATAATTTGATAAGCCTATAATTTTAAAGTATTCGATGTTTACCATTTTAATGCTAGTGTATAGTAGTATAAAAAAACTAGATCTGATCAGAACTTTCCCTTGACTTTTATTCCCAAATCTTATAGCTACAAGGCTTTAAAATAAGTTTTCAGATTTATTTATGCGTATTAATGTTTTGCCTAGTGCCCATGGAGGGCAGAAGAGGGCATCAGATGCCCTGGAACTAGAGTTATGAATGGTTATGAGCCATGAAACTACTAAACCATCTCTCTGGCCAGTTACAGTGCTTATTACAGGGGCTACTAAGAGCTACTAAGAGAGCTACTAAAGCGGCATCTACCTAAGTAACATATAGGTGTTAGCCAGGAAGGGAGAAAGGGAAAGAACACTAAATTGACCCTGAGCTCTTAACAGCAATTGAAAAAATGATACAAGAACTCACTTGCTCCAATTGAATTGTGTATATAAACATCATAGCATCTGATGTCACTTTCTAATTTTATATAGTAAAAGTGATTGTGCAGAATAACTAAAAATGGGTTTTAAAAAGAACAACTACAGGCTGGGCGGTGGTGGCGCACACCTTTAATCCCAGCACTTGGGAGGCAGAGGCAGGTGGATCTCTGTGAGTTCAAGGCCAGCCTGGTCTACAGAGCGAGATCCAGGAAAGGCGCAAAACTACACAGAGAAACCCTGTCTCAAAAAACAAGAACAACTACAGAGCAATCAACTTTTCATGAAAAATAAAAATCATGAACACCATGTAGAAAAACAGCTAAATCTTAATTAGGTCATTCATACTGTACAACCAAAGTTATCTTTAATCTTTTTTCCCTTTTTTTAAGTTCTAAAAGCAGATAGATATCACATTAATCAGATTTCTTTCTTTCTTTCTTTCTTTCTTTCTTTCTTTCTTTCTTTCTTTTTTTTTTTTTTTTTTTTTTTGGTTTTTCGAGACAGGGTTTCTCTGTGTAGCTTTGGAGCCTGTCCTGGATCTCACTTTGTAGACCAGGCTGGACTCGAACTCAAGAGATTCGCCTGGCTCTGCCTCCCAAGTGCTGGGATTAAAGGCATGCACCACCATTGCCTGGCTCAGATTTCTTAACTTTACTCTTTGTTAGACAACTTATGGCTTGTTTGCTCTGTAATCTAAAAAAAGAATACTTAGAACAAATAGTGGAAAGCTCTCATGAATATGCTAACATTCTAATGATTTGGAACCAGGTAGACATGTTTTAGACAGTCATTATACAACATTCTATGTTTGTTCTTATTTAGTTCTCTAGGAAAATACACAACAAGCATGAATTTTACATGCAGTAACTAAGTACAGTTAAAGAAAAAATTAAGTCAACAATCAACGTATTTTACACGAGTGATAGTTTCAATAAAAACATAAATAAAAAGTTGTTTTTTTATGATGACAACGTCCAGAGCATGATTTAACACACTTTTTCACTGAGGTATAATTATAAATGATAAGAAAATAAAGTTGAGGGGCTGGACAGATGCCTCAGCAGTTAAGAGAACTGGCTGCTCTTCTAGAGGACCTGGGTTCAATTCCCAACACCCACACGGCAGCTCACAACTGTCTGCTATTCCAGTTCCAGGGGACATGACACACAGATACACACATAAAAATAAAAATAAATCATTTTAAAAAAGAAGAAGCAGAGTTCCTTCCTGAAGAGCAAAGAATAAGAGTATATTGCTATTTTCCATTGAGTTGGCTTCTAAAAGTGTGTGTGTAGGGGAGAAGGTGTGTAGGGGAGAAGGGTGCCATGATTTTTATTTTAACAAGATCAAATTCATGAGTTTTAAATAAGACTATAGTAAAAACAAAAACAGTAAGCTGGCTATACTTCACCCAGACTTATCTACAAAGATTTCATGAACACAGCAATGTATTCCCACCAATCAGCATAAGTCTGTCTAAATGAATGTTCAAAGTGCTGCAATATATAACCGTGTCTGTCTGGACATAGTGCCTTACTAGTAATGAAAAGAAGAGAAAGAAAAGAGAGGAAGAAAAACAAAAAGCCAACAGAAACTGGGGAGTCAAAGAAAAACTATATATACAAAATATTAAGGGGGGGGGGTGATGAAGAGATGGCTCAAGGGTAAAGAGCACACTGGCTGCTCTTCCTGAAGACCCAGGTTTGATTCCCAGCACCCACAAAGCAGCTCACAGCAGTCTGCAACTCCAGTTCCAGGAGTCCAATGCCTTCTTCTGGCCTCAATGGGAACTAGGCTTACACACAGTGCACAGATATACACACAGGCAAAACAATCATACACATAAAATATAAATTTAAAAAAATGTTTTAAAAGGAAGTAATTTAAATATAAATACTCAGTATATGAAAGAATGCAACTAAAGTAAAAAAGCAATCTAAAGCGAAGTTCTTACATTATTACTACTCTGAAGAATTAGCCAATACTAAGTGATTTCCAAGAGATATTACTAAGCAAAATAAGCAAAGTACAAAAAAAAAAAATCTCTTCTAAGTCAGGCATGGTGACACCCACCCTTTAATCCCAACACTCTGAGGCCAAGACAGACAGATCTCTGAGTTCAAGGCCAATATGGTCTGGACAGCAAGCTCCGAGGCAACCAAGTCTACCTAGCAAGACCCTGTCTCAAAAACAAAACACCAACAACAAAAAACCCTATAAGTAGGGTGTGGTTACATGGGCCTATAATATTAGCTCTCAGGAGATTGAGGCAGGAGGATTTGGGGATACACAGTAAGTTTCAGGTCAGCCCAGGACACAGTTAGACCCTTTTACTATTAAAACAAACAAACAAACAAAAAACCCTCAAACAAAAAACAAATTTTACTTTTTAGCAAGGAAGAAAGAGTCAGGTTATTTTTATAAAAAGGAAAACAAAAAATAAAGCAGGTTCCCTACAAGTGGTGAGAAGTGTGAACAGATCTTAAATCAAGTGATCCTTAACTAAATTAACTTTTTTTAAAAATAGATTTTACTTTCAGAAAAATGTTAATGTTGTACATACCATTCACTAAGAATGAAAACAGCATGAAAAAAACTAAAATATAAAGCAAACCAGAACCAAGAAACCTACTCATATTTCAAATAAATGAGGAAGGATAGACCAACTGACCAAGAGGCAGAACTACCCTCAAGTACTATGCGAAAATAGCAAGTGACTTTACACCTTTAATCTTAGTGGGCAAGGCAAGTGTAACCTGTAAACAAATTCTGAATAACTTGTGTCTGTGTGCAGTGTATGTGCTTCGGTGTGCAAGCCTGTAGAGACCACAAATCAATGTCAGGCGTCCTCCTCTACTGCTCTCCCAACAGACTTGTATTCCATTCCCAGAACCCACATGGTGGCCCACAGCCATTTGTAACTCCAGTTCCAGAGGATCTAGCACTTCCTTCTGCCTCTGTGGGCACCAGGCATGCACAAAATGCCTTTTTACATGCATGCAGGCAAAACACTCACATACACTTTAAAAAAAAAAAGCACCCGAATGAAGGAAAAAAATTAAAAGAAAAATTAAAGAAAAAGGGATTATACAGAAAAATTATTTTAAATTTCCTCAGTATTTTTACTTCATTACTTACATACATAGATCAACAGCTGAGAATGCCTAGTTTAGTATTTAAACACTATTTCTATAAAAGTAAGATAATGCTAAAACTATTTAAAATTCCAGTTTGGAAAAACAGTCCAGCAAATGTTCAAAGACATTCTTTTTCTTTCTTCTGGTATCCCCAATCGGCTAGCACTGAGAAGATCATACATGGAACAAAGAGACAAGGAAGAAGAGCCAATCAAGATGACTTTCTTCCACACCCATAGTCAACCAGGACCCACCTGACAACCCTTATTAAACTACTCTGAATTGTCAATCTAAACTGTAAATAGATGGTCATGACTTAACTTTTCTTTTTTTTTTTTTTTTTTTTTTCCTTTTGAAACAGTGTTTCTTTGTGTAGCCCTGGCTGTCCTGGAACTCACTCTGTAGACTGGCTGGTCTCAAATTCAGAACTCTGCCTCCTGAGTGCTGGGATTAAAGGCATGTGCCACCACACCTGGATAGCTTTTAACTTTATACTCTGCAACATTCCCAACCATCACACCAGCTCTCATCTATCTTTTATTCAGGCTTCATCTCAGGTTTCTAGTTTTTAGAAATCACCACCACCTAGATGTCCGAACTCTCAAATGGTAGGTAAACCCTCAAATACAGGACAAAAGCAACACTCAGTAAATACATTGGAGAAAAAAAAAAAAAAAGCTGTTTTGGGAAAGTGAGTTCTAACTGCTAAAACAAGCACTGTGTGAAGGAACATTTGTTCTTGTGTGAGATGTGGGAGTACTTGTCCTTTAAAATCTCTTCAGTTACAGGATTCTGTTTTTAAATTGAGAACTTATATAAATTAATTTCAGGAAACAAAAAAGAATTTATAAAATATAAAGCTATACAACTTTAAACTTGCAGGCTCATACAATTGCAATTTTCTAATACAAATTAGTATGTACTCATGATTTATAATTTTATAATTTTAATCCAATTGCCAGAAGCTTACTATCTAGTGTCATATTGAATAACAGAAGGAAAGTAAAAATTTAAGTCCAAAATGTTCCTTAGAAAGTCAGACAAAAGATAGGGCCAGATGGGCCCAGTTTTAAACTACAGAGAAACACTGAAAAGCAGTGGAAGAAATATTTGAAAATTGAAACCACAACTGATCTTATATTAGTTTCAAAGATCCAGAAGTAGTCTTAGTTGTAAAACAAGATGGCCAACATCCCAGGAAAAATGCCACCTTCCAAGCACTGAAGGTGATTCTGGCTGATTATAAAAACATTGCAGATGTAGATGCAGACAGGAGTAAGTAGAAGTTGAATTTTTTTTTTTTTTCCGTTCCTGGAGGTACTGCAATACCAGGTCGATGCGTGGAGTGGACGGAGCAAGCTCCTAGTCCAACTCCCAAATCCAAAAATCCATTTAATATATTGTCCTCGGATAGAGGACGTATCAGATATTAAACTGATAAGAACAGATACTACACTTGATCTTAGCCAAAAGGCCGAGAAGCGATAGAAGTTGAATTTAAAGTGGGCAGAGCAAGCAGAAGAAATGATCTCTGTAAATCAGCACATGTATGACAGCCGCAAATAAGGGAGGTAGGAAAATGGTAGCCAGAAATCAGAAACTGGTTAACATTTCATAAACAAAAAGCACCAGAATTTCCAAACGATCAACCACTAAGACCTAACCAAGGTTACTTAAATACAGTTATGTTCAAATCTAATTCCTAAAGTCCCTTTATTTTCCTAACCAGCAAATTAATCTCCTTAGTCTTTTTTCATTTGTTTTTTAACATGTGTATGACTGTTTTGCATCCATGGATGTATATGTACCACATACATGTCTGGAGCCTACAGAGGTCAGAAGAGGGTGTCAGATGCTGAAACTAATGGTATGAACCATCATGTGGGTCCTGGGAATCAAACCTGGGTCCTCTGGAAAAGCATGAATGCTCTGAACAACCAAGACAATTCTCAAGTCCAGCAAATAACTTTTTAAAGCCATTATTTCAACCGATTTTTTAACCAGTTTTCTTTACCCTTCTCATTTTTCTGTAGCATGTAACCTCCAGCCAACATTCAATCCTAATATAACAACTCCTGCCTACACTCTTGGTAAGGTGAAATCTGTACAGATGACATACTTAATAAAGTTAATGCAGGGCTGGAGAAGATGGGTCAGCAGCTGAGTGCATTTGCAGAGGACCTAGATTTCGTTCCCAGCAACCACATGGCAGTTCACAGCCATCTATAACTCCAGCACTAGGGAATCTGACAAATTCTTCTGTCCTTGGGCAACCAGGCATACACATGGGTGCACATACATACATGCATACTTTTAAACATAAAATAAGTATCTAAAAAATTTAAAAAAAAAAGTTAATGTTTATAAGAAGGTAGAGAAAAGGAAACTCTTAGCTAGCTAACCTATATCTGTATTATTAAGGTGAGAAGATGACTTAAGTGATCAAGAAACCGTTAACAAATATTAGGACCCAATAAATGGTCAAGCATACTAAAGATAATGACACCAGATTCTCACTCTAGACAAAGACAAGTAAAATATAAAAGCATGAAGGCCAGAATAAACCTGGTGCTGGCCCAGAAGTGAAAGCACCACATGAACTCTAGGTTCTACAAAACTAGGTATGCAATCATATGTAAAAACACAGCATGAGGGGTAGAGATATATAGGTCAGAAGTAGAAGATTGTCTGGCCTATGCAAGGCCCTAACTAAGTATGAGGCATTGGGTTTAAGTCCATAGTCTTTAACAACAAGAAGAATGTATACATTTTACATGTTTCAGAGCTGTGTACTTAACAGGGTTTTGAAGCAATGAGAACACAGTATCTCCTCTAGTGTTCCTACCAAGAACATGGCAACTACATTGAATCAGAAGAAGCACTAGACAAATCCAAGTTGAGGCCATTCTACAGCTGCTGAGAACATTTCCTAAATCCACTCACACCCATTCTCTCACACCCCTTCTCTCTCATGGTATCTGAAAGATAATCTACATAAAAATTCCTTGGAGAATTTAGTTTTCTATGAATCCTAATTACTCACACAAAAGGAGGGAGTATTTATTTAAGTCTCTACAGGGAATAAAATACTAGAACTACTACTATGTTACAACAAGGCTTTACCCATATTACATCTTTCAAATGTGTTCAATCCCATAGCTTTTTAAGTTTAAAAAAAATCAGCAGTAATTTCCTTAATTTTCTTGGCACTATAATAACGTGTCCATCAAGACAGCAGCAAATAGGTCTGCTGCTGACTTGTTTTCATGACCTGATTTACTTTAGGCCAGATAAATTACACCAAAATCAGGTCAAGTGCATGTACAATCTTAACTTTTTAAGTTGTGTGAATAGCAAAGTAAAATCCCTCAATATTACGTTGAAAACTAAATTTAAAAACTTAACATAGGGCTGCAGGTATAGCTCAGTGGTAGAGTGCTTGCCTAGGATGCATGAGGCCTTGGGTTAGATAACTAACATGGTAAAACAAAACACTACAAAAATTAAATACAAATAAGGAAAAAAAGATGATTAAGAATTGTTTTATTGTGAGAAAGGGTTTCAATTATATGGCCCTGACTGGCCTAGAACTCTGCATACCATCTGGCCTTGAGCTAACAGAGATCTATCCCCCTGCTTCCGCTGGGATGAAAGGCCTGTGGCACCCTGCCTGCTATGTAGCCCAGTCTGGCTTCAAACTCATGGCAAGTTTCCTGTATCACGATTCCCAAGTGCTAGCAAGTTATTACAGGTGTGTGCCACCATGCCCAGCTTCTGACCAGTCATCCTCAGTAAAATACTAACAGCAAAAAGAGCTGCAAAGCTTAAACATCACTATTTACTGTGCCAGTAATTGTCATTAGTAACATTATAATGTGGTTATCTGTGCACAGGATGGAACAGTAAGCCAAATACAAAATTCTGTCACATCAGGACTCATAAAATGGTTCAGCAAATAAAAGCCCTTGCTATATACATCTGATAAACTGAGTTCAATCCCTGGATTACATAATAAAAAACTCTAGAGATTTGCCCTCTGACCTCCTTACAAGTACTATGGCATGTAAATGGCCTCTCCCCCAACCCACTAATAATAAATATATTTTTTAATTCTGCTTTGCTAAATTTAAAGTAAAGCTATCCATATAAACTTACAGCTTATTTTTTCTAGCTGTCTGATGACAGAGCCTATAAGCAATGAACATAGTTAGCACTCAAGTATTCTAAGTATTTAGGCTGTACAAAAAGAACTAAGAATCCTAAGAGAAATGAATTCTTTAACTGAAAAAAGAAAAGTATATGATGAATCTCGGTCACTTTACCGTGCAGAAAGCAAAGTGCTCAAAGACGCTGGGTTTACATAAATGAGAAGCAAGAGAGCTAGAAATGGTTCCGTTCCCACTAGCCAAATCTAAAACAACTAGGGTATACAAAGAAAAGTCAAAACCTATCATACTACATTTAATAAGTTTTAAAAAAGTTTATTATACATTATTATACCTTAAGGAATACAAAATGTTTTTGATAAACATGAAAACCATGAAATGATTAATACAAGTTAAGAAATTAATGTATCCATCCCTTCGTTAAGTATTTTTTGCAGTGTGGTAAGAGGACCTAAAATCTACTCATTTAGCAAATTTTCAATATACAGTATTAACATTAACTGTATTTCTGTTATATATTGGACTTTAGATTTACTAATTCTACTTCACTGCACCTTTTGATGATTATTCCAACATCTCCCCATCTCCTTTGCCTCAGTGCCATTATTCTATTTTTCAACACTTTGCCTCTTTTAGATTTGCCGTAAAAGTGATGTCATTCATGGCTTATTTTATTATGAACGATGCTAATAAGTAATAAATTTAATCTGTCAATGACGTGAGAGACTATTCCATTTACTAAAGTAGAAGAAACAATCTGAAAGTTTTTCACCAGTCTGCAACTGTCAGTGTAACAAAAGACAGCGATAGGGTTTATTATGGTCTGAGTAAGAACAGTGTCCACAGCTTCATAGATTTGAACATGTTGAATCACAGGAACAGAGTGGTTTAGGAAGAATTAGGAGGTATGGCCTTAGAAAAGGTGTATAACTGGGAGTGGGCTTTGAAGTTTCAAGTGTGTGTCTCCCTCCCTTCACCCCCCTCTCAGCCTGCAACTTGTGGATCAGATATGAGATCTCAGCTCCTTCCCCAACACCACCTGCCCACCACCTGCTGCCACTCTCCCTGCCACAATAATGAACTAACCCTTGAAATTGTAAGCAAGCTCACAATTCAATGCTTCCTTCTATAAGTTGTCTTGGACGAGGTGTCTCTTCACAATAATAAACAGTAACTAAGACAAAGTTCAATACTAGATGCAAGCAACAATGAGTTAAATGATATAATGCAGAATAAGATATTCACATGGTGTCAGAATAGACCTAATAAAATTATAAAAGGGAAAATGTGCCTTTGTTTTAAACAAAGCTCATGACCACAACCTTTGTTAGTTGTTCAAACAGTATTAAAGGCTAAGAATGCATATACAAGGCCCTAGATTCAATCCCCCATACTGTAGAAAGTAGGTGGAGGTATAATGAAAATATATTAAGAGTGGAATAACCAGAAATTATAGAGCTTCAAAGGTAAAGAAACACACACAATTATAACAAATGAAGTTCTGCAAAAAGAAAAAAAAGTTTAACCTAAATCTAATCCAGGATATATATAGATATTTATATTTATTATATATTATATTTATTATGTTATATAATATATATATATTTATTAATTTACAGCTTCCTACACCAATAGTGAAGCAAATTAAATATCAAGGAGATTATAGATAACTTTTTTTTTTTTTTTTTGGTTTTTTCGAGACACGGTTTCTCTGTGCAGCTTTGTACCTTTCCTGGATCTCGCTCTGTAGACCAGGCTGGCCTTGAACTCACAGAGATCCACCTGCCTCTGCCTCCCAAGTGCTGGAATTAAAGGCGTGCACCACCACCGACTGGCTATAGATAACTTCTAAGTGTGGAACAGTTCTAAAGACAAATATCACAGCCTCCTAATAAAAATAAGTGAAAGGGATTATTTTAAATAAGAATCTATTTAAATAAGGTATTTGTAAGAACAAAATATACCAAACTGCTACAAGATTCTGGTTGGAAGGTCTGGGGAAGGTAACTGAAAGACATCTTGAGGATTTTTGATGAAAACAGAGTATGAATTAGGCATTAATTTGAGATTGTATGACCTCAGCTAATATTATACATTCTAATCTAAATTCATCTATTTTCCTGCAAATTTTTTATTACATTTTTCTTATACAGCTGAAGAGTATTCCATTTTATATATATATATATATACACCAAATGTCCATTCATCTTTTCATGGACAACCAGCCTGATTCCAAATCCTTTGCTACAATGAATAAAGCAGAATATGGGGATATAAATATCTGCACAGCAGGGTATGGAGTTCTCTGTGTATAATCCCAAGAGTGAGACAGTTGGGTCATGTGGTAGTTTTACTTTAATTTTTTGAGAAATATACTGAACTCCTACAACTAAACAATTAAAAAAAAAACCTTAATTTTAAAAAAGGGCAAAAGACTCAACTAGACATTTCTCAAAACACGGACAAATGGAGCTAGGGAGCTAGCTCAGTCAGAAAAGCACTTGCCATACAAGCGTGACCACCTCAGGTCAATTCCAGCACCTACATAAAGGCTGGCACAGCAGCACATGCTTGTAATCCCAGAGTTGGAAAGGCAGAGAAAGGAGGATCCCTGGGCCTTGCTGGACAGTAGAAGTCTAGCTGAATCTGTGAACTCCAGGTTGAGTGAGACACTGTCTCAAAACAATAAGACAGGGAACAATAGAGAAGACCTAATTCAATCTTCTGGCATCAACAGGTACATGCAGACACACTCATATGAAAATATAAATACACGATATTTTTTCACACAAATGACTAGTAAGTATAATAAAAGAGTTTCTAATTCAGTAGTCATTATAGAAATGAAGATCAAAGCATAACTATTCCATACCTTTAAGGTAGCTTTTTTTGGAAACAGGATCTCACTATGTATCCTTGGCTGGCCTTCAACTCACTACTTAGACCAGGCTGGCCTCAAAAATCAGAGAGATTTGCCAGCCTCTGCCCTTCTCAGCTGCTGGGATTAAAGGCACGCACCACCATACCTAGCCTACAGTAGCTTTTGTTTAAAGTAAATGTTGGCAAGGATATGGGGGAAATTGATACAGCCTGTATTGCTAATGAGAATATAAAATGAAATGCAAAATAGTTTGCAGCTATTGAAAAAGCTGGACAATGGTATGACTGTAGGTATTTATCTAAAAAAAAAAAAAAACTGGGAAAAGCCAGGTGGTGGTTGTGCACGTCTTTAATCCTAACACTCAGGAGGCAGAGCCTGGTGGATTTCTGTGAGTTCGAGGCCAGCCTGGTCTACAGAGTGAGATCCAGGACAAGCACCAAAGCTACACAGAGAAACTGTGTCTGGAAAAAACAAAAAAACTGAGAAAAAAGAGAGAGAGATTCAATAAGACAGACACACAGAAGAATCCCTGACTTTAAAATGCTCAATCTGAGGATGGCAGGAAAGCAACTGGAATTTAGTAGAAACTGTATTTTGAATGTTGGTCTTATCTGGGCAATATGTGATAGAAGACTATTACAAGGCAGACCAGCAACAAGCTTCAGTTCCCACCAGCCTCTTGACTGTAAGCTTCAACAATCAATATTCTAGAACATGGAAAAGTAATTTTTAATTCTATATATTTCTATATAGAAATACACAACTTCTCTTAAAATGGTGTATTTAAAAAAAGAAAAGAAAAGAAAAAGATTTACAGATATCTTGTGAGAAACACTGCCAAGATGGTTGCTGGTAACGTCCCAATAAAAAATTAAGTTGAGCTGTGGTAATTTGAAAGAAAATGGGGGCTGGAGAGATAGCTCAGAGGTTAAGAGCACTGACTGCTCTTCCAGAGGTCCTGAGTTCAATTCCCAGCAACCACATGGTGGCTCACAACCATCTGTAATGAGATCTGGTGCCCTCTTCTGGCCTGTAGGCATACTGTATACATAATAAATAAATCTTTAAAAAAAAAAAAAAAAAAAAAAGAAAATGGGCCCCAAAGGCAGTAGCATGGGCCCCACCTCACCCCCATCCCAAGAGACAGTGTTTCTCTATGTGTAGCCCTGGCTGGCCTCAAACTCAGAGATCCACCTGCCTCTGCCTCCTGAGTGCTGGGATTAAAGGCATGTGCCACCACCTGGCTTTAGGAAGTGTGGCTTTGTTGGAGTAGGTGTGTCACTGTGGGGGTGGGCTTTGAGGTCTCATATATGTTCAAGCCACACACAGTGAGTGTCTCAGACCACTTCCTGTTGCCTGCACAAGATGTAGAGCTCTGTTCTACCTCTCCAGCACCATTTCTGCCTGTACACCACCATGACCCACCATGATGATAACAGACTGAACCTCTCAACTCTAAGTTAGCCCCAATTAAATGTTGTCATGGTGTCTCTTCACAGTAATAGAAAACTAACTAAAACATGAAACCTCTAGTGATAAATAATAAAATAACCACCAATATAGTGTTTTACTTACCCGTTTGGGACCACTAAAAATCTTTCTGGTATTTTCCTTGGATTTATCTCCTTGTTTACTTATGGGCTTCTTCACACTCTCAGGCACACCAGGCAAGTCCTCTGTAAAATCCAAGTTTTCTGAAACGGCAACCAAAACTAGCTAGCTTTCCAGTATTTCAAATTATCAGAAAACTAAGGCCATTTTTAAGCATAGTGTTGGCAGGAGGAAGGGGATGAATGAATGAGTGACAAAAAGCAGTAATGGCTGAAAAAGTACTCTAACCCTCACCCTCTACTACAAAACCTGGCTGGTACACGTGTTCGTTCCAGTTTTAATTTTGTTAACAGAAAAACCAAATATTTTCTCTTTTACTGAGAATGGGTCCATGTAGCTAGCCTAGGCTGGCCTGGAATTCATTAGATATCCCAAATTGGCCCCAAACTCATGGCAATCCCCCTGCTTCAGCTTCCCAAATACTATAATTACAGACATGCAACACCATACCTAACTTAAAATTTTTTCCAAAATAAAAATTGTACTTCATAGATCATATAACTGCCAGATATATACAGATGCTAGATATATAACTTACACAAACTCATATAAATATCAAATGATACCTAAGTTTCACATTTTCTAGATTTTAAGTTCATGAAATCATGTTGCCTTAAAAAAATACTTGCTAGAAGCCAGTTAGAAGAGCTGATGTAGCAGAGCCAGAATCCAAACCCACGTAGTCTGGTGTCAACGCTATATGCTTCCAGTACCCACTGCATGCATTTGTGCTAGCCTGGGTATAGAGTGCTTTGATGCAAGATAAGTAGCTTTTGGTGTGGCTTTCAAAAGTCAAAAACATTGTTCAATCTGTATAAGAGGCCACTGGCTTCTACAGAGATAACCACTTTAAAAAAATGTTTAGCCGGTGGCAGTGGTGCAAGCCTTTAATCCCAGCACTCAGGAGGCAGAGCCAGGCTATTCTCTGTGAGTTCAAGGCCAGCCTGGTCTACAGAATGAGATCCAGGACAGAAACCAAAAAAAAAAAAAAAAACCTACACAGAGAAACCCTGTCTCGAAAAACAAAAAATAAATAAATAAATAAATAAATAAATAAATAAATAAATAAATAAAAATGTTTAGATTCATTTTACGAGTGAGTGTTTTGCCTACATGTATGTATGTGAACCACGTGCCTGCCTGGGGGCCTGCAGAAATGAAAAGGCATCAGATCCCCTAGAACTAAAGTTACGAATGGTCGTGAACCACGGTGCTGGGGAATTGAAATCAGGCCCTCTGCAAGAACAACAAACATGCTTAACTGTTGAGCCATCTCTCCAGCCCCATAAAGGACTAAATTTTAAAATGCAAAATCTCTGGGTGTGGTGGCAGAAGCCATAATCCCAGCACTTGGGGAGGCTGAGTCAGGAGGAAAACAAAATAACAGGGTTTTTTTTGTTTGTTTGTTTGTTTTTTTGGCTAGTACAATGCAGTTCAATGACTCATGAGCCTTCACATAAAACTACTGAAGGATTAGGTTACTTCCTAAATGGTTACAAACATTTTCTTTTAACACATAAGAAGAAAGGGAAGACCTTTCTCTACCTCAACTTTTAAAAATGATTACTGGTTCACAAATTATATCAAGACTCAATTGCAACTTGGTGTTTCTCATCCAAGTGATCTCTAGTTTTCAAATGTTCAATGTCAACTTTATTTCTCAAAGTGAGTCTATTTTTCATATTTCAGAATTAACGTTCTATTATTCCAAGATATAAAAACAGATTTGAAATCGCAGATGAGAATAACAACTTACTAGACAAATGAGACTAAAAGTCAAATACCCTGCAGCAGGACAAAAGTGCAGGTCCTGACAGCATTTGGTGCCAGATCTCAAGTGTCTAGTAAGGCTGCTGCAAACTGCATCTCCCAGAAGAGGCTGATGGCAATGGTGGATCAATGTTAACTATACTTTTTTAGGGGGTGAAGAGGCTCTATAAGCTTCCGCTTTAATTCCAGTTTAAAACAGGATGAATCTCATTAGTGCTGAAGGTGTAACAACTCAGTGGTAGAGCACCTCTCTCCTGTACAAATCACCCTCAACACCAGAAATAAATTCTAATCAAGCAAAATATTTTTTAGGTCCTAAAAAGCTAGGTAGCAGGTAGTATCAACTATGATATACTCTATTTGAGAATCTAAATTCACAAATACAATGGAAATTCTAATTCACAATTACAAACTTCTACAACCTTAGCAGGACAGAAGCTTTTTTAAATAATTAAACCAATATAGAAAAGCTGTATTTGGCTGAAAAGACCCTTTATTCTAGTAGCTTTCACAAATTCTTCCTCACTTAACAGTGAATCCTCTACACATGGCCCCTGTTAAGTAAAGGCTAATTATAGTAGAGCTACCTATTTTATTTGTATCTATCTCTCACTAGAGATTCAACTCCTAAGAGAACCTTATCATTGGGCCTACAATCTTTTTTTTTTTTTTTTGGTTTTTCGAGACAGGGTTTCTCTGTGTAGCTTTGCGCCTTTCCTGGAACTCACTTGGTAGCCCAGGCTGGCCTCGAACTCACAAAGATCCGCCTGCCTCTGCCTCCCGAGTGCTGGGATTAAAGGCGTGTGCCACCACCACCCGGCGGGCCTACAATCTTAAGAGACAAATTTTCATTATTAAAAGAGAATACTTACCTAGTACTTTCCAATCCTTTGTTTTGTTTTCCCCAGGCAGGATCTCTCTGCCCTGACTGACCTGGAACTCACTCTACAGACCAGACTGGCCTTGAACTCACAGATTCACCTGCCCAGCATACTTTTCAATCTTATGAAACCATAATTTAAGAGGGTTTGAGAATGTTCCAAAAAATTTTTTTGTTTTGTGCTATTTACAAAGGGTTTAATTAATTTCTTTTGAGTATTTCCCTCATTAAGACCATCTGTTATCAGTACAGTACTAAATGTCCAAAATCTATCCTTATGTCTTCATTGCATTTGGATTTTCAAAGCTAAAACAAGATGTTTGGTATCTCTGTCCCAAAGACTGAATAGTTTAAAATTCTCACATAAATTCACAGATGCTAGCCTAGGGTTGTATTTCAGTGGGAGAGCTTGCTTATTATGTGTGAGGCCCTGGTTTGGAATCCAATCCAAAACTAAAAATCTTAAATGCTAGTCACTGGTTTAAAACATGTAAGACTCCCAGTCTACCATAACTTAAGACCTAAAAATTTACATGTAAAATACTATACCTTTGCATAAGGTGATATACAGGTTCTAAACAGATGCTTCTACTAACATGTAATTTAACAAAGTAAGGCTAGAGAGAAGGCTCAGTAGTTAAGAGAATTTGCTGCTCTCCCAAAGGATCTGAGTTCAGTTTTCAGCACCCATGTCAGACAGCTTACAACTCTAACTCCAGCTCTAGGGGACCTAATGCCTCTGGCTTCAGAGGGTAACTGTATTCACATGCATATACCCACATGCAGGCACACATACCTACACATAATTAAAATAAGTCATATATATATATATATATATATATATATATATATATAAAACTAAGTATCTAGGAAAGAGTCTAACCTTTGATTAAAGCCTGAAAAACAAATCATATATTAAATACATATTAATATGTACACATCTTACAATTCTTACCTGCACTATTAGTACTAGGCTGACTATCCTGGGAACTGTCATTGCTTTCAGGGGGAGGCTGCAGGGAAGGTGATGGAGCTGTTTTAGTTCTTTTTTTGTTTGTCTTTCTTTCCACTTGACAGTCATCATCATCATCTTCTTCACTTTCACTGAGATCGTCAAAGCCAAAATATTTAATTTTGTAATTAGAACTTCCAGAACCCCCTTCATCACCTCCTGTCTCATCATGATCTTCAAAACCAAAAAATTCAAGTTTAACATCCTTTTTGGATTTAGTATTACTAGGTCGAAATCGAGTAGTGGTC
Organism: Peromyscus eremicus; assembly: GCF_949786415.1. Taxonomy (NCBI): domain Eukaryota; kingdom Metazoa; phylum Chordata; class Mammalia; order Rodentia; family Cricetidae; genus Peromyscus; species Peromyscus eremicus. The sequence goes on along the minus strand of NC_081425.1, from coordinate 93,161,030 downwards.
TTGGAAGTTGCAATATCTGCCTTTTTCCTGAGCCGGCCAGCCTCTCCTAAATCTGCAGGAGTAGATGCCGTGAACTCATCCATACTCCGTTCCATGGTATCCTGGATGGTGACATTACAAACTGACAAGCAAGATGGATGTAAAACAGTGTAATCTCTAGTCCGTCCAACTGTTCCTCTAAAAGTGGTCCCACAACTTACACCACCTTTCTTTGCCTGATTCAGGCCATCTTTACTTGATTCACTGTTTGCTTTGGCTAAGGCCTGACTGGTGCCATCCATTAGCTTATCGAAATTGGATGCTCCCTGTGAGGATTTCGCTTTATTGGCCCTACAGTACGTCCTACAGTTGCTTGGCCTAAGAACACTTTGTATAATATCTTCTTCAATGGCTTCATTTAGATTTTCCAATCGGTTTTTTAAATCCTCATCCTTCATCTCCAAAAGAGAATCACTATTCAAATTCAGAATACAGTCTTCTGTTCTGATATCTTCAAAATCATTATCCCACTCATATAAACCAGTTCTTACAGGTCCTTTGCTTGGACAACTTTCAGATGGAGACTCTGATCTTTTCCCAGACTGGGCATTCCAAGTATCATTTGTTTCCTTAATTTCGTCAGCTTTATATTCAGAAGCCACTGTGGTTTCTGTATTGGGTTTCTTAGTACTATCTTCAGCATTTTTATGGAAATGGTGACTATTTTTTTCATGTTCTTCACTAAAATTCTCCACTTTATCTATAAAAATGAAAAATATGACAGGTTAAAAACATTAATGTCATTGGTATGCAAATTAACAAACAGCAGGGCTCTCAGAACAGTAGTGCAGAACAATCTTGAAATAGCTGCAGTAACTTTAAATTGTAAAAAAAAAAAAAAAAATGTTTACACATTTGACATTTGCTCTCCTACTCTGCATGTATAGCTGCATAACCTGTAACTTGTCCATGAACACCCAAGCCTCTTAAAACTGTCAAGCTGAACTCAGAAGAAATTCTAGCATTATTAAGAAACTGAATCAAGTGAAGATGACATTAGATGCCATTTAAGCTTTCAAGTAACTATGCTTAAATTAGAAGGTATTTAGTAGAACTTAAACTCATGTAACAACGAATGAAGGCCTTTCAGGGGCATTTGTACTTAGCTGCAATAGGGCTGTATATACAGTATATTAGTTTTGTCTAGAAACCTGCTTGCAGGAAGCTTCTTTAGTTCTTTATTTCTTCTAATACTAAAAGCCACATAACATCATGTAATTTTTAACATGGTTCTGTATCTATGTGGCTATAGTGTCTATTTATAGTATCTTCCTTTTTTTTTAATTTAGTGCTCTATGTGCATATATGACTTTATGCCAGAAGAGGGCATCAGATCCCACTATAGATGATTGTGAGCCACCATGTGGTTACTGGGAATTGAACTCAGAACCTCTGGGAGAGCAGCCAGTGCTCTTAACGGCTGAGCCATCTCTCCAACCCTTAACATGACTATTTTATATGTAGGGAATTAATTTTTGTTGCCTTAAATTTTTATCATCAGAAATTTTTTTTTTACCTTTCAAGTAAAAGATGGCAATATGATTCAAACTTGATTTGAATATGGTATGATTCATCATTCCCTGAGCATTTATTAATGGGTAAACACTGGTGAATATTTACTCTATGCCAAACAATAAAACTGCCTCAAGAAAAATCATCTACATTTAAGAAAAACTATTTACAAATCTTTTGTTTTGTTTCAACAGGGTCTCACTATGCAGCTCTGGCTGTCCTGGAACTCATAATGTAGACCAGGCTGGCTTCAAACTCAGAGATCCACCTGCCTCTACCTCCCAAGTGCTGGGATTAAAGGCATGAACCAGGACACTCAGCTTATTTACAAATCTTAATAAACACACTTTCAAAAACAGTCAAAAGGAATGCTTTACATGGATGAATTCACTATATAATTTTGATACTACTTAATGAGTTTAAATATAGTTTAACTATCACAGGCCTGTAATCTCAGCAGAGTATTCCAAGCCTGGTAAATTTAAGACACTGGTTCAAAAATAAAAAGTAAAATGATGAAGTGTACTCATTTAACTCAGTAATAGAGTACCTGCCTAACATGCATGAGGCCCTAAGTTCAATCGCCAACAAGATTTGTATTTTTTTACCTTTAGGAGACATCTAATGAAGAAACAAGGTACTTGTTTTATTTTTTACATACTTTTCTCACTAGGGGTAATGAGCTATAGTTTTCTTAAGTGTCAGATATACCAATAAGTAATCCTTAAAAAAAAAAAAAAAAAGCTAAAAACGAAAAGCTGATATGTAGCACTTTGGAAGGGTCATTATAAGCAAAGTCAAGTCTGAAAGTAAAGCTACTGTTTCTATAATGAAAAGAGCACTGGTAACTGAGTCTAGGAGTGTGACACCAAGGTGAAGCTGGTTCTATAGCTCTCCTGCAAGAGTCCTATCTTCTAGAGCTTTCCTGAGAGCTCCAATTTCCTCCTGTGTTCAACAGGGAACCACGTGGCTTATCTACTTCAGAGTACCTAAATGAATTACTAGAATAAATGCTTCTGTTTAGTAAATCTCTAATATGCTCAAACTACATAAATGTCTCTAAGATGTAACTAAGTTAAACTACCTCATTTTTACTGATTTGTGTATGTCTGGGTACACATGTGCCATGATGCAGAGAGCCATCTCGCCAGCCCTCATCATCTCATTTTTATAGTTGTAGAGTATTCCACTATGGAGACTTTGTGGAGGTAGTTAATGGGTTGTATTATGTTTTGGTTTTGAGACAGGCTCTCACTATGTAGCACTGGCTGGCCTAGAACTTTCTATGTAGATCAGATCAAGCTGGCCTCAAAATCATAGAGATCCACCTGCCTCTGCTGAGATTAAAGACATGCACTATCACACTCAGCTTGTTTTTGTTTTTTGAGAAAGGGTCTCCTCCTTCGGAGCCCAAAATGGCCTCAAACTAGTGATCTTCCTGATTCATGTGCACAATACCTAGCTCCTACTATCTTATCTCAAAAATGAAGATTTTCTGTTTTAGGTGTAAACATCCTTTGACTTAAAGACAGATATGAAAATAAGCTTTTATTAGTTTTTAAAACATTACTATTTTAAGTTTATCATTTCTCCTATACTCCAGTGTATGAGCTGTGCTTATGCATTTCAGAAGTTGCCTTTTATTTGACTTAAAGAGTATTGCTGCTAGCCTATCCTTGTAAACTTGTTAGAAGGAAGAGTGCTAAGGAGTTCCGTAAGGAAAGTTTTCAGTATTCAGTAAGGAAACAGTATTTAAGTATCAGTCAATAGTAAACAATCCACACACTATAGCAAAAGCAACAATGAATTATTACTCTAGTACATGATTTTTAAAAATTTTTTAAAACATTATATAGTAGGCAAAAGCTAATTTAACTAACAGAGTTCTACAAAGGAAAACTGCCCCAAGTTCTCCACAGCAGTATTTTAGCATATAAAATGTGTTCTATCATTTAACTTCCCAACAATAACAAAATCTTAACTTGCTTTTGAAAGGTTATCACCATCTTATATAAAACTGAAGATTGCAACTACTTTTAACTGGTCTCCCACATCAAAACCAGCTTCCTAACAGATAAACCCATTTGTAAGGAATACCCATGTATCAAATGTATGGGGGGAGGGGCGGACAGAACGATGGCTAGTTGCTTTCTGTTTTGTTTTGTTTTTTAATCTTCTCTCATATAATGCATCCTGACAGCAGTTTTCCTTCCATTCCTCCCAGTCCTCCTCCCACCTCCCCTCTCCCCTAGAAAAGAGAGGGCCTCCCAAGAACATCAACTGAACATGGCACAAGATACAATAAGACCAGGCACAAAACCTCACATCAAGACTAGGTGAGGCAACTCAGTAGGAGGAAAAGGGTCCCAAAAGCAGACAAGAGAGTCAGAGACACCCCAATCCCCCCAAAACACCAAGCCAACAGCCATAATATATATGCAGAGGACACAGCACTGACACATGCAGGCTCTGCAATTGCTGCTCAAGTCTCTGTGAGCCCCCAGGAGCCCTGCTTAGTTCATTCCGTGGGCTGTGCTCTCCCAGTGCCCTCAACCCATCTGGCTCCCACAATTCCTCCTCCACCCTCTTCCATGGGTTCCCTGAGCTCCAAGGGAGGGACCTGATAGAGACCTCCAACTTGGGTTCTCTGTCTGGAAAACTAACTAGTTTTGTATGTTGACTTGATACAAGCTGAAGTCATCTGAAAGGAAGAAACCTCTATTGAGAAAATACCTCCCTAAGACTGGGCTGTAAGCAAGCCTATAGAACACTTTTTAATTAGTGACTGATATGGGAGGGCCCAGCCCTTTCTGAGTGGGGACACCCCAGGGCTGGTGATCCTGGGTTCTATAAGAAAGCAGGCTGAGCAAGCCAGTAAGAAGCATCCCTCCATGGCCTCTGCCTCCAGGTTCCTGCCCTGACTTCCTGATAGACTAAGATGTGAAAGTGTAATCGAAGTAAATCCTTTCCTTCCCAAGTTGTTTACGGTCATAGTGTTTCAACATAGCAATGAAAACCCTAATAAAACAAGCAAGATCTGCCCACTTGTAAAGCCAGCACTCTAGAGACTGAAGCTGAAAGATCAAAAGTTGTATTTTTATTTTATTTTTTATTTTTTATTTTTTGGAGCTGAGGATCAAACCCAGGGCCTTGCGCTTGCTAGACAAGCGCTCTACCACTGAGCTAAATCCCCAACCCGGAAGATCAAAAGTTTGAGGCCAGTCTGAACTACAAAGTCAGACCCTCTCTCTGCCAAAGGAGACAAAAGGAGGCAGGGGAAGACACAGAGAGAAGATAGGGAGAACAAAATAAAAGATGAATTTTCACAGAAAGGCAAGGTATTACTGTTTTATAAACTGTTCATTTAAATAAAAATTATCTCTAACAAAGATAACAGGTTAGGGACTTGAGTTCCAGCTCTGTTACTTATTGGATAGATGCTTTTAAGCAAGTCACCTTAAGGATAGTTTCTCCTAAGAAAATGGACTAATAAAATCTGCCTCAAAATCAGGATAAACGTGTAACAGATTTTATGTATATATATTCTTTTTTGGTTTTTGAAGAAGGGTCTCACTACGTAGCTATGGCTGTCCTAGAATTCACTATGTAGACCAGGCTGGCCTCGAACTCAAAGATCTGCCAGCCTCTGACACCCAAGTGCTGGGGTTAAAGGTGTATACCACCACCACCCAGCAAGATTAATACTTTCTTTTTTCTTTTTGTTTTTTGTTTTTTTCGAGACAGGGTTTCTCTGTGTAGCTTTGGAGCCTGTCCTGGAATTCACTCTGTAGAGCAGGCTGGCCTCGAACTCAGAGAGATCAGCCTGCCTCTGTCTCCCAAGTGCTGGGATTAAAGACACGCACAACCATCGCCCAGCAAGACAATATTCTTAAGAATAGTTTACAGATCACAAATTACCATAGCTATTAAAAACTATGCCACAGTATAGGACTCTTCTGTAATTACCTTTCATATACAAGTATGCTCCCAGTGAGTGAACCTAGGGCCTTGTGGATACTCGGCAGATGTTCTATAAGTAAGTTGTATCCCTAGTCTTACTTAATAAAATTCTTAGCAGAATCTTAACCTGAAAGTTCATCAACATTCCCCCTCTATTCATTTTGGTTACTTTTTTGTAGTTGCTGTTGTTGAGATCTTGCTTACACAACCACATCTGGCCTAGAGCTCAGAACAGACTCCAGGATGCCTCAAACTCTGCTTTTTACCTCAGCTTCCCAGGCACTGGGACTACAGGCATACACCACTATACCCACCTGAGAGGGATTTCTTAAACACAAAAAGCATTTCCCATAAGGAAAACAAACAAATTTAAATTTATCAAGACTTTATCTGGGCTGGGGACACAGCTCAACAATAGAGCTTTACCCATTATGCACAAAACCCTTTGTTCAAACTCCAGCACCTCCAAATACCAAAGGAAAAAAGGCTTGGCAAGGAAGGACCCATCTGTATGTAATCCCAGCACCTGAAAGGTGGAGGCAGAAGATTTCTTTGTTAGCTACACAGAATTTAAGGTTAGCTTGGGCTACAGGAGACCCTATCTCTAAACAAATCATCCATCAGGAGAAGAAAATAGTCGCTGGGCATGGTGGCACCCAAACAATTGAAAGGTAAAGGCAGGAAGATTCAGAGTTCATGGTTATCCTTGGCTACATATCGAACTCCAGAGCATTCTTGGCCTACGTAAGACCCTGTCTCCTAAACCATAAAAAAGTTAAATAAACAAACAGAACCAGATAGAAAGGTGAACAAACAAGGCACAAGGGAAAGGGTACATCATCCTCCAGGAAGCCTCACGATCAGTTGTCTGGAAGTTCTCCGAAACCTGTCCTTTAGGATTTTCATGATGGCTCTTTTGCTACAAGTCATCAACCTAACCTTTGGCCTCTCTCCCCTTCCTTAAGAGGTACCTCCTGAAGTCTCAACCCTCTAATCCTGATTTCATCTACCTAGTGAACAAACATTATTCACCCTAAAGCTCCCTAAAAACTGTCAACCATGAGTTCATTATAAGATGACACCACTTAAAAACGTATTTCAGAATGTAAGTGCACAGTATAAACCAAAAAACTACAATTAACAATATACTGCGATCCTAGGGAGAGTGTGGTAGCTGGCTGAGTAAAGGACTAAGGAAAATCCTACCAATACCATTATAAACAAAGTACAAGTAAAAATGTGTAAAAGATATTACAGACTCTAAAGTGAAAACAAGCCCAACATAAAAAAATAAGCAGCTATTTTTCTACCTTTCACCTAGGTAAAGTTTGACAGCAGTAGAATAACACTAACTTTGGGAAAGGAGAGTGCATACTATTAGCAGGGAATCTGGCATTGTCAATTTAAATTTAGTATGTAGATACCCAGGGTTCAAGAAATGGCCCAGTGTAAGAGCACTCGGGTAGCTCACAAGCATCTGTAACTTCAGCTCTAAGGGATCAATGCCTTTGGCCTCCTCAGCACCTGCACTCACGTGCACATACCCAAATTCAGGCACATAAACATACACATAATTTAAAACAGTAAAAAATAAATCTTTAAAATGTATGTGCCCTTTCAAAACCACTTTTAGAAATAACTCCCACCATTATACTAACACAGGTAACACGGTGCTCAAAATTTTTTTTTTTCTTTTCTTTTTTTTTTTTTTCTTCTTCGAGACAGGGTTTCTCTGTGTAGCTTCTGGAACCTATCTTGGAACTCACTCTATAGATCAGGCTGGCCTCGAACTTAACATTTACTTGCAACAAAGATCAAAAACTTAGAAAAGGCAGCTTAAGTACACATACACAATGGGAAAGTGTGAGGCTACTAAAAAAACAAGGAGTATCTACAAATACTGATTGACATACATCTTAAAAGTTACCCCTTAAACGGACTAAAGGCATAATATACCATACATACACATATACCCCAATATTTTATATCTCATATTGTATGTATGTGCTGCTTTGAAACAAGACCTCACTGTGTGTAATCAAGGCTGGCCTGGAACTATGTAACCTGGGCTACTTTCAAATTAGAGATTATCCTGCCCTGCTGTCCTAAATACTGGGATTATAATTATGTTACTACACTCTGCCAAGTGTGCTTGGGTTTTTAGGGTCACATACAGTATATAAACTGGTTAGGGGAAAGGCAAGTTGGGGTTATAGCTCAATGATAGAATGTATGATCACATACTCAAAGTCTTATGTTCTGGCACCTAAAAAAGAAATAGAAAGTATTCAGTGAAGGAAGGCAACTTTTCACTGTCAAGAGAACAAGTAGATATTAATCACTGGCACCTAAAAAAACCACAGAATGAACCATTAATGAACCAGGAGCTGTGGATAAAGCTTGGTTGACAGACCTATTGCCTAGCATGTACTAGACCCTGCCCTGGGTTCAATTTCAAGCACTGAATAAAGCCAGGCAGAATGGTGCATGAGTGTAACACTAGCACTTGGGAGGGGGAGAAAGGAGGATCAGAAATTCAAGGTCATTTTCTGTTGCAGAAGGAATTTGAGGCCAGCTTAGCTTAGATACTATCTCAAACAAATAAAAAAAAAAGGGGGGGGGGTTGGAGAGATGGCTCAGTAGTTAAGAGAACTGGCTACTCTTCCAGAGGTCCTGAGTTCAATCCCCATCAACCACATTGTAGCTCACAACCATCTATAGTGGGATTTGACATCCTCTTCTAGAATAAAGGCATACATGCAGACAGAGCACTCACACACATAATTTTTTTAAATACAATTAAAAATAAATTTTAAAAAAAGGAAAAGCTCCCAATTTCCTCAGTGAATCGATTTTACATTAGCATTTGAAAGGTAAAATAATAAAACACAAGATTACGTCATTCTAAAGATAATATAGTAAATAAATGAGGGTTGGAGGATGTAGTTCAATGTACAGTGCTTATTATCTACAGGCTCTAGGTTCAATACTTAGCACCAAAAGAAAAAAATATATATAACAAAACAGTAAACTAAAAACCATTTCAAAAATACTACTCAAAAACTGGGTATAGTATGGCATACCTCTAATCCCAACACCTGGAAGCCCAAGGTGATCAGCGAGATCTTGTATAACAATGAGAAACAAAGAAACAGCAGCACCAGCACTAGCACTAGTACTTAGCAGGCCCACTATACAAAACAGCCACCAAAATTAAATCAACTCCCTACCATTCCCATCAGTGAAACAGCCCTTATCCTTAGGCTTCTACCCTTATCCACAGAACTACCCACGAGGAGCTGCTGCCCCCAAGACAACAGAATTAGGTTAAAGCTGAACTTCTTCGTGTGTCCACGCTCTCAACAGGATACTGCTCCTCTTAAAATAGACCTCTTCTACGCAGCTCAGGTATCTCCTAATCCATCTGGGTCAGGGTGATAACAGCTTCACTGTAAAGAACCAAGGCTGGGGCCCTACCCCCTGTGATTTTCCTACATTCCTCCTACAATTGTTTCCAGCCGTCCTAGTTCTCATTAAAACATCTATGAATTTTCTCAATCCTTAGTCCACTACAACCACTCTGTGAAATCCTCATTTAGTAAACTTTCGTATCAGCAATCCAACTCCATTCAGTTGAGCCTTTCATGAAACCTGCAGCATATTACCTGCAACATTTCCTTCAGTAGCTCTGGCTGTTTCATATTAGCTAGCTTTCTTTTTCAGTTTCTTCTTTTTCTCTCCACCCTTTAAGTATAGGAATTTCTTCACAGCTCAATTCAAATACTTAAGGACTTCAAGTAATTCTGCATTTTCAAATATTTATATACTTAATTTCACATTTATTATCTCTAATCAAGGTTACTTATTTAAACACAATCCTAGATCTCCCTTCCAAAATCCAATATAACCAGGTATGACGATTCACGCCTTTAAACTGACTCTTACATTCTAAGGGTAGACAATATATGTGGGGGAAAATGTTCTATGAAGTACTATAAAAATATATCTTGGAGATGGAGAGATGGCTTAGAGGTTAAGAACACTGGCTGCTCTTCCAGAGGACCCAAGTTCAATTGCCAGCACCCACATGGCAGCTCACAACTGTCTATAACTCTATTCATTATACAGACAGTATGTTTACAGTTTTCATTTATTACCAGAGCTGATATGCTCCCAGATCTGAGGGGAAACTTGTTACTGGCCTACTGCACTCTTATTAACTCTTAACTCAAGAGGGAAAAAGTTAAGAAAAGTGTAATGGCATATGCTGAAACTCTTGCACTTGGGAGGTGGAGGCAGGATCATTTTCAGCTATATCTTGAATGGGAGGACAGCCTGTGCTATAGTCTCCAGACAGAAACAGATCAAAATCTACTTAATAAATAAAGGCTGGGGATGTGATAAGATGTAGAAGGCCCTGCATTCAATCCCCAGCAACTGCAAAAACTAACAACAACAACAACAAAAAGCACTTAAAAATCTGTCTCAAGCCAGGTGATGGTGGCACATACCTTTAATCCCAGCACGAGGGAGGGAGAGGCAGGCGGATCTCTGTGAGTTTGAAGCCAGCCTGGTCTACAGAGTGAGTTCCAGGAAAGGTGCCAAAGCTACACAGAGAAACCCTGTCTCCAATAAAAGAAAAAAGAAAAATATGTCTCAAAATTTGCATATTGTTGAGCTTTTGTTTGTATACAACACAAAAAAATACAAAGATATTTATTACATACAAATATAAGGTCCACTTTTGCCAAAAAGGAAATTATTTAAAAAGAAACAAAGGGGAATTTGTAATTTGCTTCAACATCAAGATAAAACTGATCTTATGACAGCTATTTTAACGCTACGATCATATATCAATTATTTATTAAGTTCATTCCTACCAGATTACAACAATATCATATGAAAAGAATACTTTGGATGTTTCACAGCTACTCCACTTAATTCAAGTTATCCAACTTGGTTGTCCTGGAACTCACTCTGTAGACCAGGCTGGCCTCAAACCCACAGAGATCTGCCTGCCTCTGCCTCCAGAATGCTGAACTAAAGGTGTACACCACCACCACCCAGCTGTTATCCAACTTCTGAATGATGCTTTATCCTTTATATATTGGGAATTAAGCCAGTTTTACAAGGTTATGACTGACACATAAAGAGCTTAGCACAAAATTGGAACGGAAAAAAATACTTATATACTTAATTTCTTAATAGATTTCTTACCCACTTTTCCTGAAACTTGAGATGTCATGTTTTATACAAAAACACATTCACTATCTAAATGCAAATAACTTCTCAATACTAATTAAGTTAAGATTATCTAACAATCTTCACTAATTTATTCTTTATTCAATAAACAGACAATATCATCTCAGATAAGTTTCTAACCCACTTTTTGAAAAAAGTTACTTTCTTTTTAAATGTTTGTGTGTGTGTGAGCGCGCACAGGTGCTCTCAGAGGCCAGAGTTGTTGGACCTCCTGGAATTGTAGTTACTGGTGGGTGCTGGGAACCACTCAGGTCTTCTGCAAGAGTCGTATGCATTCTTAACCACTGAGCAATCTCTCCAGCCCCTGTTTGTAGCCCACTTTAAACTGTCAAGAGTAGAACTATGCATTTCCCTTTCTGAAAAATCACCTTTGGTGCTAAAATCAAAGCTCATAATGTCCTGATAATACCCCTCAATAAGCTCACACAGTCAATACAGCTTTAAGCAAATGGAAAAAATGTACTGGCTATGAAACCCGTCATGCAAATTAAGAGCCTATGCTATAGTTATCTCAATATTTGGCAGAATATGTAGACTGAATCCCAGCTGGCTGGCATGGAAAGTGTGCCAAACAGAAATTAAGTCTCTACGTATTTTTTTTCAAGAGTCCAGACTAACAAAGAGAAAAAATGGAAGAAACCCCACATAAAAAGCACAAGCAACCTTTTTAAAAAGTCTTGTGGAGGGGCAGGAGAGAGTTGAAGAGATGGCTCAGTGGTTAAGAGCACTAGCTGCTCTTCCAATTCCCAGGACCCATGTGGCAGTTCACAGCTGTCTAATTCCAGTTCCAGGGGGTCCAACACCCTCACACAGACATACATGCAGGTAAAACACCAAAGCATATTTAAAAAAAATTTTTTTTTTTAAAAGAGAGAGAACCCACTCCACAAAGTTGCCCTCTGCCTTCTACATGTGCACCGTATCATGTGATGCACACATCATGCACTCAAAGTAAGGAAGGAGGGAGGGAGGGAGGAACGAAAGAACGAACGAAGGGAAGGAAAGGAACCAACCAACCAACCAACCTGCTCTTCCAGAGGACCCAACTCCCACCTGGTGGCTCATAATTGACAAACTCCAGTCCCAGGAGATCTAACATCCTATTTTGGCCTCTACAGACTCTGCACATACAGTGCACAGGTTACACATGCAGGTTAAACACCCATACATACAAAAATAAATGTGTTTTGTTTGTTTGTTTGGGGTTTTTGTTTGTTTCAAGATAGGATCTCTTTATGTAGCACTCGACATCCTAGGACTAGATCTGTAGACCAGGGCTGGCCTGGAACCTCATAGAGATCTGCCTGCCTCTGCCTCCGGACTGCTGGGATTAAAGACTGGGCCACTTCTTTTATGCACAGTCATGGATTCCAAACTTTAAAGAACAGTGGATAGGTATTGGTGGAGTGCTTGCCTGGCATGCAAAAGGCCTTAGGTTCAATCTCCAACACCAAGTAAACCAGGTGTGGTGTCAAATGCCTACAATTCTTGCATTCAGGAAGTGGAGGCCAGAGAAGCCGAAGTTCAAGGTCATCTTTGTCCATACAGTGACCTGAAGACCAGCCTAGGATACACAATGATGTTCCCACAAAACAAAAGCCCCACAGAGTGGCTGAGATGGGTTAGCTGGTAAAAGTGCTTGTCATACAAGCCTGACAGTGAGCTCATTTGCTGGAACCCATGGTAAGAAGACAGAACAACTCCAAAATATTGTTCAATGACCTCCACATTCCAACCATGCTCATGCACACACATACACACAATAAGGTTCTTTAATTAAAAAAAAAAAGAGTCTGGAGATGTGGCCCTTTGGTTAAGAGTAAATAAATACTACTCCCCCAGAGAACCTGAGTTCAGTTAGCTCACATGTCAGATGCTCACAACTGACTGTAACTCAAGGTCTGGTGGATTCAATGCCTCTGGCATCTGCATCCATGTGCACATATAAACACATATTGAAGTTAAATCTTTTTTTCTTTTCTTTTGTTTGTTTGTTTTTTGAGACAAGATTTCTCTGTGTAGCCCTGGCTGTCTTGGAATTCACTCTGTAGATAGACCAGGCTGGCCTCGAACTTGGAGATCCGTCTGCTTCAGTCTCCTGAGTGCTGGCATTAAAAGCAAGTGCCACAACTGCCCAGTTTAAAGATAAATCTTAAACTTAAAACGGAGGTGCATGCCTTTAACTCCAACACTCAGAAGGCAGGGGCCATCCTTGATCTACACAGTGAGTTCTAGGACAGCCAAGGTACAGAGTGAGACAAAGGTCAAGTAAAATGATTCTTAATAGACTACTACAGATGTCTTAGAAAAATGAACCCTATCTTCTGCTCAAAGTCATTTTAGTGCCACACCTGTCTAAGAATTGACTAGTTTTGCCGCACGGTGGTGGCGCATGCCTTTAATCCCAGCACTCGGGAGGCAGAGCCAGGTGGATCTCTGTGAGTTCCAGGCCAGCCTGGGCTACCAAGTGAGTTCCAGGAAAGACGCAAAGCTACACAGAGAAACCCTGTCTCGGGGGAAAAAAAAAAAAAAAAGAATTGACTAGTTTTAAAAGCCAAATAAAATCAGAATGTTTTGTTTATAAAACTAAAGATAAAGAATTTGCAAATGCAAACAAAACTACTGAATTTATTTGAAAATAAATATACAATGGAAGGTAGGAATAGTAGTATGTAGGAAAAAATGACACACAATTTGCCATACATTGAGCTAAGGTGAATTCAGTGGTAGATGACTGCCTAGCATACATAAAACCCTAGGTTCACAAGGGGAGAAAAGATGCCTTGCTATATATCAACTATTGAGTACCCAGGTTCTTTCACTATTCTATTTTTGTGTAACTAGAAATCTTGTGATCTCATTTTTGTTCTTTTCAATTAAAGGCTAGGGTATTTTATCAACTCAACCTTTCCTTAGAGTTCTTAGGCATAGTCTCTAATTCTTTCTGCTCTTTTCCGTATCTAGTAGGCATCTGTTTACAAAATTACTCACTTCTATTTATTTTTGTATATGAGTATGTACTCATGTATGGGGGCACACAGCCATGGTGTGCATGAGTGTACAGAGGCCAGAAGACAACTTGCAGGAATCAGCTCTCTCCTTCCACTATGTGGTTCCCAGAGATCAAACTCAGGTCTTTAGGCTTTACCCACTAGGCCATCTCACCAGCCCAACTATTCTGTTTTATCATGACTTTATCTTGAATTTCCTCTCCAAAGTAACCATAATTTTCAAAAGTACTACTCATTAAAAAGTATTTAAAACAAAGAATTATAATATCATCAAAAACTTAATCACATAGTTTTCTATAGACAAAAAGATGCACTTAACATGTACTATTAGAAAAAAATAATAAAAGCCTGGCAGTGGTGGCGCATGACTTTAATTCCAGCACTGGGGAGGCAGAGCCAGGAGGAACTCTGTGTGTTGGAGGCCAGCCTGGTGTACAGACCGAGATCCAGGACAGGCACCAAAACTACACCGAGAAACCCTGTCTAAAAAAAAAAGAAAGAAAGAAAGAAAGAAAGAAAAAAGAATAAAACTCTAAGAATGGATAAGCTTTTCCCACTGGTGTGAAATACTTCCACAGCAGAAACTGGTGTGACTGAACAGCTCTCACTGAAAGATACTATGGAACTTAAACCTTCGCACTTTGAACAAGTTGTTGATAAAAACGTTTAATAGCTTTCTAGGTGAAAGTAAAGGCACTGACAATATGACAAGCAGATGCAAAAAACAGGAAATTCCAAAAGGGGCAATGCAAAGAAAATCTATAAAGCTCAAAAGCATTCTCTACTACAGAAGCAATTCATAAATGCATGAACGTGGTTTGTAAAAATAACTGATTTACACATGTAAGCTAGGTTAAGACTACTACAAAAATTAAGAATATTTCCTCAAAGTTTGCTCCTACCCTACAGGAGTTGCCAGAGTTTGTAGCTTCAGAAAGTTAATGAAAAAAAAAAAAGAAAAACTCATACTGTTATATTATTCCCTTCCCACTAAGTGTGCTTTTTGGTTTGCTTGTTTTTTGTTTTTGTGTTTGTTTTTCAAGACAAGGTTTCTCTGTTTAACAGTCCTGGCTGCCCTGGAACTCGTTTTGTAGACCAGGTTGGCCTTGAAGGCATGCGCCATACCACACTGCCCAGCTAAGTATGCCTTTATAACAAGGGAAACAAAACAAGACATTTTCTCTTGAATACCTGTTTATCTGTATTTTAGGATATATTTTCTCCTCAAAATGCATTATAATGGAGTGTGAATTCAGGGTCAATCCAAGTACTAGCATCAGAACTATAACTTAGCTACACTGGAGTTGGAAGCTATCTCAATCCACAGAAGACTGTACTTTCAGTTTCTAGCAACTTCCAACAGCAATTTAGACATATGTAAAGACATATCATCACCAAAGGGACATAAGCAATTAATTACCTCCTACAAATGCTCCTATCCCCTTATTAAACATTTATCTTTTTCTCAACTCTCTGCCTCCAAGGCCTCTTCCTACCAATGGTGTCCCATATTCCAAGACAGTAGTATCCTTGGTCCTCCATGACATCTTTAACAAGTTGCCACCTTCACTCTTCCTTCTCCACGCTACCTGCCTCATTTGTAAAACAACTATCAGAAATCCACAAGAAATGACAGTAAGAATAATACACAATTCAAAGTGAACAGTATGCTCAGAGCCCAGGCCAAAGCTGAACAAACAGTAGGCTCAACAACACCTGGATGATCAACAAATCTCGTTCAGCAGTTAAGAGCACTGGCTGCTCTTCAGGAGGACCTAGGTTCAATTCCCAGCACCCACATGGTGGCTCCCAACTGTTTGTAACTCCAGTCCTAGGGGATCAGATGCCCTCTTCTGGCTTTGGTGGGCATGCATGTGGTATGCATACATAAATACAGGCAAAATTATATAAAATAATAAATAACAAATATTTTAAAAATCTCATTCCAATTTTGCCACTAGCTTATCTTAGAAAAATTTTAGAAGCGAACCTGGAAACTAGCTGCTTTTGTCTTATTTTTCTTTTTTTTTTAATGAAAATCTAAGCTTAAAACTTAAGAACAATGCTTCAGGAAAAATATGAACAAAGCAACAACCAAATGAGTATCCCAGAGATCAGGGGAATGACAACAGCTGGTTCATCAAAGGTGAGAAAAAAGTGGAAAAAATGCTAAGCATTTTTAGCATAACTATGCAAGGCACCATCCATTAATGTGCCTTATATAAGTCTACAACAGACAAATTCCTTGTAGACCACAGTACTAACATTCTATTTATTTCCTTTCAAAATATTAGATCTATAGGGCCATCATTAAAATTTGTTGAAACAATAGACCTGATGACAATTTTTAACTGTAATAACCATCTTTAACCTATTGTTGACAGGATGCCTGCACAATTCAAATCATATCCAAACTTTCTCCAAATCTTAAATATACATTCTTTTAGTCAACTCCATCTATATCATTGAGTCTCAAACATCTCACAGAAGACCTATGTAACAATGGCCCAGTTTATCTCAATTTATGCAACACTCCATGTCTCTACTCAGTATTTTCTGAACTACTTTTAGAGAAAAGGCTAATTAATCTTCAATGTAAATTACTATCTTGTCATTATCAGTAGCCAACTAATCTATAGTAACATAAAACACTATCCAATAAATACAAGGTAAGAAAAGCTGTTCCCGCTCTCTGTCCCCTCTCCTTTTCGCTCCTTCCCCCCCCCCATCGGTCCCCCTCTCTCCCTCTCCCCCCCATGTCTGTCTGTGTATCTCTCTCTCTCTCTCTCTCTCTCTCTCTCTCTCTGTCTTTCTTTGTCTCCCCCCCAATAAAGCTCTAAAAAGGAAAAAAAAAAAAAAAAGAAAAGCTGTTCCCAAAATAAACCAAGTAACAAGTCTCTAAGAAGTTATTTGAATTAAAAATTCAATCTGATTGAGTTCTTTAAAGTTTTAAAATCTTTATAAAGGGGCTGGCCAGAAGGTTCAGTAGTTAAGAACACTGGCTGCTCTTCCAGAGGACCTGGGTTCAGTTCCCAGCACATACATGGTAGCTAACTCCAGTGGCTCCTCTTCTATCCTCTGAGGACACCAGGAATGCACAGTACAGACATATATGCAGGCAAAACATCCATACACATAAAAATAAATTAAAGGAAAACTTATCAATAGCCCCTACTAATCATAAATGAAGGGGAGAAAAAACAAGTAACAAAACTTGAGTGTGCATGCACACACCCGCGCGTGCGCACTCGCACGCGCACTCGCACGCGCACGCGCACGCACACGCACACGCACACGCACACACACACACCCCTTTTAAGGTGCCAGTGAAATGTCTCAGCAGGGGTGCTTACAATGCAAGCCTGGTAACCTGAGCTTGATTTCTGGAACCCATGGAAACATGGAAAGAAAAAAACAACTATACAAAGTTGTCCTCTAATTCCCAAACACATAATAAATTAAAATTTTGTATCACATAAAGGGCTTACAAAAGCTCTCTTGGCTTATCGGAAAGAATGTCCAAACTTACCTGAAGTTATTAATTTAGCACAACTACTTTTGTTTGCACTGTCTTCCGAGACTCTATGTGTGCTCTTTTCTTTCCCAATCAAAGCATCCTCCGTAAGCAAGCATTTATCCGAGGCCAAACTGTCTTCACCCACCACATGACTAAATGTGCTATTAGCTTCAAGTACAGACGTGGCTTCTTCCGGCTGAGCAGCTTCACTAGATGAACCCTTACCCTGGGCTAAATTTTTTGAAGAAACAGGTATAGACTCATCATCACTATCAAAACCAAAAGGATCTCCAGTATCTTCTTCTTCTACTTTAGGTTTCTTCGGAATTTCTTGGATATCTGCTTTGAAATTGGGCCTCTTTTGCCCTAATTTAGCCATAAATGTGGTCTCTCCCCATTTTGTACTAAGAGTAGTCCGTTTGTTGGAAAAAACTTCATCAAATTTTGAACTGCCATTTCCTCCTTTCCTACTGTAAGTTTTTCCAAATCTGGATGTCATTTTGACACCTGTTTCATATTCCCTGTGGAAAGAAATTTAAGAAAAATAAAATCACCAATCTTTTAACAAGTTTTAAGCATTCTATAAAAATAAGATCCTAGGACTTCTTATATAGTTTTCAACATTGAGCATATACACTTTTAAACTAGTTGAATAAATGAGTTGAAGAGGCTTGTTTTCCATCCAATACTTCCAACCATCAGGTTTGATGGTGTTTTGGTTTGTTTTAGAGTAAGTATATACTCATATGAAACTTACAAAATAAAAAAAGCTTACTACTAACCAGCTTGTAATGCAGTACCTACAAATCTAATTTAAGACATTTCTCAAGTTCCAAATAAACTATTCTCATACACAATTTAACCAGAAAAAAATAATCTAAATAGACTAAATACCCAAATACAAATCTTTAACACACTATATTAAGTTTTCCAGGATCTAAACGATGTCAGTTGACTAAATTTAGTTCTTTGAAATTTTACTGCTCTTTATATAAAGGGTCAGAAAACAGAAAAACTGTTATTTTCTCATATACTATAACTGGTAGCTTCTACCTAACCTTAAAGATTCTTATTTTTGGACTAAAGTAATTTGAACTGACTTTAAAAAAAGTTCCTTGCCAGGTGGCGGTGGCACACACCTTTAATCCCAGCACTCGGGAGGCAGAGCCAGGCGGATCTCTGTGAGTTCGAGGCCAGCCTGGGCTACAGAGTGAGTTCCAGGAAAGGCGCAAAGCTACACAGAAAAACCCTGTCTTGGGGGAAAAAAAAAAAAAAAAAAAAGTTCCTTCAGTAGTCATCTCCCTAAATTCAAGAAATCATTCTTCTAATCTTCCTTATCTCTGTAGTGCTGTGTTCACTTGCTGAGTGACATTTTTCTGAAGTTGAAAAACTTCATACTTTACCAAGGTAAAAAACTTTACCAAGGTACATGGTTTATTATTATAATAGAAATGAGCTAGGTGATGGTGGCACACCCCTTTAATCCCAGCACTTGGGAGGCAAGCGGATCTCTGAATTGAAGGCCAGCCTGGTTTACAAATGAATTGCAGGATAGCCAGGGCTACACAGAGGGACCCTTGTCTCAAAAAGCCAAAATAAATAAAATGAATAAAAATAAAAATAGAAATACATAGCATCTATTTTCTTCCTCAATTTACAAACAAATCAATCTACCTAATTTACCTAAAAATGCACTGGAAAAAAAATTTTCCAAGGGAAGTAGTCAAAGGTCAAACATTTAAAAGCTACAAGTTATAGTACTTTTACAGCACAATCAAATCTTATCCGTTTCTTAACACTTTGACCTTCTGCAGTTTAAATGTCAATTTATCAATTCTGGGGGTGTGGGGGGGATAAGCAATTGCTTAAGGGCTTGAAAAAATCTTCATTACTTTAAATCTTACAATGAGAATAATATTTAACTTATGCTTTCAAATGTTTTTGATCTATACTTTTAATAATTTTATCAAGTTCCTACAACTTAATAAATCACTATCCAATTTAGTTCAGCAAATATTCTGTAGAGGACTTATCCTCCCTCCTCTACTAACATTTGAAAGGAAACCAATTCTGATTGGACAAAATAATAATTTAGTCATCATACACACTGTGCTAAGAGAAAATTTAGCTTTCCTCAGAGTTTCTGTTTTGTAGTTTTGAACACTAACAAGCTTTATTGTCTTTCTTGTTAAGTATAACAAGTAAACAAAAACAAAACAAAGTATAATAATTGGGCAGCTACCAAAGACAAGAAAATAATTTCTTTAAGCTGTGATCTGCAGACCTACATTTATATATATTCCAACAAAGCTGGAATGTTTTGGACACACATATATGGCAATCATCTACAAATGCTGACTAAAGGCCAAACCAAAAATCTAGACTTGATCTCCTTTATGCAACATCTGAAAAACTCTCCGTAAAAACAGTCAAAAACACAAAGCATTCAGTGTTGAAAGTTTAAGGTCTGCAAATGAATATTTGATAGTGAGTTAAGTGATAAGACAATTTATTTTTTAAGACATCGTTTCTCACAAATAGACGCTGATGTATTAATAACATCATTAATACTGATGAAATAACATTAGTGACTTTTTTAATATTAAGCAATGGGGAACGTGCATATGAGATAAATATGGTTGAGTTATTATCTACTGACTCCAGTAGCTATGAATATGAGAGTTCACTATATGCTTGTTTTTGTTTTCCATATCGTCCATTAAAAAAAAAAATCAGACTACTGAGATGGCATTATCTAAGCAAAGCATACGCACAAATTCAAAAGTGAACATATATGTCTGGCATGACATTTTACATACATTTCAGACAAACTAACCTTGTTCAGACTTCAAACTTCACCAACTGTCCTAACCAAAAAGGAAAGGAGGGTTCACAACTAAGTGTTTTTTCGATCTTTGGGCCTTTGCCTCAGCCCAAAGCGCAGCCGACTTTTGAGGGAAGTGCACAGGGATTTAAATTAGGGAAGGGGAAGGGGGAGTCCTCACCGCTTAAACTCCATAGAAACCTAGGCTCTCCCAAGCCCCCAAAGTGCATCAGGGGCTTCAATTAAGAGAGAGACGTGGAAGAGGCAAACAGACGCAAGCAGATTCTCACCTGGGGCTGCGGGAGCGCCAGGAGGCTGGAGCAGAGACACCCCTCCGGCTGGACGCTCACGCAACTTTTCTCCTCCCAACCCCCACCGCCCAGCAAAGGGATGTCGCTTCGGACGCCCCGGAAGCTTCTGCCACTGAGTCCCTGAAGCAAGGCCTCGGTGACGGCTAGAGGCGGAGGAAAACTACGGGGGGGGGGGGGGGGGAGAATTCAGGACTGGAAATCAAGCGGACCGGGTTTGGAAGAGAGAAGTCAATCAGCGAGCCGGCCCGACAAGAACTCAAAAAGGAAAATCAGCGGTGGGGAGGGAAAGAGTTCTTCAGCTCTTTCGGTGCCCAACTTCCTGAGAAGCCAGGTGAGCAGCGAGCCTCGCACCGCCCCTGCCTCCTCCACCCACCCCGGCTCACTCCGGGCCTAGGCAGCCGCCCGAAGACCTCACTTACCCTCGGCGCCTGGCGGGTGCTTTGGCCTCGGGCCGCCTCCGCCTCTCCCGCTCCCAACGGCCCACGGGCGGGCGCGGGAGCCCCGCGCGGGAGAACAGCGCCGACCGGTGCGCCCCGAGAGGCGAGGGGCTCTGCTGCCGTCACAGCCCGCGGCTCCGCTTCGGTAAATAGGAAGCCCGGTCGAGCGGGGGGAGGAGCGGCGGCTCCGCAACTTCCCTCCCCACCTCAGGCGCGCCGGCCGGGCAGAGCCTAGGCCTCCCTGGCGGCCGCCGCCGGTGCCGAGCCTGCTACGTGCCCCCACTGGGCCGCCGCCGCCTTCTGCGCCGCCGCCTCCGCCGGTGAATGGTCAGCGCTGGAGTTTGAACAGGGCCCTGAACCATCTCAACGCCATTTGCGCTCCCGGCCCCCACCTCCTTCCTCCAACAGCCGCTCGCTCCGTCACTCCGCTTCCCACAGGCCCCGCGCGGCCGCCCGACCCCGCAGCCAATCGTACGGCCGCTTACTCAAACCGCCGCGCAGGCGCCGCGCCCCGCACGCGCCGGCTACCACCATTGGTCGGGCCGCGACGCCCGACGGGAGTTGTAGTTCTCTTCCGCGAGGTCCTAGTGTCCAAAGCCGGGTTCCGGAACGCAGATGAGCGGCCTGAGTTCTGGCTGCGGGCCTGCTGGACCTCACCGGCTCGGGAGCCATTCCGAGTTCCTGGCCACGCGACGAGACGCAGGTGCGCCGCGGGAAGGCACGGGGCACAGTGCAGGCAGCTGTGTCAATCGTTTCCCCTCCAGGGACCCTCCGGTGTCTGGGGACAGTGGCTTGTGCAGCTGCGCCGAGCCTGCTGGGCCACCGCCCGGACCTTGGAGGCGGGGAGCTTGGGGCCGCCCTTGACCCGGTCTGACGGTGTGAGCGGGCCAATGCAGGTAACGAGGACCAAAACCAGGAGTCGGGTTCGGGTCTTCTCACGGCCGCGATCCGCTTCAGCCCGGCCCTTTATCCTCTTCCCCACTACTCGTCAGTCCCCACTCCAGAGTTTTGTCTTCTGTCCCCCACCTGTTAGCAGTGACCCTCCCGTCCCCGGAGTATTGTATGTTACTAAGGAATTATCGTCGTCTTTATTGAATGTGCTTACGGTAACGTGGCTTTAAATAAAAAGGCATATTGAAGTGTTGACAGGTAACATGATCCGATGTGTTTATTTTGCCTGTGAAAACTGGAAAAGGGGAATAAATAAACTGAGGATGTTCTTCGTTGTTGGAGCTGCTGGATGTGTGCACACACGCTATCCTAACGGTGTTTATATCTAAAATTGTTCATAATAAAGTTGTTCTTTTGTTTTTTGGTTGGGGAGGGTTGTTTGTTGTTTTTAACTAACTAATCGGGGCAGGAAGGTAGTGGATGACGGACCGAAGTAGTATTTTAAATTTTCCTCTCTACAGAGACTTTTTTTTCTCCGTGTCAATGTATTACCTAATTGAGAAATCTGGAGAGGTTTTATTTTAAGCCTTCAATAGGAAAATCGCTTTCTAAAGACTAGCAGTCAGTTTCCCCTAGGAGAGCTGTGTGCGTGAGTCATCAGACCTGGTGTCTGGTAGGCAGTTAATGGAGACTCACCTGAAAAATTAGAAAGCTACTAAATGCTTTTGTGAGAAGACCACCTCTTCTGCAGATTTAATTTTAAAGTACTCTCAAGTCTCAAGCCCCCTCCAATGTAATCAGGAAAGTCCTAAAGAGGAAAAATAAAAACTTCAGGCTGGGAGGATAAATAAGTAGTAGAGTGCTTCTCCAGCATATGGCCTTGGTTAGATCCCTGGCACTCCCGTCTGCCACCCTCTCAGGGGAAGGGAAAAAAAAACAAAAACTGTGCCCCAGTAGGAATTTAAGGTGGATTTTAAACACACTTGAATTGTTTTCTTTTTGATGCCAAGTCTCATAATTGACATTCTTGAGTTTGCAGTTTCCCTGATACTGTGTATTTATATTCTCATACTTGTTTCAAAGTAAGCCACCTGTTCCTTAACTTATGCTAAGGAACCTGTTAACAAGTCTTGCACTATGTATGGTATACATATATGACTTACTTGGGTCAATTTTGTCTTTTTTTTTTTTAATCAGCAGCTTGGGATCTTGTTTTATCGTTTGTTTGAAGATGGCTGGCAGTGGTGCAGACTGCCTTCAGTTTAATTATTTAGATGACATGGTGGTGGGTGCTAATTAAAGGGTAATTATCATCAGAGGCAAAAGGTAAGATCAAAAAGCCAAAAGAGGTAGTGAGAGGCAGTTGCAAGGTCTTCCTGGAGGAGTCTCCGAGAGCAAGGGAAATATCCTTCTGGCCTAGCCCTGCTGGTATTGGGCATTTGGCAGGCTTTGATGCTAAAAGAAGCTAAAGTGGAAAGGTTAACTATTTAAAGAAGTAGTCTTTGGCACCCTTTTATGGGGTTTTGTGTGTCCTTGTAGTAAGTGATGGAACTTAGTTGTGTTGAATTCCTGCTACTGAAAGAATGACCCAGCATCTAGGCATAACCCTTGACCTTGTTGGGAAGGGATAATTCCTGTCCTCATCCCAACCCCAGACATCAGAATCTGCAGGTTAGTGGGATTCCCCCGGGCAATTGGTTCACACATCAAAGTTTGACAGGCACTGGTTTATAATATAGCCACAACATTTGACCACAATATAATCAACTGAGTTTGGGTGAGGAAGGGGAGAACAAGGGTGTGCACCTATGATTCCAGTCCTGAGGCTGAGGCAGGAACGTTGAGCATGCCAGGCTAGTCCAGACTGAGATACCGAAGGGAAAATGGGGCTTGGCATATAGCTTGGTGATAAGAGCATTTGCCTGTCATATGCAAACCCTGGGTTCTATTCCCAGCACAAAAGAGTAGAGACCCTAATACATATGAAGAATGAGGCTAGGGTTTTTAGAGGACTGTTAGTACTCTAGACTGTTCTCTCTAGTGTCCAGGAAATGAGATAGGAAGGCTGGCACTTGCTTAAGGTACTGCAACTAACAAAGGGATATCAACTTTATTGGATGTGAATGGATATTCTTAACTAGCAGAAAGTTATACATGAAACTAGGTATGCTTGCACACACCTATGGCCCCTGCATTAAGGCTGAAGAAGAGGGTCATGAGTTTCAGATAAGCCTGGGCTTGGGGAAGTGGGGAAAGAAGTTGTACATGATTTTGTTTTGTTTTGTTTTGTTTTGTTTTGTTTTTCAAGACAGGGTTTTGCTGTGTAGCTCTGGCTGGCCTGGAACTCACTTGGTAGACCAGGCTGGCCTCGAACTCACAGAGATCCGCCTGCCTCTGCCTCCTGAGTGCTGGGATTAAAAACATGTGCTACCACCGCCCAGCAGTGGTGCATGATTTGTGCACTGAAATAGCCTGGATCTGTGGAGGTTAGAGACATGAATACCCAGCCATAATGTGCTAGGGCTCTCTACCTTCCTAGGCCCTGTATCATGACTGATAGAGATCGTGCCACCTCTAGGGCTTATCTTGAGGGGAGCTGAGACTCTTCTGCCCCCCCCCAAGACTGTACCACAACCTTAACCCTTAACCTCTTTAGTTCTGTGGAAGGCAAATGCTTTGCAGGGACTCTTGCCGTGGTCCTGAGTGCCACACCAGAAGGGGATAATAGATGGCACACAGGCCAGAAGCTTTTTGTTGTGTTTGCTCAAGTCCTGACCTATTTCTTGATTGATTGGTTGCTTTTGAGACAGGATCCCACAGTTCTCAGTATGGCCTTGGACTCTTGGACCTTTTGCCTCTACTCCCAAGTTCTGGAATTACAGATGTGTATATACTGCTGTACCCTACTAAGGTTTGTCTGAGAAACAACCCCTTTCTCCCCAACAGTCTTCAGCCTTGATGCCATGTGATTCTTACCTGATCAAAAAACCAGTGCTCTGTCTCCCCTCGTATGTCTAAGGGTTTCCCAACACCGTCACAGTTATGTAACAAACTGGGATCCTGGGTGTGATCCCAGTCTGTGCCCTTTGATGCTACAGGCTGCCCCTTCTGTGTGCTGTCTAGGGAAGGCAAGACCCCCACTACCTGGGACTCCACCTGAGTGGGCTTATACTCTCTCCTGTAAAGAAAACTAACAGGACGCATTTCCCCTGCTGTTTCTGTGCCCTTGTTGTAGCTCTGGCATGGGCTGTAGCAGAACCAGCTTTACAAAATAGACCCTCAGTCTTTTTCTGAAAAGTGTGTCATAACATAACTTAAAGAGTCCAGTTCAAGCACTGAGGAGGCAGAGGCAGGCGGATCTCTGTGAATTCCAGGCCAGCCTGGTCAGCAGAGTTCCAGGACAGCCAGGGCTGTTACACAGAGAAACCCTGTCTCAAAAAACCAAAACCAAAACCAAACAGAAAAAAGTCCAATACTTTGAAACCAGAAGTAACCACATGAGCAACACTTTTTTCCTTTGTACTAAGGGGGGAGGGATTATAAAACTGTACGTTTGCATATTGTAGTGGTTGGGTTCCAAAGCACCACAATATGTGTGCTAGACCCTGCCCTTACCTGTTAACAAAACAGCTCCCCTTTTCCAGTCTGCACCACCTCTGCTGGTCTACCTGCTCCCTCCCCCGTATGTGGCAGAGAGAGAGAGAGAGAGAGAGAGAGAGAGAGAGAGAGAGAGAGAGAGAGAGAGAGAGAGAGAAAGAGAGAGTTGCTTGGGATTGATTCAAGGTCCGACAAATGCTAGGCACGTTCTCTATCAATAAGCTTGTATCCCCAACCCTGACTACCCTATTTTAAACTGTTAGAGCACCTCCACTCCCAAATATCCACGGCCCCATTTTACTTTTTTTCAAGGATGTATCTCTCCCCATCTGACATCCTATTACAAATATTTATCTTGCATGTTTGTCTTCTCTGGGAAGAGAGAGCAGGAACCTTGTTTTAGCAGGTCTTGTTTTCTGCTCCATCCCTGCAGAAGAGTACCTACACACAGTAGGCACTCAGTACGTAGCTAAAGCGACTCCTTGTTTCCTTCTTTCGTTTAGGAAAGTGACTAGACACTAACAGTAGTTTCAGATAAATTAGTGGCTCCATAAATTGTTAAGGTCCCGCTGTGGAAGGGAGACTGAGCTATCTGGAGTTACCTTTTGTCCTTGTGGTTTTCACTGTGAGAACTGAGAAGATGAATACTATCATAATTCCAATTACCTTGTTTTCCAAGATAATTGGAATATGTTCTCTGGAGATGGTGATGTCCCTTGGGGAATAAACTACCCTCTAGGTAGTTGAAAGACAAAGCAAGGGGAATTGCCTGGACTGTGTTGTCTAACAAGGCTTGGTACCCGGCAGCCTCTAAGAGAGCTTGATTTCTGACTTTTGTCTCTGGAAACAGCATTTCCCCGGGGTCCTCACTGCAAAAGCTGCATGATACCTTTTCACAAAATCTAGATGCTTCCCCATTACTAAGACTAAACCTCCCAAGTCTTTATCACGGCCCAAAGGTCCTGCACGGTGGGCCCTGACTCCTTCCCGTCCTTCCCACTTTGCCAAGCCTATCTTCTGTCTACTGTGAAAGCAGCTTTTGCTTCAGGCCTTTGTGCTGACTGTAACCTCTGCAACTCTTCTAGACATGTATATGACTCGCTCCTTCAACTCTACTAGCCCTTCCTCACCTTCCACTCAGCTTCTGTGATTCCTTTCCTGTTGCTTTTCTCCATGATTCTCATTGTGTTTTTCTTACATATTAACTTAGTATGTTTTCTCCCACTACAACATAAACTGTATGAAGGAAGACACAGACACAGTGCCACACACACAGAAAACGAGCTGTAAATATTTGCCAGCCAAGCACTAGCATTAAATTACTTTAAATTCTGTTCAGCTTCTATAGACTATTTTTTTTTTCCTGTTTGGTCAATCAGTAATTGCAGATGATGCATTAAAATCGTTAGCTTAGAATGTTTTTCAAACCATCCTGTTAGTTCTGGTTTTGCTTTTATTTTCTGAGGTAATCTTGTTGGACACATGGAAGTTTAGCATTTCTGATGTGTGTGTGGCACTAGAGATCCATCCAGCCTGAGCCTTATGTGTGCCAGGCAAGCACTCCACCTCTGAGCTGACATGCCCAGCCCTGGCTTAGGGCTTTTTAGGGGGAGTTAAAAGCTTTTTTTTTTTACATAACCGAAGTGATTAACAGCGAATATTGCCTAAGTTTATTGGCCGTTTCTGTTGTCACACTTTTTGCGATGTGACTTACAGTTCCTCTGAGAATCAAGGCGGGCCCTGTAAGTTCCCTTAGTCAAAAGAAAGGGGCAGAAGTGATTGATAATGTTTCACACTGGAGGCTTAAGAAGCCTAAAGCTTTCACACTGGCTTTTGGATCTGCTGCCTCTGCCCAGAGAACAGGTCCAGGCTTGCTTGTTAGATGGTGAGAAGCCACATGGAAAAGAGCTGAAGTCATCCTATTTCAGTCACCAGGCAGCGGCCCCAGAGCTGACCTACAGAGCCACCAATCTGCCCTGCAGCTATCCTGGTACCTGCATGAGCCCACCTAGGACTGAGACTGCCCCACTGGCCTGCAGGCTCAGGAGCAATAATGACTATTTGTGCTAAGCTGAATTTGAGAGTGGCTTGCTACCTAGCATTAGTGTGATCCAGCAGAGATTTCCCCACATTTAATTTGAAGTCTCTGCATCCACAGGGCTTTCTGGATTACTCATGCAGTCTTCAGCTGCCTTCGGATCTCTCTGGCGGGATTCACATATTCTTTTCTTAATAAAACTCTCCAACAGTACTTGATTACTTCTTTCTTCTTTGTCTCCCACACTAGAATGTCACTATATGAATAGAGATTCCTGTCCACTTTGATCTCTGCCATGTCCCCAGCACTCAGCACACAGCTGCATCCCCATTGTCCAGTGTGACAGACACAAGCCATGTCTACTGAGTACTGAACATGTGTCTAGTCTACCCTGAGGTGTGCTGGATTTCAAGGGCTTGGTACAAAAAGATACATAATCGTTTAAATTTGCTCCCTGGTTAAATGTTAAAATGATGATATTTTATGCACTGGGAGAAATAGAGTATGCTGTTAAAGTTAATTTCACATTTATTCATTTATTTCGTTTTTTGAGGTATGCTGTCATAAATTTGAGGCCAGCCTGGACTAGACAGAAAAGCCCTGGCTAAATAGGAAAGCTATGAAAGGATATAGCAGAACCTTAAATGCAACCAGGTAAATGCAAGAACCTAAAGGCTTGGTACTTTATGCTTCTAGTGGAATGACATGTAGAAAAGGCAAAAACTACAGAGACAGAATTTTTAAAAAATCAGCCTGGAAGTGAGAACGCAGAGGCAGGATGAGTACACGTTACCCTGGAGACTGAGGAGGGGACATTTTGCTACAGTGCTGTAGCAGTTACATGTGTCAGCTGTAGAACTCGGTGCCACAGAGAGTGACTCTAGTGTTCACTATAGCCTTAGTTAACATTGCTTCATTAAAAACAAGCACACCACACTGGAGTGTTAATAATAGGAGCATTTGGGATGGGATTAGGAGAGGGGTTTGTGGGGACTCTGTATACTATGTGCTTAATTTCTCTGTGCATCTAAGTGTTGTAACTGGGGACATCATAAGTGAAATAAATATGCAAGGCACAGAAAGAAATACCTCATGTTCTCATTCACGAGGAAGTTTAAAAAGTTGATTTCACAGGGCCGGAGATATGGCTCAATAGTAAGAGCAGAGATGACTCTTGTGACATTCAGTTCCCAGCAGCCATGTTGGGTGGCTCAAAACCATCTGTAACTCCAGCTCCAGGGGTCCCAAGGCATCTGACCTCTGCAGGCACCTGCACTCACACATACACACACACACACACACACACACTTAAAAAATAAACACAAACCTTTTTTGAAAAGCCATTGATTTCCTAGAATAGTGCTCATCCTAGATGGGGGAGGGGGAGAATAAGAAAAGATTGGATGCCAAGTTGATACCTACAGTTAGATAAAATGAGCCTTGTGCTCTGAAGAATGTCTGACCATTGTTTCCAGTAATTTTGTATAGAAAGAACTAGAAGAGAGAAGGCTGAAATTTCCTAACAAGTAAATTGTTAAATATTTGAGGAGAGTTGGAAATGTTAATTACCTTGGTTTAATCATTACATATTTCATACGTGTATCAAATTGTCACACTGTGCTCTATAAGTCTGTCAGATTATTAAATAATAAATAAATAAAATTAAACTCTTCTAAGAAAAGCCTTTTTTTTTTCTTTTCCCCAACGAGGTCCTGCTATATAGCCCTGGCTGGCCTCGAATTTGCACTGATCCTTCTGACTCTGTCTGTTAGGTGCTGGGATTACAGGTGTGTGCCACCAGCCTGACTAAAAATAGCCTAGTTTAAAAAAAAAATGAATTCACCCTTCCTTAACCCCCAGAATGATACTTCAAAGTCGTACATTTGATAAATCACTTCCCTCTGCTTCCAAAACTTTAATGACTTTTGGCTGTGCCCAGCAATAACTCCATATGGTTGCTTGTTACCTTAAACACCTTCAGTTCCCTGCAGCAGCCTCCAGCCTGTAAAACAGTCCTCAGGTATCAAGACTTCATGCTTGGATTCCTACAGTTCTCTCTGCCCGGAACATCATTCTCCCTCTGCACTTGCAATGCCTTTTCCTAGATCACACAGCCTACTCTATGAGAATCAATCATCCTGTAATCTTGTTCCCATATGGTCTCTATTTTAAAACCCAGGCACGTGGCATTACAGTCACGTATGGCTCTTTCTAGAAAGAGTTTGGGAAAATGAATATGATATATATATATACATAAGTCTTAGAAATGTTGAAGAAGGGATTAATAGCCTTGAAGTGGCAACATCGGAAGCAGCGCAAGGCAACTGAGTGACCCCCAAGCTCTGCTTGGGTTCCCCAAGACTGGAAGCAGCAGGAAATCCTGCTTGGAGCAAGATCCCAGCAGTAAGGGTGTTAGCTGACTCCAGATAGAGGCCACTGGGGTGCCACCTGTTCCAGAAGTCAATCTGCCTCTGCTTGCTGCCCACCTAAGCCTGGAGGCCAGGACCGGACAGTTTGGCGGTGGCAGAGACATTATGGTTTCTTCTGTGCCACAGTAGAACTTGAGAGAGCTTGTGAGAAGCCAGCCACTTACACTTGCACTGTTCTCATCAGAAGAGAAGACCCCTGTTGGGTGAGCTCTCTTGGCCAACCACAGTGCAATCCCTGCTCTGTCACTAACACTGTCACCAGCATCTCCTTCTTAGGGCTTAGTGTATTGTCCTACCATTTCACTAAGGGGACACACAAAGAGCACTATACCAGGTAACCAACTTTCCCAAGACCACCCAGCAAGTTAACAGCTAGGCAATAGAGCCAGACTTTTAAAACCATGTCTGCCTGTCTCCGGAGGTCAGAAGCATGAAGCCTGTTGTCCTAGGCCCTGAAGTTTAAGGCAGGAGAAGGAACCCACCCTTCTGTTGCCCTTCCAAGCTGCAGGCTTGAGTTTGCACAGAGAAACAAGGATCAGGGTTGAGACTTTCCTGCTTGTTTAAAGAAAGAGGTCACAGCTTGGTCAGTCCCTGGATCCACATGGTGGAAGGAGATAACCAACACACACAAGTTGTCCTCTGACCTCCACACACACAGTAAAGATGGAAGAGGTCAAGTTCAGTCTGGTTTGGAGGTCAGCTTATCTGTAGGCAACAAGGATAGGGAAACAGTCTACAGGATATTTCTCAACCCGTGGGTCCGTGACCCATGGCTACTCATGGCGATCAAACGACCCTTTCATGTGGGTCACATAT
Organism: Peromyscus eremicus; assembly: GCF_949786415.1. Taxonomy (NCBI): domain Eukaryota; kingdom Metazoa; phylum Chordata; class Mammalia; order Rodentia; family Cricetidae; genus Peromyscus; species Peromyscus eremicus. The sequence continues at coordinate 93,130,386 of NC_081425.1, read as the reverse complement.
CAGATATCAAGCATATCAGTTATTTATATTAAGATTCATAACAGTAGCAAAATTACAGTTCTGAAGTAGTGACGAAAATAATTTTATGGCTGGGGGTCACCACGACATGAGGAACTGGAGTAAACTGCATTAGGAAGGTTGAGAACCACTGGTCTACAAAGCCAGGCTTTTGAGTTTGAGGACACAGTTCTTTGTCTCAGCCAAGAAGTGGATACTGCCATCCCACCTGGTTTACGGAGTCCTCCAACAGCGTCCAGACAAATTGGTGCCACTGGCTTCCCACCTTTACCAGTTCTCTCAGCTGCCCAGAGAGGCAGAGAAAAGAGAGGAACGGGGACTCTGAAAGGCTTATGAATATCCCGGTTTGGGGTTTCTTCCAGTGAGTAACTCCAGCCTTTGGGTGGTAAGATTTAAAAAAAAAAAAAAAAAAACCTCCTCTTTAGGACCCCTTGCTTCTGTGTGCACACCGCCGCCGACACACACACACACACCCCCACCAAGTCAAGCTGCCCTGTAAAGTTTCTGAGCCTCAGAGCTTCTCCCAGGAGAGCAGGAAAGAATTCCATCCTTTCTATCACTTACTTCATCGTGTATGGGGGTTGGGTGAAAAATGATCATGCCTCTATTGGGTTTTCCCAGCTTGGGGCAAAAACTTTTGGAAGATAAGGGAGTGCTTTTGCTTGGAGAATTGAGCGGTTAGAGAACTCAGAAGGTGGAGAATTGTGGGGAACCTGGAAACGTTCCAGAACCAGGATGAAGCCTGGTCCTGTGCAGTCCTCTCCAACACCCAGAAACTCGGGGCCCTTGGCGGTCCATCTGCAAAATTCCGATCCCATATCCAACCAGGAAGTGTGCCCCAATTTACTCTCATCCCATGAGGCAAGTGAGTAACAAGTGTTAGACCGCTTCTAGAAAGCAGCTAGACGCGACTTTCGTCTCCTGCAGAGTTAATCTTTTTGAAAGGGTTGGGACAGCGCCTGGCAGAGTGTCAGCGCTCCCAAGGTGTTCGCGGGTACTGTTACCATCGCTAGCAGCTGGGCTGGACAAGGAATCCGACTTGATAATTTTTGGCAATAACCCGACAAACTATCGAATGTGGACAAAGAAACACATGCCAAGGAGGGAGGAAGGGAGGGAGGGGAAAGAGGGGAGGGAAGAAGGGAGGGAGGGAGGGAGGGAGGGGGGAGAGGGAGGAGGGAGAGAGAGAGAGAGAGAGAGAGAGAGAGAGAGAGAGAGAGAGAGAGAGAGAGAGACGCTGTGTCACTTCTCTATTCCGCGCTGGGAAGTGGAACTCCATCTATCAGCACCTAGAATAGGCCGGCTACCTGGGCGGGACTTGAATTTGGATCACCCCATCCACCCTCCACCGGCGACCTGCTTTCTGTCCTGCTGCACAGAGGCGGGAGACCAAATGGCCGCCTGTACCGGCTGGGGCGATAGCAGGGACCGGTCCAAATAAGGGTCAGTGGACTCGGAAAACTTCAACTTTGAAATCAGTGCACAAAGGAGACTTTAAAGCGAGTGGTCTGGGCTATGGGCTCTGCAATAATTTACCCTCATTTGTCTGCAAACACCTGCCTTGCTCCTTTGGGTCAACAAATGTTTACCGCTTCCTGCCCAAGCCAACGGCGGCGTGTTCTTTAATCTCACCGAGGCTTTAGCCTACTTTCTAGAAGATGCACCCGGTCCGGGAAAAGAGAAACGATTCAAAATATTAGCATTTCAAATGAATGCACCCCAGGATACCGGAGTGGGCGGGGTGGGAGCCCGGTGCTTGGTCGCTCCTCCCTGGGGATTTGCTTTGCACAAGGGGCCTGACCTAGAATTTACAAGAAAAAAGGTGCCAACTAGGGCCTCCTTTGTAGTGCCGATGACCTCGAGGAGACTTCCTGGTCAGATCAGAGGCCTAGCTGCTTTGTTGGGCTGTCCTGGCCTTGGCCAGAGCTGAGAAAGTGGGGCGGTGAGCAAAGGCAGACGCGTTGGTTCAGTTCGCCGCCGACTCTGCCAACCAGCCGGGGTCGGGAGCCGCCAGGGTCCAGCAAGCCGTGGCAAGATCAGCCCTCCGGCCCCACCTGGGCTCTGATCGCCTGGTCTGAGGGCCTTTGAATTCGAGAAGGGGTTAACAGAGGTGGGAGTCGCTCCACTCGGGAGGAAATGGGCGCTCGCTCAGCCACGCGGCGAGCGTTAGGTGGTGGCCTCTGCGCGGTCTCTGCGCTCCCAATGAAACTGACCCACCCAGCAAGCCCGACGCCCTTGGCCAGTGGCCTCTGCTCCAACTCCCTCTTAGCGATCCGGGAAAACACTGAAGTGCAAAGTTATAGCAATCGCTGTTATGTGGCCGGACGTAGGGTTCTCTGAGTTTGCCTTTTCTTGGGAGCAGTATCCAGTGCTCCCGGTCGGCTCCAAAACCCAAGATATTTTAGTTGAATGGACGAACATTTTCGTTCAGGGCCTTCCCCACCCGAACTCAGGCTGTGTACCCCCCTTATCTGACTATATCCAGTTTCTTCCAGAAAGCTCTGGATATTGTGTGGGGGGGGGGGAAGAAATGGGGCGTCATGCTTGGCGATAAGGACAATTATAACAGATCTTTTCTCCACAAGGGCTTTTGGGGGCACAAGTGAGTTAAGCGCCTGGAGACATAGGGCAGAGTTGATAAGCTACAAGGTCTGATCCCAGGCAGCCAACGCATTATCTAGGGCTGCCAGAAGCTGAAGCGGTTCTCTTGACAGTCTCGACCTTCAGCAAACATGCATGGCTCTATTAGCTCTCTGTGTCTAGAAAAATGTTCAGGGCCTTCCAATTTTTCACTGTTTTAGACTCCATCATGAACGCTGACCAGGCCCAGCTTTAGAGAGGCTGGCTCATCAAACCAACGTCCTGGCTTGTTCTCCTTGCTCCTGTCAAGCTGGCCTCCCTGTCCTTCCTCAGCAAGCAGTACCTAGATTGTCCAGATGCGTTTCACTAGGAGTGAGTCTGCACGGGAGTGCTCCTTTACTCTGTCTTCCCGCTACCGACTTCTTCCCCTTCGGTCTCCCCCTCTCGCAGCCACACACAGCTTCAGCAACAACTCCGGGAGCCTTCTGTCTTTTTCCCCCCACTGGTTTGTCTCAGTGCCCATGGCTGACACGATCTTTTCTGACCTTTTCCCTACTTCATTAGCTCAGATAATGAATCTATTCTCAGAATAGATTGCATTACATTGCTGATGAGATGCTCAGGTGTGTGTGTGTGTGTGTGTGTGTGTGTGTGTGTGTGTGTGTGTGTGTGTGTTTGCTTTCTTTTCACTTCCTTCCTCCTCCATCTCTTTCCTTCTTTCTATTTGGACATTTTGCTTTGTTTTGAGACAAACTCCATCCAATAACCCGGGGATCCTCCTGCCTCTACCTCCTGAGTGCTGAAATTATGGGACTGTATCACCACTCCTGGCCCAACCATTTTTTGAATGACAGGGTCACCAGATACAAAAATCAGAAATCTTCGGCACTCAGAACAAAGTTTGTGCACTGAGTCCATAAACTTCACACAGGACGAGCAGCGGGGCTGGACAATCTTTGGGCTGACCACACTGAGGGCTGTTCTATCTGGTGAGCTGTATGGATGAAAGAACATAGGCTCTCACCTCAACGAGAACTAGAGTTCAGAGCCAAATATGAGTAACTATGACCCTGCAACACAGACTCAGGCTACCCCAAATAACATGTTCCAATGTGCTAACCATTGCATGACGTTTTTAGTTACAGAACAAAAGTCATGAACCAGGCTAGCAGGATGGCTCAGCAGCCCTTGCTGCCAAGGCTGATGTCCTGAGTTTGATCCCACAGGACTCATACAGTGGAAAGAAAGAACTAACTTACAAAAGTACTCCCACGCAGGCACCCTCCACTATAAATACATTTAAAATCAATCTCTGTGAGTTCGAGGCCAGCCTGGTCTCCAAAGCAAGTTCCAGGAAAGGCGCAAAGCTACACAGAGAAACCCTGTCTCGGGGGGGGGGGGGGGGGGGGGGGGGGGGGCCTCCAAAGAGCCTGGCCTCTAAAACAAAGATAACATGCACTGTGTCTGCTCCCCAGGAGTACTTTCTTTGCTTCTGAGCTGCTCTCTGGGCCTGGCGCTTCTTTCAGCTCCTCCACAGTCTTAGTGTCCCCTTTCTTTGTGTAGCTGTACTTTTATTATTTATTTATTCATATTTATTTATGGCTTTGAGCATTTAACATATTGTTTCATCAGTGCCTATGTGACCCAGCCTGGTGGTCAGTGTGACCACATCCAAAGAACAGGAAGAAAAGGACTGGAGGGTTTGGCACGTGCTTTGATGACGGAGTCTTGCAATGTAGCACAGGTTTGCCTTGAACTCGGCAATCTTCCTGCTCAGCCCCCTGAGCCAAACGCAGACATTACAAGTATGAGGCTCCAGGGCCCGACTGTGGGTTTGTATAACTGTTTGTTTCTGGTGCTGGGAATCAAATCCAGGGCTTTATACATGCATGGCAGCACTCTACCCTGAGCTACATGCCCAGCCCCCTTTTATTTTACCAAAACATAAAGTTTTTACCCAGCTCAGGTAAAGTTAAAAATTAAAAGTTTTAATTTTTTTATGCTAAGTATATTGCTTACTCTCCTGGCTGGGACAGAACTCCTGACAAAGCCATCTGAAGGAGGAAGGGCCTTTCAGAGGCTCCAGCCCATGACACCAAGGAAGCTCAGGCAGAGCAGTTCCATGGGCGGGGAATAGAGGTCAGGACCAGGAAGCAGAGAGCCACACCAGAAACAGAGAGGGTTATAACCCTTTAATCTCCACCCCTAATGATCCATCTCCACCATCCAGGTGCCACCTCCTAAAAGGCCTCCAACCTACCCAAACACTACTATCAGCCTGGGACCAGCAGTTCAAATACATGACCCTTGGGCCGGGTAGTGGTAGATGCCTTTAATCCCAGCACTTGGGAAGCAGAGGCAGACAAATCTCTGTGAGTTCCAGGCCAGCCTGGGCTACAGAGAGAGTTCCAGGACAGCCAAGGCTACATAAAGAAACCCTGTCTCAAAAAACAAAACAGAAACAAACAAACAAATGAATAAAACAGAACATGAGTCTTTTGGGGATGTTTCAATTTCAAACCATAGTATACAGTAAAAGGGCAAATCTTTTATTAGAAGAATGGTGGATGCCAGGCCTGGCAGGAAATAGACAAGATAAGCCTGAAGCATCTTAAGGTACCAGAAAACAAGACATTGCTTAGACAAAACAAACAAGCAACAACAACAACAACAACAAACAAAAACAAAAGAAACAACAATGGAGACATGCCAAAAAGACACAGAAGTCCACTGTAAACGAGCTCCCAATCTCCAGAGCTAGGTCAGTCTGAGCAACACAGTAAAGTACTATTGAGTAAAAGTAAACTCTCATGGATGCGTACTGATATCAAGAAATGATTGAACAAATAAATGGGGAATTAAAGACAAATTTCCCACACAGAAGAGTTCCAAATAATTGACATAGAGAATCCCCCCCTAGGGTGCACTTAGTGGCCACCTTATGAGACTATGTAGCAAGAGAGGAACCCCAGCAATGGAACCCAGTGCTCACGTGAGGGCCAGATGACGTTGGAAAGTCACACTGAGAGCTAAATACTCTTGACAGCATGTGATGAGAAGAAGGGGCTTTACCTCAGTGACCCTATTCCTAAGAATCCACAGGCCCTGCCTGCCCATGACAAAAACGAACTTCAATAGTGGAGCATTCAACAGAACACCTATTCTTTTTGAGGACCACAACAATTGTAAGCACTCCTTAAAACTGCTATAGTCATCAAAACAAGGAAAGCCAGAGGAACTAAGAGGAGCCTAGGGAGGTGTATGAGTTCCTCTCTCGTGACGTGACTGCGACCAGATGTCCGACAAAAACTATTTGAAAAGGACGGATTTGTTGATTTGGGGCTACAGTTCGAGGGTACAACCCGCTGTGGAGGAGAAGGGGTGATGGAAGGGACAGGAGGGGTGATGGAAGGGACAGGAGGTAATTGGTCCCCGTCGTGTTTGCAGGAACAGAGCAAAGATGGCTGCAGGCAGGCAGAGCTCACCTTCTCCCTCTTTCCTTCCGAACGACACCAGATCCTCCGTCCACAAAACGGCATCACTCACATTCAAAGCGGGGCTTCCTAACTCAGCTACACTCCTCTAGAAACACCCGTACAGACAACACCCAGAGGTGTGTCTTCAAGGTAGTTTAAGCCAGTCAATATGATGACGATGAAGATTAATGATCACAGGAGATGTAATGATTAATGTAAAATGCTAACCTGGAAAGGGGGGGGGGGCGTTTGCGGGGAACACACCTGTAATATCAGTCCGTAAGAGGCTTCAAGGCAGAGATATTCCAAGTCTGAATTTGAGGTCAGCCTGGGCCATGTAGTGAGTTTAGGCCAGCCTTGGTTACATAGTGAAACCATAAATGAAATAAAAAAAAATCTAAACCTGCCGGGCGGTGGTGGCGCACGCCTTTAATCCCAGCACTCGGGAGGCAGAGCCAGGCGGATCTCTGTGAGTTCGAGGCCAGCCTGGTCTACAGAGTGAGATCCAGGAAAGGCGCAAAGCTACACAGAGAAACCCTGTCTCGAAAACAAAAAAAAAATCCAAACCTAACCAAAACAAAACAATAAAGAAAGAAAGAAAGAAAGAAGAAGAAGAAGAAGAAGAAGAAGAAGAAGAAGAAGAGGGCTGGAAGATGATATCCTGAGTGGGATCTTGCAACAGGAAAAAGAGAGTAGATAAAAATTAAGAAAATCTGAATAAAACATGGACTTTGGATCCTGAGACTGTATCATTATTGGTTCACTGATTATTAAAAATGTACTATGGCCAGGCGGTGGTGGCACATGCCTTTAATCCCAGGACTCAGGAGGCAGAGCCAGGCGGATCTCTGTGAGTTCGAGGCCAGCCTGGGCTACCAAGTGAGTTCAAGGAAAGGTGCAAAGCTACACAGAGAAACCCTGTCTCAAAAAACCAAAAAAAAAAAGTATTGTAAGCTATAGTTTGGATATGGAATGTCCCCAAAAGGCCCATATATTGGCACTATGAAGAAACAGTTGAAATAATAAAAGTAGAACCCAGAGAGAAGTCTTGCAGTCACTCACACACACACACACACACACACACACACACACACACACTTACTCTTTTATCTATTTGTTGGGGAGAGCACATGCCACACAGTTCATATGTGGAAGTCAGAGGTCAAATTGAGTCTCTCCTTCAACCCCGTAGGTTCTGGGGTTCTCAGGGTTGCCAGCAAGTGCCTTTATCCATAGAGTCATCTCACTGGCCCTGCTTGTGAGACTTCTTCTAGACTACCTTGTCAGCTTTTCTGTAGACCTAAAAATGTTCTTTAAAATGGTGTTATATTTTTGAAATGACATGGTTTAGCAAATGGCAAGAAGGAGATAGGCTAAGCAGGGCGTGGCAGGCCGGAACCTCAGTGATAACCCATCTCTGTTCTGTATTTAATATTCCTGTTCGAGAAACGTTCTTAGGAAAGAGACATACAGCCTCTCTTTAAGTGACTGGCAGTTAGGATCGCTTTGTTTTGGGCATCCATAGACGAGCAAACTCACACATATGGTTTGCAGTGATGAGAGCTGGTCATGAGCTAAGCTGGGTTCATCCCTCAGTGGCGAAGGGGTGGAGGGAGCCCCGTGCGGAACTGGAAAAGTTCGGAATCTGCTGAGGAGAAAGCAGATGATCTCGCTCAGCTGATCATAGCCCTGGGGAGAAAGAACCCAGGGTGTCCATATCTTTCCATATTTCAAAGAAACAATTCATCTAGATTTTCATGTGACATCTGATTTTAAAGTGCCGCCAACTAATTCTAACTTCTTTGAAATGCTGACCTGTCTGTCTAAAACACTATACATGCAGCTTACTATATAAAACGCATATCTAAGTTAAAAAAAAAAAAAACACATAACTAGTCTGAGTTATTCTAATCTGACTTACTCGAGGTCAGAGTAATCTTGGTTTATTTTTATATGTTTCTATGTTTTATGTAATACATGTTTATATATGCTATATAATTGGTGCTCTAAAATATATACAGAGTAAATGAAAAGGCAGTCCACTTAGGAAGGCGAGACACACACATGTTAACAGTTGATGGCTCAGGAGCTGAAGAGGAACGCTGAGATGGAACAGAGAAGTTGGTTTATGTTTAGAACTCTGGGGTGGGGAATTAGCTCTAGCTGGATGTCTAAACTCCATGGATCAAGGAGCTATTGTGAGAATTTGCCCGGTGGCTAAAAATAGCTCTTTAAGAGCAGGGGGATAACTACTGCAAAGATTTGGGTTATGTATCTCTCAGTTTAGGCAGAGCTATACAAATGACCCCAGATTTCAGTGGCTTGTAACAGTCAGGGTTTCTTTCTCGTCTATCCTTCTAGGGTGCTTCCAGGTCTTCTCTGGGGACGTATGGGGGCTGACTAAGCAAATCCATCTAGATGTTGCTAGGGAAATAGACAAGGCAAAGTATCTTGGCTCTTAAAATTCCTGCTCCCCTTCCCCCAGTCAGCGTGGATCACTCATACATTGCATTGGCTGAAATGAGTATCTCCTATGGGGGTGGGGGTGGGGGGATGGGGGAGGACAGGGGACACATTCCTTTCACAGGGTGGTAGCACAGCATAGCCCAGCTGACCTTCTGGTTCTGATTGTTGGCCTATTTCCTGGACAAATGTCACTAAAGCAGGCATGACTAAGCTAAACTATCACTTATTGCCTGAGTATCATACCATTTCCTAATGGTAGATCAAAGAAATGCTCTGGGTCCCCAGTGAATAGGTTTATTGCTTAGAATCATGTCCAACAATCTCAGCTAAAATTGTCTTTTTCCTCCAGTGCATAGTAACCTGGGAAAGGCCTGTGTGCCTATGGTTGTTTTGTAGCAACTTGACTGAGCCCAGATATTTGCTTGTGCTCTTCATTTAAACAGAAGGAAAAAGAACAAAGCTGGACATAGTAGTGTGAACCTGAAATCCCAGCACCTAAAGACTGAGACAGGAGGGTTGTGAGTTCAAGGACAGCCTGAGTTACATAATAGAACCACCCACCCCCCATCTCAGAGAGAGAGAGAACAACTTCAGCGATTTTTATTCTAGTATTCCATAAGTAACATCATTACACACAGAAGGAAGTTCATTGTTGTTACTATGAGTGTCTTAGGTTATTAAGGCTTAAGTCTATCATGAAGCATAAGCTTGTTTGTGTTTCCTATGAAGAATCAACCCACACCAGAGTCAGGGAATGAACATCAACGTCTAATCCTCAAACACCATTCAACTTTTGGCAAATGTCCAACAAGTCTTTTATTGAAAGAGGATCCAGTTCAGAACAGCATATTGCATTTAGTTTTCAGGGTGTGTACGTGTGTGTAAGTGTGTGTGTACGTGTGTGTGTGTGTGTGTGTGTGTGTGTGTGTGTGTGTGTGAACTATGGTGCATGTATGGAGGTTAGAGGAAAACATCAGATATCAGTCCTTACCTTTCACTTTGCTTGAGATAGGGCCTCCTCTGGCCCTGGATCGCTCACTCTCTACTTACTTATGTGTATGCATAAGTGCCCTGTGTGAGTTTATGAACACCGAGTGTGTGCAGGTTTCCCTCATGGAGACAAGAAGCAGCACTGGATCCACTGGAACTAGTTTCACACAGCCCGGGCTGGCCTCAAACTTCCTATGTAGTTGAGGATGCCCTGGAACCTCTCATACTCCTGTCTCTACTTCCTACGTACTAGGATTGCAGCTGTGTGCCACTACCCCTGGTTTATTTGATGCTGGGGATCAAAGCCAGGGCTTTCTGCATGCTCTACAAGCTCTCTACCCACTCAGCCACATACCCAGCCCTTTGCAGCTTATTCCGGCTAACTTAGATTGCCTCAGATTTGGCAATGGAAGTACCTTCATGCTGGCTCATAGGTGAGTTTGTTGTTGTTGTTTTTTTTTTTTTAATTCTGCCTTCCTTCCCCTTCTTCCAGTGAGTGGAGTCTCACCACGCTGTCTCCAAGTACTCAAACTCAAGAAATCCTCCAGCTTCAGTGTTCCAAGTAGCTGGAACTACAGACAGACCTTTGTACCTGTCTCAAAAGTCCTTAGGATGTGTCCTTCATATTCTTAGAGAAAATATTTGCCTTTCTAATGCAAGAAGATATTTGGGGCCTCATATTATATATTCCCAGCTCCAACCATGGAACCCATCATTTCTGTAAGTAGTTTTTGTCTTTGGGCAGGGGGATGTATTTGTGGATGATAAGTATACTCAAGCCATGATTTAAGCACTCATTGCTATTAGGATTCTGCTTTTCTCAGGCCCTCTTAGTGAATTGCAATGGTGAATAGCTTACAGCACCCAGAATGTGCTGGAAACACACACACACACACACACACACACACACACACACACACACACACACACATCTGTTTCCATATCTTATAAATCATGAGTTTACACCTCTGTCACAGGAACTGTTAATTTTCTCCTTTTGTGTATTTATCTCATTCTTCTGGTGAGATGGTGTGAAACATGGCTTCAATTCTTCTTCTTGGTGTTGTATATCTTGTTATATGTTCTGGAGCTTGAACCTAGGGCCTTGACCATGCTAAGCATTTGTTCTACCACTCAGCTACATCTCTAGTCCCCAGTCATTCATTTGTTTGTTTTGTTTTGGTGTGTGTGTTCCATTGTGGGGGTAGTGCATGTGTGTGCATGTGCTTGTGCATGTAGAAGACAGAGGACGACCTTAGGTGTCATCCCACAGGGGCCTACCATCTTCTTTTTGAGAAAGGGTCTCTTGTTGGCCTGAAGCTCATTTGCCAAGTAGACTAGGCTGGCTGGCAGCAAGCCCAGAGACATGCCTGGTCCTATTTCCCCAGTGCTGGCATTACAAACCATGCCTGGCTCTATTTTTTTTTTTAAAGCATGGATTCTGAAGGTTGAATTCAGGTCCTCATTCTTTCAAGGTAAGCACTTTGCTAAGTAAACTCTTAGCAGCTACCCCACCCAAAGTATTCTTAACACGTTTACTCATATGTTCAGTCCCCTGTGTATAATCCATCCTCCAGTACTGCTGTCATTCTGGTCAGAGCTTAGATGTCCTCATCAAATACAGTTGAGATCCAGATCCCATGGTGGTCTGCCTGTCCCACGTGGATCACTTCCTCATTATCCTCGGTCTCTGAAAGCCCACACCAGGCCGCTGCTCCACCTCTCCACACGATGCACTCTGCAGGGGTCTTGAAATAGTCCACAAATTCAATGATAGTTCTTCCTTCAAAGGGTGCAATCTAATCCCACTCCCCCTATTCACCCTGGGCTGGATTTAGTGACTCACTTCCAATGAATAAAATATGATGGAAATGATGCTATCTGAACTTCTAGCTAGATTGCAAAGGAGACAACCTCTTCTTGGCTCACCCTCTGGGATCACTCACTCCACTTGCTGTGCTGGGAGAACACTCAGCTATCTTTTGAAGACCATGGGTGGAGAAGCCCACATGAAAAGAGGCCAGTTTGCTAGGCCCAGATTCCCAGGTATGAGTGAAAAGAAACAAAAAAAGCATCACCTTGGAAGCTGATCTACAGCTTCTATCATGATTTCAGATAACTGCAGCCCTCAAGGCCCAGGCACTGTAGAACAGAACAAGCCATTCATGGTAGGCCCTGTCTCGATTTTCTCTTCTTTCCTTTTTAAATATACATAATTAGAAAAAGATTTATTTCATTTTTGATTATGTGCATGTGTGTCTATCTATATATGGGAATGTTCTCCCCTGATGAGCCATCCCTGGAGTCCCCTTTCCTGAATTTTGATTCACAGACATGTGAGATACTAAAAGATAGTTGTAAGTAGGGTGGTGGTGGTGCACACCTTTAATTCCAACACTAGGGAGGCACAGGCAGGAGGATCTCTGGGAGTTCAAGGCCAGCCTGGTCAATAAATCGAGTTTCAGGACAGCCAGAGCTGTTACACAGAGAAACCCTGTCTTGAAAAAACAAAAGATACATATATAGATAGATAGATAGATAGATAGATAGATAGATAGATAGAACTAAAAGGTGGTTGTTGTTTGAACCTGTTATATTTTCAGATAGTTTCTTGTGAAATAACATGAAATAACAACATACTCTCACTTTCTCCCTCAGGTTATTACTTTCTCTGTGTTTCCCAGAGACTAGTATATGGAGACAGCACAGTGTCTCGGTCTTGGAAGATGGAGTCCTCTGGGCAGCGCTTAGGCTGAGAATCTCCACCCTCATGAGAGAATTAGGCAACTATAAAAGCATTTGGGGAATGGGCTCCTTATCTCCATGCCATGGGAGGGCGTAGGAAGGGGGCCCTCCAGGTGCTATCACCTTCATTCTGGACTTTCCAGAATCCAGAAACATGAGAAACCAATTTCTCTACTAGCTCTTCTTCAGCAGAGCAAACTAGGCTTCGCTTGCCTACTTCTTTGGACAATACCCATCTAGCCCTCCCCAGCTGTGTTGCCCTGGGCTGGGTCACAGTCTATGTAGACGTCCTTCTCATTCAGCTCTCCCAGGCATGCTGTCCTACTAACCTAAATGCCCCTTTTAGCCCAGTCACTCTTCAGCACCCCACCCTGGGCCTCACTGTCCCCTTCCTCTGGCCACACATGCCTCCTTTTCTCTGCTCTACTTAACACCTTTGAGAGTGAATTTTGCAGGGAAGGAAGATGAGACAAAAGAGAAAGAGGAACAGCAGAAAAAGAAAATGGAAGAAGAAATGCAATGTATGGCCTCCTGCCTATCCAGCTCTTCCTTAAATCGTCCAGGAGAGTTCAGAGCAAAGTCATCATCTACAATACTTGAATTGCTCATTCCCTAAAAGCTGTTTTCTTGTGACAGTCACCGTGTCTCCCTTAGTAGATACCTTATTAAAGGCAGTTGCAAGCGGTGGTAAAGTTGCTTATTTCATTGCCACATACTATAATTTGCAAGCTTCCATCCCAAAATGATTATCACGTTAGTTATATATCAGTGCACAGCAAATTTCCTACCCCTTGGTGACTTGGGGGAACACATACTTGTTATCTCACAGTATGGGTGGGTTGCAAATATGAGAACAGTTTGTCTATGTCATCCATGCCAGGGTCTTTTGTAAGGTGACAGTCGGTATCAGTTGTGACAGTGATCTCATCTGAGCACTTGGCTGGGGAAGGAGCCGTGTTCAAGCAGGGTTCTTGACAGAATTCACCTGCTTATGAAGTGTTGGTCAATGATCACTCATAGGGATGTGGAGCAAGGGGAACACTCCTCGATTGATTGTGGGAGTGCAAACTTGATTATGGAAATCAATATGGCCGTTTCTCAGAAAATTGGGAATCAATCTACCTCAAGACCCAGCTATACCACTCTTGGGCATATATACCCAACAGACATTCCATCCTACCAGAAGGACACTTGCTTAACCATGTTCACTGTGGCTTTATTCATAATAGCCAGAAACTAGAAACAACATAGAAACTAGATGCCTCTCTACAGAAGGATGTATAAAGAAAATGTGGTACGTTTACACATGGAGCATTACTCAGGTATTAAAAAATGACACCATGAAATTCACAGGCAAATAGATGGAATTAGAAAAAAAAAACCATCCTGAGTGAGGTAACCCAGACCCAGAAAGACAAACATGGTATGTACTCACTCATAGGTATATTTTAGCTGTTAAGTAAATGATAACCAGGCTGCAATTGTTAGACCCAAAGAAGTTAGATAAAGAGGAGGGGTCTAGAGGCAGTGTACAGACCTGGGAAGGGGAAATAGAATAGATTTTATGGTGCACTAAAGCGGGTGGGGACAGGAGCAGGAGTGATCAGGTTGGGGGGTAGATGGAAGGATAGAGTGCGGGGAGAGATGGCTGGAATTGGGGGGCATTTGGAGAGTGGTGCGGAAACCTTGTGCAGTGGACACTTCCTGGAATCTATGAAGGTGATCCTAATCAAGATTCCTAGTAATGGAGGATATGGAGCCTCAACTGGCCATCTCTTGTAGCCAGGCAAAGCTTCCAGTGGTGGGTCTGAGTTTCATTCAGTTGAGTTGTTGGCCAAGGCAGTCCCATGGAAACCCCCAAACAGCCAGGCTGGTGCTAAAATAAAGGGTTGCTCTCTGCAAACTGATAAGCAGCGCCCCATTGCTGAAAACAACACCCACACAACTCACTGAACATGGAGAAGCTGACCTGGTGCCCACATGGTACATGGAGCCTTCTCCCCTACTTTCTAGTCTCTTTGGTGCACGGAAAGGTACTCTACAGGCTACTGAAAGAGAAATGTGGACACCAACCCAGCCACAAAACCTTTGATCTACCATCTGTCCTGCCTGCAAAATATGCTAGGGCAATGGTGGCACAGAACTTGTGGGAGTGGCCAACCAATGTCTGATTTGACTTAAGGCTCAGTCCATGAGAAGGAACTCATACCTGACACTGCTTGGGTAACCAAGAACCAGAGACTAGATAGCTCAAGGGGGAAGGGGTATTGGGCTATGGTGGTACTTTCCTTTAATTCCAGAACTCAGGAGGCAGAGGCAGACAGATCTTGAGTGTGATGCCAGCCTGGTCTACAGAGTGAGTTCCAGGACAGCCAGGGCTACACAGAGAAACTCTGTCTCGAAAAAACAAATAAAAAACCAATGAGGTGATTCCTAATGATATTCTGCTTTACTCCTAGATCAGTGCCTCATCCAGTCATGAGAGAGGCTTCCTATGGCAGCAGATGGCAGCAGATGCAGAGACCCACAGCCAAACATTATACGGAAAGGGAGTCTAAATTGGACATCTCTATTAAATCCCTTCCCTCAAAGCTCAGGGAATCCCATGGAAGAGGAGGTGGAAAGATTGTAAGAGCCAGAGAGGATGGAGGACACCAGGAGAACAAAACCCTCTGAATCTAAGCAAGGTGCATAAGAACTCACAGAGACTGAAGCAGCAAGCACAGAGCCTACATGGGTCTGCACCAGGTCCTCTGTGTATATATTATAGCTATTAGCTTAGTGTTTTATGGGACTCCTGACTATGAGAACTAGTGGGACTCTGACTCTTGTGCCTACTCTTGGGACTCTTTTCCTCCTGTTGATTTGTCATGTCCAACTTCAATATGATAGTTTTTGTTTTATATTATATTTTATTTTGTCATGTTTGGTTGTTATCTCTTATAAGCCTGTTCTTTTCTAATGAGAGACAAAAAGGGAGTGGATCTGGAGGGGAGGAGTAGTGGGGAGGGATTGGGAGAAGGAGCGGGAGGGGAAACTATAATCAGGATATATTGTGTGAGAAAAGAATCTAATTTTAATAAAAAAATAATAATCACTCTCAGCTCCTTGACAACTGGACATCTGGAACTTTTCAGTGGGCCACCTTGTTCCGTCAACATGTGCAAGCAGCCAGGAGTGATGGCTTGGGCTTATAGTCCCAGCACTTGGGAAATAGAGGCAACAGAATCAGGAGTTCAAGGCCAGCCTGAGCTATATGAGACCCTCATCTCAAAAAGAGAGAGGGGCAGAAGAACAAGATGATGCAAACATAGAAAGCAGAAGAGGAAGACAAAAGCCATAGGTTTTTCTTTTTTTTTTTAAGATTTATTTATGTATTATGTATATAGTGTTCTGTCGACATGTTTGCCTGCAGGCCAGAAGAGGGCATCCGATCTCATTATAGATGGTTGTGAGCCACCATGTGGTTGCTGGGAATTGAACCTCTGGAAGAACAGTCAATGCTCTTAACCTCTAAGCCATCTCTGCAGCCAGCCTGCCATAGTATTTTGTAACCGGATATTTTGTCGCTTCTGTCCTATTCAATAGCATGTTAGAAGCCAGTCACTAGGTCTGAACTACAGAAGAGCATGGAGACCAATAGGCACAATCTTAAGAGTCACAATGAGAACTACCCACCACACTACTCTCCACCCTCCCTGGAGAGGATGATTTCCCCTCGGTGCTCCATATAAACTGCTATTATATTTAAAGTTCTTGACTGTAAAATTTAAAACTACCTCTAATTCATGTGTGCAAAAATAATCTAAAAGATAAGGCTTGGGTCGGGCATGATGGCGCAGGCCTTTAATCCCAGTACTCAGGAGGCAGAGGCTGGTAGATCTCTGTGAATTCGAGACCAGCCTCGTCTAAAGAGTGAGTTCCAGGATAGGCTCCAAAAGCTACACAGAGAAACCCTGTCTCAAAAACCGAAGGGGAAAAAAAAAAAGGCTTAGAGTTCTAAAAAGTTCTTTTTTATGGTTTTTCGAGACAGGATTTCTCTGTGTAGCTTTGTGCCTTTCCTGGAACTCACTTGGTAGCCCAGGCTGGCCTCGAACTCACAGAGATCCGCCTGCCTCTGCCTCCCAAGTGCTGGGATTAAAAATGTGTGCCACCACTGCCCGGCAAAAGTTCTTTTTTTAAGATTTGTTTTTTGTAGGTGACGCAGGCCTTTAATCACAGCACTTAGGAGACAGAGGCAGGCATATCTCTGTGAGTTTGAGCCCAGCCTGGTCTACAGAGCTAGTTCCAGGACAGCTAGGGCTACATGGAGAAACCAGAAACCTTGTCTCAAACAACAAAAAAGTTTTTGTTATTTTTATTTGTGTGTGTGTGTGCACGTCACCTATATGTAGGTACCCATGGAAGCCTGAAGAGAATCAGATCCCCTGAAATTGAGGTTACAGGAGTCTGTAAGCTGCCTGATGTGGGTGCTGGGACCCAAACCCTCTGGAGGGACAGCAAATGTTTTAAATCACTGAACCATTTCTCAAGCACCCTAAAAGTTGTAAACGGTTCTCTAAAAGTTCTTGATATTCTTGGATTGGGGATTTGGCTCAGTGGTAGAGCGCTTGCCTAGCAAGCGCAAGGCCCTGGGTTCGGTCCTCAGCTCTGAAATTAAAAAAAAAAAAAAAAGAAAAGTATACATGTGAATTCTTTGAATGGATGAATCCGAGGATAAATTCATAAATTAATGAATTAGATGTCTAATCATTGATGTTATCTGGTGGCATATTCAGCTTTAGAAACCCTTAAATGCTTGAGCCCATTATAAAAATAGGACATTAGGGGTAGGGAGACAGCAGAGACAGGAAAGTCCTTGTCTTGCAAGCATGAGGTCTCAAGTTTGATCCCCAAACCCATGTTTTTTTGTTTGTTTGGTTGTTTGGTTTAAACAGAAAAAAGAAAAGAAAAGCCAGGCAGATTGACATACTTTTGATCCCAGGCTGGGGAGAGAGAGAGACAGACAGAACTTGGGTCTTGCTGGCCAGCCAGCCTACTAGGCAAGTTCTATGCCAGAGAGACCTTGTCTCAAAAAACAAACAAACAAGAACTAGGCGATTCCTGTGAGGAACACATGAAATTGTCCTTTGGCCTCCACATGTTCACCAAACACGTGGATGCATGCACACACACACCCTACTTATTATCTGCACACACACACCCTGCTTATTATCTGTATACACACACACCGTACTTACTATCTGAACACATAAACAGGACTGTTAATCAATTGAAGATTTAACGATGGGATTTTTTTTTTTTAAAGAGAATTAGAGAAGAAAGGTTTCCTAGAAGGCACTGGACACACCAAAGAGATCGATGGCTCTGCCAATCCTATAAAGTTGAGAACTCATCAAGTTTAATACTGTGCAAACATCGTTGCAAGGCTTGGTGACTTATGAGAATAACAATCACGTTATTCTTTGTTCCTGAAGATGACTGAGCTCTGCTGGGCAGTTCTTGCTGGAATCTCCTAGGCGGTTGTCAAATCCCCTAAAGGCTCAGTCTGCAGCTAGATCCAGAGCCAGAGATTCAGCTGAACCCATGTGGCCACCACATGAGAGTTAGATTCCAGGAATTGGTTTCCCAGGAGGGGAGAGTCAGGCAGAAGCAGTTCTGCCTTTAAGACCCAGTCTCAGGAATCAGGCTGCTGTGCTCCTCTGTGTTTGGCTAGGAGCAAATTATAAGGGACAACCTGTATTCAAGAAAGAGGGAGTTAAATTCCCCCTCCCCCTCTCCTGCTCTTTCTCACTCTCTCTCTCTCTCTCCAATGTCTCACTGTACAATCCAATCTAGTCTTAGGACAGGCAATCTTCCTGTCTCAGTCTCCCCAGTGTTAGAATTATAGATGTACATCACCATACCAGTCTTGGATTCCACTCTTTGTGGGTGGAATCTTCAAGAATATATGGGAACATTTCATTTGTTTGTTTGTGTGTGTGTGTGGTTTTTTTGTTTTTGTTTTTTTTTTTTTTTAACTATCAGAGTAGTGTTGATTTGGGTGTCCTATGCAAGCAAAGTCTTCTGGGCAAACGCATGGCAACTGAAAATGGGCAGACTTTGTTTTATTGCACTTGGCAAATAATGTGTTATTTACAAATTGAAGATTGTGGCAACTGTGTATTGAGCAAGTCTATGGTGCCATTTTCCTAATAGGCCAAGTGATTAAGGCATTTTTCTTTTCACAAGTAATACACTGTAGTATGGTATAAACAAAACTTTTAGGTGCACTGGGAAAGCAAAAATGCTATGAGACTTGGTTTATTCATTTTAATGCAGTGCTGGCGGGGTTGAACCCACCATATCTCTGAAGTATGCATAATGAGGAGGACACATACTAACTCCAGTAGAGCCAGGCATGAGAATGGCCTCCGGCCATGGCGTGGTCCAGGGCATAGAACAAAAAAGCTTATTTCCTAAACCTAGGGCTGGATGTCTCCCAAACGCTCAACTCACTGGCTGCCCTGGGAGACAGACTCCTCAGATGGTGTTGTCTGACCTGACATAAGCAGAGGGATTTAAATGTGGACAGACCTGTTTCCAAGCCCGGTTCTACCACCCACCAACACTTCAGCTTGGATGAGTTACTCCCTATCTCTTGAGGGATCCTATCTGTCAGGGACCTGGCAGAGAACAGATGACACACTCGATTGGGTAATTTGAGGAGAGTGTCATGTGTAATAAAGGCACTATTCACAAAGGTGAAGGGAAGGTGTAGAGTAACCACCAGGGAGAACGCAGTTCTGTGGGACTCAGAACTAAGGACAAAAGGGCGGCCGTCTCCCCTGAGCCCATGGGAGCCAAAAAGAAGAGTGTCTTTCAGGACCTGGAAACAGAGAGGCTGTGTGAGGACCCACCAGGTGGAAACAGAACATTTGGGTGGTGTTCACAGCAGTTGGGGGAGGGAGATCTGCAGGGAGAGCTGGGGGCATGCCCTGTTTTCCACCTGTCCCTCATTCTGCGGCTCCTCCTTGGCAGTCCCCAGGGGAAGGTCACAGAGGGAGCATTTTGAGGCTGTTTGAATAACTCAGCCTCTAGGGGTGAGGAAAGCCAATGATCTAGGAGCAGAGAAGATACTCTGAACAGATTACACACACACACACACACACACACACACACACACACACACACACTCACCACCCCCACCCCCGGGTTCATAAAACTGCTTGGCCCAGAGAAGACACTCAGTAAGCCTTAGTTCCAACTCCCTGTTCAAATCTTTACTTAGAGAGAGCAACACAAAGAGAAGGAAGGAAATGCTTCCCAAACAGCATTTAACAAGCACACTGCAAAATCTTGGGTTCAATTTCCAGCAAAGGAGAAAAAAAAAAAGATAAAAAACCATATCCACACCGGGGCGGTGGTGGCGCACGCCTTTAATCCCAGCACTAGGGAGGCAGAGCCAGGCGGATTATGTATATAGTATTCTGCCTGCATGTGTCCTTTCAGACCGGAAGAGGGCACTAGATCTTGTTACGGGTGGTTGTAAGACACCATGTGGTTGCTGGGAATTGAACTCATGACCTCTGGAAGAGCAGTCAGCGCTCTTAACTGCTGAGCCATCTCTCTAGCTAAAGATTTATTTTTTTTTCTTTTCTTTTCTTTTTTTTTTTTTTTTTTTTGAGACAGGGTTTCTCTGTGTAGCTTTGCGCCTTTCCTGGATCTCGCTCTGTAGACCAGGCTGGCCTCGAACTCACAGAGATCCGCCTGCCTCTGCCTCCCGAGTGCTGGGATTAAAGGCGTGCGCCACCACTGCCCTTATTTTTTTAAAAGATAAAATTTTTTAAATCAGGCCGGGCAGTGGTGGCGCATGCCTTTAATCCCAGCACTCGGGAGGCAGAGCCAGGTGGATCTCTGTGAGTTCAAGGCCAGCCTGGGCTACCAAGTGAGTTCCAGGAAAGGCGCAAAGCTACACAGAGAAACCCTGTCTCGAAAAACCAAAAAAAAAATTTTTTTTAAATCATATATATCTGTGTGGGAGTATGTCCATATATACAGGTGTCTGCAGAGCCACCTGACATGGTGGTGCTGGGAATTGAACTTGGGTCCTCTGGGAGAGAAGTACATGCCACCGCTTCTGCCTGAGGACAGCTGCTTTTAATCACCCTTTCTTGTAACTCATCTGTGAAAATATAGGGGAAACTAAAATCTGTTTCTGTTATCCTCTCACAAGACAAACACCAAATGCCTGAGGGAGAAAGGATAGGTGGGGCTGGCAGGCAGAGAGAATATATAGAGAAATCTGGGAGGAAAAAAAAAAAAAAAAAAAAAAGAAAGAGCAAGAGAACAAGGAGAGGAGGACGCTAGGGGCCAGCCACCCAGCCACCCAGCCAGTCACGGAGTAAGTGTGAAAGTAAGATTACAGAAGTAAGAAAAGGAAAAAGCCCAGAGGCAAAAGGTAGATGGGATAATTTAAAGTTAAGAAAAGCTAACTCAGGAGGCAGAGGCAGGTGGATCTCTGTGAGTTCGAGGCCAGCCTGGGCTACAGAGCTAATCCAGGACAGGCTCCAAAGCTACAGAGAAATTCTGTCTCGAAAAACAAAACAAAACAAAACAAAACAAAACAAAGAAAGAAAGAAAGAAAGAAAGAAAGAAAGAAAAGAAAAGAAAAGCTGGCAAGAAACAAGCCAATCTAAGGTCAGGCATTTATAAGTAAGAATAAGCCTCCATGTACTTATTGGTAGCTGGGTGGTGGGCCCCCCAAAAGAGCAAAACAACCAACTACAACTGATATTTGGCTGTCACCGACCTCAAGAAGTGTATGCTTCACTTTCAATCTTCCCTTTAGAAACTAGAAATATGGGGCTGGAGAGATGGCTCAGAGGTTAAGAACACTGCTTGTTCTTCCAAAGGTCCTGAGTTCAATTCCCAGCAACCACATGGTGGCTCACAATCATCTGTAGTGAGATCTGACGCCCTCTTCTGGCCTGCAGGGATTCGTGCAGACAGAACACTGTATATGTAATAAATAAATAAATCTTTAAAAAAAAAAAGAAATTAGAAATACAAGGACACAAATGGACTTTTTATGAAGAAAATTACCTACAATCTTATATCCTAACACAGCCCCTTTTGGAGGGTGATATTTTTTGGCTTTTGATCATGTAAGTTGATCTCATTATATAGTTGTAGGTAATTTTCTCTACTTGTGTTGTTAGTACTTCTGTATGGTGGAAGAAGGGATCTGATCTCTCTCCTGCCCATTTATTAGTTATTAGTTAGTTGTTAGTTACCTATCTAGTTAGTTAGTTATTAGTTAGACAATAGAGACAGGGTCTTGCTGTGTAGTTCAGGCTGGCTTGGAACTTCCTATGTGCCCTCAAACTTATGGCAATCCTTCTGCCCCAACCTCCCTAATGCTAGGATTACAGGTATGAGCCATCATGCCTGATTGGCTTGCTCGTTTTATTATTAATATTAATATCATTATTATTTTGGTTTTTTCAAGACAAGATTTCTCTAAGTAACCCTGGTTGTCCTGGAACTCACTCTGTAGCCCAGGTTGCCCTCGAACTCACAGAGATCTGCCTGCCTCTGCCTCCCGAGTGCTGTGATTAAAGGCGTGTGCCACCACTGCCCTGCTGAGTTGTTCATTTTAAAGGGTGGCAGCTTAGACCAAGCTTAAGCAACAGATGGATTAACAAGAGAAAAATATACTTTGTTTTATGGAGCATAGTTTCATATGACAAGGGAGCCTTCAAATTGCAAACTCAGATACTGTGGACTTGAATACTCCACATGGTATAGAACAGCAGCTGTGCCTCGCTTTGAGCGACTTGACTTTGTAAAAGAGCGATTTGCCTCATTTTAAGCACAGGTGATGAGGCAGAATGACCTCACATCTTGGGTATGTAAGCGATCAGACATCATCTGTCCAGCACAGACCATGCCACAAACTGATAGTTAACTTATCCACACCAATAAAATGTTCTGACCTATGAACTTGCCAAATTAACTCAAGAACACATGGACACACAGTGGTATCAAAACTGTATCAGAAAACCAGCCCATGAACTTATCAAATAATGCAGACCAGTTAATAATGCAGCCCTCTCACCTGGACCATATGAAAAGCCAGGGACATCTCACTGGGGCACAGCAGCACCCACCAACCTATCATCAGACCATTCATGCATGCATCATGATATCCGTGAAGTGATGAACTCCTGACTGTACCTCCAACCCCACACACACCCTGGGGTTCAGCTCAGTAAGATCCCTCTGGTTGGCCATTTATCCAGACCCAGCCCAGCCATCTTGAATCTCTCTACCTGTCTAGGACTTAAAACCAGTTCTATGTCTCCAAATGGTTCTGAGAGAGGGCTCGCCAGCACCTCATCTACCGGTGATGACTCCCTTTGCACCTGTTTCCAATTTCTGCTCTTGCCTTCAATAAGGCATCTTTGAACCTTGTTGCCATTTTAACCCATTCATCACCATTGCATGTGTCTATTAAGTGTATGGCGTGTAATATGCAAACTAGAGTTAATGTTAGTGATGAAAAACGGAATAAAAGAAACGGTGATTGCCAATGGCCATGTCCAGCAAACAAACTCAGTAGTGCTTGGTGACTTAGAGCCAAGACATCGTCATGGTTTGTGATGTAAGTAAATTAGGACATTGTGGAAAGACACAAACATATCTACCTACGTACTCACTGTAAACACCCAGGGTGAACTATCCACTTTTATGCATAGTTTTTATGCATGGTGTTGGGACAGCAGAGTAGAAATATGACTGAGCAACACCAAAAAAGGACATACCCTCACTGTAATAGACTGTGGGGAAGGGGTGGCACCCAGCAAGGCCTGTCTGTTCAGATCCTTCCTGGCCTCATTGTGCAGCTCTTTCTTCTGCATATGGGACGAGGTATTTTCTGGAATGGGGAGTGTGGGGGGTGGTGTGTCTCATGATCTGCTATCAAACAAAGTAGGTCAGACACTTTCTTTATGGCAAGCTTTAATACAGACAGGTGGGGGGAAGTTAAAATAATATTTTTAGGTTTCATGGTTGGCTTCAGGGAAAGGACTTCTGATTTCTGTCACCTGCCTTGAAGAAAAGGTATTTTAGTTTCTGCGGCTGACCTCAGGGAGAGTGAGAATAAGGGATGAAAGAGGGGAAGACAGCAGAAGGTCTGAGAGAGACTTTGTTCCTGAAGGTGCTCTCAAGGACTGCACTTTGGAGAACCATTTTCTAAGCCGCAACAGTTCAAGAAAGGCCGGAGAATTATCCGTCTTTATTCACTGCCTACCGCGCATTGAGGGAACAGGGTATGTCGTATTAGGAAAGCCTCTATTTTATGTTCATTCTGTTCTGTCTGTGTTGTGTTATTAACATGCACGCGCACACCTGTGCACAGGAATCCAGCGTCTGTGTGTGTGAGAGAGTGTTCAGTATTTGCTTCCCTCCTCCCCCTCCCCTTATCTTCTGCTCTTCACCCCTCCCATCTCCCCTTACACTCCCTCCTCTCCCCCCACAGCTCTCTTTCTACATTCATATCTTATGTACATTATTTTAAAAGTTCAGATTCCACATATGAGAGGAAACATGCCTTTCTGATTTTCTCTTACTTTATTTAACATGATGATATCTAGCCCCATCTATTTCCCTGCAAACAACATAATTTCTTTTTCTTCACAGCTAAATAAAACTCTGTTGTGTATATCTAACACGTATTTTATATTCACTCATCTGTTGATAGGTGTCACAATATCTTGACTATTGAGTACTGCAGAAATAAACATGGGCATGTGCCAGGCAGTGGTGGCACACGCCTTTAATTCCAGCACTCGGAGGCAGAGCCAGGTGGATCTCTGTGAGTTTGATGCCAGCCTGGGCTACAGAGTGAGTTCCAGGAAAGGCGCAAAGCTACACAGAGAAACCCTGTCTTGAAAAATAAAAACAAAAATACAAACAAACAAAAAAACCCACCATGGGCATGCAAGTAACTCTGTAGTATGCTAACATAATGATTTTTGTTACAGCTGACTCACATGATAGTTCTAATTTTAGTGTCCACTGATGGATAAACAGGCAAACAAAATACAGCATGTGCACTTACTGTAATAGCATGCAGCCTTAAAAAATGAATGAGTGTCTGAGCCAGATATCGTGGTACACATCTGTCATGCCAACATTCAGGAGACAGAGGCAGGAGGCTCACGAGTTTGAGGACATACTAGACTACGTAGCCAGATCTTTACTCTGGGGCAAAAAAAAAAAAAAAAAAAAATCAAAAGAATAACATTCACACTGTGTATATTTCAACACAATAAAAAATATCAATCCAAATTGTTGGAATTCGGGCCACTCCTCCAGCTGTGTGATCACACATACACAGTTCAGTAGCCAAGTAAGGGGCCTTATGGCCTACGTAATCCGTGTGCTGCGTAATTGCACAATGTACGCAGTGTGGTCACACAGTCTGCACATGCGAGGCGTAGCTCATAAGCCCATATGTGCATGTGCAGGGGAATCCATAAGAAGCGGATCACAGACCCCTCCCCCCTCTTCCCCCCCCCCCCCCTCTCTCTCTCTCTCTCTCTCTCTGCATGAGTCTTCCAAAGGCCTAGTCACACTATCTTCTGTCCCTCCCCTCTCCCTTCTAATAAAATTCTGCTCTGATAATGGGTTTTGTTGTGCCTCGTGACCTTTCTTGCCACTTATTAAAACCAACACAAATATTTAAAGAGTAATTTTAAACCCTATTATTGTAGCTCTAGGGAGTCTATTGGAGTTTCTAGGGAGGGAAATTATATATATGTGTGTGTACTTCACCTTTATCTGTTCAATGACTATGTGTTAAGTGAATGAACCAATGTGCTCAATGTACAGAAAAAGCTATGATTCACACTTCCACCCTTCAAACCATTTTTCCTGTCTTTTGAACCTTTTTTTTTTTTTTTAAACTACAGCCACTAGTACGTCCTCCTCTCCTATAATCACCAGCATCTCCACTTCCACCTCCGTCTCCTCTACTGCTGGGAAAACTTGACCATGATGGTTTTTGAAGGAATGTGGTTGAATACTGTAAGCAGAGCTTAATGAGCCATCCCAGTAGAAGCTTGGAAGTTGGTCATGCTGAGAGTCATGAAACTGTGGAGGCCTAGCTCAAGAGGCTTCAGAGGGCAACGTGAGCAACTGGGGTAGACACCATGCTTTTGTGATATTTGGGCAAAGAATGTGGCCCTTGTCTTCAGAATTTGTCTGAGGTTAAATTTCAAAATAATGGACCACTTTCTTTGGTAGAAAGGATTTCAAGGCAGCCTAATACTGACTCTGCCAGGTAGTTATTAGTGATCACTCTTAAGCAGGTCTATGATGAAAAAGAGCGCTGGGCAGTGGTGGCACACGCCTTTAATCCCAGCACTCGGGAGGCAGAGGATCTCTGTGAGTTTGAAGGCAGCCTGGTCTACAGAGTGAGATCCAGGAAAGGCTCCAAAGCTACACAGAGAAACCCTGTCTCGAAAAAACAAAAACAAAACAACAACAACAACAAAAGAGCAAGCAGGGCAAAAAGAAATGAAAAATGGAGAGTTTGACAAGAAAAAGAGTAGGATAGTTAACCAACAGTTGTTCCGAAAAAGATGAGGAGATTAAGGAAAGGCCTGGTCCCCCATGGAATAAAGGGAGGGGCTCTTGGAGCAAGGCCCCACCCACCTAAGCTTCCAACGTGTGAAAGAATTTTCTGCTCCTGAAAAGAAAATGTGAAAATTGCTGCAAATGCGATTCAAGGGGACCAGGCCCCACCCATGCCAGCAGCTGAACTTGGTGAGGTCATCCACATGGCTCTAGCTTTGGAGTCATGAAGGATACAAGGATAAAGGGGTTGCGGAGTCTTCCATCATTGTTACAGAGAACCAAAGAGGCAGGGGTGTGTTGCAGGGGAGTCCTTGCATGGTGACCCTAAGAAGCCACAGTCTGAAAGCTGTGAAAGTGAAGCCTAGACTTCATCCAAGATGCCAAGATGTTAGAGGTGCTGGAGCCATGGGATATCTGATAAGACGGCTCTACGGGAAATGAAAACATCCTCAAATAAAGATGTGTCTTTCAGGCAGCAAAACTGGAAGGGAAATGCCATCAAAGGGAAGGACCCTTTGACATTAGGCATGGAGCTACAGGATTGGGGATTTGCCCTGTTGGGTTTCAGCCTTCCTCTGGTCAGCCCACTATGCCCCCCAATCTTCCCTTTAGAATGGCGATGCATATTCTGTGCCATTGTATGTTGGAAGTATGTAATTTTATTTTTGATTTTACAGGAGGCTGCAATTAAGACATTGGCCTGAGTCTCAGAAAAGACTTGGACTTTTAAAAAGTCTTGAGACTGAAAGACTATGCAGACTTTTGATACTAGGTGAAATGCATTTTGAATTATATATGGCTACAAGCCTATGGGGTTAGGGAATGGAGTTGGTGGTTTGAATGAGAATGCCCCCATATGTTCATATGCTTGACTACTTGGTCCCAGTTGGTGGAACTGTTTGAGAAGAATTAGGAGGTGTGGTCTTTTTGGAGGAAGTGTGTCACAGGGGAAGGGCTTTAAGTATTCAAAAGCTTCCCACCATCCCCAGTGTGTTCTCTGCTTCCTGTTTGTGGACCAGGATGTGAGCTCCCAGGTGCTGCTCCATTGCCATGCTTGTCTCTCTCCTGCCACGGTGGTGATGGGCTCTCATCCCTCCAGAACTGTAAGCCCCTAATAAAACCTTTGGCTTAGCCATGGTGTTTTATCACAGCAATACAAAAGGAACCAATACAATATGTAAAAGAACTTCCTTCTATTCACGCCACTGAATTGTGAACTTAAAAATGATTACAATTGTAAATATTATGTTCATTTAAAAAAATAAGGTGGAATGTAATCACCATACATTACATGTGTATATGAAATTGAAGACAGCCATATTCTAAAATAGAAAGTGGTAATGATGTCATGGGCCTTTGAGAATGCTGGACTAAAGTCTATCAAATTGTGCAAACAGGCAAATTGTATACTATGTGAATTATTTGTCAATAAAGATTTTATAAAACATGAAACAAATAAACAAACAAACAAAAAGAACTTCCTTCTTGCCCAGCAGTGGTAGCTTACGCCTTTAATCCCAGCACTTGGGAGGCAGAGGCAGGCGGATCTCTGAGTTCGAGGCCAGCCTGGGCTACAGAGTGAGTTCCAGGACAGGCCCCAAAGCTACACAGAGAAACCCTGTCTTGAAAAACAAACAAAAAAGAAAAAGAAAAAGAAAAAAAGAAAAAAAAGAACTTCCTTCTTCTCTGTTTCCTTTGTTATTCCTTTCATACTAGAGATTGAAATCAGGGCTTGTACGTGCTAGGTAAGACCTGTATTATGGAGTTAGAGCTCCAGTCATTTGAAATATTTTTGAGACTATGTCTCTCTAACTTGTCCAGGACATGCTTGAACTTGCAGCCTTTCTGTCCTAGTCTCCCAAGTGGCTGGGATTACAGGCCCTACCTCTCACTCATTTTTTTTTTTTTTTTTTTTTTTTTGGTTTTTCGAGACAGGGTTTCTCTGTGTAGCTTTGCGCCTCTCCTGGAACTCACTTGGTAGCCCAGGCTGGCCTCGAACTCACAGAGATCCGCCTGGCTCTGCCTCCCGAGTGCTGGGATTAAAGGCGTGCACCACCACCGCCCGGCTCACTCATTTTTTTTAATTAAAAAAAAAAAAAAAAAAAGAATTTATTTATTTATTTATTTATTTATTTATTTATTTATTTATTTATTTATTTATTTGGCATTTCTATTTTGTTTTGTTTTGTTTGAGACAGGGTTTCTCTGTGTAGCTTTGGGGCCTGTCCTGGAACTCACTCTGTAGACCAGGATGGCCTCAAACTCACAGAGATCCACCTGCCTCTGCCTCCCAAGTGCTGGGATTAAAGGTGTGCGCCGCCCTGCAATTTATTTAATTTTATATGTATGAGTATTTGCCTGCATGGTGCTCTTGGAGGATGGCAAATCCCTTGGAACTGGATTTATGGATGGTTATCAGCCAACATGTGGGTGCTGAGAATTCAGTCTCCCTCTGCAAATGAGGCCAGTGTGGTTAATTGGTAGGCCATTTCTCTAACCAGTCCCTCCACCAACTCATTTTTTAAGTACTTCCATCTAGTATATAGGTGAACCATGGCTTATTTAACCAATCACCAATAGCTAGACATTTTAGGAGAAATTCCAGGATTTTGCTACTAAAAACAATCTTACAATAAATAAATTTTATCTTATAATAAATAAGCTGTAGGAAATATAGTAATAGAGTAAATAATTTTACATTGCGTGAAAAGATTCAAATTTAATTTCATAGGAAAAGTACTTCATTTTGCCCATACAAAGAATATTTGCTGTATACAGTCTTAGAAGTGAATTTGCTGGATCCAACATACGCTTTGTGATTTTGTTGGATGTTGCCAAACTCTTCTCTGTGGGGTGGTGCTGTTTTGCACCTGGACAAAGTATGCATGAGCATGCTGCTTTCCCACAGCTCTCAAGCTGTGTTGTCAGGGTTTTGAATTTTTGCCAATCTGATAGGTGAAGCCTGTGATCCCAGTGTGGCTTAGATATGCATTTCTCCTATTGGGAGTGAAACTGAGTATTTCTCTAAGTTCAAGAGCAATTTGTGGGGGCTACAGAGATGGTTGAGCAGTTAAGAGCCCTGGCTGCTCTTCCAGAGAACCTGGTTCAATTCCCAGCACACACATGAAGGCTTATAACCACCTGTTATCCCAGTTCCAGATCTGACGCCTTCTGGCCTCTGTGAACACCAGGCACACATGTGGAGACAGACATACATGCAGACAAACACTCATACACTCCAGATAAAAACGGGGGCTGGAGAGATGGCTCAGTGGTTAAGAGCGCTGACTGCTCTTCCAGAGGACCCAGGTTCAACTCCCAGCACCCACACGGCAGCTCACAGCTGTCTGTAAATTCAGATTTGGAGATCCGACACCCTCACACAGATACACATACAGGAAAACACCAAAGCACATAAAATAAAAATACATCATTTAAAAAAAATAATCTTTTTGTTTTGTTTTGTTTTTTTGAGACAGAGTTTCTCTATGTAGCTCTGGCTGTCCTGGAACTCTATAGACCAGGCTGACCTTGAACTCACTAAGATCCACCTGCCTCTGCCTCCCAAATGCTAGGATTAAAGACGTGCACCACCATCCCAGCAATAAATCATCTTTTTAAAAAGAGCAGTTTGGGGGGCTGGAGAGAGGGTTCAGTGGTTAAAAGCCCTAGCTGCTCTTCCAGAGGACCCAGGTTCAATCTCCAGCACCCACACAGCAGCTCACAACTGCCTGCAACTCCAGTTCCGGGGTATCTGGCATTCCCACACAGACATACATGCAGGCAAAACACCAATACACATAAAATAAAAATAAATTAATTTAAAAAAATAAAAAATAAAATAAAAAGAGCAGTTTGTTGAATTTTCTGAGAAACCACCATACTGATTTCCACAGTGGTTGTACAAGTTTGCATTCCCACCAACAATGGAGGAGTGTTCCCTTTGCTCCGCATCCTCTCCAACACAGACTGTCATTAGTGTTTTTGATCTTAGCCATTCTGACAGGTGTAAGGTGGTATCTCAGAGTCATTTTGATTTGCATTTCTTTGATGACTAAGGATGTTGAGCATTTCCTTAAATGCCTTTCATCCATTTGAGATTCTTCTTTTGAGAATTCTCTGTTTAGCTCTTTAGCCCATTTTTTAAATTGGATTGTTCAGTATCTTGATGTCTAGTTTCTTGACTTCTTTATATACTTTGGAGATCAGTCCTTTGTCAGATGTGGGGTTGGTGAAGATTTTTTCCCATTCTGTAGGCTGTCTTTTTGTCTTATTGATCGTGTCCTTTGCCTTACAGAAGCTTCTCAGTTTCAAGAGGTCCCATTGATTGATTGTTTCTCTCAGTGTCTGTGCTGCTGGTGTTATATTTAGGAAGTGGTCTCCAGTGCCAATGTGTTCAAGGGTACTTCCTACTTTCTCTTCTATCAAGTTCATTGTAATTGGTTTTATGTTGATGTCTTTGATCCACTTGGACTTGAGTTTTGTGCATGGTGACAGATATGGATCTATTTGTAATCTTTTACATATTGACATCCAGTTATGCCAGCACCATTTGTTGAAGATGCTTTCTTTTTTCCATTGTATAGTTTTGGCTTCTTTGTCAAAAATCAGGTGTTCATAGGTGTGTGGATTAATGTCAGGGTCTTCAATTTGTTTCCATTGGTCTGTATGTCGGTTTTTATGCCAGTACCAAGCTGGTTTTATTACTGTAGCTCTATAGTAGAGCTTGAGGTCAGGGATGGTGATGCCTCCAGAGGTTGCTTTATTGTACAGGATTCTTTTAGCTATCCTGGGTTTTTTGTTTTTTCATACAAAGTTGAGTATTGTTCTTTCCAAGTCTGTGAAGAATTGTGTTGGGATTTTGATGGGGATTGCATTGAATAGAATCACTAGGCTCTGATAGTGTTATATAGGTCTTTATATTGTTGTCTGTATTTTTGCACTGGCGTCTACTCATCTCTTCCTTCGCTCAGTGCAGGCGGTTGTCTGTGTCTGAGGGTGCCTCTCTTGTTCCAATTGATAGTCTTGGTCGAATCGGTGCTGTTGGGCTCTGTTTCTCCAGGAGCAGCTTAGTCCAATCAGTGTTAGTGGATTCTGTCTCAGGGAGCAGTTGTTCCCAATCAGTGGAGGTTGGACTTATGACTCCGGTGGTTGTTGGGTTCCTAGGGGCTGGGTTTTTTGTTTTTTTTTTGTGGTTTTGTTTTGTTTTGTTTTGGCAAGGGAGCAGGGAAAGGTAGCTGCCTGGTCCCCAGGGCTCCGATGGCTGGGGCCTAGGGGCTAGAGACCTGGTCTGCTGGTCCAGAGATGGGGCCTTACCTGTTCCCAGTTGGTGTAGTTGTAGGCTTATGACTCTGGTGATCTGGTTCGGTGGCTGGAGGGCTCCTTCTCTTGCGTTCTTGCATTGCTCGCCCACTCTTCAGCTGATCCTGTTTACTGAAGGCTGCAGGCTTCTGAAACCTCTCCCAAATGGATCTCAGCTGAACAGGTTGATCAGTAGGGCAATCTCACCAATGTCTCCAAGTTGTTGGGCTTCGAAGGATTGGCGGCTGGGCCCCCTGTTATTTTGGTTTTTTTTGTTTGTTTGTTTGTTTTTTGGGTTTTTTTTTTTGGTTTTTTCGAGACAGGGTTTCTCTGTGTAGCTTTGCACCTTTCCTGGACTCACTTGGTAGCCCAGGCTGGCCTCGAACTCACAGAGATCCGCCTGCCTCTGCCTCCCGAGGGCTGGGATTAAAGGCATGCACCACCACTGCCCGGCTCCTGTTTTGTTTTTAAAACAAGATCTCACTATGTACTCCAGGCTAGCTTCAAATGCAAAATCCCCCTACTTTGGCCCCTCAAGCGATGGGATTGCAGGCCTGTGCTACCACAATCAGGGTGATCCACTTTAAAGCAATGAGTCAAGACTGATAAGATGGCGCAGAGTGAAAGGACTTGTTACTAAGCCAGATGCCCTGAGTTAAATACCTGGGACCCACATGATGGAAGTAGAGAGTCAACTCCTGTAAGTTATCCTCTGACCTCCACATGTATGCTAAGGTGTATGCGCGAGCACACACACACACACACACACACACACACACACACACACCTTAAATATATAAGTGAATGAATTAATGAATGCAATAAAAATAATCATAAAAAATTATGTAATTTTAAAAATTATTTTAAAAATCATTTAAAGATCATAAACACTATTCTTTAAAAGTGTATAACTGGGGACTGAGGCTGTAGCTCAGCTAGTAGAGTGCTTGCCTAGCTTGTCCAAAGCCCTAGGTTCAGTCTCCAGCACCTCATCAACTGGGCGTGGTGGGTCACACCTGTAATCCCAGCCCTGGGGAGGTGGATGTGGAAAGAAGGGCCTCAGAAGGTCAAGGTCATTGTACCACAGAACAAGCCTCAGGCCAGCCTCAGATACAGGAGACTTTATCCAAACCTTCTCCCCAAGAAAAAAAATCCATTTAGGTCACAAGGTTAGACCTTGCCAATGGAAGGAAGGAGGAACAGAAGGAGGGAGGGAGGGAACTGTAGGTACATTTCCTGTAATTCCAAAACTCAAGAAGTTGAAGCAAGAAGATCATGAGTTCGAGACCACCCTGGGCTACGCCGAGAACTCCAGGCTAGCCTAGAGCCCCCCCCTCAAGCTCTTGCAATCATTAATCTACTTTCCCTCTCTCTTGATTTGCCTATTCCAGATAATTCCTATGAATGGAAGCATAATTTGTAGCTGAATTTTTTCACTTAGTCTACTGCGCTTTTCTCTGGCTGGGGATGGAACCCAGAACCTTACAAGTACTAGCCAAGTATTCTACCTTTAACCTGTATTATCAATCAATAAAATGCTTGTTATTATCCATGACGTACACCATCAGTATTTCATTACTTTTTTTATTATTGAATAATTCTTCAATGTATCCTCATCAGGCTTATTCGTACACATTTAAGCTACCCTTTTCCTTTATTAAAAATAATGCTGGGGCTGGAGAGATGGCTCATCGGTTAAGAGCACTGACTGTTCTTCCAGAGGACCTGAGTTCAATTCCCAGGACCCACATGGCAGCTCACAACTGTCTGTAACTCCAGTTCTAGGGTACTGGACACCCTCACACAGACATATATACACTAAAATAAAATATATAAATTTACATATATTTATATAAATATATATAAACAGTCATGCACATAAAATAAAAATAAATAAATTATTTTTAAAAAGAATAATGCTATGGATAATCACGTGCACATTTTTGTATGAGTATATGCTTGCTTGCTTTCCTTCCTTTTGTGGTACTGTGTACAAAACCCAGAGCCTTATGTGTGCTGAGCAAACACCCTTCACTAACTTATAACCCCAGCACATAAACTTCAATACTCTTGGATAGGTATTTAGTGAAGTTTCTGGGTAAAGGGATAACTTTATATTTATATAACTATGTATTATGCATTTGAATATTATAATTGAATATATTTATGTTTAATTTTTTGAGAAACTTCAGAACTGATTTTGCACAGAAGTTATACAATTTTGTATTCCCACCAGTAAGATGAAGGTCAATAAGCCAGGCAGTGTTGGTGCAGGCCTTTAATCCTGCCACTCAGGAGGCAGAGATAGGCAGACCTCAGTGAGTTCGAGGCCAGCCTGGTCTATAGAGCTAGTTCCAGGACAGCCAAGGCTACACAAAGAAACCTTGTCTCAAAAAACAAAACAAAACAAAACAAAACAAAACAAAACAAAACAAAAGATGAAGGTCCAACTTTTTTTCTCACTCTGTCAACATTTGCTATTATTCATTTTTTAAAATTGCATAAAGCTGAGTGAAATGGCCCACACATCTAATCCTAACTCTAAGGAGATGGAGACTGGGCCTTGAGGATCTTGAGCTCTAGAGCAGTCTAGGTTATAGAGCAAAACCATGAGTCAAAGAAGCAAAAGCCTACAGCCATTGAGTGAGTGTGAGGAATGTCTCACTGTAAGTTATTTTGTTTTGTTTTGTTTTGTTGTCGTTGTTTTGTTCTTTTGTTGTTGTTTTTTCGAGACAGAGTTTCTCTGTGTAGCTTTGGAGTCTATCCTGGAACTCACTCTGTAGACCAGGCTGGCCTCGAACTCACAGAGATGCACCTGGCTCTGCCTACTGAGTGCTGGGATTAAAGGAGTGCGCCACGACTGCCTGGCTATTTTGTTTCTTTTTTTGTTGGTTTGTTGTTCCTAGCTTTTTGAGACAGGCCTTCCTCTGCAGCATAGTCTGGCCTCGAACTCCCATTCTCCTGCCTCAGTCTCCCAAGTGCTGTGCTACCTCTCCCAACTCTTTATGGTTCTGATTTTCATTTCCTTAATGCTGAAATTTTTTCTTGTACTTATTGGCGATTTGCATGTCTTTGGAGAAATGTCTATTTGAGTCTTCTGCCTCTTTTTAACTTTTTTGTCTCATTGTTAGGCTGTAGGAATGCTTGGTAGATTCTAGAAATTCACAGCATTTGGCATGTGATTTGTGACTGTCTTCTCCCATTCTG
The DNA here is from genome assembly GCF_949786415.1 of Peromyscus eremicus. Lineage (NCBI taxonomy): Eukaryota > Metazoa > Chordata > Mammalia > Rodentia > Cricetidae > Peromyscus > Peromyscus eremicus. The sequence goes on along the minus strand of NC_081425.1, from coordinate 93,095,980 downwards.
TGGGCTGGCTTTTCACCATCTTCATGCTGCTGCCTTTGGGTCCTTTGGGGGAACACTGACAAGGTCGGGTTTACTCTTTTGCTTCTTTTTCTTGTTCTTTTGTTGTCTTTAAGTCACCCTGGCCTACCCCAAAGTGAGGAAGGTTTCAGTCCATGCTTTCTTCTAGGAGTTTCACAGTTGCAGCTCTTTTTGTTTGTTTGTTTGTTTGTTTTATTGATGTTGTTTTTGGATTTTTAGACAAGGTTTCTCCATGTAGCCCTGGCTGTCCTGGAACTTGCTCTGTAGACCAGACTGGCCTTGAACTCAGAGATTACCTGCTTCTGCCTCCAGAGTGCTGGGATCAAAGGCGTGGGCCATCACCACCCAGCCTACTTGCAGCTCTTATACTTCGAAAAACGATCCAGCTGGAGCTCATTTTTCTGTAGGGCATAAGATAAACATCCAACTGCATTCTCCCATGTGGGTATCCAATTCTCTCCAATACCTGTTGTTTAAAAGACCATCCTATTCCACTGAAATGTCCTAACATTTAAAAATGGTTTACTTTATCTTATGTGTATGAGTGTTTTGCCTGCATTTATATATGTGCGCCACAAACACACCTGGTGTTCATAGTTGCCATGTGGTTGCTGGGAACCGAACTCAGGTCCTCTACAGAGAACAGCAAGTACTCTTAACTGCTAAGCTACCTCTCCAGCCACTGTCTTGACATGGTGCCAATATCAACTGACCACAAGTGCGAGAGCTTATTCTTGGGCTCTCAAGTCCACTCTTGATCTATGTGTATTCTTTTCCAAAATTAATTGTAGTTTTGGAAAAATACATTTATTTAGTGTGTGTGTGTGTGTGTGTGTGTGTGTGTGTGTGTGTGTGTGACATATAGTTTGTCAGAGGACAATGTGTGAGAGTCAATCTTCTCCTCCCGTCATGTGTCAGACCATCTGGCTTGAAGAAAAGAGCCATCGCGGAACCATCTATCCAGCTCTTGCTCTCTAACTCTCTTTTCAAATATTTAGTTCTTCATTTTTTTGCTCTCTAACTCTCTTTTCAAATATTTAGTTCTTCATTTTTGTTATAAGAGATCATCTGCATTTTATTTCTATTGTTTGTTTACTTGTTGTCCTAGTATAGTCTTGTCAAGTTTAATGGGAAAATTAAAGTCAAAGCAATACTCATGCAAGCTGGAACCCACACCCGTTCCTCTCCGTGTGGGTCTGCGGTCTTGCTGTCCTCCCTGCATGCTTTAGCTCACAGATCTGCTGCAGCTCCTGCTTCTGCCGCAATGGCCTTTCATGAGATCTGGTCTTGAGTGACTTCTACCCCCAATGACGTACTTTGAATCTGTGTCTGTCCTAGAGGTTTTCAGAAGAATTTTGTCCTTCTCTCCCTTTATCAGAATGTTCTTTGTCACCGTGTTCCTCGGACTGGGACTCTTGGGAGATTTATCTTTGGACTTATGTCTTCTTGCCTGTTTGAAGCTGCTGCTTATCATGAAGCCGGCTCTTATTTGCTATCTGAGTATGCGGTGTCTCCAGTGTGTTCTCTTCCTGGGCCAGCACTGGCTTTGCTTCAGCTCCAGCTCCTTGGTTTTCTTTTTCTTGACTTTGACATTGATCTTGAATAACGATGTCTTGAGACTGTAGGAGAAACAGATATATCTTATGTTCTTTTTCCTTTTCTCTATCTAGCAATATCTTCTCCGAGATTAGTATATCAGTGGCCACTGTGGTCTAAAGTCCCTGCCACTAAGTCAGGGCCTCTACTTGCCACACTCAAAATTATTCTTTTTTTTTTTTTTGTAATATTTGTGTATATGTTTGTCTGAGTGTGAGTGAAAGCACATGAGTGCAGGTGTTTGAGATCTGACTGAAGAGGGCATTGGGTCCTCTAGAGTTGTATAGGTCACTGTAAGCTGTCTTATGTGGGTGCTGGAAACTGAAGTGGAGTCCTCTGCAAGAGCAGTGAGCATTCTTTTGTTGTTTGTTTGTTTGCTGTTGTTGTTGTTGTTTTGAGACAGGGTTTCTCTGTGTGTAGCCCTGGCTGTTCTGGAACTTGCTCTGTAGACATAGAGCAAGACATAGAGATGTGCCTGCCTCTGACTCCGAGTGATGGGATTAAAGGTGTGTGCTACCACTGCCTGGCTCTGTGAACATTCTTAACCCTTGAGCCATCTCTCCAGCCCCAACATTTTCTTTTGTAATAAATTTAGAAGATGTCTACCTATTAGATCAAAATATTATTTAGCAACTTACTCTCAGACCTTAATAATACTGTATTCATTGCATTTGGGATTGTTTAGGCTTCACATAAAGAAAAGAAACCCAGGATGATCTAGTCCAAGATAAAGTGTAATTAGCCTCTGGACCTGCAGCATTCCAACCTTCTCCTTATCACTGGAGCTGTAATGGGTCTATCAGTCTTTGCAGACCCAGCTTCCTTCCAGGAAGTCTCATTGCCACCATCTTACAATCCACTTGGAGTTTTTTGTTTGTTTGTTATTGTTGTTTAGATTTCTTCTCTTATGTGTATGAGTGTTTTGCTTGCACACATGTATATGCATCATGTGTATGTCTCATGCTTGAGGAGGCCCAGAAAAGGGCATCAGATGCTCTGGGACAGAATTACAAAGGGTGTAAGCTACCATGTGGGTACTGGGACTTGAACCCAGGTCCTCTGCTGTTAGGATGACCGACAGGTAGTGCGGAGGCAGGACCGGTCCAGCCGGTCTCTCCCTGGGGCTGAGCAGGATCAGGCGAGTGTCGATGGCCCAGACCTCCCCTGTCCACCGGAGAGAAGCACACTGAGCTCGGAGTCCTGTCAAAGCAGGAACTCATTTTATTGCATCAGGAGTGGACTTACATAGGTTGGGGTGATGAGGGATGGTGGGAGGATAGCGGGCCAATGAGATGATGCCATCTCAGCAGTTACTAGGCAGAGGCGATTCTAGGTCGGGTTGAGCTGGGTCACTCATATGCGGAAGTCATGCCCGAAGACAGGTCGCCAAACTCGAGCTAGGCTCAGGAAGTTACGCTGGGCCTCACGCCCCGGCCTTATGGGGCCCAATACTGCAAAAGCAGCAAGTGCTCTTAATCTCTGAGGTTTCTTTCTAGCCTCACTACTCTTAATACCCGTTGAATGTGCAGATATGTCCCTCTCTCCTTTTTTTTTGGTTTGTTTGTTTGTTTGGCTTTTTAGAGACAGGGTTTCTCTGTGTAGTCTTGGCTATCCTAGAACTCACTCTGTAGACCAGGCTGGCCTCGAACTAGAGATCCACCTGTCTCTGCCTCCTGAGTGCTGGGATTAAAGGCGTGCATCACTATTGCCTGGCTCATTCTTAATATTGGTAATTAAAATTTCTCTTTTAAATATTGATCTGTCCAATTAAAGTTTTGTCAATTTGATTGATATTTTTTCATGAACTAGGCTTTCAAATTTATTTTTCTTGATATTTGTTTTCTATTTAGCGCATTTCCTTTATTCTATTATTTGGGATTCAGTTTTCCTATCTTCTCAAAGTACCATATCAAATTATCAGTGTTATACCTTTTTATTTTTTAGTATAAAAACTCAGCTCTAATTTTCTGTGTTGGCAAGAATTTAGCCTCATCTCACACATTTTGATATACTGTAATTTACTTTCAATCTGTTCAGTATATTTTATTATTTTCCCAGTGTTGTTTATTTCTCATGTCCTTGATTGTTTAGATATGTTGGACAATTAGCAAATATTGAGGTATTTTCTACTTGCATTTCTTTTCTCCCCTTGCATTCATTTATTTCATGTGTATGTATACATATGCCATGGTGTGTGTGCAGGTCTGAGGATAACTTCCAGGAGGTGGGTCTTCCACCATGTGGGTTCCAGGGACAGAACACAGGTTGTCAAGCTTGGTGGCAAATGCCTTTACCTTGTGAGGCATCTCGCCAGTCTCTAATGTTTTTCTTTTTTTTTTTTCTTTTTTTTAGACAGGGTTTCTGCATGTAGCTTTGCGCCTTTCCTGGAACTCACTTGGTAGCCCAGGCTGGCCTTGAACTCACAGAGATCCGCCTGCCTCTGCCTCCCGAGTGCTGAGATTAAAGGCGTGCGCAACCACCGCCCAGCTCTTTAATGTATTTCTGATGTTAATTTATCATTTAAAGCTGTTTAACTACTAATTCTTAATTGAATTCCAGTAATGGACATGGCAGCCTCACTGCTGGATCACTGAGTCACTTTTTACAGACTTTTCTCTTGGCTTCATTTTGTATTTACACAATTGTAGTACTTTTAAGATTTATTTATTTATTTTATGTATGAGCGCTCTATCTGCATGTACGCCTGCATGCCAGAAGAGGGCATCAGATCCCACTATAGATAGTTTTGAGCCACCACGTGGGTGCTGGTGGGGACTTGAACTCAGGACCTCTGGAAGAGCAGCCAGTGCTCTTAACCACTGAGCCATCTCTCTAACCCCTATAGTACTTTTAATATTGTGAAAATTTGTTTATGACGATATGGCATAAGGCAGCATATTTTTATATTAGCAAAAATTTGTTTCTAATTCAGTGTTATACTTTTTAATTATAAGAACTTCATTATAATAATTTTTAGTAATAAAAGACATTAAAATTAGAGGATCTTGGACTTAGTTATAGTTTTAAAATCAGATTTAAGGCCTTAATTATTTCTATTGTTATATTCATCTTTTCCCCCTCTTTCTTTTCAATAATGTATACATTGTATGTGGTCCTGGGTTACAATGAGGCCATTTTCATACAAATATATAATGTGCTTTGAGTGTTTTCCCCCAGATCCCTTACTCTCTCTCCCTTTCCTTCTACCCCACGCGTCCCCTTGGTTCCCCTAGGGTCTAGGACCTAGGCAGTTTTGTTTCTATGTTCATGTCATATGTATACATACATGATTCTATGTATCTATATAAAATCTGAAAGCCACAAATAGGAGAAAACGTACTATATTTATTGTTCTGAGGTTGGTTTGATTCACTTAACATGATTATCTCTATTTTGCAGTGGCCTATGAATTTCAATTAAATTAAGTTGGCAATGTTTTCAAGGTTTCTCTGTTCTTACTAATTTTATTTCCACTTGTGTTGATTACTGAACAAGGCATGTTTATTTCCAGCTATAATGCGGATTTGTCTGTTTTCTTGCTTTTTCATTTTGATAATATTTTTGGAGCTCTGTTCTTTAGGATTTTCATGTTTCTCTGTACAGGTTGACACCTTTGTCACAATGTAATACATTTCATCTAGTCGTACAGTATTTTTTGTTTTATGTTATCTAATACTATTATAGCTGTTCTAGCTTCCTAATGATTATTGTTTGCATAGTATATATTTTACATTGTTTTTCTTGAAACCTATCTATATTTTTATGTTTAAATAGAATTTTCTGACTTGAGTGGTAGATAATTTGACCAACATGGACCAGACCTTGGTTTTACCCCAACAATCGTAAATTAGTGTTTTTTACATATAACACATGGCTTGATGTAGCAGGAATCTTTTTTTTTTTTCTTTCGAGACAGGGTTTCTCTGTGTAGCTTTGCGCCTTTCCTGGAACTCACTTGGTAGCCCAAGCTGGCCTCGAACTCACAGAGATCCGCCTGGCTCTGCCTCCCAAGTGCTGGGATTAAAGGCGTGAGCCACCACCGCCCGGCCTATAGCAGGAATCTTAAAGGTACTTATTAATAAAATCAAACCTGGGGCCAGTTATTGGGGTGAATGTTGGAAGATCAGAGAGGCAGAACAAGCCACAGCTACCTCAACTTGCCAGTTCCTCAGCTGATCCTGTTTCCTCAGACTGGATGCCTCTGAGTCCTCATCCAGAATGAATCTCAGCTGAACTGCTGCTCGAAAGCCTGAAAGCTTAACCAGCCAAATGCTTCTAGTTTCTGGTCTTCACGCTTTATACACCTTTCTACTTTCTACCATCACTCACTGGGATTAAAGGCTCACTTTCTGGAATTAAAGATGTGTGTCACCATGCTTGACTGTATCCTTGAACACACAGAGATCCAGGTAAATCTCTGCCTCTGGAAAGCTAGGATTAAAGGCGTGTGCTACCACTGCCTAACCTCTATGTTTAATATTGTGGCCGTTCTGTCTCTGACCCCAGGTAAGTTTATTAGGGTGTACAATATTTCAGGGGAACACAATACCACCACAGCTTGATATTGCTTTTCTAATCAATCTGGTATCCTCTGCCTCCAATTGCAATGTTTAGACCATTTACATTCATTGTAATAATTGCTATGATTAGATTTAAATCTACTATCTTCTATCTGGTTTCTGTTTCTGTCATCTGTTCTTTCTTCTTTTATTTCTGAGTTTGAATTACTTTTTGTTTTCTGGTTTTTGTTTCTTATTGGTTTTTCAAGTCAGGGTTTCTCTGTGTAGCTCTAGCTGTCCTGGAACTCATTCTATAGACCAGGACTGGCCTCAAACTCAGAGATCCACCTGCTTCTGTCTCCCCAGTGCTGGGATTACCCAGCTGAATTACTTTTTATACTTGATTCTACTTCTTCTGTTGGCTTGTTAGTGCTACCTCTCCATCTCATCAGTATTAATGTCTGCTCTAGGGTACTCAGTACATACCTTCAACTTCTCGGTCTACCTTCAAATGATCTCATACCAGCTAATGCAAACTATAAGAAATTTTAAATGGCATACACAAATTTTCCTTCTACACACTTCGCTAGCATTTTCACATATTTTACCTATTATTTCATTATCTCCATCTTTTTTTTTTCAGTTGTAATCCTCATTTCTGCAACTGGTCACATGGCCTTAGATGGTATTTAGAATTACATTTCTCTACTATACATTCTGTATTTCTCTTACCCTCTAAAAGCACATCAGATGGTCATGGTTCTTTTCCTGGAAAAGTGACCCATACCTTCATTGATGATTGGTCTGTGCCCTTTGTCATCCTTCTTGGATTAGATTGATGTAGTTTCCCAATGACTTTAATCACAGGGCACAGTAGCACCAACTATCTCCATCTTTTTATGTGCCATTCTTTTCTTTCTTTAGATCAAAGTTTCTGTCTATGTTCATTTTTTTCCTGTTTGAATCATTCCTTTTGTTATTTCTTGCTGAATCAGCCAACTCAAGACAAATTTATTCAGTGCTCCTCTATATTCCTGAAAAATTGTTCTTACTTTAATTTATAAGTGATATTAGAGATATGAGATCCCAGGAAGACAAAATTTTTAGTCTTTTAAAGATGTTTTTAAATGGCCAAGACTGGTGGTGAATGTCTGTAATCCTACAGCTTTGGAGGGTGAAGCAGGAGGATCATGAGTTTGAGTTTGAGGCCATTCAGGACTACAGAATGTGATTCCATCTCACAAAATGATAAAAAAGAATGGACAGAGGGAGGGAGAGGGAGCGAGCTCTCTGTTGTACTCTTGCATAGTTTCTGTAAGGAAGAAGTCTTGGTTCTTCTTATCTTGTTGCTTCTTATCTCCAGATGATTGTTAATCCTTTCTTCTAATCACATGTTGGCTTTCAGCAATTTTGTTGCTAATGTGTCTTGGTGGTGGTGTGTGGATCATCTGCTTCATCTTTCTTGAGGCTCTCAGGTCTACAGTTATGCAGTTTTCATCACTTATGGGTCTGTCTTTTCCTCAAGACAAGGTCTTCTATGTAAGCATGGAAGCTGAGCCTGAGTTACAAGTCTAGATTCTCCTGCTTCTGCCTCTTGAGTGCTATGATTACATGCAAGTGCCTCCACATCTGGCTTGAAAATACTTTTTTAAAAATAACTTATTTATTTTTATTTCATGTGCATTCACGTTTTGCCTGAATGCATGTCTCTGTGAAGATGTCAGATCCCCTGAAACAGGAGTTATAGACAGTTGTGAGCTGCCATGTGGGTGCTGGGAATTGAACCCGGGTCCTCTGGAAGAGCAGCCAGTACTCCTAACTGCTGAGCTATCTCTCCAGCCCCCTGAAAATACTTTTTGAGCCATTATCTCTTCAACTATTTATTTATTTATTTGAGACAGAGATTCTCTGTGTAGCTTTGGAGCCTCTCCTGGAACTCACTCTGTAGCCCAGGCTGGCCTCGAACTCACAGAAATCCACCTGCCTCTGCCTCATGAGTGCTGGGATTAAAGGCGTGCACCACCGCCGCCCGGCTTCTTCAATTGCTTTTCTGTTGCATGTTTCTCATAGATTTAGATTTACAGTGATGAACAGGCTAGGTTATTGGCTAGTGTCTCAGAGGTCACTGGAAAATGCTCACCATTTCCAGTCTTCTAAAATTGTGTTTATTTTATTCATATTTCATTTAAAATACTTGAATGTATCTATAAGACTGCTTTAATATTCTTGCCTGTAATTCTGTCATTTTTGCTGACCCGTCATCTGGCTGGTCCTGTTGCTTTACCCACAGAAAGATCATGTGAGGGCAGCCGGGACTGGTGGAGCAGGTCTATGAGCCCAGCTACTTTGGAAGCTGAGGCTGGAGGATTTATGGGGTCAGGGCCTGTTTGAGCTATAGAATGAGTTCAAGGCCAGCCTGGGTGCCTTAGCAAGACCACGTCCCTAAATAAAACACAAAAAATGCTGGGGATGAGAGTGCTTGTTTAGTATGTGTAAGACCTTAGTTTGATCCTCAGAACCACAAAGAAAGAAAGAAGAAAAGAAAGGAAGGAAACAAAGAAAAGAAAGCTTGTGAAGACAAGAAACTCTGTGCGCTGGTCTTTGACAGATTTTAGAGGCAGCAGACTGTTGGGAGCAGAGGCCAGTAGTGCCCTCTAGTGTTTCTGGAATGCTTAGTCCTACTTTAACAAATGCTACAGCTCCTGTGTGGGTCTAGACTGTTGGGATTCCTCAGCCCTTGATAGAGTGCTCTCCCCTTTGTCTACATCAGCGGTTCCCAACCTCCCTGATGCTGCGACCCTTTGATACAGTTCCTCGTGTCGTGGTGGTCCCCAACCATAAAATTATTTCATGGCTACTTCATAACTGTAAAATTGCTACTGTTATGAATCATAATGTAAATATCTGAGATGTGACCCCTGTGGGGGGACGCAACGCACATGTTGAGAACCACTGGTCGGCGTGGAAATGGTTGCAGGTTGTAGGGAAAGCATTGCCGCTTTGGGGGCCAGGTATCAGTGTTTTCCAGCCCCTGGCAGTGGCCAGTGTTTGAAGCTGGGAGCCTGAGGTGCCGAAGGCCTTGAGGCCACAGCTGCTGCTTCTACCACAGTTGTTGCTGATGCTGTGGCCTCTGCCACCACCGTTACCACTACTTCCCCAGTGACACTTCACTCAAGGCTCTGCTTCTGCCACTGTCAAGGTTGCTTGTAATTCTCCGGCTCCGGGATGCTGTGCTTCAGCCTGCCAGCTGCTCTGCTCCCACTGCCCACTGCCCACTGCCACTGCCCACTGCCCACTGTCCACTGCCCACTGCCACTTTTTCTTCATGTAAGGAGCTCTGCTCACTCTACTGAAAGCAGGCAAGAAAAGGCCTCTTGAGAGGAGCTTCTCTTTTTTTAATTTATTTATTTTTATTTTATATGCATTGGTATTTTGCCAAAGGTGTCCGGTCCCCTGGAACTTGAGCTACAGACAGTTGTGAGCTGTCATGTGGGTGCTGGGAATTGAACCCGGGTCCTCTGGAAGAGCACTCAGTGACTCTTAACTGTTGAGCCATCTCTCTAGCCTCCGAGAGAAGTTTCTTATTGGGCTTAATGTTGTAACACCAGGGGCTGCAGCATAGGAGAGCGGCTCCTGGTCAGCTTGCAAACGGAGCTGAGCAGCTTGCTTGTGTGGACAGAGGAGATGTGCTTGTGCCAATCATAGGGCCTTTCATGCAAACAGAGAGTTGGTCGTGTTCAGACCAATCACAGCATTTTCCCTTGTGCCCCAGTCCCAAGGATTCCTCTAGTTGGCTCTCAGTGGAAATGCCCCCTTCTGGTCTTGATGAAAATGGTTACAGGGAAAGACCATCATTAGCTGCTTAAAATAGATGTGGAGGGACCACACCCTTGGGAGAAGAAGCACTCGGCTGTGGTTATCATGTAGCATCCCCAAGATGTCCACCAGTGTTCAACACAGCCAGTGCTGGTATAATGGTGTTTACCTGGCTGTTGGACTAACAGTCCTTTACCCAGGGACAGAAAGGGAGAGGCCACAGCTGCTCCACGCCCAACATCTTTGCTTTTTCACAAGAAAATGAACGCCAGAAGTTCTTAGAATAATAAGTTCTTATTATTGGCAGTGATACTGATTTTAATAGCTGTTTACATTTTAGTTTGTTTTGTGGATGTGAGTGAGTGTGTGAACCGTGGTGTATGTGTAGAAATCAGAGGACAACTTGTCTGAGTCAGTTCTCTCCCTTTACTGTGTGGATCCGGGGGATCAAACTTTCCTCCTCAGGCTTGGCAGTACCTGGGAAGCCATCTTGTCGGTCCCTTAAAAGCTATTTAATAAAATGACTCTTTTAACAATGTTCAGCTCTTGCCATGCCCTGCACCCTAGCAAAAGTTGTGTCTGTTCATCTGCCTCGTTTCCATTATCTGTTTTCATTACTATAGGATGTGGTGTGTTTGTGTGTGTGTGTGTGTGTGTGTGTGTGTGTGTGTGTGTCTTTCCTTGTCTAGCAATGTTGAGTAAATGCTAGACATCATCTACTTTTTAATTGTTGAGTAGATACATTTTTGTTTTGTTTTGTTTTGGAGACAGGGTTTCTCTGTGTAGCTTTGCTCCTTTCCTAGAACTCACTCTGTAGCCCAGGCAGGCCTTGAACTCACAGAGATCCACCTGGCTCTGCCTCCTGAGTGCTGGGATTAAAGGCGTGCGCCACCACTGCCTGGCGAGTATATACATTTTTAAATCTTTCTTTTTAGAGTCAATTGCCTGCAACTCACTTAGGCACTTTTAAAGTAGTAACAAAGTGGATTAAGAAAGGCCTATACAGGACCTCATAAAACTAAAGGCTTCTGCACACTAAAGAAACAGTCAACCAGATGAGGAGGAGTTCCTTACCAGCTTTACATCTGACAGAGGGTTAATATCCAAAATATATAAAGAACTCAAAACACAAAGAGTCAAAGTGACCCATTTGAAAAATGGGCCTGGGACATGAACAGAAAGTTCTCAAAAGAAGAAATAAAAATGGCTTTAAAAAAAAAAAAAACCTCAAAAAATGTCCATCACCCCTAGGAATTAGGGAAATACAAATCCAAACAATTTCTTACCCCGGTCAGAACAGCCAAGATCAATGAAAGAACCAACAATAAGTGCTGGAGAGAGCATGGGATAAAGAGAAACCCAGTCACTGTTGGGGGGGTACTAACTGGTCCAGCCATCCTGGAGACCAGCGTGGACAACCTTCAAAAAGCTAAAAATAAAACCTACCACGCACCCAGCTCTACCACTCCTTGGTATATACCCAAAGGACTCAACATCACACTCTATACAGACTTGCTCAGCCATATTCATTGCTTCTTTATATACAGTAGCCAGGAAATGGAAACAACCTAAATGTCCTTCAGCTGACGAATGAAAATGTGGTACATGTACACTACAGAATACGATTAAGCTGTTAAAAGAAATGAAATCATGAAATTTTCAGGTAAGTGAAGAGAATTAGAGAAGATTATGTTGAATGAGGTAGCCTAGTCCCGGAAGGACAAAGGTCAAATGTCCTATCTCATCTGCAGCTACACACTCCAAGTCTTCAGATAAAAATCTAGCTCTCATCCATCAATAAAGACAATTCTCTTTGCAACAGATGGAGACCATTGCAGAAAACCACACCAATCAAACTGAAGAAAGCAAGTGATTACATGGTACCCAGTTCCAACTGATCTGTCTACAACACATGGAAGAGGCAGGTAGAAAGATTGAAAGAGTCAGAGAAACAAGATGTGTGCTATGGATTATGGCTCCTCCTAGAAATGTCTGAACAAGGACAACACTGATAGTCTTGCTATCATGTTATCGTGATGTCATGCTACCATGGAAAGAAGAAATCTCATGGGGCCCTACCCTGAGATAAAGAACTACAGGCAACTCTGGGATGCTGAGAGCAAGAGAAATACTATTTCCCAGGAAAGAGCATCCCAACTGGTTATCCAGTACCAAGTGGTCAGCCCTTAAATTATATACATACAAGTAACGTTATAAGGACCGGGCAGTTTGTATCCACCTATTTAAGAATGTATACACGGTACAGAGTGCGTGCCAGGACAGACTCCAAAGGCTACACAAAGAAACCCTGTCTCAAAAAACAAAAACAAAAACAAAAAATGTATACACAAGAAGGGTTGAAAGGAGGAAAGGGAAAGGGGAAAATGATATAACTATATTTTAATTTCAATTTTTTATTTTAAAGAAAAGCCTATAATCTGGGCATAGTGTAGCCATTTTATTAAGTCAAAGTTACCCAGGGCTTCTAATGAAAGCCTCAAGTGATTAATTAGAGCTCTCTATTCTGACTGTCAGAACACAAATGCATCCAGCTCCGAGGTTGCTCTTTACTGATCCTTGTGGAGTCGTACACTGTAGGTGTGTGCCACCACTACCCAGCATACATGCACATCTTAATAGTCAGCCCCCACCACCCAGCATACATGCACATCTTTTTTTTTTTTTTTTTTTTTTTTTTTTCTTTTCGAGGCAGGGTTTCTCTGTGTAGTTTTGCGCCTTTCCTGGAACTCGCTTTGGAGACCAGGCTGGCCTCGAACTCACAAAGATCCGCCTGGCTCTGCCTCCCGAGTGCTGGGATTAAAGGCGTGCGCCACCACCGCCCGGCTACATGCACATCTTAATAGTCAGCCACCACCACCCAGCATACATGTACATCTTAATAGTCAGCCCCCACCACCCAGCATACATGCACATCTTAATAGTCAGCCCCCACCACCCAGCATACATGCACATCTTAATAGTCAGCCACCATTACCCAGCATACATGCACATCTTAATAGTCAGCCACCATTACCCAGCATACGTGCACATCTTAATAGTCAGCCCCCACCACCCAGCATACATGCACATCTTAATAGTCAGCCCCTACCACCCAGCATACATTCACATCTTAATAGTCAGCCACCATTACCCAGCATACATTCACATCTTTTTTTTTTTTTTTTTTTTTTTGGTTTTTCCGAAACAGGGTTTTTCTGTGTAGCTTTGCGCCTTTCCTGGGACTCACTTGGTAGCCCAGGCTGGCCTCGAACTCACAGAGATCCGCCTGGCTCTGCCTCCCGAGTGCTGGGATTAAAGGTGTGCACCACCACCGCCCGGCTACGTTCACATCTTAATAGTCAGCCAAGACTCCTAGAAATACCTAGGACGATCTCAGGAATTCTTCTTCCAAGCTCTTCTAGTTTGACTTCTGTTGCTGTGATTAAAAAAGATAAAACACCAAACCCACAAACTTGACCAAAAGCAACTTAGGGAGGGAGGGGTTGCTTTGTTTTACACTTCCACCTCACAGTCTGTCTTTGAGGGAAGTTTTCACAGGAACTCAAAGCAGAAACTGTGGAGGAATGCTGCTTGCTAGCTCATTCTCCAGATCTCTCAGGCTTCTTTCTGTTCAGCTAGCTTCCTCATAGAACCTAGGACCACCTGCCCAGGGAATGGTTCTGCCCACAGTGGAAATGTGAAATGATGATTGCCTGGAGGTGGCTCATATGCTAGTTACCAGAACGTTTATACCAGAACATTATCCTTTTCTAGCTTAGACCTGGGTCATCCAATGCGGTCATCTTTCTGATGTCTTTACCCATCTTTGGATAGGTTCCTTCTTCATGAATTTGGTGCCATAAGGAAAGACTTTCTCATCATCTTTGTTCATTTAAGGGTCTAGCAGTGTAGCCCAGGTTAGCCCCAGACTCACAGTCTTCCTATGTCTGCCTCTAAAGTGGTGGGACTGCAGATGTGAGCTACAGGCTTTTCTCACCGTATTCTATCAATATCATAGTTTTGGTTTGTTGCAGAAAAGGTCATCTAATACTCAGCAAGTTATGTGCAATCACTTTGTGTGTGTGTGTGTGTGTGTGTGTGTGTGTGTGTGTGTGTGCACGCGCTACTGCACAACAGCTTTTTGGGAATCAGTTCTCTCCTTCTGCCTTGTTTTTGAAGCAGAGTCTCTCTTATTTCAACTGCACTGTCTATATGAAACTGTTGGTCAAGTTTCCCGTTTCCACCTTTCATCTATCTGTAGGAGTGCTGGGATTATAGGTGGGATACACATTATTGTTATTATTATTATTAGTGGTGGTTTGAAAGACAATGGCCCCCAAAGGGAGTGGCACTATTAAGAGGTGTCACCGTGGGAGTAGGCTTTGAAGTCTCTTTTGCTCAAGCTTCCCTTAGTGTGACAGTTAGTTGACTTCCTGTTGCCTCCAGGATATAGCACTCTCAGCTCTAGCGCCACATCTGCCTGCACAGCATCATGATCATAACGGACTGAACCTCTGAAACTGTAAATGAGCTACCTCAGTTAAATGTCTTCCTTATAAGAGTTGCTGTGGTCATGGTGTCTCTTCACATCAATAAAAACCTTAGGGCTGGAGAGATGGCTCAGAGGTTAAGAGCACTGGCTGTTCTTCCAGAGGTCCTGAGTTCATTTCTCAGCAACCACATGGTGGCTCACAACCATCTGTAATGAGATCTGGCTCCCTCTTCTGGCCTGAAGGGATACACGCAAGCAGAACACTGTACACATAATAAATAAATAAATAAATAAATAAATAAATAAATAAATAAATACACAACAACCACAAAACCCTTAACTAAGACATTATTATTATTAGCCGGGCAGTGGTGGCACATGCCTTTAATCCCAGCACTTGGGAGGCAGAAGCAGGCTGGTCTCTCTGAGTTCGAGGCCTGCCTGGGCTATAGAGTGAGTTCTAGGAAAGGCGCAAAGCTACACAGAGAAACCCTGTCTCGGGGGGGAGGGGGGGAGAAAAGAAAAGAAAGACATTATTATTATTATTATTATTATTATTATTATTATTATTATTATTAATTTAATGTGAGTTCTGGGATTTAAACCCAGGTCATCAGCTCGTTTAACAAATGCTTTTACCCACGGAACCATCTCACCAGCTTTATAATCAAGTTTTGTATACCTCATCTTATTTAAAATATCAGTTAAATTCACCATTTTATGTCACTAAAGATATTAACTGCTTTTCCTCCTGGGGAGTCTTACAGCAATGCTGTTCCCACTGAGAAAGAAAATGACCTATTAGCATAAGAGTTAAACGGAAAGCTTGTCTGAAGCTTGCAAACTGAGACTTGGATTAACTGTAGACAGAACTAGAAGTGCTTCTAACGAGGTCTGTTGGGGTCCAGCCCCTCGATAGCTCTCTCCCAGGGTTCATGGAAGAATCTACAACCAGCTGATATTCTAATCTGCTGCGGGGTGTTCTGTATGCTGTGAATGTGTTGCTCTGATTGGTTGATAAATAAAAAGCTAATTGGCCAGTAGCCAGGCAGGACATATAGGCGGGACAAAGAGAGAGGAGAATTCTGGGAAGAGGAAGGCTGAGTCGGGAGATGCCAGCCTGCCATCCAGGGAACAGCATGTACTGGCACACAGGTAAAGCCATGGAACACTTGGCAGCATATAGATTAACAGAAGAGGGCTGAGTTTAAGTGTAAGAGATAGTTAGTGGTAGGCCTGAGCTAATGGCCAAGCAGTTTAATTAATATAAGCTTCTGAGTGATTATTTTATAAGCAGCTGTGGGGTCCGTGGGGCTGGGCAGGACCAGAGAAAACTTCAGCTACACTAATCTTTGACGATATTAAATGAATCTACGTACATGAAACTTTTTAGTTCATTGACTTTATTTTCCTGAGTTAGTTCTCTCTCTACACTGCTTCTTTTCTGCTCTCTTACTTAGCTCCTTTCTTGCCTGAGTCTCTATGCATCTTTCTGCTGTTCCCTCTAAGTGCTCTCTTGATTCCTTCATCTTAGTTCTGCCCCGTCTTGGTCTTTCTCATCTCGTTCTTCCCTGCCTAGTTCTTCCCCGTCAGGCTCTCCCTCATCTCCCAGCTTGTCCTTCCAGTTCTCCATCCAGTTCTCCAATCTAGTCCCCAAGCCTCTGATGTTTACAGTTACATACCCACACAGTAGCAATGCTCTGGCTAAGGCAAAGTCACCAGGATTGAGTTCCCTCATGGTCATAAATGCCGGTAAGAGTTTCCCTCAGGCAGTGACTGTCAGGCTTTCTTTTACAACCCAAAAGGAGAGTGGTTCAAGGAGGAGGTCAACTAAGAGCTAAAATCAGTTAATATATCAGAAAAAAAAGGGGAATTTATGTGCTCAAAATATATTCTTAGAGGTGGTTAGGTGAAATGTTACAGGTTTTTCATAAGTGTGCTCAAACTACAATCTTACAGGTGGTTAGGAAAGAGTCTATAAGTCACTAAAATAAATTTGCCTCTATTTTCCTATGTCACCTTTTTCTGTCAGGGCAGGGGAGCTCTGCTCAGAGCTAGGAAACCTGCTTCATAGCTTCACTGCACCTAATATGCAAAAAGCCCCTTTTTTCTGAGTCGATTGCTGGAGGGGGAATCTGGGGATGCCACTAAGGCTGTGTAAGAAAAGAGGGTCTGAGCTTAATTTGCACAAGAAGCGTAGCTATGTACCTAATGTCTACCTCATCTCTGTCTCCATATGGGTGTGTACCTTAATTCAGGGGCCTCAGGAGCCTAGCAGGTGGTCTTGACCTGCTATTCTCTCTGCCACTTGTCCTTGGATGCTTTGTCTGGAGCTGGCCCTGGGTTTGGATGCTTGCTAAAGGGGATAATTGCAGAAGGCAGACGTCTAATTCAAATGCTAAAAATGGAGCAGAAAGCCTTGAGGCACCAAATATCTTAAATGTATATGCCCAAGGAATGATCCATCCACACTGTTAGAAGAGCACACAAGAAATTCATAGCAGGAAAGAGCTGATGTATTAAAAGCCGAATAACACCAAGTACTCCTTGAGACTTGGGTTTCCTCTGGAAGAATTCCTTGACACTTCCAGGTATAGCTTACCATATTCAGCTGAATTCCTACTTTATTCCTGTGGCCTGCAGCATACTTCCTGACTTGGCTGCATGTGCAGGGGTCCTCAGTCTCCCTGCTCCCTGTTCAGGTATAGGCGCATAAAGCTGAAGAACACCATCTGGTTTGAGCCAATAGCTCCTTATTAACTTGGAGGCTAATTACATACAATCTGCCTGCAGAGGGCTGTACCCAAAGCTTGTGTCAAGTGCATGCCTTGATCTGATTGCTATATCCCTCTCCAATTCCTCCTTTTCAGTCTTTCTTTTCTTTCTTTCTTTCTTTCTTTCTTTCTTTCTTTCTTTCTTTCTTTCTTTCTTTTTCTTTGTTTTTGTTTTTGTTTTTTCTTTTTCAGGATAGGGTTTCTCTGTGTAGCCCTGGCTATTCTGGAACTCACTCTGTAGACCAGGTTCGCCTAGATTCATGGAGATCCCGCCTGCCTCTGCCTCACAATGTACTGGGATTAAAGGCTTGTACCACCAAGTCCCAGCTCAATGACAGGTTCTTCCTGTACAGCCCTGGCTGCCCTGGAATTCACTATGCAGACCAGGCCACAAGGAAATCCACCTGCCTCTGCCTTCCAAATGTGGGGATCTTGAACATGTGTCACCGAAATAGATGTTTTTCAAAATTAATTGTTTTGGAGCAAACAGAGGCAAAAACAGAGATAGACAGGAGTGTAAGAGGTTTTGTCTCCCTTAAACTAACCCCCATCCCCCTGCCCCCCCATCATTGTGTTATCTGCTGTTTCACAGTGAAACAAGTAAATAAAAGCATCTCAGAAAACAAAAAAAACAAAAAATCAAAACAAAAGCATCACCAGACCCTGCGACTGTATTGATGTGTAATACACTAAATGAAAAGATTGGCCTGGGCTCCCCAGCAGGGGTGAGCAAAGCTAGTTCTGAGGCTGGACACTGGGAAGGGGTACATTAGGAGCCCCCTTCCTCGTGAAGCACCAGGCCTGGGAGTTCCCAGCCTGAGATCCCCAGAGTCACAGGTCACAGGTACTTGACAGTAAGAAAGGCCGAGGATGTACTTGAAGTGCCACGCTCTGATGTGGGGTGACAGGGGTTCCCTTCCAGTGACGGGTGCATGTGGTCCAGAGTCCCCCGGGCGCTCACCAGCCATGTCGAGGATCCAGTCTCAAACCTCAGCCACTCGAGGAAAATTGCCACAGGTTCAGCGTGGATAGCACAGTGAGACCCTGTCTCCAACAAAAACAACAAAGCCCAAAAGCTTAGCCACTCCATCTCCATTTGAGTTTTGATTCTCCAAAATGACTTTAGTTAAAACATTTGAATATGAGTTTCAACCCCATGACAGTTAAGTTCTAAAGAGGGCATGTGAAAACATGGACTTTATAAATTTATTTATTTATTTTAGAGACAGAATCTTTGTCTTATCGTCCTGACTGGCCTTACTGTCCTGCTGTGCAGACCAAGGTGGCCTCAGACTTGCGACAGTCCTCCAGGATGTTGGTGTTAGAACACTACACCCCAATGAAAATACAGCCTCTGTCCTTGAATGAAAAAATAAATAAAAAGGAAAAGAAAAAGATACATGGCTTCTCCTAGGTATGGTGGAGGAGAAAGTTTACTGTAGATATGTGGGAGAGCATAGCCAGAGTCAGCCACATCTGGGAAAGTCCAGAGTGGACATGACCCTGAGCTGGGCCATGTGGGGAGCAGGGGGGAGAAGGGAGGGGATCAGAGCCAGGTTCAGCAGCCGGAAGGTCCAAATGTCCAAAGGAGCAGGTAACCAAAATGTCTGGCTTCTATAGGGAAGAGCTGCCCAGCGCCATTGGCTGGTGAGTTCAGGGTAGTGGGCCCTGTAACAGGTAGGGACTGAGGGATGCTGGGAGAACCTGGCAGCCAGGTCTGCTTTGGTGTGTTAAATAGACACCTCAGCTGTTTGATCCGGGGTTGAAACCTAACGGCCCTATCTTGAAGTATTTAGTGAAAATGTATCTACTGAGTATTAAACTGTCTATACTGCAAAGCTGGGCCCTCATATTTACTGATGCTGTGGAGAATGACCGGCTTCCAAGGACAAAGACATATGCTGGCCTCTTATAGTGCCTTCCTTGCTGAAGTTAGCAGAGGAGAATCCCATCCCATGCTATCGCCACCTCCTACAACCCACCAGGAAGGACCCTTTCTACAGATGTAGTCACTAAGCCCTGAGAGCTCCTGGGTCAAGGTCAAGTGCAGGCTGGAAACCTGGGTCATGAGGTCCAGCCCCACCCTGTGAGGACAGAAGACCACTTCCCTTCCCTACCTGGGGACAAGAGGGTCTAACTGGAACAGTTAATGTTAATCAGAATGTTCTAGTTGTCCCGAAACCAGGAGCGTAGATAAGTGCTGTAAAGGAGCAAACAGCACCCCGGGTGGTGTGATGAGGCCCTAGACATAGTGGCCCACTCTATGCCACCTGGGTCAGGACACTGACAGAGGCCAGCAGCCCTCAGCGACCGAGAGTTGCCCCTCCTTGGAACTCTACAAAACTTCCCTGGCGCTCTCACTCCCAACCCCTCCTCCCAAGGAACCTGTTCAAAGGGCTCCGGGTGAGAAGCTCCACCAGAGACGGCCGTCCTAGAATGGGCTACAGCCGAATCAAACGCCGGCCCCTCCCCTGGGCCCTTCAGTTGGAACTCGCCGCTTCCTGTATTTCTGCTGAAGCAAGTAATTATGTCTATTATTGGAGCAAGTAATCTGTTATCTAAGCATTTGTTCCACTGTGGGCTCCCGGAGGGCAGGAACTATTTCTTATTTTTAATTTTTTCCTTCAAAATATTTATTTTATTTTTAACTTTATTTTTTATTTTAAAAATGTTTTTAATTGAAATAGAATTACACACCCTTTTTCCTTTCTTCTCTCCAGCCCTTCCCAGCTACCCTCCCTCAAATCCCTTCCCATGACCTCCCCCCCCAAGTTGCTATTTGTTACATGCAGTTACTATGTCTTGTACCTGTCTGTAACTCTAGCGCAGAAGCAGCAGGTATAGGGCCGCAGTCAGGAGCAGAGCCCTCTGCCCAGCTTCCCTGGTTTGAGGTCCCCTTCCTGAGGTGCTGCAGTGCCACCCAGTGGCAGGCTGGCTGTAGTGCGGCTGCCTCTGCAGTATCCTTAAAAAATCAGGGTTCACCTAGAGACAGCCGCCCACCCCCCACCCCCACCCCCACCCGACACTCACTCCTCAGCCAAGGCCAACATGAACATGAAGTGGCAGAGAGATGGGCTTGGTGTCTTTTGACAGTTTGGAGGCATAGTGAGCTAGCTGCCTATGAAAGGCTCCCTGCCCTCCATTTCCCTGTTTCTAGTCTGTCAAAATCAACTTCTGGGGCTCAGGATGTAACTCAGTCAGTAGAGTGCTTGCCTAGTATTCACAAAAGCCTGGCTTTGACCCCCAGCACTGCACACAATCGGACATGGTGGTACACACCTGTTATCTCAGCCCTCAGGAGGTAAATACAACAGAGAAAAGAGGTCATCTGGAAATGGAACATTTGAGATGTTGGGTAGACTTCCCCAGAGAGGAGAATTGAAATCTACTTTTGAAGGATGTCAGGATCTTTGCTCCTGTGGTAGATTAGGGCAAATCCATCCCAGTGACTATGGAGGCAAACTTGGATCTGAACCCGCCCTCCAACAGGGACATTCAAAACATCTAGATGGAGGCCCAGTAGGAGCCATCAGGACAGAAAAACACAGTCATTATCTGTTAACCAGTTCTTGAAGCCTTCTTACTGGAAGGTGGTAGATCCCTCTCTCCTGGATCTGCCAGTTTGCCTCTGAAGAATCCAGGAGACAGCCAATACTACAGCTGTCCCTTGGATACATTGCCTCCTCTCTTGGTGCTGAATGTCCTGTCTTACCGGTGACTTGAACCTCCCCCAGATTCCATTCTTTGTATTTACCCTTTGTATTATATTTTGGGGTGTGTGTGTGTGTGTGTGTGTGTGTGTGTGTGTGTGTGTGTTGCATATGTGTCATGGTGTGAAGGACAGAGTACAGCTTTGGGAAGTCAGTACTCTCTTCCATGTGGGTCCCATCCAGAGAAGAGGTTTAGCAAGGTCATGTGTGTGTTGCCTGGAGAAGGCTTGGAGGTGGGAAGGGTTGCCCCAGGTCTCTTCTCTGCCTTTCCTACCACTGCAGCTACCCAGGCTGCACTTTTCAGAGCTGTGTGTAGTCCTCACTGGGGGGACTGAGGACTCTTCCATAGGTGGGATGCTCCTTGGATGGAACTCTCTAGATCCACCCCTTGACCACGAAGCAGATGGGCCCTGGCTGGTAGAGCTAAGACATGTTGTCCCCAAGGGTGACCCAAGGCTGGGAGCTGTGTGGCAAGAGAAAGGAGCTTCATGTACACCAGGCAGATAATGTAACACTGCCGACTCCCAGTGCTCCAAATCCTCAAAGGAATTCTTGGTTTCTGCACGCCTGTGTTGACTTAGTTGAGGAGTGCAAGGTGTCACAGAGAAATGCTACTTACTGGCTTGTTTTCTTGTAGCTTTGCTTAACTTGCTTTCTTATATCACCCTGGACGATTGGCTGGACCCTCCCACATCAATCATCAATCAAGACACTCATACACACACAAAAAAAAATTTAAGACACCTCCCGGGGGTGGGAGGGCTGGAGAGATGGCTCAGTGGTTAAGAGCACTGGCTGTTCTTACAGAGATCCTGAGTTCAATTCCCAGCAACCACATGGTGGCTCCCAACCATCTGTAGTGAGAACTGGCGCCCTCTTCTGGCATTCAGGCAGAACACTGTATACAAAAGAAATAAATCTTGAGAGAGAGAGAGAGAGAGAGAGAGAGAGAGAGAGAGAGAGAGGGAGAGAGAGAGAGAGAGACCTCCCGAGTAGTCTCAATACAATTACTTCATCACCCACAGAGTGGCACTGGGCAAACCTCCCTCCCTGTCTTCTCAGAGTCTGTCTCTGCTTTGGTCCCTGACTGATGACACTAGCTCCATCCATCCTAGTCCCGGAGGATTGCTTCTCATGCTCCTCATCCCAGACTCAGTATCGGATTGTGTAGAAGGCGGAGCTGATAGCAAAGGTCCCTAGATGTGCTGGTGAGATGACTCCACAGTAAAGGTGCTGGCTGCCCTGCCAAACCACTGGTCCCTGTGGGACTGGGGTGGGGACTTCGTGCCTGTGTACCAAACAAGAGCCCAGTCCTCAGGCAATGTGGAAGTTCCTGTGAGCATGCGCACACTGGGGGTGCCTGGCCCCACTGGAAGGTTGAGAAGCACTGCTCTAGACAGTTCCATGCAAGTTAGCAGAGTACACGTTAGGCACAGGGGCCTCTGCTTCTCTTAGGTACATGCCTGTGGACACGCCTCTAGCTCCCCATCCATTCTGCAGGCCCTTCAGAAGACCCCAGTAGCCACAGAAGGACCACTCAGCATCTCTATTGGTTTTCCTGCTCCCACTTCCCACTCTTGGCTCTCCCTCACTTCTGCATTCCAGTGACATCCCTAAGTAAACTTCATGCAACAGAGTTCTTCTCAGGGAGCTCCAATAAGAGAAGAGCGTCGCTCTCCTCAGCTTGTTTGAGATTTGAGACGGAGTCTTACTCAGTCCAGGCTGGCCTTGAACTTGCTGTGTATGACCTTAGAATACTGATACATTTGCCTCTACCCCCCAAGTGTTTGTATTGCAGGCCTGAGCTTAAGGAGGCAGGTCAGTAGTAAAGTGCTTGTCTAGCATGTGTACCCGGGGTTCGATTCCTAGCGCCCCTGAATGAATTCTAGACACACATAGACTTTCTATTTATGATTCTGTTATGGAGCATTTAATTACTTTGTAATCACAAGACACTGCTTTTCCAGTCTGTTGAGATATATTTTGCAGCCCAGAAAATGACCTTTATGCCCTTGAAAAAAAATTTATAAAATTTGCAGTTGTGGGGCTGGAGAGATGGATGCTCAGTGGTTAAGAGCACTGACTGCTCTTCCAGAGGTCCTGAGTTCAATTCCCAGCAACCACATAGTGGTTCACAGCCACCCATAATGAGATCAGGTGCCCTCTTCTGGCCTGCAGGCAGACATACAGACAGAACACTGTATACATAATAAATAAATCTTTAAAAAAATTGCAGTTGTCAGGTACAATGCCTTATTTAATATATATTTTATTGATGTAATTGTGGCTGCTTGAAGTTAGTAATTTGTAAGTCAACTTATAATGGAATTAAAAAGTACTAGAAGATTAGTTTAATAAAATATGTTGCTCTCATAAGGTGAGATATCTTACAGCCATAAACAATAAAAAATAAAACCTAAGAGAAGAGACACAGAGAAATAATCACACCACACTGAGAAGTGAAGTTGGCCAATTGCCGTGTGGTTCTGCTTGACTGGAAAATAAGTATTTGTTAGTTCAGTAACAAAAGGTGAATAACAAAATAAAATGTTGTAAATGAAAGCAAATGCCCTGCTTGTTACACTGGAAATGTTACCAATAGAAGTAACACATCACTTGGATTGAAGAAGTCTCTATGAGTATCTGGAACTTGTTGGCTTCTTTCCTGTAGGTGTTTTCATTAATGCTTAAGGGTGCTTAATGACCTACCAGAAATGTGGTAAGAGAAAGCAAAGCGATGTGGACCCATTTAAAAAGAAATTAAGTGGCAATTGGAGAGGTGACTCAGCTAAGAGAGCTTGCTGCTCTTCCAGAAGATCCAAGTTCAGTTCCCAGTACTAACATCCAATGATTCACAACTGCTTGTAATGCCAGTTCCAAGGGATCTGGTGCCCTCTTCTGGCCTCTTCAGGTACCTAAACACTTGGTACTTGAACAGGTACCTGAGCACATGCGCGTGCAAGTGTACACCCCCCCCCCACACACCCCCACGCACACACACGCACGCATACACGCGCAAGCATAAAAAAATAGTAAAATAATTTTTTGGAAGTCAAGTGGTCTGGGCTTGATGGCAGACTCTTTTAATCCCAGCACTGGGGAGGCAGAGGCAGGTGGATCTCTTGAGAGTTCTAGGCAAGTCTGGTCTACAGAATGAGTCCCAGGACAGCCAGGGCTGTGTAGAGAGATCCTGTCTCAAAACAAAACAAACTCACAAACAAAAGTTAAGTGAGCAGATAACTGATTCAAGGCGAGTGGTGGGATTTCCCTTCAGAAGAACTCTCCAACGTGCTACAGGCCAGGTAGTAGAGAAGGCAAGCTCCTCCAGACACTATGATTCAGTCTAACTGAATGGTGTTGAGTTATGAAAATATATACAAATATTGAACAAATGAGAAACATGAGAAAGGAAAAATACCAGCAACAGCCCCATCCCATACTGCATCTATAGTTACTATCCTGAGATATGCAAGTAATTGGATCACTGATGCCAGCCATCTGCTCTGTGCCCCCTAAGAGGATTATTCGTGTGATCTGAAGCTTCCTTCCAAAGGCAGAGTCTAAGTCCTTGACCTGCTCTGGTGAGTGGAATGCTACAGGAGCATGCATTTTACACCACAGCTGGGCAGAAAAACTGAACGGGAGTAAGATGTTCCACTCTCTCTTGCTTGTCCAAGCTAGTTCTGAAATGAGACAGATGGGCAGCCTCCACCACAGCCGTGTGGACACTGCCACACATGTACATGTTTATAAACTACTGTTTGCTACCACAGCAAAGCTGACCATGCACCACTTCTCTAGTACCCAGGAGCATGTCTCCTAGCTGAGCCATCGAAATGACCCTCAGGTTGACACGTGCTCTTCTTTCCTTTCTTACAGCACACCGACAATGTCCATGGCGCACCAAACGCTGGAGACTAATCAGCCACTACCCAGCAAAAGCACTCATTTGTGAGTGATTGATGACCAAAGCCCAAACCCCGCCACAGGGATAGGATAGAGAGTTTCCGGTTCTGAAGGGATTGACTCTGATTCAGCATACCATTTACTGCTTAGGGCAAGAGCTCAGGAGTGAATTGCTGAAGAGTAAACACCAGCTCCACTGTTTAGATGCCACGTGACTTTAGCCAAGTTCCTAACACTGAGAGCGATGCAGATTATCAATTATCAATTATCAGAAGAGTCAGACTCCACTCCTTCCAATGCCTCGCTAGGAGACAGTCTCTAAATTACCTCAGTTTAAACCACAGATGTTGAATATCTTTTGTTTTTGTGGGGGACGCAGTGGTTAGAAAGAACGCATACCTGGGCATGCTGGTACACACCTTTAATCCCAGCACTCAAGAGGCAGAGGCAGCGGATCTCTGTGAGTTCAAAGCCAGCCTGGTCTATATAGTGAGATCCAAGACAGCCAGAGCTACATAATGAGAGCCTGTCTCAAAAGAAAGTAAAAACAACAGCAGCAAAAGAAAATATAGACATCCTCAAGTACATACCACATAGCTGATTATCGGCTTTAGCCAATTTGTTTCCTCCAGTTCCCTACTCTCTGTCTCTCACACACGCTTCCTTCCCATCTCATCCTAACTCCTGTACTGTATTTCTTCACAATATTAAAGAAAACTCTAGGCATTCTATGTCTATCTGAGAAGAACTTTTGACATAACCACCAACTGAACCATTATCTTGTTTTTTAAAAAGCAATGGCTCCTTTAAAACACCTACTGTTGAGGTGGAGATCAAATTCCCTTAATTGCTCCAAGAAGTTTATTTGAGTCACATGTTTCATTATATAAGTTTTAAGTTTCTTTGACTCTATTAGAATTGATCTGCTTTGTTAAAACACTATCCTTTCAGATTCTTTGTCTGTAACCTAGTCCTTTGTGACCATGTGGCAAATGCCAGAGCTGTTTGCTTTTCCCACCCTTTGGCGTGCAGGGCTTTGGGTGCCCCTCAGTGCCACACCAGCCTTGCACCTCCACAGAGGGGTCAGCTGGGTCGCCATTCCCACCTACAGTAAGTGCATCGTCTGAAAACTTACTTCCTCAAGAGCTTTAGGACACCGAGCCGGGAAATGGATTTCTCAAGACTGTTTGGTCTTGCGGCCTCAAGAAACGAGGTGGTTTGTTTTGGGGGTTGTTTTTGTTTGAGATCCTAGGGACCTTAAGATGTCAGGGTCTCACATATGCTAAGCCAAGTGTTCTGTCATTGAGCCACACCCCCAGACTTAAGAAGTCAGGTGTCCGGGCTGGAGAGATGGCTCAGAGGTTAAGAGCACTGACTGTTCTTCCGGAGGTCCTGAGTTCAATTCCCAGCAATCTCATGGTGGCTCACAACCATCTGTAATGAGATCTGATGCCCTCTTCTAGTCTGCAGATAGAGAGCACTGTATACGTAATAAATAAATAAATCACCGGGTGGTGGTGGTGGTGCATGCCTTTAATAACAGGACTCGGAAGGCAGAGCCAGGCGGATCTCTGTGAGATCGAGGCCAGCCTGGGCTACCAAGTGAGTTCCAGGAAAGGCGCAAAGCTACACAGAGAAACCCTGTCTCAAAAAACCAAAAATAAATAAATAAACTAATTAATTAATTAATTAATTAATTAAAAATAAAAATAAAAAATAAATCTTAAAAAAAAAGAAGTCAGGTGTCTAAAATACTCATTGAATGATTCCACAGGAGACTTCAGGGACATTCATGTCCCTCGTGCCATATGAGAAGAATTGCTAGCTTGAACATTCAAGTAGAAGAATTGGGTAAACACAGCTCCAATCACCTCAAACCTCAATAGCCAAGGAGTTAACTTCCTTTCCATGTCCTCCCTTGGTCAGGAGGTCCATTCCTCTGGCTTTTGCTTGCTGCCCCCCACCCCCACCCCCACTTCCCACCCCCCATCCTCCTGCACACACACACACACACACACACACACACACACACACACACACCCCAAGACAGGATTTCTCTGTGTAATCCTGACTGTCCTGGAACTCACTTTGTAGACCAGGTTGGCCTCAAACTCAGAGATCCTCTTGCTTCTGTCTCCTGAGTACTGGGATTAAAGGTGTGGGCCACCCTCCACCCCTCAGGTAATGGATTTGTTCTTTTTGTTTGTTTGTTTGTTTGTTTCAAGACAGGGTTTCTCTGTAGCTTTGGAGCCTGTCCTGGACTTGCTCTGTAGACCAGGCTGGCCTCGAACTCACAGAGATCCACCGGCTTCTGCCTCCCGAGTGCTGGGATTACAGGCATGCACCACTACCGCCCGGCTCATGGACTTGTTCTTTAAGTCAAGAAGCACGCCATCACATGAGGCCATTGATTCCATCTATCTACTCAGAAACTATGAAAATGCCTGGATGCGTGCTGCCGGTGAGCCTCTTGTCAATCTTGCTTAAAGCTTTGGTTATCACTTGATGGACTATCGCTTGATACTGTCTGTCATAGTGATACATTGTGCTATGGTTTAGATTTGACTTAATCATGTGTTCAAAGATCCATTGTAATTGAAGGTTTGGTCCTCAAGGTGGCCCCCTTGGGAACCACTTTAGGAGGTGGGGCTGATGGGAAGCCCTTAGGTCCCTGGGGAGATGGGATTGTGGTACTCCAGTCTCTCTGACTTTTTGTTTGGTAGTGTAAATACTCCCATGCATATGAACCTCCATCGCAATGAGATTGCAGCTGGGAGACCCTTTGATAAAACTAATACAGACCCTTGAGCTTCCTCAGGCATTCCACTGTCCTACGCAAAGGCTGCCTAGTACAGTCTGATTGGTGGACCAAGTTAGTGGTCTAGATAGCAAAAAATTACACTTTTTTAAAGACAGGTCTCCATTAGCTCTGGGTAGCTTGAACTCCATACTGATCCTAGGGTGACCTTGAACTTTTGGGTTTTCTATACTTATTGAGTACTGGGGTTATAGGCATATGCCATTATACCCTTTGTGGGTGTGGTGGTGGTGGTGGTGGTGGTGGTGGTGGTGGTGGTGGTGGTGGTGTGTGTGTGTGTGGTGCTGGGGACTGAACCCACGGTATTGGACATGTTAGGCATGCACTCTACCAATTCAGCTACATCCCTAGTCACAAGGGATTGGTTTATTTCAGAGGGACAGTCTGCTGCCAGACCCATAGGAAGAAGAGCACCTATGCAGGTCTCTTGAATGTGGCTTAAAGGATGATGGCTTTGGATCCAGACCAAGTGTGAGCTCCTTTGAAGCTTTGGAGGGCCATGCAGCAGCTCAGTGACAGTCCTTCCAGAAAGTTGGTACCTTTAAGCCTCTCAGTTACTGCTTTGGGGGTTTAGGTGACAAGAGGAAAAGTCCCTTTCCACAAATCCCAAGCCAGATTTCCAGGAGGCGGGACTATAGGGCTGGAGGGATGGGTCAGGGAACAAGCTTTCGTAGAAACCTTGGATGTGTTCATCTCCTAGATCGTGAAAACGAAAACTACAAAATCAACTCAGGAGTTCGCCACAACTCTCTACCCCCTCCCAGACTTGAGTCCCGTTCAGGTGACTCACCCCTGCCCTCTGCTGGGGACACCAAGTCCTCTGCTGTACTTGTGGATAAGCTGATATGAAATCTTGGGAGTCCTTGGGAAGCAACTGTGAGGTTTTTTGCTAGCAGAGTTGTGACTCTTGGAGTTTTTCTAGTGATTGGAGAAAAACAAAGGTTCCCAGTGGGGACCGCAGACTTTCAAAGTGAGAAGCGCCGAGGACAGGATGGGCTGTGAGGGTTGCATTCTGGGGCCTGGTTTCGGGGCACAGCCCTGGGCTTCCATTCCTTGTACCTCTACAGGGAGAGACAGCCACACTCATTAACTGTCACACTCTATTTTAGCAGTCATCCTTGGCGTTTTTCTCCAGTGCCATGCTCTGCCTGCCACACCCTGTCCCTAGGTAAGGCACTGTCCCAAGTTCAGATCACTATCAATCTCTGCTTCGGGGGATACCAAACCCTGCACCTCCTTGGTCTCAGGGTGGCCAGGGCCTCCTAACGATGATTCCCCACCTACACAGGTTGCTCTGAAGCTCTACAAGCGCGAGGAATTAGAGTTGACGCCAGGATGTGGGAAGACGGGCAACAGGCCAGATGCCGGGCTCAGGGGTGCAGAGGGAAGGCCTCTGAGGATCTGACAAGTCCAGGCATCTTCCTAGCAGGAGAAGCAGATCTGAGGACCCCCAGGCAGTGGGTGGAGATCTCAGAGGGAGCCGCCTCTACCCCCTGCAATCATGGCTCTGACACTCGCTACTTTATGTTTGGCTCCATAGCTCTGAACCTTGTCTGTGCCCGCCTTGAGTTCTGAGATGCTCACGGGGAATTTTTCAGGAATGTTTGATTTTGGAGCTGGGTGGTGGTGGCACACACCTTTAATCCCAGCACTTGGGAGGCAGAGGCAAGCGGATCTCTGTGAGTTCGAGGCCAGCCTGGGATACAGAGCGAGATCCAGGACAGGCTCCAAAAGCTACACAGAGAAACCCTGTCTCAAAAGAAAAAAAAAAAAAAGAAAAAAAAAAAGAAAAAAAGAAAAGAAAAAGGAATGTTTGGTTTTGTTTTCATTTTGTTGTTGTTGTTGTTGTTGTTGTTGTTGTTGTTGTTCTTCTTCTTCTTCTTCTTCTTCTTCTTCTTCTTCTTCTTCTTCTTCTTCTTCTTCTTCTTCTTCCATTTATTTGAAACCAGCTCTGTCTACGTAGCCCAGCTAACTTCATATTCCAGGTCCTCCTCCCTCTAGGTTCTGAGTGTTGGCGTTCTATACACCACCATACCCAGCTCCAGGAGGGTTTGTTGTTGTTGTTGGTTTTGTTTTGCTTTTAGAGACAGGTCTCCATGCAGCCCATGCCACAGACTCACTATAGCCTGGGCTGCCCTTAGCTCTTGATCTTATTTCCTTGACCTCTTTAGTGCTGGGATCCCAAGCACGATCCACCACCACCCACTTCTGGGAGTGCTCTTACATCACCTTTAATTTTACTTCGCTTGTTATTTGTGTATGTGTGTGTGCCTGTCCATATATGATGTATCTGTGTATGTGTGGGTGGCACGAGCTGTGGTGCACATGTGGCGGCCAGATGCTCATGAAGCCTCATTTCTCCCCTTCCACCTGGGTTCTGGGGATCAAATTCTGGTCATCAGACTTGTACTGCAACTGTTTTTACCCACTGGGCCATCTTACTTAGCCCCAGGAGTGTTGTCTGATGCATAAATAAAATACATAAGATTACAAAGTGTTGTGGAATATTAATTTAAGATGTGTTACATTTGTTTATGCTGTGGAACATCTGTTTAATGATACAAAGATGTGTTGCATTCTTTTATGTTGCATTTGTTTAAGTCTGTGAAGCTGTGTTACTGTGCCTGTCTAAAACACCTGATTGGTCTAATAAAAAGCTGAATGGCCAATAGCAAGACAGGAGAAAGGACAGGCAGGGCTGGCAGGCAGAGAGAATAAATGGGAGGAGAAATCTGGGAGGAGTAGATCGAGGATTGAGAAAAGAAGGGGCCAGCCACCCAGCCACACAGCCAGACATGGAATAAGAAGGAAAGAAAAATATACAGAAATAAAGAAAGGTAAAAGCCCAGAGGCAAAAAGTAGGTGGGGTAATTTGTGTTAAGAAAAGCTAGTTAAGGGGCTGGAGAGATGGTTCAGTGGTTAAGAGCACTGCTTGCTCTTCCAGAGGTCCTGAGTTCAATTCCCAGCACCCACATGGTGGCTCACAACCATCTGTAATGAGATTAAGACCTGGTGCTCTCATCTGGCCTGCAGGGATATGTGCAGACAGAACACTGTATGCATAATAAATAAATTAATCTTAATAAAAAAAAAGAAAGAAAGAAAAGTTGGCTAGAACCAAGACAAGCTAAGGCTGGGCATTTATAAGTAAGAATAAGCCTCCATGTATTTATCTGGGTGCTGGATGGCAGGCCCCCCAAAAGAGCCAAAGAGCAAAAGAGTAAAAGCAACCGATAACTACAACAAAAAACACAAAGAACACTGAAACATTGTTACCAAGAGGTCAAATGGTGGATTTGTGCCTGGATGATCAACGTGCTTCAACAAAAAGGTCAGACCTCACGTCTGAGCAGAAGCGTAATTTAGTGATGCCTTCAGCTCACTCCTGCTCGTGATTTCCAGTCATGCACTCATTACAGTCACAGTAATAAGTAACACAGTGTGGGTGTGTTATCACAGTCACAGTAAGTACCACAGTGTGGGTGTGTCATCACACACAGTAAGTACCACAGTGTGGGTGTGTTATCACAGTCACAGTAAGTACCACAGTGTGGGTGTGTCATCACACAGTAAGTACCACAGTGTGGGTGTGTCTTCACACACAGTAAGTACCACAGTGTGGGTGTGTCTTCACACAGTAAGTACCACAGTGTGGGTGTGTCATCACACAGTAAGTACCACAGTGTAGGTGTGTCTTCACACAGTAAGTACCACAGTGTGGGTGTGTCTTCACACAGTAAGTACCACAGTGTGGGTGTGTCATCACACACAGTAAGTACCACAGTGTGGGTGTGTCATCACACAGTAAGTACCACAGTGTGGGTGTGTCATCATACAGTAAGTACCACAGTGTGGGTGTGTCATCATACAGTAAGTACCACAGTGTGGGTGTGTCATCACACAGTAAGTACCACAGTGTGGGTGTGTCATCATACAGTAAGTACCACAGTGTGGGTGTGTCATCATACAGTAAGTACCACAGTGTGGGTGTGTCATCATACAGTAAGTACCACAGTGTGGGTGTGTCATCACACACAGTAAGTACCACAGTGTGGATGTGTCATCACACACAGTAAGTACCACAGTGTAGGTGTGTCTTCACACAGTAAGTACCACAGTGTGGGTGTGTCTTCACACAGTAAGTACCACAGTGTGGGTGTGTCATCACACAGTAAGTACCACAGTGTAGGTGTGTCTTCACACAGTAAGTACCACAGTGTAGGTGTGTCTTCACACAGTAAGTACCACAGTGTGGGTGTGTCATCACACAGTAAGTACCACAGTGTGGGTGTGTCATCACACAGTAAGTACCACAGTGTAGGTGTGTCTTCACACAGTAAGTACCACAGTGTGGGTGTGTCTTCACACAGTAAGTACCACAGTGTGGGTGTGTCATCACACAGTAAGTACCACAGTGTGGGTGTGTCATCACACAGTAAGTACCACAGTGTGGGTGTGTCATCACACACAGTAAGTACCACAGTGTGGGTATGTCATCACACAGTAAGTACCACAGTGTGGGCTTTGCCCATGCTCATCATGGAGGGAAAAACCAAACCACCGTTAAACTAAAGGTTAATGGGAAGAATAATGTTAGTTTTTCTTTTCTTTATCTCATCCAAATTCATGGTTGCTGTGGTGGTTTGAAAGGAAAATGGCCAGCAAGGGCAGTGGCACTATTGGAGAACGTGTACTTCTTTGAGCATGTATAGTCTTATTTGAGTTAGTGTGTCAGTGTGGAGGTGGGTTTTGAGGTCTCATATATGCTCAAGTGTCACCCAGTGTATCAGGCCACTTCCTGTTGCCTGTGAGTCAAGATGTAAGAGCTCTCAGCTCCTTCTCTAGCACCATGTCTGCCTGCTGCCTTGCTTTAGTCCATGATGATAAAGGACTAAACCTCTGAACTGTAAGCCAGCCCCAATTATGTGTTTTCCTTTGCAAGAGTTGCGGTGGAGACTCAGAGGTTAAGAGCACTAGTTGCTCCTCCAGAGGTCCTGAGTTCAGTTCCAAGCAGTTACATGGTGGCACACAACCATCTATAATGAGATCTGGTGCCTTCTTCTAGCCTGCAGGCATATATGTAGGCAAAACACTGTATACATAATAAATAAATAAACCTTAAAAAAGAAAAAAAAGAGTTGCCGTGGTCATGGTGTCTCTTCACAGCAATAAAAACCCTAACTGAGACAGTTGCCTTGAGTTCAACCCACACAACCTAGGCTGAGAACCTGGCCCTCTCAGTCTGATCCCTCTGCCTCACAGCTTGTGCCCATCACAGCTCTATTCACCAGAGTCCCCTCCTATGCCCTTCAGCTCTTGATACACCAAGTGTCTTGTCTGCCATCACTAACCATTGTCCCCACTTGTCAGGGGCTCAGACAGACCAGGCAGGGGTCTGAATCTAGGCCTTGGCGGCTGCAGACCAAAGAAAATGGATATTTACTCTCAGCCCCAGCTGCATCAAGGGCAGGAGCCCGGACATCAGCAGTGCATGAGAGGCTGTGATGGGAATCTCCTGTAAGTCGTGGGTGTTGGATGCCTAGCATTGGCCTAGAGCAGCAGGAGATACAAATGACAGGCAGCCTTTTTAAAAAAAGATTAATTTATTTGTTGTGTAGACAGAGGGCATCAGATCTCATTACAGATGGCTGTGAGCCACCAAGTGGTTGCTGGGACTTGAACTCAGGACCGCTGGAAGAGTAGCCAGTGCTCTTAACTGCTGAGCCATCTCTCCAAGAGATGCCAAACAGGCAGCGTCTTTAAAAGCTTCCAGTGCCAACTAAATCAGAGTCTCTGATGATGGACTCAGATGCAGACATTTTGAAAAACCCCAGGAAATCACCTGGAGGGTGTGCTGTACAGACTTTGTGATCCTGGGGAACGGCAATATGTTGCCTCGTCTCCACAGCCTTACAAAGGTGGAACCTGGACTCTGGGTAAGGCAAGTGTCCAGCACTACCATGTGCTTCTTAAAGCAGTTGGGAGGCCTCGGAGGCAGGTCTCAGTATAGTTCTGCTTTGGTTTTGACAGGGATATGTTCCAAGAAGTCTGTCTATAGGTGATTTCACTGTGTTGCCAGTATCGCAAAGCACATTCACAAAATGTCACCGGGTGAGATAACCTTATGGGGCCACCATTTGTGACGGTCCATGAGCATCACATCACGTGCTACATAGCTCTATGTTCAGCCTGTGGGCGAGGAGCTCAGAGGCATGTGGTTCTGTGTCCCTACGCAGACCTTTGGGGCGGACAGCAGCAAAGCTGAAATGCTACAAGGTCAACTGCTTGCGAGGGGCAGAGGGATGGGCTCAAGGTGTGTGAAACATGGGGTCACCCACATGGCAGGTTTTTCTATGCCCTCACGCCTATCTTATGTGTGTGGTCAATTTTCAAGTTAAAAGTTTGTTTTGGGTACTTTACTCACAGGCTTTCTTGACTTTTTGTTTCCTAGTTCCTTGAGGACAGTGCCGGGCTGAGGAGGAGAGAAAATCTGCACGGCTTGCAGCTTTGAGGTTTTGCTGTAAAGCTGGCATGTGGACAACCACAGCAAAAGGTAAATGCAGCTTCTGTGCAGAACCGTCCTGAGGTCGTGCGGAGATAAGCCGGGGCTGGTGGGGTGGAGCCCGGGCTGGTGGGGTGGAGCCCAGCGGACCCAGGTATGCAGTTCTGTGGCAGAATACTCTGGCTGAGAATGTCTCCGAGAGTCCCTGGAGATTTCCGTCCTGCTTCATCTGTCTTTGATACCTCTCCTCTCTCGGCTGTCAGAAATTACTCTAGACTGTCATACATCAAAATGGGCATGGCACCTTCCTCCTTTTCTCTCCTCACACAGATGCCTTACTCTGCACGAAATGACTTGGGTCAGCAGAACTACATTGAGAAAGCACAGTATTTTCCCTCCGTTCCGGTACAGAACCCTAAGTCGTGGATGTCTGTGTATATCGTAAGCCTCTGCATAGGCCACGGTGCTTTGTGCATGAACAAGGAAGCAATGAAACCCTAAGGAACACATTTCATTCTTTAAATCTGGCAACACGCAATCACTTCCGGTGGGCAGTGGGATGTGAAACACGGGTCACCCCACCCTTATGGCAAGTTTTCTATACCCACATGTCCATCTTGGGTGTGTGGTCAGTTTTCAAGTTAAAAGTTTGAATCGGGGCTTTACTTACGCTTCCTTGACTTTGTGTTTCCTAATTCCTCTGTCTCACTTTCTCTTACCTGTACTTCCCTATAGAATGCTTGGCTGAGGGAAGAACAGGCTGCTTTCTGGGATATGACCACATTACCCCCTCCCAAATTAGACACTGAGCTCACCCAGGGCAGCTGTTGTGTCTGATGGCAATCTGGACTATTGGAGCTTAATGAGTGAATGCCACTCTTGGAATGATATTGGAGTGCCCCAGACTGCACTCACCAGGACGGCACAGATAGACCAAATACTTCCATCATTGGTGGCAGGGCTGAGTACCTGGGGCCAGCACTCTGGGCCAGGAATGTGGGCACCATTAGGAAGTGGTGCAGGTGTTCTGTGGGGACAGGAAATGGTCTCACAGGGTATCTAGGCTGTCACATTCTACATGCCTCCTGGGAGTCCCCAGTTTCCTTTACCTGCTTCCTTTGGCTAACACAGGGTTCTAAGGAAGGGACTCAGAGGGAAGGCTGAAGAGTATCATGTAAGGGCGTGGGGTATCATCCAGAGGAGGAGAAATCTAGAGGCAACAAATTATTTTGGATGTCTCAGGGCGTTAACAGGGTCCCGGTTATGCCTCTGGCTCCTTGGGTAGACTAGGCTGGGAACAGCATCCTTAGGCCCAGGCCAGGGAAGGAGGAAGAGATGCACAGGTACCACAGCCGGAGAGGTTTTTGTTTCTAGCCCCTCCCCTGGGGCATGAGGAGGAGGCTCCGGTTCTCAAGGGGTTTGCCAGTTTCCAGGTAAAGGAAGCCCAGGTGAGCTGCTGGCCAGGTGCCTGTTATGATACTTAATATTCCCTTGGAAACAGCTCCTTGGAATTTCCCAGGAGCCTTTGGGTAACCATATAGGCCATGGGTGAGGAAGGCAATCCCCAGAGGAGGCCTGGAAGACTTGAAACTGGAATTACAATACCACTGCCTGGAACGGATTTGAGATGTCTATGCTGTGGATGCTGTGGCCATAAATGATGGTGGGCAGGGGCCGGGAGCCTCCTACCCCACTGACTTCGCAATCCGATTTTCTGGTGAGGACTTTCAGGACTTTTCTACAAACATTCTGGGACTTGGACACCCTTGCCAAGTCAGCATGGGGCCCTGTGTTACCAGATTGATTATGTTCCCCGAGCACAGTCTCCGCCCCTTCCCTCCGCCCACTGCTGGCCTAACATTAAATGAACAACACACTCCCGTCTCTGTGGCAGCCTCTCA
Organism: Peromyscus eremicus; assembly: GCF_949786415.1. NCBI lineage: Eukaryota > Metazoa > Chordata > Mammalia > Rodentia > Cricetidae > Peromyscus > Peromyscus eremicus. Next base: position 93,059,948 of record NC_081425.1, on the reverse strand, counting down.
CCCAGCTCACAACCCTCTGAGGCTTCCCACTTCCCATGCCCCTGGCTGCACCTCTGGGGATGAGAGACCTAAAGAGCTTTTCTCACCTCCAGCCAGGCATGCTGTGGAGGCGTGAAGAGCGGACTTCAGGCAGTGCTGAGCTGTAAGCCCCTGGTCTCCCTTCGTCCAGTGGCTTGGAGTGGGGTGAGGGTGGGGATACAAGTGGGATCAGTCATAGATGCTGAAACCAGGGTGAGCAGAAGGGTGGCTCGGGATGAACTGGGACACCACAGAATCTAGCCAAAGCCAAAAGTTGGCGCCACTGCCCCTCCTGTGGCTCAAACCACCACTTGGAAGGGAGCCCCTGAGCCGGAGCGAGTGAGGGAATCTAAGAACAAGCTTGCTGCAAGTGAACTGCAGCCCAGTGACCACGCTGGTTACAGTTCCAGGTGGGTAGTAAGGGTGGGGAGATGACGCATGGAGGCTAGCTGAGGCCAGTTTGCACCATCCCCCTGCAGCTCAGGGTCACAGGCACCACATCTTCCCAGCCCTTTAGCAGACTTCCGGGGAAGTGTTAGCACCTGCTGAAGCCAGGAGGCCCAAGAGGACAGCGGTGAGTTCTCTGTACCCCAAGCTCCACTCTACAGCACCATTGCAGCTGCACCCCACACGGGAGCACCTTCCTTCTATGACATCCTGCTTGACAGTCCCAGCTCCTGCAATCCCCAAGATCCTTCCCTCCTGTAGCCCTTCCAGTCCCAGGCAAAGCAGTACATCCTACCACCACAAATTACCTGAGTCCCACAGGCTTCAGTGGCTGGCCCTCAGGCCACACTTTAAAAGCAGGGGCCAAGGGGGCTTTGTGTTTCCTTGTACAGTGTGTGGGTACTGCACTATACAGAGGGTCCCAGAAGGAAGCAAAACAAGCCTGTCTGTGGCCCCAGGAAAGAGGGACCCCATCCAAATGACATCTCTGATGGCTGCTGAAGAGGATGCACAGGTGATTGTGACCATCCCAGGTCCTTGGGAGGGCTTCCTTGATGACGCTGACAATCTGTTTGAGCTGGAATCCAGAGTAGGGGACAGGCAAGGTTTGGGGAGCTGCATGTGAGCAGAGGCTGGTGGCCAGAACTGTATGCTTTCGTCAGTTCTCAAGGAGGCAGGTTCAATGGCTGCTTTTCCCCCCAGCACAGCCTGTGACCCCACTTTCCATGTGATCAAGCCTCCCCAACCCTTTGCCAGGCTCTGAAGCTAACTTTCAGGAAAGTCCCAAGGTACTGGAAGCTGGTGTTCACAGACATTTCCTTACTCCTCTGGCAGCCGTGATCTGACAGTCTAGTACTTGAGCTTGGCTGCTCAGTACTCCAAGATTAGACTGTTGTGGAGCATCATCAGAAAGGGACAGTAGGAACCAGTAGGTGCCTGACCCTCTACTTGGCTCCATGGTATAACAGAAGCTTGGCCCATGTACTCAGACATAAGAAGGGGACAGTATATACCTGGTGAGCCTTGGTGTTTTAGTTTCCCCAGTAAAAACCAATTTTTTAAAGGTTTTTTTTTATTATGTGTAAGTGCGTGTATCTGCATGTGGGTGTGTGCATGTGAGTGCAGGTACTGGGAGAGGCCAGAAGAGGGAGTCGGAGGCTGGGGTTAGAAACACAGGTGCTGGGTTCCAAACTTGGATCCTCTTAAAGGACTGGCACATGCCCTTAACCCCTCAGCTGTCTCTCCAGCCCCGAAACTGCTTTTTATTTTCAGACAAGGTATCGATATGTTGCCCAGGTTGGTCTCGAACTAATGAATTCAAGTGATCTTTTTCACTGAGACGGAAGGTACATAGCCCTGCACCTACCTAAATTCCACTTCTTGTCCCTGAATACCATGTGACACTGGAGAATCTTCCTTCATGCAGGGCAGTGTGATGATGCCATGGACTCATGGACCTTACATAGGTTTTCTTTCCCAGTGACCACCATGACTCCCAGAACAACAGGGCCATTCTTGATGAGTTCTAGGAAGAAAGGGAGTACAAACAACAAAGCCTCCTGCCCAGTATCCAGGAGCTGAGCATGCCAGTGTCCCTTAAGCATCCATATGCATATATACACACATATTCATGTCACCCCCATCACGTGGGACCCACCAGGGGACCCACTTAGGAGACAGCCAGAAGCAGGGAGCCACTGAGCATATGTAGTGCCCTCCCTACCCAGTGCGGCTACTTAAAAGTGTGGAGGAATCCTGCCTCTGTGACACTCATTCCTTTGCGCTTCATCAGACATTGAGCAGTCAGCCCCTGAAGGGCAGCTCCAGCTGGATCTATGCTGGGCATGAGAGCGGCAGCGAGCGGACCAGGCAGCAAGCAGGCCAGGCAGCGAGCGGGCCAGGCCGCAGTATTAAGGACTGAGTAGCACTGGAAGTCTGGGGACAAGTCCCAGAGCTTTCCCTGCCTTTAACTTCTTGAGTCCAAGCAGGTACCACTTTGCCTTACAATGGACTCTCCTTCAGGGCCCAGAGCCCCACCAGGCTTAACTCAGGGACCCAGCTTTATGGCCAGCCCTGCCCTACACAGCCATTGGACCAGCACTCAGAACGTCTCTGCAAGAGCCCAGCTTCTATCTGTAAGCCCCACGGTAAGTTGGGGGAGCATGTGTGTGCACAGAGATCCAGACCCCAACCCCGTCTCCTACCCCTACTTCGACAGGGAGATAGAAAAGGTCTGAGCTTAGATGAAAGACCATGGGCATCACTGAACTTCTCTGAGCTTTCCTTACAAACTGGCTGAGAAAGAGGGGATAGGCAATGTCTTTATCTGCAGAGACCACTAGAGGACCAGAAAGGCAGGCCCTGCCCTGCCCTTGGTGACATCTAGTCTTTCCAGACCTTGGCTAGATGTCCTGTGGAGGTGTTATAGAGAAAAAGGCATGGCCCGGGCTTCTGGATTTGTACAGGCCAGAGTGGGATGTTGGGCAGGACAAAGAGCAGACCACTCCCTTTCCCTGGGAGATATCCTTATCATCTTTGTATACTAAGGGCAGTATCCCAGGGCAGTAACCTCTCTGCAGTGACCCCGAGGAACCTTTCTTTCAATTGGAAAGTTTTCCTCCCTCCTCTGTCAGGCTTGGATGTCAGTCCTCAGTTATGTTACAGGGTTGCAAGCTCTCCCTTGAGGCTTGCTATGGGGTATCCATACATCGGGAGGGCAGTACCCAGGAGCAGTTTCTACTCAATGTCACTCAGGCTGTGTCCCTGTTCTGCAGGCACACACCTGTCCTGCCAGCCTCCAGCAGGTGATCTGAGCCTTTCACCTTCCTCTTAAGAGCCCAGCACCTGCACATATATGGGTTTGGGGTTAAATTTTGGAAGATCTGTACTTTTCTCTCCTGTGGCTTGACCATAGCTTTTCACCTGTACCTCAGTTTCCCCACTTGCCTCATTGGGAACTTACTTTTCCTTTCCAGGGACATCTGTAGGTGATGCCCTCCTCTTCCTCTCTCCACAGGTATCTGGACCTGAGGCTGCTGCCTGGGTCCCCTTCCCCACGGTCAATGTCCCAGACCATGCTCACTATATCCTGGGTACGGTGATCCTGCTGGTGGGGCTCACAGGGATGCTGGGCAATCTGACAGTCATCTACACCTTCTGCAGGTGCCTGGTTGGTGGGGTTGGGTCAAGGGCACTGTGCATATCCAGCCATGCAGAGAGGGCAGAATACAAGGGCAAAGTGTCACCCACCTCTATCCAGGGCACCTTAGAATGGGCAGAGAAGCAAGGACCACACCTTCTGCAGTATCAGGTCTAGGCATCAACTTTCAAGCTGATGAAAAGGGAAAACATGGCCCAGGGAACCTTGAATAGCACAGGCATGCCCACTGGGCTTCAGGCACACCCTCTGAGGTAGGCAGGTACTCCAGGACCTTCAGGTCTCTGTTCATGCTACCCTGCTCTCAGTTCACCTCTGGCATCCTCTGCTCCCAGAGGAATCCTTCCTCTACCTTGAAGAGCATCCCTGGACACCAGGACCCTCTAACTCCCAGCAGCCTGTCCTAGCAGCCACCCTGGCTTCCCTCCCCACCTGTCCTGCTGGCTGACGCAGGCAGGTTGGGAAGTGAGCACGGACCTCAGGCTCCGTCACAGACCAGTGGAAGGACCGAGGCCGTCATTTATTCTCCTTGAGCCCACGTCTCTGCTCTGCCACGTGGACTGTGGCTTTCCTATATCCGTACTTCCTCCTGTTTGTGCGCTGATTGGCGACCAAATCCTTTTGTGAGTGAAGGCCTTAGTACTGTCCTCTGGAAGCCGGGACCATGATGCCTCCCGTAGGAGCGAATATTAAGATGGATAGTGCTAGGAGAGGGCTGTGAAGATCACTGTCCCACAGTCAGAGTGATAGGTCTTGGATCCTTTGCCACCTCAAGAGTTAACAGTAAAGAGACGGGTTGAGCAGGGCAGGGCTGAGCTGGGCAGCAGAAGGAGGAAGAGGAGAAAGAAAAAGGAGTCAGGGAAGAAGAGGAGGAGGAGGCCCGAGAAGATGGCAAGAAGGTGTCAGAGCAAGTGGGAGGGGTAGCCAGAGGGACACTGTGGCCAGAGAGGATTTTCCAAGGAGTCAGAGCGAGTCACACAGAGGGAATAATCCAGAGGGTGAGACGAAGAAAGGGGTGTGATCGAGAGCCAGCCTCCGGGGCTGCACTGCTGTTTCTGGAGACACTCTTCCTCCCTTCACTCTGAGGGACTGACCACAGGAGATCCCTTAGCCCGTAGTACTGGTGATACCTGCTGGACTGAGAGACATCCCTGTGGCCCAAGAGCCCCAGCCTGTGTCTATTCATGTGTGTGTGTGGGGGGGGGTTGTGCATGCATGACATGTCTGTGTGCACATGTACATTTAGCATATTCGCATGAATGTGTATGTGTATGCATAGATGAGGGTGAGGGGAGGCTCCCACAGCTCCGGAGGTCCTAGGAAGCATGCCCTGACTTCTCCGACCTCACAGGAACAGAGGCCTGCGGACACCGGCAAACATGTTCATTATCAACCTCGCAGTCAGCGACTTCCTCATGTCATTCACTCAGGCCCCGGTCTTCTTCGCCAGCAGCCTCTACAAGAAGTGGCTCTTTGGGGAGACAGGTGACACTTGGGGTTCCTTCTTGCTACAGGGAAGAAGGGGTCTTAACAGAGGCATGCCACAGTGGTGGAAGGTAGCCCAGATGAGGTGGCTTGCTCTTGCTGGGCACAGTGGGCAGCACCCTGAAACCCGTGACTGAGTGAAGAGGAAAGATGGGGTTCTGGTCCCGAGAGCCCTGCCGGCCCGGCCAGATGTGGCAAACAAACAGGGTGGAGACGGCTTTGGTCCTGTATTCCATCCTTTGGGAATTTCTTCCCCAGGGACTTAGGGACCTTTACCCACAGGTTGCGAGTTCTATGCCTTCTGTGGGGCTGTCTTCGGCATCACGTCCATGATCACCCTGACCGCCATAGCCCTGGACCGTTATCTGGTGATCACACGTCCACTGGCCACCATCGGGATGGGATCCAAAAGACGAACAGCACTTGTCTTGCTGGGTGTCTGGCTCTATGCTCTGGCATGGAGTCTGCCACCCTTCTTTGGCTGGAGTAAGTGGGCCGGTGCTATTGGGGGAGGGGTAGATAGGCTGAGAGAGGAAGTTTAAGGGAAGGTTGGGCGGGCCAGCTGGCAAGGGCCTCGGGGATCACCTAAGTCTCAAGTCAGATGGACGTTCAGGGGTACGGCCAGCACTGGGGGAAGCTCAGAGTGCTTTACCAGGGACTAGAGGATCAGTCAGGGAACCTGTCACCAAATATGGGGGTTATTGGATGGGAGCAAGTGAGGCGTGTTTAATGCTGAATTTGTAGCGAGTCATACTAGCCAGGGCTGGAAGGCCTCAGCGGGCAGGACAAGCAGCAAGGTTTTAGCCCTGGGGATCACAGCCCTGGAGCTACAGAGGAGCTAGCTTCTGTCAATCCTAGACTGGTGTCCTCACTAGAATCAACTCGGGAATCTCCCTTCACATCTCTCAACCGTCTCTGGCTTCCTCAGTTCTGGGCAGGGCAGACTTGTGGCTGAGGCCAGGTTGTGCCCAGGAACCCCAAGCTCCATGTTTGAAGCCCCTACTGAACAAGGTGCCTTAAGCAACAGCACAGTGAGGGCTGAGCCCCTGTCCCCTGCTCGCAGGTGCCTATGTGCCTGAGGGGCTGCTGACGTCCTGCTCCTGGGACTACATGACCTTCACGCCCCGGGTGCGTGCCTATACCATGCTGCTCTTCTGCTTCGTATTCTTCCTCCCTCTGCTCATCATCATCTGCTGCTACGTCTTCATCTTCAGGGCCATCCGAGAGACAGGCCGGTGAGTGGGCTGTGTAGAGCTGAACCAAAGAAGGTAGGGTCTGCCCATCGGAACGTCCTCGGATGCAGATAGGTCGAGATCGGTGAACTCATGTGCTTACGGGGAGAGGTTACCTAGGAAAGTTCCCAGGGACAAGGTCCTCTGAGGAGGGCTGATAGACCGCACTCCTGGCAGAACCACTGGAGGGCAGCTGAAGCTCAGCGGAAGGACTTTCTGGAAGGCAGAGCTGTCAGTGCGGGAAAGGATGACCCCTCCTATGTGTCCCCAGTGGCTGTGCCCCTGGTACTTGCTATAACCCAGATGTAACCTTCCCAGGGCCTGTGAGGGCTGCAGTGAGTCCCCTCAACGGCATCGGCAGTGGCGTCGGCTGCAGAGTGAGTGGAAGATGGCCAAGGTCGCACTGATTGTCATCCTGCTCTTCGTGCTCTCCTGGGCTCCCTACTCCACTGTGGCCCTGGTGGCCTTTGCTGGGTGAGCAGGAGCCATAGCACTGGTATAGGGGATTAAAGCACAGATCCGGGTAGCCTCTCCCTCCAGCCTGGCCCAAACCAGGCATCCTGACACCCTAGGTCTAGCTTGACAGCTTCACCCTCCCCGTGTGACAGGCCTCACCCCACAAGGCTTACCCGGTTCCTGGAAGCTTTGGAGACTTACCCGGGGAGCCCTGACTACACACAAGGGGATCTTCCATCTCCTTGGGAACATACAGATATATCTGAGGTTCAGGTTCCCTCTTAGCCTGAGCCATAGGCACACAGTCAGGGCTGCTGCTACTTAAGAGGAGATCCCTAAGAGGTCCTCTCTAGTACCTTCTGTGGCTTGAGTCTGGTAACCATGGCACCTTCAGCAGCATGGACACGGACTAGATTTCCAAAGCACTTCTGTGAGAATGAGATTTTGGTACTTTGAACTATTCAGGTACCAATCTTCTTGAGTAGTGATAACGCAGTCTCCTCTAGGGGCCTACTAGATGTTTCTCTAGGACATCCAAGGTGACAGTGTACAAGATGGGGTGAGGGTTTGGCAGCATTGTGGGATGTGGGATCCGAAGACCAGGGACATTTGAGTGACACAGAGAGGTTCTGCCAGCCGCACAGGTTCTAAGGGACAGTGGGACCTAGCCACCTCCTCTGCAGCTGCGACATGCCTTCCTCCCAGAACCCTACCCTCAACCATCTTTACTTCCCTTCCTACCCACCTTCCACCAGAATCCTCACTGGTCCTGCCAGTCTCTCACTATGGGGCTGGGTTGGCTGTGTCTGTTGAGGCTGGGCTGCCATTGGTTTAGTTTGGGCCTTGGCAGAGTCAGGCATAGAGACAACTGGGGGGAATGAAGAGGGGACCCCACGCCTTCTCTGTCCTAGGTACTCGCATGTCCTGACGCCCTACATGAGCTCAGTGCCAGCTGTCATCGCCAAGGCTTCTGCCATCCACAACCCCATCATTTACGCCATCACCCACCCCAAGTACAGGTGCGGCCTCCTCCAGGCCTCCAAGCCCACCTCGGGCACGGAGGGCCTGAGCCTGCAGAGGAAGGCGGAGGTTGTCTGTCTCTCTCTGGTTTCTTGTATGTGTATTAGTTGGGGGGTCATGAACATCTTGGTGCAGCCAGTCACACTGGGAAGGGCCTGCAGTCGGCCCGTCCCCTCTTCTTTCCCATATCCTACAAGGGAGGAAGCCAGTCCTAACCACAGAGCTGTGTCAGAAAGCAGCCAGGGTGGGTTATTAGCCGTACTTCCTACGCAAAGGCAAGCCCCCCAGACTGTGAGATCCTGCAAAGACCCCAGCAGGGCGTCCTTGCTTCCACCAAGGGCCCTGGCAGCATCCTGAGGTACTGTGGTCAGGTTCGAGCTTTACTAAGAAGAATGACAGCCAGGCACTGCTCTGGGCCCCGAGAGTCGTTTTCAGCTAATCTCCTGGTGCAGACCTCAGTCAGTCCAGGCTATATTACTTAAGTGTGTCCATGGCTCCCATTCCCAGAGATGTGGCCTAGGGCAACCACATTAGGACTTGAAGCGATGTCTACTTGGTCAGACCCACTACCCCAAGGCTCTCCCTTTGTGTTTACCACACCCTGGATCTGTTGTTAATCCCACCAGCCCTGGGAGCCCATCAGTCTCTTACCTAGCTGTCTGTCTGTCCCCATTACCAGCATCTGTCTGTTCACCAGCTCTAGCCCTGTATCAGTCTGTCCTTCCCTCTTCCCTGTCATGTCCCTTCACTCTAACCAGACATGTGACTCCTGCAGGGCAGCCATTGCCCAGCACCTGCCCTGCCTCGGGGTCCTTCTTGGAGTGTCGGGCCAGCACAGGCACCCCTCCCTCAGCTACCGCTCTACTCATCGCTCAACACTGAGTAACCAGTCCTCCGACCTCAGCTGGATCTCCGGACGGAAGCGTCAAGAGTCCCTGGGTTCTGAGAGTGAGGTGGTAAGGATGCTGGGCCCTCATTGGCTGGTACCTCACCTTTCCTTTCCCGGCCAGCCCTCAGGGACCTGGACCTAGGTGGCAAGGCCACATATTAGACTGGGGGACACTTCACCTCTTCTGACCTCCAGTGTGTCACCCTCCATGACAACCAGGAATACCCAGACAGAGAGGGGATGGGTGGTATGAGGTCACCCAGCAGTAGTCCAGTCTAAACAGGGGCTTTCTAAGTCACCCCTTTCTCATGGCAAGAACTGACCCAGGGTCCTTGTTCCTTAGCACTCAGCCGCCACCTTACAGGAGGTGTGAAGAGCTACAAGTTGCAGGAAAGGGGGAGGCACTAGCCTGGGATCAGACCTGGCTTCAGGCCTTGGCCCACCACACGCTCACTGTGTGATCTGAGAGCCAGCACGGCTGGACTGCCCAGCTCTCTTCCACCGCTCATCCTCGAGGCCTTCCGTTAAGCTGTAGAGCTTCCTGGGGGTCTCTGTACCACTAGCAGAAAATGAGGAGTCTGTCTTCTTTGCTAACCAAGGCCTTGACTCTCATGAAGGCCACCTATCTAAATACCCACGTGCTTAAGCAGGCAAACACGGCCAACACGGGGTAGTATTTTCCTGGGCTTTGGTGAGCACAACTTTGCAAACGATGTCATGGGTCCCTATCACGGAACACCAGTGTGGAGGCTGGAGCGCAGGTGGGGGTGGGGCATGAGTATGCTGTAAGCTGTTCCTTTCACCTCCCCAGAGGTGGACAGATACAGAAACAACAGCTGCGTGGGGAGCTGCCCAACAAGCAAGTGGACCACCCTCCTGCAGTCAAGACCTGGACAATAAGGAAGTCAAGGCTCCTTCCAGCCCCCAGGTACAGAAATCCAAGACTCCCAGGGTGCTTGGACCTAGTACCCGCCAATCTGTGAAAGGGTAGGGAGCCAGGCCAAGTAGCCTAAGAAGGCAGGCTTGCACTGTGAACAGACCTCTCAGAATCACCCCTTCCCAGCTTTGCCTTGTCTGCCGGGAGGGCTCTGTGACTCCCAGACATCCCTAGCAGGGCCCGAGCATGGTCTATGACTGGGGGAGTATGTGCACGTGACTGTGTAACTATGTGTGCATGAAGTGTGGTTGGCATGTTGTGCCATGACAGATGCAGAGTTATAATTGTATGTGCTCATGAAGATGTGCGGTCTGCATCAGAGAACAGCTCACGCATACGGACCCATGTTCCTGGCATATGCTGTTTGTCACTGTGATGCCTCTGTGTTGTCTGGGTGATGGAGTGTAGATGGCACACCTTTTTGTGTGATTTTAGTGCTGGACCTACCTGGGGTGGGCGCTGCAAGCTGTGTAAGTGCTCACTGCCAATGCCCTGAGCTCAAGATGTCACCCAGAATACTCATAGCTATAAAAAGAAGGCCAGCTGTCAGCCCCAGTGCCTATGGAATGTCGATGGTGTTAGGGAAGGCCGTATTTTGGAACACTGGAAATGCCATGATCACAGGCGTTCAGGCAGCCCCTCCCCTCAGCTGGCAGCTTCCCTGCCCTCCTCTCTCTTACACACAGTCCCTATCAGCCGCTGGGTATTATTCTGGGGCTTCCTTAGCCACTCTGGGATCATGGGCGTGTCCTGTCTTCCATCCTATGCTGCTCCCCTATGCCTGGTGCTGCTTCTGCAGTTGGGGAGCTCCTGTCCTCCTATGTTGTATCCCAGGTGCTATGCACAGCCACAGAGGCCGGTGCAGAAGCCTGACAGTGGCCTATGGTGATCGGGGAATGGTTGAAGACGTAATTTCTATCCTGGATGGAGTCAGGACCATGGGGAGGGGCTTTTAGCATGGAGGGTCAGCCCTCAGCAGTTGACAAACACAAGTGATCAGCACTGCCATCAAGTCACAGGCACACAAAGAAGCCGGGCAGTGGTGGCACACGCCTTTGATCCCAGCACTCAGGAGGCAGAGGCAGGCGGATCTCTGTGAGTTCGAGGCCAGCCTGAGCTACAGAGTGAGTTCCAGGAAAGGCTCCAAAGCTACACAGAGAAACCCTGTCTTGAAAAACAAACAAACAAACAAACAAATAAACAAACAAACAAACAAACAAATCGAACCCTGGGCTTCCCTGGGGGAAGGGGTTGAGCTGTCTGTGTGAACATCCTCAGTGATCACAGCTGGGCTCAGTCAAAGGAACTTGGTGTCCTGGAACAGTGTGTGTGTGTGTGTGTGTGTGTGTGTATGTGTGTGTGTGTGTGTGTGTGTGTGTAGAGGGAGAGACAGAGACAGAGACAGAGACAGAGACAGAGACAGGCTGACTTTGAGAGCATGCAATGAGACCCTGGGGATAACATTGGGGATGTAGAAAGGAAGGGGGCAGGTGGTAGGAGTGATGATCTGGTTAGGGGTCTCCAGACTCTAGGGAACAAGAAGCCAGAAAGGGGCCTAGTCACCTTGCAGTATAACCAGGCTCTTCTGATGTGACCCCAGCGAGACTGTGGTGGGTACAGTAAGCCTGTGAGGTGTACTTTCATAGGAGGCCAGTGCTACAGGGCAGGAAAAGGGTGAGTGAGTGAGTTAGTGATAAAGGGTTGTCGGACCTCACACATACAGGATTGCAGAAGGAAGATGAACTGGGGTGGGAGCATGGGAGTCTGAGCCTCAGGAGTCCAAGGGCCTGAGGATATCCCAGGGGTTATCCTGAAAACAGCCTAAGGCTTTTGTGGCTCCTTGTTTGAGGTGTGATCCTTGAGAAGGTCCACCCCAACCTTGACCACAGCCTGGCCCTTTTTTGTTTGTTGGTTGGTTGGTTTTCTGAGACAGGGTTTCTCTGTGTAGTTTTGGTGCCTGTCCTGGATCTTACTCTGTAGACCAGGCTGGCCTTGAACTCACAGAGATCTGCCTGCCTCTGCCTCCGGAGTGCTGGGACTAAAGGTGTGCGCCACCACCGCCCGGCTCAGCCTGGGCCCTTCTACGTAGTTATCTTCACCTGTCTCAAATGTGGAGAGGCATCAGAAGGCTGCCCCTGTGAGACAATCCTAGAGATGAACAGATGTGTACTGTTTATTTTCAGACCAAGGGACAGCTCCCTAGCCTGGACCTTGGGATATAGGATGCCCGCTGGCCCTCCCTTTCTTCTGCTACTTGTCCAGCCCATCGCCTCCCTATTGCATGCACAGACCTGGGATTTATCTCACAAGCCTGGAAGCTCTGGAGGTGTCACTGCTTCCTGTGCTACACTGGACGCACAGCTCCGGCCCCTTCCCACACTGTAAAACTCCTGCACTACTCAGCTCGGCAGCCACACCGGGGCTCTGCCCGAAGCAGGGACCCAGGCTCTCTCTCCTGCTTCGCTTCCAGCCGCCGCCGCCGCCGCCACCGCCGCCACCTCTCCTCAGACACTGTATGCTGCAATTGTCCAGGCAATGACAATAGCGATGGCACTGGGAACTCATCAGCTATTTACGAGCCAAGCATCTACGCTAGCCTTTGTGACCTGGCTGGACAGCTCATTGGTTCAGAAAGCTCAGCCTGGCGTCCCCTGCTGCCAGTGGTCAAAAGTAGAACACAGAATTTACTTTGCGCACTAGAAACACTTCTTCACCCCAGGCTATCCCCTAGCATTCACACTGTGGCCCACACTCACATGTACATGGGCACTGGCAGGCACTTAGGTACCTATCTGTATGCACACCAAGCACATGTATGCGCACCCTGCCCTTGCTCATTGTTTCGTGTCTAAGTTCCTTCCAGATGTGGATCTGACAGGGCACAGAAAAACAATAAACAGGGTCTCTTGTGATAAACATGTCTACTGGTGCTTCTGTGGAGAAGAGACCTGGGCCTGGTCTCCATGTCTCCAGCAACTTCTTTCTCCCTTCCCTAGCGACTCTCACTCCTGAAAACCCATTTCAAACTGTAGGAGAGCAACACAGAGGAGGGACAAAGGCCATTTGCCCCCCCCCCGCCCCGCTCCTCCCCAGGGAGATGTGGAGCTCCACCCAGCCCATGGGTACCAGCTGCTCTCCAACTGGCTTCGGGTCTCCCAGGGGAGGCAGAGGGAGGCTGGCCTGCCCCTTTAAGAACATCTTCCCACCACCCCTCCTTTACCCAGAAGCAAGTCATCAGGCAGTGCCAGACTCCAGAGAAAGAGCCTTCGGCTCCAGGTCAGCCTTGCTGGGGCTCCAGGGCCAGGGTCAGCCCTTTCTTTCTGGTTATGCTGTGTGGCTGGATCTTCCCCAGCTGGGATGGACAGAGGGGCCTGGGGGACAAGGCCAGAGCTAGGGATAGATGGGATGGTGTAGAGGATGGGATGGAATGGGATGGTGTAGAGGATGGGATGGGATGGGATGGGATGGGATGGGATGGGGTGGGGTGGGGTGGGGTGGGGTGGGATGGGATGGGATGGGATGGGATGGGATGGGATAGGATGGGGCAGGGTGCTGACCTTCTAGCCCATGCAGGTGGAGTTGCATGGTACAAAGAGGAGGTAGCAAAACAAAGGGAAAGAGGGCAAGTCCCTCCCTGGCTTCTGCCAGTTGCTATTTTTGTGACCTCAAGCGAATTATTAAGTGACCCTGCAACACCAGCACTCTTATGTGCCCTATGTACGCCGGGCTCAGAGTGTAAGGCTGGAGTTGTGGCAGCTAGGAAATTACTTACATCCAGGCCCGCATTGAGTCCTCCAGGTTAGGGTCTTTGAGAAGGCCAGCAAGAAGCCAACCCATCATCCATCTTCCCTGAACCTCAGTTTCCCGAGCTGGAAGCCAGAGTGAACCTCGATCTGTCTCCAGACTACATGAGATCTGAAGTCTTTCTTGAGGGGAAGGCGGGCTTCTAGGGGCATCTTAATGAGAATGGCGGCGTGCTGGTTGAAGCCCCAAAGGGCCAAGGCCCCCAATCAGAGCACACTGTCTCTGGGGTACAGGCTGAGCATGCCACACATGCTTCCCTTCCCTGTCCCTTCTGGCTCCATGTCCTAGCAGCTGAACAAATGGCACTTCTCCCTGCCCCCTGTCATTCCTGCGCAAAGGGCATGGCGCCTGGCGCGCAATGCTGGCAGCTGTGGCTTTCCATGCTGCTGTCAGGTTTTCCAGGGCACAAATGAGACGGGCGAGCCAGGAATAACTGCCTGGGCCTCAGAGGGTCTGGACGGGTGGGACAACCCCAGACCTGGCTTTAGACCTTTTCCCCAGGGGTCAAGCAGCACCCCCTTCCCCAGGCCAGGGCTTTGGAAGATGTCTACGGCCACTAGGAGCCATCACCTGACATGAGTCTCATTAAAATGAGTCCAGGCTCCAGTGGGACCCAAGTCCATTCCCTGTGTGACCTTGGAGAATGTTGAACTTCTCCGAGCCTCAGCTCTTACAGTCCAAGGTGGCAGCCCCACAGGACCCCAAGGAAATCCGTGTGAAGGGCCCTTTTCTGAACTTGGCCATGTTCAAAGTACTACCATTACATGGTCATTTTTATGTCTGGTCCCATAAAAGTGACCCGGGAGCCAATCAGCACTCTTCTGAAGATTTTTCAGACCTGTGGAGGCTAAGCTAAGTCCAAGGCCCCGCAGGGCCCCACGATAGATAAGGGGCCAAATCGTGGTCCTTCCCAGAACAACAGAATAGCAAAACTCCTACCCAGAAGAGGATCCAGAGTGGACCCACTGATTAGAATAAGGGTGCGTGGGCTCTGCAGAGGGCACAAAGGGGGCCGGTCCTCCCTGCCTACCCCTTGGGGATGTGTGTTCTGGGTGCCTGACACCCCTCCCCAGGGACTATATTAACCGTGTGAGTCATGGTGGACTGGCTGGGAGGCCACAGGCAGGCGGGCCCAGTGTAGGGTTACAGTCCATTTATGGGCGCACCAAGGGCCGATATCAGTGTCGATGGCATTCGCTCTTAGCTATTCTTAGGAGCCTCCCGGGAGCTCTGCACAGCCTGGCCAGGCAGCAAGGGACAGAGCAGGCAAGGCCAGGGGTCGGGGTTCTGGGGCCGGGAACAGAGCTAGGAGCAGAGACATGGGCTGGAAAGATAGAGTGCACGAGCGTCCTCTTACCTGACTCTTCGTACTATTTGTCTGCAGAGAAGGCAGCTGCTGTCAGCACCAGTATGTCCTACAGTGTGACTCTGACAGGGCCCGGGCCCTGGGGCTTCCGTCTGCAGGGAGGCAAGGACTTCAATATGCCCCTCACCATCTCCCGGGTAAGTGCACATTGCCCACAGCCTTATTCCCAAAGGGGCAGGGCATTCTTGGAAGAGGGCATGCTCATCATGTCCATCTGTCTGTCAGTCAGTCAGTCTGTCTGTCTTCCCCAGGGCTCTTGGAAAGCAGAGCCTGCCCTATTCCTGGTCTGGAATCTAGGACTGGACTGGTCTGATCTTGGCCACAGCTGAATTTGCTCCCCCCCCCCCCCAGCTTGTTCCCCGGACTTTGCCCACCTAAGCAAGACGTCATGGGCAAATAGCTGGCATTTTGAGCAGAGGAGGAAATGCTGAGTTTGCAGGGTGGGTAGGCTTGTGGGCAGAGAGTGCAGGGCCTCCCTAAGCCCTTCACTAGCAGGGTAGGCTTGGGGTATTCCCAAGCTTGGAGTCCCTCCCTAAAAGCAGGTAGCTGCTTAGGAAAGAACATTCCCAGCATAAGGTAGGCAGGTACCAGGCAGGTGGGTGGACAGATTGTCGTCCCTGTTGCCTTGCTGTCATGATATAAGTCCAGGCTAGACTGATTGCTGGTCTCTAGTGTCCCCAGACCTAAGACACCAACCCCTCCTCTCCCTGCCGTAGTGGGCCTGGCAGGAACCTCACACTACCTGGCTCTTGGGCTGAGCCCTGTCTTCCTCATTCGAGCCCAGGGGTGCCCGTCTCACACCTTTGCCCTGCTAGGCTGGGGCAAGGGCCCCTGGGTCTTGTAGTATATGGTGAGAAACAGCTCTGCCCAATGGAAATGACACTGAACCTAAGGTGTTATGAGGGTAGTTCCCAGTGGTTGGAGAAACTGAGGCCCAGAGATAAAAAGTAGCCATGCTTGAAAGGAAGAGAGGAGGGTCTTTATTGCTATAGTCCAAGCACCTGGGCCATGCCTGTTGCTATCGGCTCAATACTTGTTAGATAAGTACCCTACAGTGCTGGTAGATCTGGGACGGAAGGCCCCGTGGCTTAGGGTACTGAGAAGCACACAGGGAACAAGTATAACCTGCTTGGTGGCTGAGCCCCTGGCAGGACTGATCTGGGCTGGCTTAAGGGGCAAGGTTAGACTCCAGGATGTCACTGTGAAGTTGGAGGGTGGAATCAGGTATAACTGGATGGCTGTTTCTTCCACAGAGTGCCAGAGACTTGCCTCAGACCTGGGGCTAGCACTCAGGGGTAGTGGGGAAGCCTGGAAAGCGCTTGACAGAGGGGCAGGGCCCAGTATTTCCACTGAAGCAGTCTTGGTCCTTAGACTACCTTTAAGCTGGGCACTTAGAGTGGCCTTTGGGGAAGGACGTTGTCCTCACCTCTCAGCTACAGATCTGAAGTCTCTGCCCTCCAGACCTACTGCCCTGAAAACCACAGGGCCCCTATTAAGAGGACACCCTAAACCATGTACATTCTGCTTGACGATGTGGTGACGTGTGGGTATGTGAGTCTAGTGGCTACCCCCAACCCAGGCTCTGCACAATCCCGACCCCCATAGCTACAAGTTTCCTCCCTGTATAAGATGGGGCCTTTCGAATCATCCTCCTGTGCCCTCCGGCCTCCTATGCCTAGGATTGAGCCCACCGTCCCCAAGGCTCATTGCTGGTGTGCCCTGCTCTGTCTAATGGGAACAAATTCATCTCCAGGATCAGTGGCACCCAGAAAAGCCAATGACCTCACTCAGGACCTATGCACCACCTGGCCCCGGATGGCCAGGGCTTAAATGGCAGCACAGAGGCTTTAAGCTAGACAGCAGGAAGAACATCCTCATTCAAGAGGGGGTAGTTGGGGTGTGCTGGAAGCTAAAGCTGGGGAGACATTTAAAAATAGAAGCCAGGGCATTGAGAGATGGGCTCTTTTCTGATACATATCTCAAGTCACCTGGATCAGGGTGGTCCCAGCAATGGTGGTCAGGTCGTGCAGTCTCCTGAAAAATACAACTAGTGGGCCACAGATACAGTGGGCTTTGGCACCCCCGGCTTGGGCATTTCAGGCCCAGTGCTGATGGTAAGATAGGCTCTGTGAACACTAGGCCTGTGGCATTTGCTGCCGAGGCTCACAAGTACCTTCTAGACCAGAAACAGTCCACTCACAGACACAGCACCAGGACTCTGCCTATCTACAGCAGTCCCCTGCTTCGGGCACAGTCACTGCAATTGTGAGGGGTGATCAGGCAGGAAGTCTGGGGTCACCAACTTGGAGCCCAGCAAACTAAGGCTTGCACGGGGTAGAGATGCCCATGGGTAGCACTCACGTGTCCTGGCACGGTTTAACGCCCACGCCTGGTCCTTTGCCTGTCAGTCTAGGCACTGGGTGAAGCTGGCCTCTCTCAAAAGCAGGTATGTGTTCCTCCCAGGAAGAGCAGCTGCCACCTGCATGCTGGGTGATAGCTTGGCTATCCCCTTGCCCACAGCCTCCACAGAGGCACTATGACGTCAACCTGAGCAGAAGACCCACCCCCAAGACCCTCATTCAGTGAGCTTAAGCCTGAGAATCTGCAGAGATGGGGTTCAGGAGGGACACTCTAGGGAGGAGCGCAAATGCCTTTATTTATCCTGGACAGGTGCAGAGGCCTGCAACCTGAGCTACGCTCTCCTCCACCCCTCCCCTACCTTAGCCAGTTCTCCATGAAGCAGAGTTGAGGAAGCAGATCAACAGGTCCAGCCCTCACCGGGGCCCCTGCCTCTGGCCAGACGCTGGAGCTAGGTGTGGGGCCTTGCCCCCTTGTGGCTGGGGCACCCTCTGCCTTAGGAAAGAAGCAAGTGTCTTTGTTCAATTCTGGCACAGCCTGAATTGTCTCACCTGTGAAATGGGACAGTGCTGTCCACACTTGGGAGAGTGCAAGTGTGGGAAGGAGGCTGGCTATGAGGCTAGTGTGCAAAGAGGCTGTGGGCTGGGTCAGGCCTGCCTCCTCCTTGGAAGGCCTTTGCTCTCAGGACCTCCATCCTACCTGGCAGGCTTGCCTGGGCCACAGTCCAGAGGCCTTCCACCTCCCCTCCGGTTTCAGTTTCAGCATTATTGAACTCTCCTAGCTAAGGTGGGGACGCTGAGAGCAGAGAACCCATGGGAAGAGAACGGAGGACAGTGTGAGACTATTCTGGGGGGTGGCTGTGCTGGCAATTCCTGGAATTCCCAGGCCCCTGGAGCGAAGCATCTTGAGCTGTTCTCGGCAGCGCCCAGCAGTGCTGACAGGCCGTGCTGTTTATAGCTCTGCTGAAGGTCAGGCAACCAGCTATCTAGCTGGAAGATAAGGAACAGTCCTATCTGGAGACTGCATTCTTAGAGGTGCATCTCTCCAGGTCCTCCTGTGACTCAGACTCACCTCTGACCCCTTGAAGGCCCTGAAGGAAGCAGACCAGAGGCCCACTGGTCTGGGAGGGGTCCTTGTAGGTCCCCGAATCAGAACACAAGCCAAGGGCAACTCTATGGGCAGACAGAAATCGGGGCAGATGATATGGGGAGACGGGAGACTGTGGGGACAGCAGATATGAGGAGTATAGAGGCACCAGGGACAGGAGGAAGTCCCCTGATTGTGAAGGCCCTCAGGTCCTTACCTCCAGGCTTCCCAGTCCCAAACATGGCTTCTCCACTCTGCTGGAGCCAGGGTCCTGCTTTCATGGGAACCAGTCTTGGAAGCATGAAGCCGTTTTTCCAGGGCCAAGTACACACAAGAATACAGGGCAATTTGTTGGAGAAACAGAGAGGAACAGTGTCAGGACCTGGAGAAATAGAGGAAGACCTGCAAAACACACACACACACACACACACACACACACACACACAGAGAGAGAGAGAGAGAGAGAGAGAGAGAGAGAGAGAGATCATTAGTATGTGTGGACAATTAGTTGCCAAGGCCAAGTGTTAGAGTGTGTGAGAGATGGGATATAGAAGAGTGGGGACCTGTGGTTACTTCTTGAGGGAACTCTGAGAGCATGGAAGGGAGAGAGGTGAAGTGGGAGCTATTTGGACAAGCAAAGCAGGGCATAGGAGAGCTTGGCTTATTTATACGGCAGAGATGGAATAGAGGTTGAGACCTCTGGGAGACAGAAGTTTCCAGAAAAAGGCCGAGGACTGGGTCAAGGCCCCAGTGGAAGCCAGATGGGGAAAGAGCCAGCCTGGCACATGGTCATTTAATCCCACAGGGTTTAAATGCACTGAGGACTTTAGGGGAAATCCCTGCCAGGCTTCAAAGAAGGGCCTGGGAAGGTTTCACTCCTTCTAGGCCTGTTACCTGCCCTTAGCCAGCTCCACCCCACCTGACAAGTCACACGGAGAAGGAAGGCAGGGCCTATGTGCTTCTGAATATGGGGAGGGATGCTAAAAACGCCTGTAGAGTCCAGGTGCCCCAGAGAGGCTGCTGGCTGTCCTCCCTGCTTCCAGGGAGCTAGCGGGTCAGGAGGTCACAGCATGGGAGCTTTGAACCGCTGCATGGCACCTTGTTTCCCTGAGACCCTGGACAGAATCTCTGCTATTCCACCACACCTTTCTAGGAATAGTAGGCTTGCTCAGGACTGGTCACTGGGGGCTGACGCCTTGCCTTCCACCTTCTGTCCACTCTGTCTTGTTTCTCATGGAACCCTGGGGTACAGCCATACTGATCACACACTGCTGTGCCCCAGTGAAATCCTTGACTTCTCTGGAGCTTCTAGGGAGAAGGAGGTTAGAGTCAGAACTTAAGCTCCCTTGGATTGGAGATTCCATCAAAACCTTCTCAGCTCTGCAGCATCCTTATGTCACAGCCTATTTGATAATGTAATCCTTGCCCTGCGCTCTGGGCACTCACTGGAATGCGTGAAGTCAACCCAAAGCAGGCTTAAGTTGACCCATTCCATTGTCCACATGCTTTCCTTTGTCAGCTTCCTCCTAGGCATGACAATGGCCATGACATCAGCTACCCTTTGACTGCCCCCGGAGAGTGGGCTGTGCCTTGCAAATCAGATGTGTCCTCTTGAGCACCATGGCATTTATTCCTCTGTTGTCCTTGCCCGGCTCACACATATGGGGTCAAGAAGAGGAGTGCTCTGGGCACGAGGTGGGCAGGGTTTAGGAAGACATCTGGGACTTCAAAGGCTAGTGACAGCAGTTAGTCTTGTTGTGTCACCCAGAGGGTGGAGGACAGTGCTTCTGGGACCAGCGATGTGGAGTTTCTTAGGGTCACAGCCCAGCAAGCAGGGCCTGAGTGGCTAGTCTTGGGCCAGTTTGTCCTTGGTGTCCCACCATGAGGGCCCTCTAGGCTCTGCTTAGTGTTCAGATCGACACTGAAAAGTGACTGTCGGCTTGAAACAATTGAAAAGTTAGATAGGAATGAAACACTCATCCAGAGAGAATTTCAAATGCTCAAAAAGATATAGAAAGACTATTTTTTTTTTTGGTTTTTCGAGACAGAGTTTCTCTGTGTAGCTTTGCGCCTTTCCTGGAACTCGCTTTGTAGACCAGGCTGGCCTCGAACTCACAGAGATCCGCCTGGCTCTGCCTCCCGAGTGCTGGGATTAAAGGCGTGTGCCACCACTGCCCGGCTTTTTTTTTTTTTTTTTTTTTTTTTTTTTAAAGCAAGTGTCTCCAAGAACGTGTGAGCTTTGAGTCTTTTCTGAGACAAAGTCAACAGAAAAAGGAAGGTGTAAAGTTAGAGAAAAAACGCATGAGCTAAACTTTTTTCATGAGCCCTGGGCTCTAGGCAACGGTCCAACAGTGCCAGTCCCCTCCCCCAGCCAGTTAAGGCTGCTCCTGTGGTGGAGGGAAGGGATCTGATGGTCCTTGGCTGTCTTTAGCATCCCTGCCTCCATCTGGCCTCCTTCTCTAAGGACACTTGAGCAGAAAAGAAGAACATCTCCCTATATGTGAATACCCCTGCTTGAGGGACATTGAGCCCTGCTTGGGGCAGCCAAAGGCCAGGCCAGCTGAGCCCTGATGGGCAGACACAGATGCAGGGAGACTGACGCCAGGAACAGGGGGATCCAGCCTAGTGGCTCCCTCTGGAATGTTTGGCTACTGACCAGGCCCCTGGAGGAAGGATTACCCCAGCCCACACACGCCTGAATATCAGACAGGGCCAGGCACAGGGAAGAATAAGTACAAGTTGGCCACGCTCTAGGGAGAAATATGTCACCAGGCAACTCTAAAGACATGGCATTCCTGATGGCCTGCAGCTGGCACTGGCTGACCGGGCCCGGCCTCCTTTGGATGTCATTCTGATGCCCTTGCTTACCCTGTCATCATGATCTGAACACTCCCATCCTGCCCGGCAGTATCCCTTCTGGCTTTGGAGCCGCACCCTTCTGTGTGAGCTTGGTAGCTGCTTCCCTCTACCTTACCCCAGACTATTTGCTACAAGAAGCAATTCCTTCTCCACAGATAGTTAGAAGCATCGGGGGTATCGTCCTGTAGGGATGTCCTGCTATGGAGAGCATTTTAAGGGATGACATACCACAGGGCAGCTTTGCTATGAGATATCTTTTCCTAGGAACGTCCTGCCACAGGGTAGCCAGTTGTGGGGCCTGGGCAGTCCGCTAGGACAGCGTGGTGCTGGAAACTTTATCCCGGGTGTTTTCCTCTGCCTTTGAAGTGCTTCTAAAGTAAGATGGCTTGGTGGATGGAGAGTCGTGAAAGTGAAGTGTGATAAAGTGGAAGAGTTGGGTGTTATGGTTGGACAATGATGATGATAATTGGGTGTTCATGTTTTTCAGCTTAAAGATTACTGTAGTAAGTTGTTAGAGATAGCACAGCCCTGCGCAGAAAGGCAGGAGGCCAGGTGTACTTTCTGCATAGTAGCAAGAGGCCTCTGGTCTAGGAAAGCATCTTGGTTTTTCCTCACGTGTGTGTGTGTGTGTGTGTGTGTGTGTGTGTGTGTGTGTGTGTGTGTGTGTGTATGAGAAGATAACTTTGGGTATTGTACCCCAGAAGTCATTCACCTTGTTTTTTGAAACAGAGTCTCTCATTGACCTGGGACTCGCCTATTCAGGGAGGCTGGCTGGCCGACAAGCCCCAGGAATCCATCCGTCTCTGCTTTCCCAGCACTGGGATTATACGCATATACCTACACCTGTTTTTTAGTTGTGTGCCAGGGCTCGAACTCGGGTCTTCCTGCTTGCCCAGCAAACACTTAGGGACTGAGGCATCTCTCCAGCCTCTGTCAGTATTTTTCAGCTCTGCATTCAAGACAGCAACACACTTCTCTTCCCATGGGCTCCCTGCGGCGGCGGGCTAGGGGATAATGATGGTATTGAGGGATAATGACGGTTCTATGATGCCCCTCTGGCATCTGGAGAGTGAGCTTTGCAAATCAGGTGTGTTTTCTTGGCCATGGACGCTTTCATTTACTGTTCTTGCCTGGCAATTTGGGGTCCAGAGAGGAATGTTCTGGGCACAAGTGGGCAGTGTTTGAGAAGACACCTGGAGTGGGGTGTGATGGCACACGCCTTTAATCCCAGCACTCGGGAGGCAGAGGCAGATGGATCTCCATGAGTTCGAGGCCAGCCTGGTCTACAGCATGAGTTCCAGGACAGTCAGGGCTACACAAAGAAACTTTATCTCGGGGGGGGGGGGTGGAGGAGAAGACACCTGGGACCACAAAGGCTGGTGACAGCAGTTGGCAGTTGGTCTTGTCATCACCCACAGGGTGTAGGACCAGCTCTGGGACCCGTGATAAGATTACAACAAAATCCTTCATTCTCTGGGCACAATGACTGCAGGGCACCTTGATGTGTGTTTAATTCCCTTTAAGGAACGTGGAAGGAGGCTTCCATCCATGCCTAGAGCTTGAGCAGAGGCCCACACAGGCTTGGTACTTGGAACATAGGACTGTCCCCAGGTCTTCTGTGATCCTCTTTCAGGATGGTCCCCAGACCTTAACCAAAATCCAGCTTCTGACAGCATAAATGGCTAGTCTTATTCCTGCAGCACAGACAGGAAGGTGGGTAAGATGTGGCCAGAGACGCCAAGAAAACTTGGGCAGGTAAGGGGAGGAAGCTAAGCAGCAGCAGCCTCCAGCCATCTGGGCAATGGGGGAGGGGGGCTCAGAGCCTCCTGTTTCCCGTGATGTCATTGACGATAAGGCCAGTGCCACATTCCATGTGGTATCACAGAGGGACTGCCTGCTGTCACAGGGTCAGCTCCTGAAACATTTCTGTGCGTATGTACCACACACTAATGGGCTGTCGTGTCCCCCCGCCCCCTCCGGCTTGTTCCCTCAATCAGTAACCATTCCATGAAACCACTCTAAATGATGTCACCAGACCTTCCGGAAGTTTGCATCTCAGAAGATATCGCTGTGGGTAGGGTCACCACAGCACTCTAAGTACTGTTACTAAGGGGCGGCTATGCAAAACCTGGTATTGTGTATGATGTCATTGAAAGTTCAGCGTGAGGCACCACGGCTTCTTCCCATGTAACAGCGGGTATAGCTTTCCCAACACCCCATGCGGTGTTTCCAGAGTGAAGTCTCAATGGCGTTCCATGTGGTCAAAGATGGAGCCTCCAGACATTATTTTTGGTGTGGGTCACAGGAATGAGGAACTAGCTTTGTGATTACACTTTTCCTCTCATAGGTATGCAGGTAGCCAGAGAACCTTTAGCCTACCTCACGTCACAGTCTGCCTTGTTCTCACCCAAGCAGGGCTGACGGCTCTGGTAGTTTTCTGTGTACCTGTCCCCGGCAGCGTGGAGCACCTGGTGCTTGGATGCTTCTGTGAGGGGACAATTATGCTGCCCTTTGGTCTGCCAATGCCTGGAATGACTAGGGGCAGGGAGGTGCTAAGTCTCACCCTCGTTTCTGGGACTGGAAAGTACTCTATGGCTTTGCAGGGTGTGGCGGTAATAGGTTAATTGGTATAATATATAGTCTCCACATGTCAATGGCCTAGCACGGTGGGAATTTATTCCTCGTTTAAGGAGCCTGACATACCACGCCTGCTCCAGGTAGTGACTCTGGGATCCAGGCCCTTTCCAGTAAGCATTTTTGGCTATCCTTCTCTCGAATATGTGGTTTAGTAGTCAACAAGCAACGTGCAGGATTCTAGTGGTGGTTACTGAGGAAATACCTGGCAGTGGTGTGTGATACGTCCACCAGCATTCCCCTGGCCAAAGCTGGTCCTTTGATGGCCGTCGAAAAGTCCTAGGAAGCTGGACGGTGGTAGCACATGCCTTTAATCCCAGCACTCGGGAGGCAGAGGCAGGTGGATCTCTGTGAGTTCGAAGCCAGCCTGGTCTACAGATTGAGTTCCAGGACAGCCAGGGCTGTTACACAGAGATCCCCTGTCTGGAAAAACCAGAGAGAGAGAGAGAGAGAGAGAGAGAGAGAGAGAGAGAGAGAGAGAGAGAGAGAGAGAGGTGGGGGGGGGCTTGGTGAGCAGCCAGTGCCAGCCATTGGGAATGAACAGTGTAATGGGCATCTCCTGGGTACTACAGGCCATCCTTTCCTGACACGCCCTTTCTCTGCTGTCTTAACCAGATCACTCCAGGCAGCAAGGCAGCCCAGTCCCAGCTCAGCCAAGGAGACCTTGTGGTGGCCATTGATGGGGTCAACACGGACACCATGACCCACCTGGAGGCCCAGAACAAGATCAAGTCTGCCAGCTACAACCTGAGCCTTACCCTGCAGAAGTAGGTGGAAGCCCTCCAGAGGAGGGGACACAGGTTTGGTGTAGGCACGCGACGGGGACAAAAGAGAGGTCGTCCTCAGCATTTTCGTGGATCCAGCCCTGTGCTACAGAGGTGTACAGGAGGGATGGGCTGAAATTCTTGTCAAGCTACCATTGCCTTGCTTTACGGCAGTGGCTTAGGCAGAGAGCGTGGCCACAGTGCCACAGGTATATGGAGGGCTGGACCTGGAGGCCTTGCTTCCTCTTTCCTCAGGCATCCCTGCCCTCACCCCACGCAGAAGAGGCCCATGAGTGCTGATGAGAAAACCCTGGGGTTACGACTCCTTATCCTGGTCAAGCCCAGGGCCTCCCTTAGGAGACCTAGCGCATGGGTTGATGTGCACTTGGCCAGGTGCAAGTGTCCTCACTGGCTCTTGTTTCTGGCTTCTCTAGGTCCAAGCGTCCTATTCCCATCTCCACAGCAGCGCCCCCTATCCAGTCCCCACTGCCAGTGATCCCCCACCAGAAGGTAGGTGCTGACCAGCCATGGTTCCTTGCCTGCCTGCCTGCCTGTCCTTACCACTGCTGACTCTCATGAGAAGTGTTTGAGTCCCCTTACCTAAGACACATCGGGTTGTGGGGATACCTACCTGGACCTAAGACACCATCCCAGGTCCAGCAGCTGTTCTGAGAAGAACCCAGTTTGGAAAGCAGTGTGCTGGGAAGAGGGACAACCATTTTAGTCAAACAGGAAGCAGGCGTCTGTCTAGAGGGCTCTGACCCTCATCTGTTCCTCAGTGTCTGGGAACACTGAGACTAGAGTTGCTGGGAAAGGCCCCAGCTTGGGTCGGTCACCCCAGGAGGCACCCCCAGGTGTGAAGGGACCTTACTGGCCCTCAGGGTTTCTCCTCCACACAGATGCTTCCAGTTTCTAAGTGTCTACCCATCTCTCGCAGCTGCAGACCCCTCTGTCCACTAGGAAGGCTAGTTATAGTCCTAGAGGCTAGCCCAGGAGTGGAGGGGCAGCAGAGCCCTGGCCCCACATCTCACCACTAGAGCTAGAATCCTTCCCAAACCTTCTCTAAGTGTCTGAACCCTGTGGGCCCAAGGGTCTAACTTACACTTGGGAAGGCTGGTCCAAAGGCCTAACCTAAGCCTGGGAAGGCTGGTCCAAAGGCCTAACCTAAGCCTGGGAAGGCTGGTCCAAAGGCCTAACCTAAGCTTGGGAAGGCTGGTCCAAAGGCCTAACCTAAGCCTGGGAAGGCTGGTCCAAAGGCCTAACCTAAGCCTGGGAAGGCTGGTCCAAGGGCCTAACCTAAGCCTGGGAAGGCTGGTCCAAAGGCCTAACCTAAGCCTGGGAAGGCTGGTCCAAGGGCCTAACCTAAGCCTGGGAAGGCTGGTCCAAGGGCCTAACCTAAGCCTGGGAAGGCTGGTCCAAAGGCCTAACCTAAGCCTGGGAAGGCTGGTCCAAAGGCCTAACCTAAGCCTGGGAAGGCTGGTCCAAAGGCCTAACCTAAGCCTGGGAAGGCCTTCCCATAGCTCCCTTACCCATTCTCACACTACAACTGTAGACTGACTCCAGTCTGTCCAATGGGGAGACTGGACGGCAGGCGAGATGGGAGGAAAAGGCTCACAGTGGTGGTGGGGGGTCATAGATGGGGGAACTGGACAGAGGGCTGCTGGGAGAAATTGCCAAGGTAGACAGAGATGGCCAAATAGCCAGCTGCTTCCTTAGGCTCCCCTCTGTACCTCCACCCCAAATGTCAGCCAGCCCTGGTTATGAAGGGTCTTCTCCAGGGTGGGTCAGTGAATCAGCAGGCCTGTTTGCACTCACAGGGTACCCATTCAAAGGGAAAAGAGGCCAATAGACGGGATAGTGGTACCTTACTCTCCCCTGAGCCCCACATCCTCCTTCCTAGTCCTTGGGGACAGGCGTGGCTTTCTGGGAGGAGCTTGGCATTCTGTCCAGGTGGATGCCAGCCTCTGGACCAGGAACCACAGGCTTCCCTCTGTTGCCGCTCCTCTTGCAAAGGACCTTCCTTCCCAGTGGCCCATCTGGGTGCTTCATGCAGCAGGCTGCAGGCTGTGGGTGGTGGGCTACAGGTGCTCACACTAACACGTCTGTTTCAAGTCCACACGGAAGCACAGCCACGTGTGGCCCTCTAACCACTGTCTTCTCTCTCCCCTGCATGGTGCTGCCCTATGCCAGGACCCTGCTCTGGACACGAACGGCAGCCTGGCGACTCCCAGCCCCAGCCCCGAGGCGAGGGCCAGCCCAGGCACCCTGGAGTTCGGGGACACCTTTAGCTCCTCCTTCTCCCAGACCTCTGTCTGCACCCCACACATGGAGGCCCTGGAGCCTGCCCTTCCTCAGGGCAGCCCAGTGGCCAAGGCCAGCCCAGAGGGTGTACAGGGCTCAGTCAGCCCCAAAGTTCTGCCAGGCCCCAGCCAACCGAGACAATATAACAACCCCATTGGCCTGTACTCAGCAGAGACCCTGAGGGAGATGGCTCAGATGTATCAGATGGGCCTCCGAGGGAAGGCCTCAGGTGCTGGACTCCTAGGAGGGTAGGTAAAGGGCATCCTGCCATCTGGTCTGGAGGCACCTGGGTCATCAGTGCTCACTACAACAGCCTCGTCAGGTGGTCAGGGGGAGGAAGAGGTCTCACCACAGCCAGCCCTGCGCCCATGGGGTAGTGCCAGCCGAGAGCAACACCAGCTGGGATCCCACTGACGTTTGCTGTCAGCCATGCATATCATTGCTTTGTACAACCACTCTGGAGAGACATGTCAGCTTTTTTAGACATTGAAACTGAGGCTCAGAAAAGGTTAAGCTAAGGTCCAGATGTCCAGCTACTACATGACTGAGCTAAGCCTGCATATAGGAGACTCTGACTCCCCAAATCTTTACTCCAGGCCACATTCCATCCCATGAGATGACACTGCCCACTGCCTTTGGGAACTAAAGTTCTAAAAGAAAGACTAGTCCCCACATCCCTGGGGTTCCTACGGCAAGAACAGGGAAGAAAGCAAATTCTCAGCTGGACAGTGGTGGCTCATACCTTTAACCCCAGCACTCGGGAGGCAGAGGTAGGTAGATCCCTGAGTTAGAGGCCAGCCTGGTCTACAGAGTGAGTTCAAGGACAGCCAGGGCTACACAGAGAGACCTTGTCTCAAAAACAAAAAAGAAAAGAGAAAGAAAGAAAGGAAGTTCTCTAGTGATGAGAGTGGTCTAGGAAGGCTACCCTAAGGAGGAAGCGCAGGAAGTACCCAAAGAGAGACTGGGCAATGGTATGAGAGGAGGCCGTTTGCAGGACTGACCCAGGCTGGGTGGACAGCAAGGAAGCAGAACTCTGAGGAGAGAGGGTCTGTGGAAAACAACAGCCCGCCTCTGGCGCCCCAGTTTAGCCAGTGAGACTCCATGGGAGCAGGGGTTGAAGACATATGGAGCTAGGTTACTGAAAGCAGAGAAAGGAGGGATCCGCATATGAGCACGTATCAGCTGCCAGGTCTCCCCTCTGGTCTCATGGTGACTCTGCTACTGCCCTGTGCGATGGGTGTACTTATCTGATGGGTAGGTCTTTCTGGTCCCTTCTGGACCCTCCCCAGGCAAAAAAGTTGCCTTCTGGTTGACTGGGAATCCTGAAAGCCCACTCGCAGTGATGGCAATGTCTTCCTGGCTGAGCTCTGACTCTGAGCTAGGAACTGGCTCTTTTTTATTAATTAACTTACTTTATGTGTACGGGTGTTTTGCCTGCATGCTTATCTAAGAGACTGTTTGATCCCCTTAGGACTGGAGTTACGGACAGTCGTGAGCTGCCATGTGGGTGCTGGGAATCAAACCCAGCTCCTTTGGAAGAGCAGTCAGTGCTCTTAACTGCTGAGCCATCTCTCCAGCCCCATAGGCACTGGCTTTGTCAATAACTTCCGAGGTGGGCTTGATGTCCTTCATCTTAGCAAGTCAGATATAGTGTGAAATTGACCCCAGATCATAGAGCTAGTAAGAGGCAGACAGAAGAACAGCACTCAATCTGCCCGATTCCATCTTGATTTGAGATGGAACAGGGAAGCTAGGAGGTCAGGAGCCCTGTTCCTACCGCCATCCCCGCCACCCCCGCCCCTACCCCCTCGCCCAGACTCCCGGGTGCCAGTCCTTTGGTGCAGATGATGTCCAGAATCTACTTAGCAAATGTAAGAAATTCTCACTTGATGACCAGAGAAGCGGGATCCAACAGTGTCTTCAGTGGGAAGGTGGACCAGAGGAGGAAGTGAGCTCGGTGCTTTGTTCAAAGTAGAAGCTGATGTGGTCAGTGTTGACAGCTGTAGGCAGAGAGGGCTGGGACCTCGGCTGGCCTGAGGCCCCGATTTGCTAAGTGTCTCACTGCCAGAAAGCAACAGAACTGGCAGCTCCGTGCCCGTCTAGTGCGGACATGCCAGGCTCAAGGCTTAGACTCGGGGTACAGTGACTGGCAGGACCCTTCTGCAAGGTGGAAACCCTCACTTCAGTCTTTTTATTTTCTTAGTTTTTATTTTATTTTTACATGTGGAGGTGTTTTGTCTGCATGTATGTCTGTGCACCATCAGAAGAAGGTGTCAGATCCCCTAGAACTGGAGTTACAGATGGTTGTAAACTGTCATGTGGGTGCTGGGAATCAAACTCCGGTCCTCTGGAAGAGCAGCCGATGCTCTTTTTTTTTTTTTTTTCCTGGTTTTTCAAGGCAGGGTTTTTCCCTTTAGTGTAGTTTTGGTGCCTGTCCTGGATCTCACTCTGTAGACCAGGCTGGCCTCGAACTCACAGAGATCCGCCTGCCTCTGCCTCCCGAGTACTGAGATTAAAGGCGTGCGCCACTGCCGCCCAGCGCAGCCGATGGTCTTAACCATGGAGCCGTCTTCTCCAGTGTCCCCACTTCCTTCTTGTGAATAGGATCGAGATGGAGGAACTTGCCCAGAGTTATTATGTTGAGAAGAGTCAAGGTTAGGGACTCTGTTCTGTCATGCTCCAAAAGGAAGCCCCTTCCTTCCTTCCTCTCCTCTGAGAAGCCTGTGGCTTGATTCTTGGCAACTGGATCTCTGGGGAGACACGGAGGCAACCAGTGGAGATCAAGGACAGAAAGGCCTGAACAACCTGCAGGCCCCACTCCTCACCTGAAAGGCAACTGTCCATGGCCCCACGAGCAAGGCCCCTGAGCAGCCACTGCGTCCCTGCCTGGTGCCTCCTCCTGAGCTCTGAGGTCTAGCTCCTCTCTGAACTGTGTGTGCTGTAGGCATCCAAGCCTTGGGATGGAGCAAGAACTTAGCAGGGGTCATTAGTGTCAAAGGAGTTGGCTGCTGCACAGCGCAGAGGCAGCCCCCACCCAGTCAGGTCAACACTGCCCTCTGCAGGGGACACTGGGCTGCCTGGTCATCACTGGAGCTGACTCTGCGGCTGTCAGCACTGGCCAAACATGGAGAAGAAATGGCAAAGCCAAGCTGGCCTTTTCCTAATATAGATTTACTTGTGGCTATTTTCAGCATGGGACGACAGGAGGAATTTTATCAGCTCTGAGACAGTGGGGGACCTGGGCCTGAGCAGATACACCACAGGTTCTCTGGGGTTGGACGTTTTTGGCTTCCTAGCACCCTGATTGTGGGGTGACCAGGTCCAGGCTAACTGGGGCTAAGGTTCCCTCTTCCAGAGTTCGTAGTGGACAGATCTAGGCAAGCAGGCTATTTGGAGACGATGTCCACTTCCCTCCATGCGCTCTCATCTTGAGTGTTAGACAGGGCCACAGGGTCGGCCACCACAGGCATTCTACATTTAAAGAAGCATCATACAGATAATGCTTCCCCAAAGAAATTCGTATTCCAAGAGGCTCATTGTCCTATCAGAGTGAGGATATGCCAGGGGGCCCCTGCTGGGGGCTTTCCTAAGCAAGCCTTGGACATGCACTCCTCCTGGGCCTCCTCCTGCCTCACTGATGGCCCACAAGGCCTTCGGAACGGTCACTGGGGACTGTATCAACTCCCTACTCCCTGCTCCGGGAGGCGTGACCAGGGCTGCCGGCCTGTCCTTTGGGAGAGAGAGTAGGGCCCAGGGTCCGTGGATAATCCTGCTGCCCACAGAACAGCACTGCAATGCCTCCTTGGGGCATGAATGCGTAAGCTGTCCCTACGAACAGGGCTATGCTGCGGCTTTTCGCAGTTGGGGAATCTAGCCAGAAGGGACCCGGGGCCTCAGTCAGTCCTTCTTGAAGCAGCCACGCAGTCAGGGCTGTGTCTCAGCTCTCTCCAGGCTCTCCAGCCAGGGTATACCTATGGGATCCATGTACCTCCACAGGAGTTCTTGAGACAGGCATGAAGTCTCTTCCCCCTGTCAAAGCTGGGAGCACTGGGGTCCACCATAGAGGGAGTCCTGACACCTCCCACCCACACCAATGGTTCTAGCGACCCTGGTTCCTGGTTCTGCGCTCTCGCCTCCCTTACCTCTTGCAGACTGAGGTTTTCCCAGTGCGGCCTCCTTCACAGCCAGTCTGAAGACGGTGCCCGCCTTCGCACTCCCCCAGTAGAAGCCTCTCTCTGACTTCTCTGTCTTCTTTGCTCTTCCCTCTCCTTCTAGGTGGTAGCCAATTCTCCAGCCAAGTTAGTATCCAAGGACAGCATGTGTGTGTCCCCGTGTGCCGTTCCAGCATGCACCTGCCATCTGTTGGGTGTGGATGGCGTGTGCCTGTCGGCATGTGTGCATATATATGTGCATGTGTGAGTGGGGGTGCGTTGTGCCCTGGATGAGCCTGCACCGGTGTTTGCTGGAGTCTGGAGGGAAGCCATCGCAAGGGATGGGTGTCTATGGGATGGTCTCAGTTTCCCTCCCAATTTCCCGCTCCAGCAGCTTGCAGGTGAATTCAGGTGTGTGGGGGGTGCTGCACCGTCACTGGCCTGTGTGGGTCTGAAGACTTTGCTGACCCAGTGGGACCCCTGAGAAGGACTACATGTGATTTTATCTCTGCTTGGGCATGCACCTACCTGTTGAAGGGAAGAACCTGGATGGGTAGAGGCTGGCAAGCTACAGCATGCTGGACAAGGGGGGCCTGGGCAGCCTGAGCCACCCTCCAAGCTCACACACCGAAGGATCTGGAAGAAGAGTCCCAGGCCACAGAGAAATGACTGGCAGGATAAGCCCCTTCGCGGAGGAACTTTGCTCAGAACCTCAGCGTCTCCGAGTGTGCCCAGTGTGACTGCTTTTCGCCTTTGGGACGTTCTAGAATCTGCTTGTGCTGCTGCCTCTTCTGCCACACGGCCCAGCTTCTGTCCTCTTCCCAAGTCCCACTCCCCTAAACCCTCTTGTGTCTGCTTCTCCATGCTGCGGTGTGCCGTGGGAGTGGGCCCCGTGCCTGGTGCCCCTGCTGACCCTAAGAGGGAGTTCAGGCTGAAGTGGAGCCTGAAAGGGAGCTGGGAGAGTTGATTCAGGTGGGCATGAAAGATCTTCTGCACAGGGTCTCGGGAGAGGCCAAGGATTTTCCTGGCCACACCCAGACGGCCCACAGTGGGGGAACTTGGGTAACTTACTTGGGCCAAGACCTCAGCTTTGGGAGATCTCTCTCCACATTCCCACCAGCCTCCCTGGCCTTGATTTCCCATGTAACCATCACCCTGTTGCCCTCTCTCCTCCCTTCCCTCCTCCACCCCTCCCCTACCTTTCCTGCCCGCCCTCCTCAGCGCCGACTACCAGGAACGCTTCAACCCCAGCGTCCTGAAGGACTCAGCCCTGTCCACCCACAAGCCCATTGAGGTGAAGGGTCTGGGCGGCAAGGCTACCATCATCCACGCACAGTACAACACCCCAATCAGCATGTACTCGCAGGATGCCATCATGGATGCCATCGCTGGGCAGGCCCAGGCCCAGGGCAGTGACTTCAGTGGGTAAGCGCCTGCCAGCATCACATGCCTACGGAGGCTGTCAAGCACTTACGGGACCAGCTCTCTTCTCTCACCTAGCACCTCCCGGGTTCAGGCCCGTGGAGGAGGTGGACCAGCCTTCACCAGGGACTTTCAGAGTGTGTTGCCCTCTCTCTCTTCAGAGTCGGCCGCCCTGTGTTCAGCTGTAGGAGAAGGCGAAACGCAGAACGTTGTGTTTCCTCGAAGGGGTTGTGAGACCCTGCATGTCCCAGGCTTCATGAGAGGGGCTGGTTGGAGACTTCTGCGGTGCTCTTAAAGGAGCCCCGGGGACTCCCCGGGCCTCTTGTAACTAAAGCCATGCTGGGGGAGTGGAGGAAATTGTCCTGTTCTAGCAATGAGCGTCCGTCCAGCACTTGGTGGGTGGTACTGGAAGAGGCCGTGGGTGCCACTGGCAGTCAACCTCATGATGGGCACCTCTCTCCTCCTCTTTGCCCCAGGAAGCCTGGCTTCAGAGCTGTGGGGTTTAAAATGTCCTTGGTTCCTGGGCTTGGTCTACTCGCTTGGTTGGAGAACTTGAGGGTGGACTAGGGACGGAGCTGGTAAAAACTCAGAGGATGCTGGTACCAGTCAAGCGTTAACAGGGCCATTCTCTCTTCTGTCTCCTCCTCCTTCATTTCTGTCTTGTCTTTGTTTCTTTGTTTCTCTGTGTATCTCTCTTCTCCTCTCTGTATCTGTCTCTTTTCTCAGTCTTCCTCTCCATTGTTTCTTGTTTTGATGTGTCTCTCTCATCTGTTTTCTTACACACACACACACACACACACACACACACACGTGCACACATGCATGCATACACACACACGTGCACACATGCATGCATACACACACACCACAAACACACACGCACACACGCACACGTGCACACATGCATGCATGCACACACACCACAAACACACACGCACACACACACACATGCACACATGCATACACACACACACACACACACACACACACACAAGTGGGGGGCTGAAGGAGGAAGGCCATTACTTTTTTCTGCTGGGGAATGTCACAGTGCAGACTGTACCTCTAGGCAAAGACAATGTATTATCCCTAGATCAGAGATTCCCAGCAACTCAGGAGAAAAAGTCTAAGGGGATATTAAACTTTTTTTCTGAAACTATAAAAGCCAATACTGTAAGAGGGACACAGAAATGTCCCAGGAAGTTCCTCCAGGACAAGGACAAACACTTGTGGCCATTTGGTATACACACAGAGGCCAGAGGATAAGGTACCAGCTACATGTCCTGAGCTCCATTTTTGGAGAGTCTGGCCTCGTCTCAGAGAGGTACTACTTCCCATCGACCACCAGGGGGCAGAGGTTGTCCATTTTGCAGCCACTAGTCCGAAACCTGCAGAGTTCATGATTGCAGGCAGCCCCTTGGCAGACATCTGGACTGTGTTGATTTACTTAAATCGCTCATTCAAAAAAAAAAAAAAAAAAAAATGACCATGCAACTTTTAAAAACAGCCATTAGCTCATGTATACCCAGAAAAACAAATCTGCCTACTAAGCCCAAAAGCCAATGGGATTTCCTGTTACCATTTGTCACATGGTCCTTGGTGTGCCCTGAAAAGTAGTAGGTAGGAGTCACCAAGGGAAAGTCAAGTGGGAAATGATGGATGAACTGCTCATCACACTTCACTTTCTGCATACTGGGGAAACCATTACTTGATTTTGTTGTGGGGCACCTGTGGTTTGGAGACTATGGTGCTGTCGATTAACCTAGCTGCCTCTCACCCGTTCCCTACCCTTCCCTGCCTCTTGTTTTGCTAGCGTGCCTGGAAAGGATCAACCTTTCCCCTTCCTTTTAGCTCAAGCGCGCTGAGCGGCCGCTGCGATGGTGCAGTGAGGAATCCTCCTGACCATAGCGTGTTCCGTTTCTGCTGTCAATTTCCACGGTTCCTTCCTCACTGACAGTTTTCTTTTTCTCTCTCTTCTTCCTTCACCCACCCCACGCCCCTAACTCATTTCTGGTCCTAACCCCGCTCGCTCTCTTGCGTGCGCTGCCCCTCTGCTATCCCATGATGGATGCGCACTCGCGGCTGGGTTTCCTTCTGCTTGGCAGGGCGTCGCCGCTGGCGTAAGTAGACCCGCAGTGTCTGTCTGGTCATCTGTCTAGTTGTTGCAGGATGGTGTGTGGGTTTGGTGGGACGTGTCTGAGGACACGTGGTCAGCCCATGCGCTCTGGCCACCTTTTTCCTCACACCCACCTCGCGGCCACACGACATCCTCTGCAGCCTCCACAGGCAGATGCTTGTCTTTGAAGTCTACCCGTGTCGATGTGGCTATGGAAATCTAGCGGTGGCATCCACAGTGCGCCCATCCCAGCCTGAGGCTTCATTCCTGCCTTCTCCTTGCCAGGCTTTGGTGAGGTTTTCCCAGCCTTTCCCAGCTTCCTGGGACATGGCACAACTGGGGGTCAGAATGCACACTGGGCTGTTTGTTATTCAGTGCCAGAACGTTACAAAGTCAAAGGTTGCTCTTTTAGAAAGCCCAGAGCCCACAAGAACCAAAGAGATCTGGTTGTGCCCAAAGACCTCAGGAACCCTTACAATCTTTCCTGTATGAGAAACGGCTTTCTGCGGGAAGAACTAGAACCCAGTATTTCCTTTGGTTCTCGCGCAGCTGTAAGCCTCTCCCTGGATGGACCCCAGAGGAATCTGGGTGGCCCACAACCTATCTCCATCACAATCTGACAGTCCCTGGCTCTCTAGGCTAGAGAAAGCCTTCGGGAAGTGGGAACAGGGCTGCTCGCCCTCCATCCTTCTACTCTGCACCCTCATAACTCACCCTGAGCCGAGCCTAAGGAACCAATCCTGGGAAACTAGGCCAGTTCTATCCAGCTCCTCGCAGAGATGTATGGACTAGGGGAATCCTGTCTCAGCTAGCCAGTCGCCACTGGGACAGATGGAGCCAGGCAGGAGGGTGCGAGCTAGGGCATGCATGCCTCAGCTGGGCTGTGTCTCCATGTGGTCAGAGCCTCTGAGTTGTGTAGTCCCTGGTAGGCAGACGTGGCCTGTGAGCTTCCTGACCATAAAACACCTGACAGAAAGGACACAGGGTAAACCAGGAATGGTGGTACATAATCTCAGTACTCAGGGGAATCGGGCAAGGATGGCCACATAGCAAGACTCTGCTTCCAAATAAATAAAGAAATAAAGGTGAAGTAAAAACTAATAGTAACAGAAAGGAACAAAAAGGACATTGGGCTGGGGGCTGGGCCACCTAAGTTATCATCCAGTGGCGCCCCTGTCTACTATAGCCTGGCACTAGTCAGCTGACCTCTCTGGACCTCAGTTTCAACATCTGTTAGCGGAAAGGGCTAGCTGGCAAGCTGTTACTGCCGTAGGCCTGGCCTGGGCACCTCTGACATCTGAGAGAGAGTTTCTGGGCATCACAAATCCTCTCCAGGCAGCTGGAAATTCCAGCACCCAAGAGGCCCTGGGATCCCTGCCGGCTTTGATCTGGAGTTGAAAAACTCATTCAGCTAAGAATTTTGAGCACCTATTATACGTCAGACCCCGGGAGCTCAGGGACCAGGTTCCCCCTCAAAAGACTATGCCGCTTTGGGGCCGAGACATGGCTGCAGCCTCATTCCTTAACCCCTTTTCCACCTGCAGCTATAACTCCCAGTGTCCCTGCCCATCATGCCAGTGCTGAGCAAAATTTCCCGCCTTGTTTCTCGTCACACTTGGTTGTCAGGCTGTCTCCTGCAGCTGAGCCAGAAGCCCCAGGCATCTTGCGGCAGCTCCCCGTCTGGATCTGTGGGTGTGAGGAGGCCATGGGATGGGTCCCCAGCGGGTCCCTCAAGCAGGCTGTTCTCACCCGGCCCCATGCAGAGCTAGCTCAGGGGAGCTAAAATCACTTCAAGGGGAACTACCTTCTCCTTTCCTAAAGGGACTCTGGCCTGTGGGGTGGGAACTTGTTTAGGCCAGGATTAGCACTGGGGTGGGGCCAGCAGGAAGGATAGAAACCTCATGGGCAAGAAGAGCCGCTGTCCCACGGGGCCTTCCCTGACCTCTGAGCTCCCGAGAGCCGAAACCCCAGGCTTCTCAGCTCTTCTGATAATAGTGGGTGAAAACAGTGGGTACAGCTGTGGGGAGGGCGGGATGCAGTGGGAGAACAAGGGGGTGGTGGTGGGGGGTCTGAGTTCCAGCCTGGCCTCCGCCCACACCCCTTCCTGCCCTCCAGGAGCCTCCCAGTGAAAGACTTGGCCGTGGACAGCGCCTCTCCGGTCTACCAGGCTGTGATCAAAAACCAAAGCAAGCCGGAAGACGAGGCTGATGAGTGGGCCCGCCGCTCCTCCAACCTGCAGTCCCGCTCCTTCCGAATCCTGGCCCAGATGACAGGGACAGAGTACAGTGAGTGGAGGTGTTGACGTGGGAATGGGAGGGGGGGAGACAGAGCGGGCCGGCTCCCGCACAGTCGTAAAGCCTATGGAAGTGGAGGAGTCAAGCCACCTGCCTTTGATGGCTACCTAACATTGATAGAGCTGGCAGCTGGCAGAGAGCCTCTGAGTCCCTAGGTGGGCCTTCCGTGTTAACTGCTAACTCCGAATGTGAGCAGAAGCCTTGCCGTACAGTTTCCCGCAAGGTGATGGCTCATGACTGGGAGAAGAGGACCTGCAGGCCTTCTGGGACCGCTCCCTCCCAACTGCATCGTGTCCTCTCAAGGCCCCGTGGCAGAGACCTGGCACACACAGTCTTGCCACCCCTGACAAGATGGTGTCGGAAGTGCTCAGGGCCTGGCTGATTCCTAGGGACTTAACTGCCCTCAGAGCTCTAGTGGACGTTCTTCCTATGTTCAGTGTGAATCCTCCTGACCAAACTTCCTTCTCCCACAGTGCAAGACCCTGACGAAGAGGCTCTGCGAAGGTCAAGGTAGGTGCCTAGACTTGGGTTCCACGGCCTTGTCTTCTAACCTCATCCCTCCCCGGGGAGCCCCCAGGCCACATGACTCACAGAAAGAACCTTTCGTGTTTATGTATTTGAAAAGCTCAGCCCTTAAAGGGTTTCAGCAGATGCGGGCTTGGGTGCCTTTCCCAGTGAGGTAGATTCAAGATTGGGGAATCTCAGCTCCCCTGGCTCCCTTCCTGGGCAGGGGCAGGGCTGCTTTGGCCTTCACTGGGCTTTGGAGAAATGAGGGCATCTCTCCCCGTGAGGGCAGTGAGCCAATGCCCCGCCTGCACACTCATCTCTGGGCTTGTCCCCTCGTGAGTCTGAAGGCTTGGCACTGTGAGCAGGCATACAGAGGGCCAGGCTAGGCGTGAAGACCCGACCCCTAGATTCACCGGCCCATGCACACGAGGCACCAGTTCTAGAAATTGCTCCAAGTGTAACAGCTGCCGCAGGGAAATACAAGCCCTTGGCACCAGGAGGGGCTTGTATAGGGCTAGGCATCTCAGGGCATGGTCTCCTGGACAGTGGCAAGTCTGGGACCACCACCACTTGCCTACTGCCTGTGCCCTGTTAGGAGCTGTAGCCCTGGGCATGAGTGGGGGCATGGCTGTTTCGAAACCCACTGGAACCTGTCAGGGCCTTCCATGGTGAGGCATGGGGCCTGTGTGATTATCTGTGTACTTCTGGTAGTGAGTATGTCATCTGCATGTTCTTCTTGGACAGTCTGTCTGGGGTCAGGGAGTCCTGTGATAGCCTCTCTGGGAGGGTCTGGGACTCAAAGGCATGTTCCACCCTGAGCCAAACTTTCTGGACTCGCTAACCACACATGGTGGCCACAGAACTCGAGAAGAGTAGGGTTCTGGGGCCAGCTGGGACTCCATGTGCATTTGATTGTTGAACTTGTCTTTTTGCCAGCCCAAGCTGCTCCCACTTTCTGGCTGGGAGTGTGCTCCTCCCAGCCCTGTGAGGGGTGGCATGTAGTCCTGGAAACGTGTTTCACCTCTTAGCTCCTGTGGGCATCGTACAGCCCCAAGGACAATGCTGCTGCCCTTAGCTCCAGTGTGGAGAGTCCGCTGTCTCCTGTGCGGCCGAGCTCTCGGCTCTCCGTCCCTCCTGCGCTCCGCGGCCCCTCCATGCTCCTTCTGTTTTCCCCACCCTCTTCACTGAAGCCACCCACACAGCTGTCCCAGGGGGTAATGCAGACTTTCCCCAAGACTCAATAGAGGGGTCTTTATGTCACCTCCCCAACACAGCCAACAGCTTACACCCCAAGTTCTTTCCATCAGGAAGTCAACTGGAGGCCTTTTTCTCCCCTCTCCAAGACACAGCACCCTTCCTTCATGGCCTCCGTCACCTCTTCTGGTCACTTCATGCTCTTCTTCTGTTCAATATGCATACTAGTCACGCTAAGCGTATGCCCTGTTGTGAGCCGTTCGTGCTTAGAAGGAAAGGGTTCCCAGTAGGAGAGCCAATCTGTTTCCTGTTCCCCTGGAACACTAGCAGGCATGGCCATAGGGTTTCCACAGAAGAGAATCCTACAAGAGGTCCCAAGGAGAGGCTTCAGCCTGCTTCTTGACTTAGCCCCAGGCCGTACCTCCCAGGATTCCAGGTCCTTCAGTTGGAGACTCTGAGGTTCCAGCAGACTCCCCCACCCCCAGGACCAGAGGGTGCAAGCCTCTTGATTCTGTCTCTTTTCCTGACTTTAACTTGTTGAGAGTTGTCCTCGTGGACAGAGTCTTCCATGTCCCCAAATCCCAGCAGCCCAGGGCTCTGGGGCCGAGGCTGTGCATGCCCTCGTTCCGTTCAAGTGCCAAGTAAAGTCTGCAGCCACTGCAGCCCTAGGCGCACTCACTCAAGTGGCCATGTGAGCAGAAGAAAGCATGTTTGTCCTCATGTGCTGCCTTCGGACTGCTCAGGGGACCCGCTTCTCGGTGGTCAGAGCCACACCCGGACTCCAGAGTTGGAGGCTGAGCCCCGGGACTTGCTGATCCATCCTGTGGGCTGATGACAGCTACCACCCTGCTCGTTTCTCCTCCCACATTGGCCCCTAGTGTTCTGGCAGGCTGGCAAGTCTGAAAGCCACAGCTGGAGACACTGGGTCGTCCAAGCACCGCAGTCTGAGCAGGCCCGGGAGGCCTCCTTCCTGTCTTTTGCTCCCCCTCTTGTGCATTCCTCTTGTCTTCACTTTGGCTAGCCAGGAATTTCCGCACTGTACCAAAGTGAGTAGGTTCTCGAGATTCATAGAGGTTCTAGAAATGTCCTCCACTTTGTCATTGAGCACTGGTGTCAAACTGTCGTTGAGCCTTGGTGGGCTTTGTTTAAACTGGAAATTCACCGGCAACTGGCCCTGTCTCATTGCACACTTCCAAAGTCTCTATGAGACGACTGTGAGTGCATGCAGGGCTGTGTGGGCCTTGCCACAAGGTCTTCACTTGTACTTCTTTCATCTATTCACCCTGGTTCGTCGAGGGGCAGGTGTGTGGCCGGGGAAAAGGCTCCGCACTTAGATGGTGGTTTTGCTGTTGGACTTCTGTGTGGCTTTGGATTACTCATGTGGACATCTGAGTCTCTTGGTACAGTGCAAAGGTTGGATCAGACCAGTGTATTACAACTGTGTTAGCAACTAGCGCCCCCCCCCACCTTTGCGCAACAACCTTATAGAGTTCCAGTGTGCTGGATCCAAGGAGTAGGGTGAGAGCATGCCAGGTCATGCAGATGGGAAAGCGGACCTCTGTGAACGTGGCGATGTGGGGATGCAAGGACCATGCCCTGGTGATCGTGACCATGTGTAACTGTAAGACCAGCTGTGCCCCAGGTCAGTCTCTCTGGTTCGTGCACGCTGGCAGCTCGTTTTTAAATTGGGCTTTTCATTTTGAGGCAATTGCCCGTTTACTTGCAGTTGTAAGAAATGACAGAGATGCTGGGCATTGGTGGCACACGCTGTGGGGCGTTTACCCAACCACCCCCACAGTTCCCCAGAGTTTTCTTGAGTGCGAGCAGCAGGAAATATTAGATAGAAGGATTTATTGCGGAGAATATCGCGGAGATAAACAGATAGAAAATAAAGGATAGCCTCGAGAGGGCCTGGAACCTATTCCAACGGGCCCCGACTGTCTCTGCCCCAGGGTTTTTATAGAGACGCCAAGGGGTGGAGCAAAAGACCTCCTCCCCCAGCACAGCCAAGTGCAGACCATCTCAGACACCTGCACTCAGGCTCGTGGTCTAATCATCCTCTGTGAGGACCTGCTGGGTAAAGCCACGAGGAACCCGAGAATGGGCTCCCACAACACGCCTTGAATCCCAGCACTCAGGAGGCAGAGGCTGGTGGATCTCTGAGTTCGACACCACCCTGGTCTACAGATTGAATTCCAGGACAGCCAGGATTACACAGAGAAAACCTGTCCAAAACAAAAAACAAAAACAAAAAGTAAACAACAAAAGAGAGAGAGAGAATGAACAGAGAGAGAGAGAGAACAGAGAGACTCTTGTGCCTTTTCCCCACTTCCATTTCCACTGGCAAAGTCTTACATCATAGCACAATGTCACATTGGTAATGATGACATCACTTCAACCACAAACACAGACTGTCTCACACCTAAGACTGTTTCACAAGTCTCCATACAGTCACACACATACATCCTGCCCACCCCCCTTACCAGTGACTAGCAATGAACCAAATAGTATATGATCATTTTAGGGTTGGCTTTTTCTATCCACAAAATTCCTTTGGACTTTATCTAAGTTGTTGAATGAATCAGTACAAATTCACACACACACACACACACACACACACACACACACACACACACAGAGAGAGAGAGAGAGAGAGAGAGAGAGAGAGAGAGAGAGAGAGAGAGAGAAAGAGAGAGAGATTCCAAAATCCTAAGTGCCCCATATCCAAAACTTTTCTGAGCACCATAAACACCAAAGGTGGAAAATTTTACCTTTGACCTTATGTCAATGATGCTAGGCCAGGCAGTGGTGATGCATGCTTTTAATCTCAGCACTTGGAAGTGGATCTCTGTGAGTTCGAGGCTAGCCTGGTCCAAATAGAGAATTCCAGACCAGCTACATAGCAAGACCTTGTCCCAAAAAGAAAAACAGAAACAACAGATTCAGGTGCCAGGCTGTGGTGTAGCTCAGTGGCAGGAGGCTTGCCTACATGCATGAGACCCCGGGTTCAATCTCTGGGACTGGAGCCGTGGGAAGAGCAAAACACAGGTCTCATAAAAATATTACATTTGAGTTGGGTGTAGCAAGTGTATATGTGATATACATGAATTTTATGTTGGGTCCCCAAGATATCTCATTATATATGTGCAAATATCCCAAAACCATCTGAAATCCAAAACAGTTCTGTCCCACGCATTTTGGATTAAGGTTACTCAGCCTGTGGTTCATTTGTTCCTTTTTACTGTTAAGTAGTATCCCATGATGTAGATACAGCAGTTAGATTTTGATTTTTGTTTTTACTTAGTTAACTATTCACAGGAAGAAGCCAGCACTACTTTTTAAAAACTGTGTCTCGGTTCAGGTTGAGTGCACTATGTTTGTGGTTAGATGTGGTCCCTGCCACCTCTGCTATGGAGGTGTTTGAGGCCCTTCTGTCAGGAGGGTTAGCATCCCAGCATCACTGGCCGGCCTTTCCCTGCTCTTCCCTTTCTCCGTTCTGGCCACTAGGTGCCTGCACTGCACCTTCACCTGGGCAGCTGTGGGTTGGGCCTCCCAGAGGCCCCACTGACAGGAAGTAGCAAGTCCAGCCCCTTTGTTTCTGAGGCAGTGAGTATGTGTGTGTGCTTGTGAACTGGGGTAGGCCTGGGCTGTTCTCAGGCCTGGGCCTGCAGGAGCCCAGGGTAGCATGTGAAGGCTTCTCTCTGGAGATGGTGAAGGTGAGGAATGCCAGGCAGTAGAGGGAGGTGACAGGTCTACCCACAGTCCTCATCATAGAAGTTAAGTGTTCCTTCTTCTTGGTGCCCAGCTAGAGGACAGAGACTGTTCCGGGCCTGCCTGCCTGGTTGGTTCAGTTCCAAGAGCCCACAGCCAAAGCAGCTCTGCCCAGCCCTAGCCACATGGGTCAGGGAGCCTGCCTCCCTTTGCCCATTCTGCCCATTGGCCCACTAACCAGGCCCCTATTCCCCCTCCAAGCAAGGCAGGGACTTCAGTCCCTCCGTTTTGTCCCAGAACTCTAGTCTTGCCCCATTTAACCCAAGCCTGCCCTCTGGAGAGGAAGTACCCTAAGGATGGCACCGTCCATCCCCACCCCTCCTGCTATCCCAGCTTCAGGCAGGGAAATGGTGGATATGTCCCCTAACCCCTCTCTTTCTCCCTTTCTTTCTCTTTCTGTTTCTCTGTCTCTGTCTCTGTCTCTCTCTCTCTGTCTCTGTCTCTGTGCCACAGGGAAAGGTTTGAAACGGAACGTAACAGC
The DNA here is from genome assembly GCF_949786415.1 of Peromyscus eremicus. Classification (NCBI taxonomy): domain Eukaryota; kingdom Metazoa; phylum Chordata; class Mammalia; order Rodentia; family Cricetidae; genus Peromyscus; species Peromyscus eremicus. The sequence goes on along the minus strand of NC_081425.1, from coordinate 93,017,202 downwards.
CCACGTTTTGCCAAATTGCGTAACTGGCACCATGGCCTTTCAGCCCAAATCCTTAATGTCAAAAGCTAAAAGGCTGCCCGGATTCCCCTGACCCGTGGCAGGCTGGACCCCCACCCCTCTCCCACACAGATCTGGCATGTGAGCCCCACGGTGATGCTTGATAATGAACGACTGTGCGGGGGGCACCTCTGGTAGCTACCGGTAGTACTTCTGCTCTCTGCCTATCCCAGAGTTGACAGCTGGGGGCCAGTGCCACGCACTCAGCCCCTCCTTCCTACCTCTCCAATCCCCAACCCAGTGTGACCACCCCAGCTCCCACAAGCAGAGCCTCTGAGCACCCCTGTGTAAACCCTTAGCTGTAGTCCAGAGGGGACACGACAGGGTTTGCTGGCCTAACGCAGCCAAACAATGAAAATATACTGGCCGCTGCTCATGTGCCCGCCCCACTCAGCACCTGGCCTTATACTCACCTGGAACACGTTGCCTGCAGATCAGGGTCCTGAGTGGGCACCCTCTTCTCTGTACCTGTGTGCTGGCTTCATAGTTCTTTCTCATGTACATATATATAAGCATGCCTGTTTTGAAATAAAGAGGATTTGAAATGAACAAACCAAGCCCCAATCATGCTGTGCCTGCGTGTATGCCCTGCACCCCACCTTGGGAGGGCCTTCAGGGACAGTGTCTAGGACAGAGAGGATAGGTACGGCCAACCGAGAGGCAGGGACAGTGTCCAGCAGGTGAGGCCCCATGCAGCTCTGCTCACCCTGCTTTCCTACACCCCAGGCTAAGGACCCAGGATGAGGGATCCATACGGGATAGTTTGTCTGCCTCTCCCCGGGCAATGTGGATGGGGGCTACCCCAGGACTGTGGCTTTCTCCTTCTACACCCAGCTATGACTGACAGGTGGCACCATCTTCCCTCACAGTCAGGAAATATGCTAAAAGCCTTTCACCCAGGCCATCCTTATCCCCAGCACTGTCTGGGTGGTCTGAGAAGCACTGTAAAGTATCATTTACAGGAAAGCCCAGGAGATGGAGGTGGGGGTCGGTGACAGGGAGATGGAAGGGCCTAGCAGAGTCTTGATGACAGGAGTGTAGGGGACAGCCTCCGGCTGGCTCCTGCTCTTGGCTCCACCTGTGGCCTTGTGCTACGCTGGAGCACTTAGCCAAGCTGATCAGAGCAGCCTGTCTGGAAAGTTCTAGCCCCCACCCACAGGGTTACTGTTTCAAAGCCAACACTCCACCCACCTGCCCCACAAGCACCCTGGTTCCTCGCTCCACGGAATCATAGACTGAGGACATAAGGACGGTGGCATTTGGAAAAATGAAGGAGGTACAGAGGACCAACTCTCAGGATGCCCTACCTCCTCTGAGGCTGGATGGCTGGAACCCTGCTCCCACCCTGCTGTCTGAGAACACCCTTTCTTTCTGGTGAGCTCATCTGGAATGGCCAGCCGGGGAAGCTGCTCACTCCTACCCACCCCTGAGATGCTCTCTCTAATCTCTCTACCAGCCTGTTCCTCCTTCACCTCCTACCCCTTCCTTCTTCTAACAGCCTGAAGCCAGGGCCAGGGCAAGTCCAAACAATCGTCATCCTGGCTGGGGGATACACCCGGGGAGGACAAGAGACGTCTACCTTCATCTAGGCAAGCTGGGACTCACCCGTATTTGGACTGATGACTTGTGAGGCCCCAGAGTAGGTTGTAGGGTAGGAGGCGGCTAGACACAGAGGTAGTAGAGGTCCCAGACAGTGGGTATCCTGTGGATGGGAAAGGACCTGAGGAGATCACTCCAAGTTGTTGGACCCTAAACCTCTGTCACCAGTCCCGAGACTGTTAGTACTCTCTTGGAGCCCATTAGTTAAAGCACTAAAATGTTTGCTTTCTAGCAGCCTGGTGCCTCTCAGCTCCTCCAGGCCACTGTGAGCAGCACCTTGTATGGCTGCAGGCCGAGGGCCTACATAAAATCCTCAAAGTAAATAGAGTTTCCCTCACTTAGCACCCTACGTCTATGAGTGAGGCTCCTGGCTACCAAGAATGCTAACAGACTCAGAAAGGGACTGTGTAACTGTAACCACAACACAAGGTTGATATTGTAGACTCCAGAGGGGGGAGCCCCTCTAACTGGAGGATACGGCTTCCTGGAAGAAGAGGTTAGTGTTCTTGGTCTTGAGGGATGGGGAATGTTTAGGTAGGGCCAGCTGGCCATCTAATGTGAGGGCACAGACATGGTGAGTCAAAGAATAGGATGGAAGATCCCAGAATAATCACTTTGACCAGGATGAATGGCTGCAGAGAAGGTCATAAAGAGCTGGGATCCAGATGTAGAGTTCCAGGCTATGGAATTTGGAATATACTTTGAGGGCAACATGGAATGGGCAAAGTTTGCAGCGTACTCTTCCCACTGCAGCTGATAGGCAACATTCCCAAAGACCAGGGTGTGATGGGGGCCCTGGCCTGGTTACAAAGTGGCATAGCTGAGCTGCCCTGAGCAATAGTCACCAAAATGAAAGATAGACTATCCACTAGGTGGATGGCAGCATGAATAGTCTTATGACCAACACCTGAGTGATAGTCTCTCGTCATCCAATCAACAGAAATTGTCATACTTCACTGTCGTAGCTAACATAGGCAGCACAGACATCCTAATCATGGCGAATCCCCTTCCACACCACCAGGACCAATCATAGTATCCCCATTACCAACAGTTCCAACCCGAGTCCAGTGAACACAAATCCCCAGACTTGACACCTCCACTATCAGCCCCCTCTGTTCCAGACATACCACAGCCACCAACCACAACGTCAACAGAACTCCAATTCCCACCACCAAGGGCCCCCACACAGAGTGAAGGCATGAGGCCACCTTGATACCTCCCAGATCGAAAGGGGGACCACAGCTGCACAATGCTGTCTGGCCACACTCTCCCTTAGGCAGATCTGAGTCTAGTTTGCTTGGGTTTTATTTTTAACTGGGTGTTTAAACTGGATTATAGATTTGGGGGTAGAGTGTGTGCTTAGCACATATATAAGGCCCTGAGTTCTATCCCCAACACCAAACATTTTTCATTGAAAAATAAAAAAAAAAGAATCTGAGTGTATGACAAGTCAGGAAGCAGCTGTGGAATTGTAGGCCAGGCCGGGGTGATCTCATGGGCATTCTCTTTAGGACTAAGGTCGAGGCTATGTAAATTCTCTGTAATGCTTGCTTGCTGGTGCCTGCTTTTTGGAATTTCTGGAGACTCGTGGAACTTCATGCAGAAACTGACATGGAACAAGAATCCAAGATCCTTCAGGATGTACTTTGATGTCTCTTCTCCCCTCTCTAGACCCTGGTGACTGCTTGGTGTCGGGAAAGAGTGTGATCCTAGATAGGATGCACTCAGCAAGAACTGAGAGTAGCAGGCACATGCGCATGCCCATGCATCCCTGATGGTAACCTTTGTCCCAGCTCTGTGGTCAATGGTGAACTTTTCTGGAACCTACTTCCAGCTCCAACTTCATTGCCTGAAATCCAGGCTTCATTTGGAACTATTGCTAGAGAAAGCTGCAGATATGCTGGGCTGTAGCACATTGGGACAAAGACAGCCAATGTCTCCTTTGCATAGCCCAGACATTTCCATCACTCCCATCCTGGGCAGGGTCTTCAGTTTCCAGTGGTCCACTGGAAATGTGGGACAGAACCAGGGAGGGGCACGACGGTCTATGTCTCCCTGAGCCTTCCCGTACTTGGCCACCCTGTGAGGAGGTCTCCAACAGCCAGCTTAGGAGCGTTCAAGGTCTACAGTTTCTCTGGGATAGCCACGTAATCAGCATGGATTTCAGGAGCAAAGGTGTTTCACAGAGGATGGGCGAGTGGCCTCATTGAAGTGTCAAGGACAGCTCCGCCCAAGGCCTCCTCTCTGACAACTAAGCCCTGACAGTCTCGGGCAGGACGTAGCTAAGACAGGCCCATTTGAATGTGCTCTTCGCTATGGGATAGCCAGCCCACAACTTCACTGCTTCTCCAGCTCTAACCCTTCTGTTCTGTTTTGTACCTTTTTCCTTTCTGACTGGATGGGGATCGTTTGGGAGATGCTTGGGTAAGCGGCTTGTGGCTTCCTGGCATTCCTATCTGGGACAGACAGAGATATCTCACAATTTGCTCCTCCCTGTGTGGTCCATAGACCAACAGCATCAGCATTACCAGGGAACTTGCTGGAAATCAGCCTCAACCCTACTTCAAACTCAACAAACTAGAAGCTGCTGTGTGTATTTTCTGCTGGTTTTGGTTTAAGACAGGGTCTCACGATATAGCCCAGATTGTGCTGGAACTCACTGTATATTACCCAGGCTGGCCTCAAACTCACAAAGCCAGCCAAATGCTGGGATAAAACTGGTGTGTACCACCAGTTTACCTAGCTATGTGATGTTTCACTGGAGAGGCAGTGTCTCTCAACCCCGGGTCCCTGGTCTCCAGATGAGACCTCTAAGATGAATCATCCAGGGAGGTGGGAGGGAAAAAGGGAAGAATGGGCTGACGTTGGCACTGTGCAGCACGTGGAAGAGGGAAGTGCTGAGATGTTACTTGGGCCCAGCAAGGATTTGCCTTTGAACAGAGACAGATCATCTTGGCTGACCACAAGAAGAGGTCTCTTTCTTCCTCTGCGAAATACTGGTTAAGGCTTCAAGTCAAACTGACCCTCAGTCATTTTGTTCCCATGGGTAAGTCCCAGAACCTTGGGTAGATGAATTCTGTTTCCATTTCCTCACTTATTAAATAGGGTTGATTAGCCCCCATCAGAGGGTTGTTGTGAGATGTTAAAGGAATAATGGTGGAAACAGTATAACGTGAGCAAATAAATGGCATGGTTCTGGGGGAGCTATTGCAACTTGTAGGAGTTTCGTATGTTCTATTACTACTGTTACAAAGAGAAATGTCAGTCAAAGATCTAAGAATGAGCTGGGTATGGTGGTTCCTTCCTGTGGTCCCAATTAACAGGGAAGCTGAAGCAGGAGAATGACTTGAATACAGGTGTTAGAGCAGTTGAGAGGGGGCGGGGTGGGGGGAAGAGGAGAGGAAAGGAGAGAGAGAGGAGAGGGGGGAGAAAGAGGAAAGGACAAGACAGGATGTGTGTCTCTCTGTTTTCTCATGGTTTGTGTGGGAGGGCCGGGATTGCAGATTGTAGTGAGTGCTTGTTGGGGAAGGGGTGTACATGCACATTTCTATGCATGTGTCTGGAAGCCAGAGGTCAATGTCAAGTGTCTTCCTCAGCTGCTGTCTACTTTAGTTTTTGAGACAGGGTCTCCCACTGAACCTGAAGATCAGCTGGCTAGCAAGCCCCAGAGATCCTCTTCTCTTGTTTTCCCTGTGCTAGAATTTCAGGCTGCTGCATCTGGCTTTTTACCTTTCTTATGTGGGTGCTAGGAATCTGAATTCAAGTCCTCACACTTAAGCAGTGAGCATTTTACTGACCAAGACATCTCCTCAGCCCTATGGCTGAGTTTTTATTCTCTGTCCCATTCCCAGGGAGCAGAACTAATCCTCTCAATCCAGACTCTGACTGATCTGCCTTCTTAGAGGACTTTTGGGACAGTCTGGGCTCACAGAATACCCAGGCACTCGGGCGGAGGCATGTGGGCATCTGGTCTACCTGTACTAGCACAGGCTAGTGCTGGGTATATCCATCCTACCTGATTACACTGCTCCACACAGGCAGAGTGGCTGCTTCTCAGTAGAAAGAGCCTTCAGCTCTATATGTGCTTAGAGCCAAGTTCACGTCACTCTTGAATGGGTAGCACACCCGGATACCTGGTGACATGAGACTCTATCAGCTCAGTAGGGTCTACCTGTGCCCTCCCTATAGGTCCTGCCACTCCTCAGAGTATGTCATGAGAAGGGGCACAAATTTCTGTATCCCTGGATGGTCCTTGACCACATTACCCCTTCTGGTCCATGTACTTTTGGTCTGCTTTCCATGGTAGCTTCTGTCTGTCCACTTTCTGTCAGATGTACCATCAGTGCCCTGGGCTAAAGCCCACCTTCTTGTGGCTCTAGAGCCTAGGACTTTTACACTCAAATATCTTTTTTGAGGGAAAGGAGGCTATAGCGTCCTTCCCCAGATGTAATTTATGCCCCCGACTGAATGTGCAAGCATTAGGGAGAAGGCAAAGGTAAGCTGGACAGGAAGGGACCGGGTTGATAACTAAATGTGCTTTCCCACTGCATTGTGGTTTCCTGGGAAAGAAAAACCAGGAAGTACTGGAAGACTGAGGGGTAAACATCCCTCCAAGATTATGTTGCCAGGCCCCTCCCTCCCCGAGGTCTGATCATGCCCTGCTGGGATTCGAGAGGAGCTCTTTCCCAGCACCTTAGGATGTTCCCTCACACACACCTGCATCCTGCTCTGTATGCAGAACAGATGGTACTTTCCATTCACCCCACACCATGGAGAGGGCTTCCCCAGACCTGGGGCCCACATGACCTGTTGTCTTTTTGATCCCACTTCATCAGCACCCCTATTGAGCATGCTCCAGTGTGCACCAGCCAGGCCACTCCCCCGCTGCTGCCTGCTTCTGCCCAGCCGCCCGCTGCTGCCTCTCCCATTGCGGCCTCGCCAACCCTGGCCACAGCTGCTGCTGCCCATGCTGCTACTGCCTCTGCTGCAGGTCCTGCCTCAAGCCCTGTGGAGAGTCCGAGGTAACTGGTGGTCCACAGATGCCAGACCTAACATTGGGAAAAGGAGGCAAGAAGGGACCCACTGTAAGCCTCTTTGTGGGCAGCTAAATAGTTAGGTCCCTGATGTTTTCCAAGGAAGCCAAGGCTGGTACTACTTGGTGCAAAGTGTGAAGGGGAAGTCAGGATGCATTTTGTGGGGTACACCAGTCATGATTAATGAGAGTTTTGTTATTGCTCTACAGCTCCCCCACTCCACCCCACCCCCCAGCCAGGGGAACACACACACACACACACACACACACACACACACACACACACATGTGAACATGAACAACACATCACACATAGCAAAGGAACACTATGCACAGTCTTTGTTCTTAGAACACAGAAAAGGAAGATGACACTCATCCACACGGGCTGGAAGAAATCAAGGAAGGCTCCTTGGAGGTGGGAACATTGAACTAGTCAGGTCGGACAGCTTAGCTGCTATAACTTGCCCACCTCCTCATCCTTTTCTTCTCTTGATGTGGAAACAGTCTAACTTCAGATGCCCCTATCGTACTCAGATTTACATCCCCGACTCTGTGCAGAGCTTTACTATTTGAAACCTTGAGAAAGTGATTTAACCTCTGAACCCCAGTGCCCTCATCAGCTATGATGTCTAAAGATGCACATGTATATTGAGGTCATTATTGGAAAGACTCGTCCATAAAGCACCTAGCACACACGAAACAGTCAAAATAAGTACTTTAAATTCCGGTGTCTCAGCCTATCTTCCTGGATACCCACCAAAACAGAGGCCAAAGGAAGGGGGCGTGCAGGGAGGAGGAAGAGGGGGGCTGAGTGGATCACTCCAGAGTGGCCAGCTGGTACAAGAGCAGGCTTGGCCCAGTTGTGTTTTGTATGCTTCCAGGAACTGCTCAGCTGTTGTCGGGCCAGGACCCAGACTTCCCAGCACCCCGGGAAAACATGCCTCTTTGGGTCAGGGTGCACAGGGTCATGGTGCAGCCTGAGGCAGCTTCCCAGCATCCCATGTGGTGCCAAGCCCAGCCTTTCTCCAGCCCAGTTCAATCACTGGGGGTGAGCCTGGTCCTCACTTCCAGAGTGCTTCTGTCCCATTTGCCTAGGACAGGCTCAAGCAGACTGCCTCCACTCTTCCTCTGCAGACCCTCCTCTCATTAGGGCCTTGCTTCCCTCACAGAGCAGGAACTCTGATGAAAGATGAGAAATGTCCCTCTTGTGGAGAGGTGGGGGAAGCCTTCCAACGTGCATAGGGAAAGAGAAGTCCTGGGTGCTGAAGCCCACAAGCAGTCTAGCCCCAACCCTATCTCTCACTGAAGGGCAAACTCCAGCTCCATGCTCCAGGCCTCCATGTCTGGGCTGCCCACTCACTGCTGATGGCCTCAGGAGACCCCCATGAGGGTGAATTCTTCCTTTTCATGACCTTACCAAGAGAGCAGAGGAGGATTCCACAGGGCACTGGGCTACACTGGGAGGGGTCAGGGAGTGGGCTCTGAGCACAGATGCCTCCCTTCCTTACATGTGGGCTCAAAAAGAGCTGGAGCTAGAGGTGCTCATTGGATGTACACCTTGGCCCTTCACCAGATGTCTTCGGCTTCTGCTTCCTTTCCCCATGCCAGTCCAGGATGCTGGCAAGGTATTCCCCAGTGGTGGGAAAGCTTGGCCCTGACCCACTGGCCTGGAGCTTCATCCAGCCACACAGAAGCTGGGCACCCTTTGCATACTGTGTCCTCCTTTCCACCAATGTGCTTACTTTTCTGCCCTTAGCACAGGGATCTAGCCACAGAAAGGCAGAGGAAGCCTTAACTATAAATGTGGTGGGAAGGGAAAGGAAGGATGCATAGCCCCCCAGGGCTGGGATGCTGCTCTGAAGATTACTTTACCTCTGCCTGGGACAGTATCCAGACTTCCTTGGGTTCACTCAGGTTATCAGTGGCAGATTGTTATACCAGGGCCATCCCTTCCAGAGACCAATCCTTCATTCCACAGCTTGGCCCAGCAGGTCCAGTGGGCCCATAGGGAAGAGATGGAAGAGACACAGGATGCCAAAGGTTGGGGTGTATTTCTAAGGTTCATTTCTCCAGCATCTCACCAATGGCTCATTTGCTGGGTGTGGTCAAGTGTCCCCTTTAGGATACAGAACATATAAGGAGGGAAAGCTATTCATCCGTTTGAAACGAAGAAAAAGGTTTCACAGACAAGTAAGACTGGGAAACACTGCATCAGGCAGGATTAAGCTTGTGGATGCTGGGAGTCCCTGGAGCCTTCAGCTCCCCCAAGAGAGAGGCCAGGTTCAGCAGAAGAACTGGGACACTTTTGTACATCTCCTTGCTGCCATTGTCCCTGAGCCACATGTGGGGAAAGGCTGCTTGCTCTACAATCTTGACAGCCGAGCCAACGGGAGGAAGCGATTGTCTAGGAAGTAGAGTGGTTTGCTGGGGAGCTGCTGGGCTTCCTCACTTCTTCCCAGGAACAATGTCAGAACATTTTTTTTTTTTTTCTCAAAAACCATGAGACTGCTGCTTCCTCCAGCAGCAACATAAAAGACTAAGATAAGGAGACCAGGTGGCCAGGGCGTCCCAGAAAGGGGAGCAGCCGTGACCATCTCCATCTCCCTGCTGTCCTCCCTTTCGCCCTCTGCCTAGGTCCACAGTCCTCCGACTACAATTCCCTCTGTGGATGAAGCGCTTTCCATGTGTTCTTCTGCCTGGCTGGCACCTTCCCTCTCTCTTTTCCAAGGTGGCAGAGCTAGCCCCAGGGAGTAGCTTCATCCCCCTCTAAGACCCTTGGGCTTCTTCGTAGACTCTGGAAACAATCCAGTGGGTGTTTCTGTCATAGTCCTGCCTAGAGATCAGATAGCAAACTGGCCATGGCTTTGGGTACCGGAGACCAACGGACTGTTCTTCTCATAACTCCTCTGTCTTGGTTCCAGGCCACAGGCCTCTGCCTACAGCCCCTCAGCAGCTGCTTCTCCAGCACCCTCTGGCCACACCAGCTACAGTGAGGGTCCAGCTGCCCCTGCACCCAAGCCCCGAGTTGTAACCACTGCCAGCATTCGGCCTTCTGTTTACCAGCCAGGTGAGAGCCAGAGGGAGGTGGGGGCAGGGGTGCAAAGGGTCATCTGCTCCACACCAAGACCCAGAAGTCAAGGAGGCTCAGTTCTCCCTGCCTGCCCCTGGTTGCAGGGTGGAATCCTAGGGAGACTTCGAGCCTGAGTTTGACCTTGGTGGGTGGGGTCAGGTGGGCTGTACCAGGCCAGGATGGAGCCATCTAGCTCTTAGGAAAGGGATGCTCATGGCTGGATGTTTCCAGACTAAGATGAGAAAAAAGAGGGCTGGGGATTGGAGAACGGGGGTGGCCCAAGTCAAAAGCTGTTTCTTTGAGAATCTGGGTCAGCCTCAAACTGGAAGACAAGAAACAACAAAAATGCCCCAGGCTTTGGCCAGGTTACTGTGTCACTTTGTCCTTTGAGCAAGCTGCTCAACCAGTCTGGTGACACAGGACAGCTGGGGCACATGTGACATATCAGTAGGAGGTCTCCTCACAGTGGACCCCAGGCAGAACTCCTTGGTTGCAGTCCTGTCTCTGTGGCCCTTTCCAGTCAGTGCCCAGGGTTTTCCTCCAGGGCTGAGAGGTAGCCTGTTTCCTAATCTCCTAGGCAGAATGGGCCTTCTTCCTCAGAGCCCAAGGTAGGTCTCAGGCTGGTGCAAGGCCCACTTTCCTGTCAGCCATTGCTCCAAGAACCCAAGAATGCTCTAGCAGGTTTTTTGTTTTTGTTTTTGTTTTTTATTTGTTTGCTTCAGGTTCTCCCTGTTTTTGGTTTTTTTATTTTGTTTTGTTGTTTTGTTTTGTTTTTGGTTTTTTTTTTCCCATGTGCTCTGGCTCTGCCTATAGGAAGGCCCTTGACATCCAAGCCCTGCATCTAGTCACTGTCTTCTGGGTTCTGATCCTGAACTTTAGGAGGCCAGGGCTGTGGCAGACTTTCTCTTTTGTATATGCCTGACTTGAGCTTGCCACGAGGAGACATCCAACAAAGGTGTAGAAAAATAAACAGGGGCTAGAGTGTCAACTTGGTGGTAGAGTGTGTGCCTAGCACATGTGAGGCCCCTGGGTTCAGTCCCTAGCCCCCCCCCCCACACACACACACTCATAGACACATGCACACATGACAGACAGGTAGGCAGGCAGGCAGGCAAGGAGGCTGATGGGGAACACATCAGAGTGACAGAGAGACCATGAACTTGAATTCTGTACTCTAGCAGCTGTGCACACACGGGACACAGGGAATGAATCTTAAGTATTCTTTTTTCGTTTTGTTTTGTTTTTGTTTTTCGAGACAGGGTTTCTCTGTGTAGCTTTGCGCCTTTCCTGGAACTCACTTGGTAGCCCAGGCTGGCCTCGAACTCACAGAGATTCACCTGGCTCTGCCTCCCGTGTGCTGGGATTAAAGGCGTGCGCCACCACCGCCCGGCTGAATCTTAAGTATTCTTATAATGATCACTTGGTGTTCATTTAACGGGTTGACAAAATAGGATTTTAGGTGGGCACATTATTTCCACTTAATCACTATACCTTCATAGCCAGGCGGTGGTGGTGCATGCCTTTGATTTCAGCACTCAGGAGGCAGAGGCAGGTGGATCTCTGTGAGTTCAAGGCTAGCCTGGTCTACAGAGCGAGTTCTAGGGCAGCCAAGGCTACACAGACAGACCCTGTCTTGAAAAACCAAAAAAGAATGAAACATTATACCTTCAGCATGTAGTTATTGTTATCTTGAATTTATAGAAAGCAACAATGATTTTCCATTTACTATCATAAAACAAATGTCTTTCTCTCCTCAAAATTATTATACACATATAATTTGTTTTGCTTTTGGGACGGAGTCTCTCTATGTACCCCTGGCTGTCCTGGAACTAGCCCTGTAGACCAAGCGGGCCTTAAATTCAGATATCCACCTGCCTCTGCCTTCCAAGTACTGGGTTTAAAGGCATGTACCACCACCGCCCAGCACACATAAAAATTTTAATAGACTTTTTGTGTGCCTGTTTGTTGGCAGGGCGGCTCATGTAGCCCAGGCTGGCTGTTGATCCTCCTGCCTGGACCTCCCAAGTACTGGGATTATAAACATGTGCCACCACACCCAGTTTAACAGACTTAAAAAAAAAAAAAAAACAGTTTTCAGTTCACAGCAGAATTGAACAAAAGGTGTCATTTTCCAAATATCCCTTCCCCTCACCCCATGCACACAACCCGCCTTTTCCAACGCACATGCCAGTAATTCATGGTAAGCTGACCAAGGGAGTAAGTTACAGATGTGTTTAAGAAAGACACGGGTCATTTCAAGGGAGAAGGAAGAGGGGCTTGTGTTCCGAGTGTGAACTGGCCAAGTAGCCTTGGGGTAAAGAACAGCACGTCCAAAGTCTAGCCTCCAAAGTGTATCCTGTTAAGATGTGAGTGAGACCCTAGGAAGCTTCCCTCCGGGGCCTTGCTTGGGGAAGCACACACTTGCTGAGAGGCGACAGAATCTGCTGTATAAAGAGAACTGAGTATGGACAGGACGCATTTCAGCTTGAGAGGAACACCCGGCCTGCCATAAGTGATAGGCAAACAGCCTCACCTCTGAGACCTGAACTTTCTCATTTGAGTAAGACGGGGGGCTCTCTGCAAATGAAGCCATCTCTGCCAATTCTTGGCCAAGGAAAGGAAGTTCTAAAGTCAAAACTTCACAGGCCGAAGTGGCATTTTGGAAGGGGGTCGGTACAAATCTATGTAGGAGACAGAAAAAACGCCCCGGTGCAGACTGGAAACACAGGACGAAGCTTGCAGAAGGAGGATGGAGTAGTGTCAGGTGCAGGTGAGGCCTTGTGACTGCACAAGGAAGCCCTTTCCTGGCAGCACCGCCAGGCGCTTCCAGCACCTTCCCTGACCTGTCCTTCCAGGCCCGCCAGGGGGCGGCCCGGCTTTCCAGTAGCTTCTCCGGCTCCGGCCCAGGCGGGCCAGACGTGCCGGAGCCCAGGCCTCTTGGCGGTTCCCAGGCGGTGCAGACGTTAACTCATTCCTGCCTGGAGCGGAGGAGAGGCCTGCCTCCACCCTTCCTTCTCGGGGCTCCGGGGGCGGCTGACAGTCTGCCAGGCCGGGGGAGGGAGGCAGTGCGGGTCCGCACCCCGCTCCGCCGCTGCTGGGCTTCGGGGACCGGGGCACCGGCGAGCACTAGCAGTCCGCTCGCGGCCAGTCCCCGGCCGCAGCTTCCGGCTGGCGGAGGCAGGGTGGCGTTCGCCCTGGGATCTTATCTCTGGCGCCGGGGCTGGGCGTCCGCTCCCCAGAACACCTGGGGCCCGGGCCTGCTTGACCAGTGGGCGGAGGACACTGTGGGCCCGGGGACGGCCACGTTGGCCCGCGGGCCGGGCGGCGACCGACCGGGGCGCTCGCTGAGGACCTAGCCCGGGCCGAGTGACTCAGATCACCTTGTTTAATTACACAGTCCCGGGGCCGCCGAGTGCGATAGGAGCCTTTTGAACGTGCCAATTAGAGATGAAATATCACCTTCTAATTTGAACCGGCTTAATTCCGTCACGTAGAAATAGCAACAGCCCGGGGCTCCGAGATGGGATGTCAGGTTTTTTCCGGCATTCGGGGGATGGAGGGGCGAGGCAGGCAAGAACTGTAGGGAGAGGGGACCATGCTCTCTGCATCCCTCTCCCCAGGGATCTGCTAGACGAACCGCTCCAAGAGGAAAGTCCTCCTCCGGCCCCTGTAGCCCCAGTGGGAAGGAGGTGGCTAAACCCGGTCTGGATTCCAGCCTTCCTCTCTGAGGCCTTGTATTGGGGTTTGGAAAACGCAGGAGGTTCAGGGAGTCGAAAGGCCTCGGATGGGAGGAAGAGAACGTCCGCCCTGCAGAGGGAGTGGTTGGAGGGGGAGGCAGTAAGGTGGGCGAAGGCCCGGTTGACTTGGAACCGGCATGCTGAAGCCTGTTTCTGCGTTCAGAGTGGTGTAGAGAGATCTGGAGCCCAGAGGGGTGCGTTCAGGTAGGAAGCTTGCAAGCTGGCCGACCTTGAGTGGCCGCTTAAGCTCTCCAAGTTGTCTGCAAAGTTGACTCGCAAGTATTCTGCCTTCTTGTAGACTGTTAACACAAAATTCTGTGGGGAAGCCAACAGCACTTGCCAGCCACTGTTTTAACGAGGGCTGCCATCCCAGAGGAACCCATTTTTACAGTTTTAAAAAGTAAAAGAAGGCGGGGTGAAATTGATTTAAATACTTTAATTTAGCTCAGCATATGACATTTTCAGGGAATTTTTGTTTGTTTGTTTGTTTTGAGACAGGGTTTCTCTGTGCAGCCCCGATTGTCCTGGAACTCGCTCTGTAAACCAGGCTGGCCTCGAACTCAAAGATCCTCCTGCCTTTGCCTCTCTGGTTTTGAGATTAAAGGTGTGTGCCATCACACCAGGAGATTATATATACGCACATATGTATGTATGTATATATATATATATACATATATATTTCATTTTATGTGCATAGGTATTCTGCCTTCATGTGAACCAGGCTGGCCTCGAACTCAAAGATCCTCCTGCCTTTGCCTCCCTGGTTTTGAGATTAAAGGTGTGTGCCATCACACCAGGAGATTATATATATGCACATATGTATGTATATATATATATATATATATATATTTCATTTTATGTGCATAGGTATTCTGCCTGCATGTGAGGGTGTTGGATCACCTGGAACTGGAATTACAGACAGTTGTGAGCTGCCTTGTGGGCGCTGGGAATTGAACCCAGGTCCTCCAGAAGAGCAGCCAGTGCTCTTAACCACTGAGCCATACCTCCAGAGCCATACCTTCAGCCTCCTCACTCCCTTTTAATTGTATGTATGTATGTGTCTGTGTGTGGGTATGTGCCCTTGAGTGCAGCTGCCCACACACAGGCCTGAAAGAGGGTGTGGAATCCCCTGAAGCCTGAGTATAAAGTTAAGAGCTGTGAGACACGAACTCGGGAGGCAGAGGCAGGTGAATCTCTGTGAGTTTGAGGCCAGCCTGGTATATAAAGTGAGTTACAGGACAGCCTGGGTCGTTACACAGAAAAGCCCTGTCTCAAAAGAGAGAGAAAGAGAGAGAGAGAGAGAGAGAAAGCTGTGAGACATGAATGTTAGGAACCCAACTCCTGTCTTCCATGAGAGTAGTACATGCTCTTAACCACTGGGCATCTTTCCAGATGCAGCTCAGTATATTAAAAATGTTTTATAGCCGGGTGGTGGTGGCGCACGCCTTTAATCCCAGCACTCGGGAGGCAAAGGCAGGCGGATCTCTGTGAGTTTGAGGCCAGCCTGGGCTACAGAGCGAGATCCAGGAAAGACGCAAAGCTACACAGAGAAACCCTGTCTCAAAAAACCAAAACCAAAACAAAACAAAATGTTTTACAGCCAGACACTGTACTGGTATATGCTAGCTATTTGGGAAGTTGAGGCAGGAAGGTCCTGAGGTCAGTCTAGGTAACATCAAGACCTG
Organism: Peromyscus eremicus; assembly: GCF_949786415.1. Classification (NCBI taxonomy): domain Eukaryota; kingdom Metazoa; phylum Chordata; class Mammalia; order Rodentia; family Cricetidae; genus Peromyscus; species Peromyscus eremicus. Next base: position 93,002,022 of record NC_081425.1, on the reverse strand, counting down.
GCTCAAACAATAAACAAACAAGGGGCTGAAGAGGTGGACCAGTGGTGAAGAGCACTAGCTGCTCTTCCATAGGACCCACCACCAGCTCACAGCCATCTGTTACTCCAGTTCCAGAGAATCTGCACCCTCTTTTGGCTTCCCCAGGTACCAGGCATGCGAGTGGTACAGAGACATACATGCAGGCATACATCTGCACACATTCAATAAAGAAATAAACAGTTTTTAACATATAATCAATATAAGATAATTATTACTGAGACAATTTATATTCTTTTGTTAAGTCTTCAAATGTTTACACTTAATAGCACATCTTAATTTATACTAAGCATTTCAGGTGCTTAGAGACCACATAAGGCCATGGTTTGGACATCACAGGGCTTTTGCTCATAATCCCTTTTAGAGTCAGGTGTCAGGGCACAAGCCTGTAATCCAGCACTCAAGAGGTCGAGGCACAAGGATCACTGAACTTTTATTTATTTATTTATTTATTTATTTATTTATTTATTTATTTATTTATTGTGTATACATGCCAGAAGAGGGCATCAGACCTCATTATAGATGGTTGTGAGTCACCATGTGGGTGCTGGGAATTGAACTCAGGACCTCTGGAAGGGCAGCTAGTACTCTTAACTGCTGAGGCATCTCTCCAGCCCCTAGATCATTGAACTTTTGAGGCTAGCCTGAACTACATAGTAAGCTCCAGGCCAGCCTGGGCTATATGTAAAAAAAACCAAAACCAAAATCAAAACCAAAACTAAAACCAAAAAAACCCAAAAGGTTTGGCCAGATGTGATGGCGCTTGCCTTTAATCTCAGCACTCGGGAGGCAGAGGCAGGCGGATCTTTGTGAGTTCGAGGCCAGCCTGGTTGACAGAGCAAGTTTCAGGACAGCCAAAGCTACACAGAGAAACCCTGTCTCAAACAAACATACAAAAAACAAGCAAAAAAAAAAAAAATACCACTCGTAATCACTTTTAGCAGAGGACTGTGGTTTATAAAACGAGGAAGAAGGAAAAGAGGGATAGAAAAAAATGAAAAGCAAAGAGAAAGGAAGACATAACTTACAAAGAATCCCAAAGTGTACAAAAGAGGGCTGAAGCTGCTTTGAAGTTCTGTGGGATCGCCTCTCCCCGCTCTCTTTCTCTAAAGTGGCCCTTGCCCCTCCCATCTTGAGACCCCCTGGACACGAGGAAGCAAGGTAAAACTGTTGAAGTGGGTGGGACACCTTGAGCTTGGGACTCACAGCTTTACAAAGTGCTGTCGCTCCTGCAGGTTCCCACCACACCCCGGGAGGTAGGCAGGGCATCCTTCATTCCAGCACCAGAAAATAGGTTCAATTCCCAGCAATCCGACTTCAGAGAATCACACCTCCCTCCCCACTGCCATCCTCCAGTACACCTGCTCGGGGCTTGCCACATGACCATGGGAGGCCTTGAGATGAGCTGATAGTACATTCCAACCTTGAAACCCAGATGCTACTGTCCCTGCCATCTTCATCCTCATTCTCTCTCTCTCTCTCTCTCTCTCTCTCTCTCTCTCTCTCTCTCTCTCTCTCTCAATCTCTCTCTCTCTCTCTCTCTCTCTCTCTCTCTCTCAATCTGTCTCTCTCTCTCAATCTCTCTCTCTCTCTCAATCTCTCTCTCTCTCTCTCTCTCTCTCTCTCTCACACACACACACACACACACACACACACACACACTGTATCATAATTAAGCACTATGTTTCTTATATTCCTTAATCCTTACAATTATTCCAATATCATTTTTAGGCAAAGAAACAGGCTCAGAGAGGTTAATGAGTTTATTTACTCAAGGATGCACGGCCAGAAAGTCTTAGGAGAGTGTGAAGACAGGGCTCTTCTGAGGGAGTAGTGCTAGGTACGGAGCTCAGAGTCTCAAAAATGCCAAGCAGGTGCTCTAAGCACTGAGTCCCAAGCCTCAGATTAGGGCTTTTGATGGCTGTGCCTCCTTCCAGAGCACAGGGTCTCCTCTGGGTGTTGAAAGTGACTTCTCCGTGATGTTGTACACCAATGGAAGTTGGATTTGTGTTCTTTAGTGAGGCCGCTTGGAGTTTAGGAAGGTTTACAGTCTTGCTCTGCCGCTTCCTCTGAGCTCTCAAGCCCTCGAGTGTGAAAGGGAATAATGCCGAATCTGACTCAGTCGACCGACCTGCTATGTGCCTCACCCACACTGTAGGTGGGAGAAAGACTCCAGCTGGAGAATCCACCTTGGGAGCCAGTATCACTCTAGGGCAGGGCTGGGGAGGGCTTAGCAAGGGGATATACAGGTGCTGTGCACTTCCCAGTTCTGAAGTACCAGTCATCTGGGACTAATAGGCATGGAGTTGGAGCCACCCAAGATGGCTCAGGGCACCAGATGGGAAAAAGAGACAGACAGGGTCACAGTTCTGAGAGCAGCTGCAATCCGGAGGGAACTGCTCCAGTACCATCCATTTCACCCAGGCCTGGCTTGGATGTGGGCAGGGAGGCTATCACGAAATGCTCCCTGGTGGGTAAGATAGTGCTCTGCCCAGAATAGACTGGGGGCAGAGGTGAGGCTTCTAGAACCATCTTTGCTGTATAGTCAAAGAACTGGCTGACCATGTGCTCAGGACACACAGCTATATCTCTTCAGCTGTCTCTGCAGCGGGGTTCTCTACAGCGAAATCTTGGGTTGTGAGAGCCCTGGCAGAGTGTTAGCAACGGCAGTGCCCTTTCTGTGTGATGAACTCAGTTTCTCCACTCTCAGAGGAGGCAAGCAGGAGGTTTCAGTGGAAGTGCAATACGTTCTTGTCCCTAATGGTAACCTCTAGGGTGTTATATGCACTCTCAGTTTGCCCAGGGTGATGTAGGTGAGCAGGAGAAGGGAGCAGGGATCTGGCAGGGCCAGTCAAGGACCAACTGAGCAGCTAGCCCTGGGCTGCATGGTGCTCACACCTCTGCCTAGGTTCACTGAGTGGCTAGGATAGGTGGGGACCTATCAAATCAAGACAGAATTTCTTCCCAGCACAAATCAAGTCAAACTGTGTTTTCAAGACAGTGATAGTAGATGAGCTTGAAACATGACCCTGAGAACCCAGCTTCCTGGACATCTGCTCTGTCTTGAAGACTAGACTAGTTACAAGTAGAGCAAACACGTTCTGATTGGGATGTCTGGGAGTCAGATCACTATCCAGGGCACCACTGAAACATCCTCCACTCCAGGCTGAGTTGACCGGCTCTTACCCACTTCCTGTCCAGACACTCCCTAATCTTGCTCCCCATCTTTTATACGACCAGGGTAGCCAAGGCTTGGCAGAACCCCACCCTGAATAGCCACAATATTTATAGCTACATCCCTCCTGGGGCCTGTGCAAGCTCCCCAGGGCTCTGCTGCCACCCTTGTTTATCCAGGCTCTTGCTGAGAGTGAAAATCTGGTTCACTGAGAAGTTCAGGCATGTGGGTCTGTAGCTTAGTGGTAGTGCATTTGCTTAGTGTACTTGAGTTCCTGGATTCCAACACACACCACACACACACACACACACACACACACACACACACACACACACACGAACACCTACCTCTCCTTTAACAATTGGAGTTATACTGTTCCAATATTAAGCTCATCTTTTATGGTTCTCTGGCTAGGGCAACAGATGAGGGAGAAAGAATTCCTAACGCATATTCTTTGGGTGTTTTTGGCTTACAGTGCCTGCATCTACCTACAGCCCGTCTTCAGGAGCCAATTACAGTCCCACTCCCTATACCCCCTCACCTGCTCCTGCTTATACCCCCTCCCCTGCACCTACCTATACCCCCTCCCCTGCTCCCACCTATACCCCCTCCCCTGCTCCCACCTATTCCCCTTCCCCTGCACCAGCTTATACCCCCTCCCCTGCTCCAAACTATAACCCCGCACCATCAGCAGCCTACAGTGGGGGCCCTGCAGAGTCTGCCAGCCGCCCACCCTGGGTGACCGATGACAACTTCTCTCAGAAGTTTGCTCCTGGAAAGAGCACCACCTCTGTCAGCAAGCAGACCCTGCCCCGGGGGGCTCCAGCTTACAACCCAACAGGGCCACAGGTGACCCCTCTCACCAGGGGCACCTTCCAGAGAGCTGAGCGCTTCCCAGCCAGCAGCCGGGCTCCCCTCTGTGGGCACTGCAATAATGTCATCAGGTACAGGCTTTGGGGGGGGCGGGGGGGGGGCAGATGGCAGGGCAGATATAGGCAAAAGGCCAGCCCCACAGGGCAGCCTCGGGTCTCTCTGGCTCACCTCTATTAGCTTTAGCTTCCATGCCTGTGTGACACCCACATCCCTGGGGAGTTGGGAGGATTCCATGAGGTAAGTGGGTGAAGCTCCCAGCTTGGTGCCTGGTGCCAGGAGCTCCCCCTTGGGCTAAGGCTGGGCTCTGGGAATCTTCAGCCTTGCTGTGAGTAGGTTTATTGAGCACATTGCAAGCTGGATGACAGTGCTGGTTTTGACCCAGCTTTCCTATAGAGTTGCTTCTGGATCTTTCTACAGACAGTCCCATGCCTCTTAAGGCTCTGATAGACACTTCACTGAAATTAAAGCAAGTAATTTTCTTTGGAAGTCATGAGTTCGAGGCCAGCCTGGTCTACAAAGTGAGTTTCAGGACAGCCAGAGATACACAGAGAAACCCTGTCTTGAAAAAAAAAAAAAATATATATATATATATATATATGTATGTATGTATATGAAGTCAGGGGTCTCAGACCATGCTTATTAAATGCAATTTGTCTGAGTATATACATGGTATGTGCTTCCATATGTGAAAAGCATACTCTTTAAAAAACAAGCAGGAGCCAGGCATGGTGGTGCACACCTTTGGTCCCCAGCACGAGGGAGGCAGAAGCAGGCATATCTCTGTAAGTTCAAAGCTAGGCTCTTCTAAAAGCTAGTTCCAGGCTAGCCAGGGCTAGAAAGTGAGATCCTCTCAAAAACAAAACAAAACAAAACAAAACAAAACAAAACAAAACAAAACAAAACAAAAAAGGAGCAGAGAAGAACTAGAAAACACGGAACTAAAAATATTAGAACGTGAAGTTTTCTGGCACTTCTGATGTTCTGAACACTAATCTGAAACGGAAGCATCATGTGTGCAGTCTGCCGCTTCCTGGCTCCAGGACCTTGAATGAGTTCCTGGGCCTTCCCGCGCCTCGGTTTTCTTTACTGATGCTCAGGCATCGTAATAGCTCCTCCCTCATAGAACTGTTACGAGGATTAAACATATTAACACATGTAAGATTGTTCTGGAAGAGCACCTAACACTCAGTAGTTAATAAAGGCTGGCCACCGTCATCACTGCTGCAGAATAACCTGTGATGATGAACTGAATCCTGGGACGCGTTTGCTCGGTCCTCTGCGGTAGAAACTGAATTGCTTCCAGGTTCTGTCGGTTAGATGTCAGATCGTTTGTCCTTTATGACAGTCTCCTGTGTGGTCCTGGCTAGCCTGGAACTTACTGTGTAGACGAGACTGGCCTTGAACTCGTAGAGAGCTGCCTGCCGAGGGCTGGTGTGCACCCCACGCCCCATCTTCTGGTTCTGTTTACTGTTACTGACATGACAATAGACAGCTTTCTGCGCGGAGCTTGCTCCGAATTACATGTTAGTTCGTTAGAAGGACCCTCAAGGTGGGCATCACTAGGTAAATGTGTGAAGATTGTTGGGGTTCTTAAAAGATCTGGTCCTAATTTCTGGGGCTCACTTTCACACTGTTCTCTGCCATGCCAGGGGCCCTTTCCTGGTAGCCATGGGTCGCTCTTGGCATCCAGAAGAGTTCAACTGTGCCTACTGCAAGAACTCCCTGGCAGATGTGTGCTTTGTGGAGGAGCAGAACAATGTTTACTGTGAACGGTGCTACGAGCAGTTTTTTGCCCCACTCTGTGCCAAGTGCAATACCAAGATCATGGGGGTAAGTGGGCAGCATCCCTCTCTTTCGACCCTGGTCTTTTCTTCAACTGGACTGACTTCCTCCCTTCCCGTAAGATTTTGGGGTCCCACTAGAAACCCTATCAACAAGTTGCTGGTGACAGAGAAGGCAACTCCGCTTCCATCCTAGAATGGAATCAGTTTCCCCCTAACTACTGAAGCAGGGAACTAATTAGCTGGGGCGAGCAATGGTATACAATGTGCCACCAGCTCCGAACGGTGCTGGCGCTCTGCAAAGCAAGCCCTTGCTTCACAGCCTGAGCTCACTGCTCCTCTGCCTGTGGCCCTCACTCCCAGTGCCCTTTTGGCAAAGTGGCCCTAATAAGCAGGATCTCCCTTCTCCACCCTCCCCTGCCTCCCCCAGCACCTGCTTTGTGAGCCCTCCTGCCCTGTTCCCTAGGCTACTTGGACAGCAGCCAGGCCTGATTCAGAAGCCAAGCCTAGCTCCCTTTCCCCTGGGAAATTTTCTGTCCTGAACTTGGATTTTTTTCCCCCCCCAGGAAGTGATGCACGCTCTGAGACAGACGTGGCATACCACCTGCTTCGTCTGTGCAGCCTGCAAGAAACCTTTTGGAAACAGCCTCTTCCACATGGAGGATGGAGAGCCATACTGTGAGAAAGGTAAGCATGTGAGATATGGTACAGATAGGATGCAATGGGACACCATGCTGGAAGACCCTGTACCATCTCCCATCTGGGTTGACAGGCAGGCATAGAAAACTAAGTCCTAAGGGGTTTTGTGCATTTTGTTGCATGTGTGGTACTGGGAATCAAACCAAGGGCTTCATACAAGCTCCTGATTTTGTTTTTAATGACTGAATCATGCTATTATACATTAGCTGAACTAATTCCCCTGCTAATTTGGTTTCAGCTTTTGGGGAAAAGCAGTCAGAGTTACAATGTACTTTATACACCAGTCTCTGTTCCCTCCTGTGTTTCTAATATTTGAGTCACACATTGGTTCCCTAACTGCTTGAGAAATCTTTCAAGCTATATTGACTTGGAAACCTGGGTCTACTCTGAAAAGGGCCTTGTCTCTAGATGTCATCTTGGGGGTCTAGTCTGAAGAAGAAGGGCCTTGGCTCTAGACCACATCTTAGATTCAGTTCCTGGCTCTACCCTGAGATGGCTTTGTAACCTTGAGTAAAGCTGCTAAACTTCCTGGAGATTGTAAACTCCTGCCCTGTGGAGTTGCTATGAGGCTGGAAGCAGGGAGGGCCGAGGCATGGAGTGGAGAGTGCCCTTTCCTCCCTGCCTGTGGTCCTTTTCAGGCTTCCTTCCATCTCTCTGTACCTCGAAGTGTAACATGTTTGTGTAACATGTGGGGAATTGGGGTAATTTCAGGAGTCGCAGGCATCCTGGCTGGCTGGCTCTTCAGTCCCTCCCTCCTTCCTTCAGAGCCTACTTCTTTCAGGGTTTTGAGGGAGGGTTCAATAAGGGCAACACAGACTTGGAGGCTGAACAGCAAGCAGCACCAGAAAATCAGATGAGAAAAAACAAGGAGGTTGATTATTAGTGATAGTCTCACTTTATAGAGTAAATGAAAATGCCAATGTTAAAAAAAAATATTAGTCATATCTGTGCTATCAATTTTTAAAGCAAAGCCTCCAGATTACACAAAATCAAGTTTAAAATAGAAAAATCAATCAGTAAGCAAGACTAAAATTTCCAGAAGTAGATTCAAGCTGAACGAATTTATGAAAAAAAAAAAAAAAAAGCAAGGGGAGGAATTACTATTTAATAAGTCCAGTTGAACCATTTTTGTTTGTTCTGTTCATCTTTTAACCATAAAACATATATTGAATGTATAATCTATATCAGTTTCTGTGAGATCTCTGTCCTCAAAAACCTTAAGCAGGGACCAGCAAAATGGCTCAAGGGGTAAAGGTGCTTGCCAGGAAAGCTTGGCTGACAAAATGTGGTTCCTGTAATCCACATAAAGTAGGAGAGAGCCAAGCCCATAAGTTGCCCTCTGACCTGCACACATACTCCATGGCACAGTCACACACACTAATAATAGTAATAGGAAACTTTAAACAATCTTGGGCTAGAGACTCAGTGATTAAGAGCACTGGCTGCTCTTCCAGAGGTCCTGAGTTCAATTCCCAGCACCCACATGGCTGCTCACAACTCTCTATGGGATCCAATCCCTTCTTCCAGTGTGCAGATGTACATGCAAACAAAACATCAGTATACGTAAAATAAATAAATATTCAAAGGAATATTAAGCAAAGCCATTAATGTGTAGTGTACTGGCGTGGACATTCAAGAATGATGGATGCATGAATGATGGATGGGTTCTCTTCCTCCTTTAACCATTTATGAAGAGTTCTAAAATAAGAGCCAACAGTTAATGTTTATGCCGAATACTTCATGCATTTCTTACCTGGTCAGTAGTGAGAGTCCCCCGAGTTTGGCGCTGTAGTTATATAGGTAGGAAGGCTGCAGTTCTGAGAAGCTGCCCCAGGTTTAGAGAATTCCTTCATGGAGCTGCACTTTGAACTAGCCTTTCCTTTCTTCCCACTCCATGTTTGTAACCTTGATGGCATCCTGCCTCTCAGTGTGTGGTCTGAGACGATGAATAGGCATACTGTCCACAGGAGGTGAACAGAACATAGCCAGCTGTGGTAGAGCTGTGGAGAGACAAGGACATCTGGGGAGCCGGGGAACGCAGGAGGAATGAAGTCTTCAAAGGGATGGAACTCTTCTGGAAAAATCGAGAAAATGTCTACAGTCGTATAGTAGAATGTGCTCTGAGAAAGCAGTACAGACATGATGAGGCCTCAGATGTGAGACTCTGGCCATTATTTGAGTCTCAATTTCTTCATCCGCAGAACAAGACCAAAATTTAAAAAAAAAAAAAAAAAAGAAGTCCGTCTGTGTGAGACATTGTGAAGATCAGATTCGTTCACTCATTTACTAACTCACTTGTTGGCCACAAATGTGGTAAATTCACTATTACTGATTTACACCCATACTTTGAGTACTGGCCACCAACTAGATGTTATGTTGAAAGTACAAAGAAAAGTAAGGCGTGATTCTTGATGTTAAGGTTCTTATAAGGAATGTCACCTGCCTTACTCCATCATGTTCTAGTGTAACCAAACGTCTGAGGCAGGGGGATTTACAATAAACAGAAATGTATTTGGCTAACGCTTCTGAAGGCTGGGAAGTCCATGGTCAAGAGGCCACACCCGCTATGGGCCTTCTTACATTATCCCGTGTGGAAGGTGGGGGGGGGGCAAAAGAGAGAGAAAGAAAATGGGCAATAGGAGGCAGGCTTATTTTTATAAGAATCCCATTCCTTCTGAACCTAGGCCCTCAATAATAACATTAATTCATTCAAGAAATAGAGGCCGTATGACTTAAACGCCTCCAGTTGGCTCTGCCTCCTAACACTATTGCAGTAAGGAGTGTGCTTCCAACGTGTGAACTCTGGGGACACATTCACATCACAGCACCGTCGTTAGGAAAGTAGTCAGTATACTTTATGAATAGCATTTTGTAGTATTATCTCCGTTGTTGGGGGAGGAGAAGGAGAACATAGCCCTGTCAAGTAGCTCAAATATGGTTTGTAGTAGTTAAAATTTGTTGTCAACATGAATGAATGCCCAATGGCAGAAGAATGGTCAAACAAACACCATTCTAAAATTACTGAAGAGTCTCAAATATGAGCTGTGGAGATGGCTCATGGTTAAGAGCACATACAGTTCGTACGGAGAACCCAAGTTCACCCATGTCAGAGAGCGTACAGTTGTCTGGAGCTCCAGTTCTTGGGGACCCAACACCTTCTTATGGCCTCCATGGGTACCTGCACTCATGTGCATATAATATCCCCCAATACACACATACACATACACATAATTAACAATAAAAAATAGCCGGGCAGTGGTGGCACACACCTTTAATCCCAGCACTAGGGAGGCAGGGGCAGGCAGAACTCGGTGAGTTCGAGGCCAGCCTGGTCTACAGAGTGAGTTCCAGGAAAGGCTCCAAAGCTACGCAGAGAAACCCTGTCTCGAATAACCAAAAATAAATAAATAAATAAATAAATAAATAAATAAATAAATAAATAATAAAAAATAAATCTAAAAAACCCCTTAAAGAGTTTGGGCCTGGAGAGGGAGCTCAGCAGTTAGGAGCACAAACTGGCCAGGTTGTGGTGACACACGCCTTTAATCCCAGCACTTGGGAGGCAGAGGCAGGTGGATCTTTGAGTTCAAGGCCAGCCTGGTCTACAGAGCGAGTTCCAGGCCATCCAGGGCTACACAGAGAAACTCTGTCTTGAAAACAAAACAAAACAAAAAGATGGGAGAAAAAAAGAGCACATACTGCTCAGAGAACCCAAGGTCCCAGCACCCACATAATGTGCTTTAACAGCCTACAGACTCCAGCTCTGTGGGATCCAACAATGTTTTCTGGCCTCTGTAGACACATGGGCTCATGTATACACACAAAACTAAAAATAAAATAAAATCTGAAAGAAAAAAAAAAAAGACCCTCATTCTTCCAAAGTAAGCCCAGTGAGTGGGCAATGAGGAATATTTTTTAAATTCCTTGGGGATTGACTTCTTGGGGCTACCAGAGATAAAAGAAACAATCACCCCCAAGGAAGTTCATGACAATACCAGAAAGAATTTTCAGATCAAGCTAGCACAAGGTAGTAATTAAGTCTAAGTCTAAGCCAATACAACATTGGTATACATTCCCAAAAGAGTGAAAAACAAAATCAATCACATAAGTGAGTATTTTGTTTGTGAGATGACAAAGCTCGCTCGCCCAGCCCACTGATGTGGGCTGTCCCGGTCTTGGGTCTATGTAGCCGATTGCTCTTTTTGCCTGCCTCACTTTGACTTTGATTTCAGACTACATCAATCTGTTCAGCACCAAGTGTCACGGATGTGATTTTCCTGTGGAAGCTGGCGACAAGTTTATTGAAGCCCTGGGCCACACCTGGCATGACACCTGCTTCATCTGTGCGGTACGTTTCTAGCCGAGAGTTCCAGCTGTCTGAGCAGGACGATAGAAGGGACAAAGTGCAGCCTGGCCAGCCAACCCCTTGACACACAAGGATACAACCGTGGCACTCTGGTACCTTAATGGCTCTTAACGTTTGCCAATGCCATGTCTTGATATGTCACCGGTGAAGGAAGCAGTAGTACCGACGATTATGTACAGACTGATAGCAGCAAAGCACCCTGGGACTTGGAGAACCAGAGTGTTGTCTTACCAGCAATAGGTGAGGGCAGCAAATGATGACCTAGAGAAGCAGGTGGTTTTCCCCGGGATATATGCTGCGTTGGTTACGAAGTGGTGTGAAGGCTTTACCATGAACCCCAGTCCTCGGCTTATTGACTAGGCCTCTGAAAGGCTGAGATAAGGTTTCTCTTGGTAGAGCCTTTAGAAAGCAGGACGAGTATCACTTTCCTTTCCTAAGTGGTCCTGTTCTTGATGTACAGCGGCCAGCAGATGAGCCTGAGATTAACTATTAACTGTGTGTAGTTAGCTGAATCAGCAGGGCATCTGCCCGGGAGACTGGCCTTCCCTTTAGAGGGCTTTCAGCTGAGATGAGATTGGGAAACGGTGTTACCACTATCCAGACTTGAGTTAGAAACAGGAAATACTCATCCCTAATAAATCTCTGTAATGTCGGTCTAACTGGTTTAACTTTATTTAGGAAAATGAACTATTAGTATTTTAAGAACCAGAGTTACTCAAGGTGCATTTGGGGTATGTATGACATAATCATGCTGTTTAGGGGCTGGGGATATAGCTCAGTTGGTCAAGTGTTTACCTAACATGCATGAAGCCCGGGGCTCAATCTCAAGCATCATATAAACCAACGGTGGCGGAATATACATATAATCTTAGCACTTGGGAGATGGAGGCAGGAGGGTCAGAAGTTCAAGGTTATCCTCAGTTACACAGTAAACTTTTTTGTTTTGTTTTGTTTTTCGAGACAGAGTTTCTCTGTGTAACAGTCCTGGCTGTCCTGGAACTCGCTTTGTAGACCAGGCTGGCCTTGAACTCACAGAGATCCGCCTGCCTCTGCCTCCCAAGTGCTGGGATCAAAGGTGCTTGCCACCATCACCTGGCAACACAGTAAACTTAAGGCCAGTTTTGGATATAGGAAGCTCTGTCTATAAATAGATAGTAGATGATAGATAGATAAATAGATAGATAGATAGATAGATAGATAGATAGATAGATAGATAGATAGATAGACAGATAGATAGATAGATGGGAAATATCTGTTCAAGCCTGAATCATCTTTTAGGGACTTAGCATGGAGGACAATCCTAGCCATCAAGTTCACTGCCGTATGTTTTGAGTCCTGTACTTTACTCCTTTGTCCCCACTCTTTGTGGGTTACATTGTGTTCACTGTGTATTAGTTTCCTAAGGTATAATAACAGGCACAGCAGAAATGTATCCTCTCATAGTTCAGCAGGACAGAAATCAACACTTGGAGTGCTGATAGACAGCCACACTCTCCTCTGGTTGCAAACCATCTTTCTTTCCCTGGTTAGTTGTATTGTTCTAGTCTTTGCTTTCTCTCTCTCTCTCTCACTCTCTCTCTCTCTGTGTGTGTGTGTGTGTGTGTGTGTGTGTGTGTGTGTGTGTGTGTTAGGTATCTCAGGCCAAGGCTGGCCTTGAACTCTATAGCTGAGGAGGACCTTGAACGTCATTGTTGATTTTTCACAGGGTCTCACTATATAGCCCTGGCTGTCCTGGAACTCACTATGTAGACCAGGCTGGCCTTGAACTCACAGAGATCTGCCTTCCTCTGCCTCTCAAGTGCTGGAATTAAGCCTCGTGACCTTGAGCTTCTGATGCTCCTGTCTCTACCTCCCAAGTTGCATCTATATTTTCTCATGGTTTCTCCTCTGTGTATATATCTGTCTCCACAGGCATCTCTTCTCTTACAAGGCTACAAGTCATATTGGAGCAAAGAGCAAAGGCTACCTTCCTCCAGTATGACCTCCCCTCAGCCTTGAGACAGGGTTTCTCTGTGTAGCTCTGGCTGTCTTGGAACTTGCTCTGTAGACCAGGCTGGCCCTGAATTCAGAGATCCACCTGCCTCTGCCTCCCGAGTGCTGGGATCTCTGTATATGGATTTTAAGGCACACAATTCAGATTACCTTACCACTCCTAACATTCTTTGAACAGATTATTTAGTTGCTAGTAAAAGTTCCTTAAATATGTCAGGGCTTCTCCCCAAAAGGGGACATCGTGTAACTATCTGCCTGTGGAATGGTCTCCCACCTAGCTGGGGCTCAGCCAGGTAGAGCATTGAAGCCTTGACTCTTTCAAGCTGCCGCTTGCTTGACTGACTACAAGCCTGGCTACCCGGTGTCTAGGAGGATCCAAGAGACCTGGAGCAGGTCCAGGAAGAGGCACAGAGGCTGAAGAGAGAGGGGTGGGGCTGTGCTGCATGCAGAGGGGATCCTGGCAGAGGTCATCGAGGGCCTTCTCCCTGGAGTCCGCTGTGCTGGATTCATAGAAGTTCTAGAATAGAAGCAGAAAGCAGTAAGGTTTGGGGTAGAACAAAGTTCTGAGAATTTAGACCAGCCAACCGAGGGTGAGAGACCCATAGCAATGCCTAGCTGATTTGCCAAAAGAAACTGGGCAGCTCTTATCCTTGGAAAGTGACATGGGGATAGTTGAGTCTTCCTTTGAGCCAGCCCCGTGTGACACTCACTGCTCTGTGGAGACACTGAAGTAGAACACGGTTCTAGTGTTTGGGAAGAAATCTTTAGGTTAGAAAACTTTGAGGGCTATCTCTGCCTCCCCTCCCTCCCTCCCTCCCTCCCTCTCTCCCTCCCTCCCTCCTTCCCTTCCCTCCCTCAGTGCTAAGGGTTGATCCTGAGCTCTGTATGTGTCAGACAAATGATCTGCCATTTACTAAATTCCCAAATCAGACTTTCCCCCTCCTTCTCTTCATCCCCCTTCTCCTCTTCCTCCTCTTTCTCTTCATCCTCCTCCTCTTCCTCCTTCTCAAGAGTCTTCTGTCTATCATTTTACATTTCCCAATCACTTCCTTGTGTGTATGTCTACTCTGTAGGCCAGGATAGCTTAAGTTCCTGACAGCCTCTTGAGTTCTGGATGGGCGAGCGTGCACCATCAAGCCTGGCTCTAAATCCCCTTGTTTTGTTTGCAGGAAGGTCTCACTGCATAGCTTTGGCTGAACTTGAAGTAATTCTCCTGTCTCAGCCTCTCAAGTGATGGGATTACAAGTTCGTGCTGCAATGCCCAGCTTCCAAACCTTTTTTTTTTTTTTGGTTTTTTGAGACAGGGTTTCTCTGTGTAGTTTTGGTGCCTGTCCTGGATCTCACTCTGTAGACCAGGCTGGCCTCGAACTCACAGAGATCCGCCTGGCTCTGCCTCCCGAGTGCTGGGATTTAAGGCGGTGCCACTGCTGCCCGGCTCCAAATCATTTTTAATGAGCATATGACTTCATATGACTTTTTTTTTAACCTTCACACACAACAATAATGATTAAAAAACAAAACAAATCAACCAACTAGCCAACCAAACCAAACAATAAGAAAGATTCAGACCAGCTCTTTATGGTTGTACTGTTCCTTCATCAGCTAAATCAGGGGGTATAGAACATTGTTAATTTTTTTTTTTTGAGACAAGGTCTTATGTAGCTCAGGCTGGTCTCTTGAACTCAGTATTTAGCCAAAGATCACACAGGGCTTCTAGTGGCCCCTGGATGCCAATAAATTGAAATAAACTGGAAAATTATCTACTTCCCAGCCTCTACCTCCCAAGGCAGGGCTGGAACTATAGGTGTGCTCTATCCAACTCCTGGTTCATTCACATGTATGTATGTATGTGCATGTATACACATATATAATATATGTATGTATATGCACATAAAATATATATCTATATAAACATATATATGTGTATATATGTGTATTGTGTGATTTTTACCATTTTGAATTTATATTTATGCCTCTGTGTGTGTGTGTGTGTGTGTGTGTGTGTGAGTGACTGCAGGTATCTGCAGAGGCAAAAGAAGAAGCAGAGCTTCTTGAGCTTGAGTTATAGGTGGTTGTGAGCTGCCTGATGTGGGTGCTGGGAACCGAACTCTGGTTCTCTGCAAGAGCAGGGAGTGCTCTTAACATCTATCTCCCACATATTTTTCTTTTTAAACTTTATTATTGTGAAGTTATATTTAAAAAAATGTTAAACTGTATTAGTATTATGTTAAGTGTCTGTGTATGAATGATGTATGTGTGTAGGACCTCTGGTGCCACGGCCTGAGTATGGAAGTCAGGAAACCTTCCTGGATCCAGTTCTCTCCTTCCGCCATCACGTGGTTCCAGGGACTGAACTCAGACGGTCAGGCTAGCACAGCAAACGCTTTACCTGCTGAGTCTCCCACTGGCCCTGGTAGACATTCTTTAGAGGAATTCAGCTTACCAAATCGTCCTGGAATTTGGGGAGTAGGAGTATCCCAAAGCAAGTCTCCATCTGTCTTCATGGAATCTAGAATCCTAACAGGAAAATGAGCCAACAGTTATGAGCAATTTGGGAAATGCAACAAGCCAGCAACTTCCCAAGTCCAAAGCATAGAAAATAAAGGCTAGAAAGCTAAGGTGGGGGTGAGCTTCTGATACATGGGTCCTTAGGAGACAAACCACCTCCAAATCTGGTTGCATTCAGCATCACTGTATCTACCTGGTATGTTCCCAGGTAATTTTCAGTCTGTTGGCTTCCACGAAACACTAGAAGCCCCAGATAATCCAAGTATAAGTTTCCCAACTGGGCCATCATGATGTCCCTTTCCAACCTTTGTTGAGTGGATAAAATGGAGAAAGTGAGCCGAGCAACAGCAGCAAGCATGCATTCGTCACTCTCTTCTGACTGTGACCAGCTGCTTCCAGCACCCGCTGCCTTGACTTCCCCACCATGCTCAACTCAGGGGGAAATTATCTCCACCCCGTGGGTACCTGTTTATGAGGACTCGTCTTAGTTTCTTTCCTGGTGTTGTGATAAAATACTCCGATAAAGCAACTCAGTAGAGAAAAGGTTTTATCTTATCTCATGATACAGTCCACCGTGGTGGGGAAGTCAAGGCAGCGGGTGCTGGAAGCAGCTGGTCACAGTCAGAAGAGAGTGAAGAATGCATGCTTGCTGCTGTTGCTCGGCTCACTTTCTCCATTTTATCCGCTCCAAGACACTCTGCCTAGGGAATGGTTTCACCCACAATTGAGATAGGTCTTCCCACATCACTTAATGTAATCAAGACAATCCCTCACAGGTGATTCTGGATTCTGTCACATTAACAACAGGCTTATTTTGAGGTCAGGATGTAGATGTAGCCTCTAATTCTGTTCCTAGGTAGGGATGCTCGGTGCCCTCTGTAATGGAGCCCATCCCAGCCAGAGTGACTTCCAAGCCAACTCTCACATGTTAGCCTTTTGCCCACTTGGGGTCTGGTCCGCATATTGGTAACCCAACACCTCAGACACCCTCTGTGCAAGGCCAGGAGCTCAGAACCATTTCAAATAAACACAGCCTATTTTGCTGCGGAATTCAAGAACAAGGACCATGGAACTGGGTTCTTACAGCCCTGGACATGATTCCCAGCTGTACTACATCTGTGACTTGAGCAAAATATTTGGGCTCTCTGAGTCCCAGTGTTTGAATTGTGAAATAGAGAAAAGGCAGATGAAGTTTTTGTGAGACTTAAATGAGACCATCCTACAGTGACCTCAGCAAGGATGAATTAGGTTCCCTCTGTTACAGAATGTCTCCAGATCCAAACTACTCTCGTATATATTTATCATGGGGACAAAGAGCTTTGGTTTTTCTCTGTTTTGTTTTTTTTTTTTTAACATATAATATTTTCCCGAATGCACTTTTCTGTGTTTGATTGATCCTTTCCCCCATGGTAGCGTCCCATTGGAAGCTGTATCACAAAAATGTATACAGTTATCTTCCTTCTGAAAGAAATTGCATTAATATGCCCCTAGTAGTACACAAGTAATGCCTCATTCCCATTGGGCACTACTGATTTTTTTTAATTGGGTACTTTCTTTTCCCTTAATTTTTTGGCTACTCTCATGAAATATTATGGGTGACGAGACATTGAGGGTTTTGTCTTATCTACTTTGTTATGTGAATAGGTATAGTATCTCTGAGAGATCTTTATTTCCCTTCTTAATTATTTAGTGAGAATAATTTTTGATGTTTTCTTAGTTTACTAATATAATATACTTAAATGTTAATCGCCGGGCGGTGGTGGCACACGCCTGTAATCCCAGCACTTGGGAGGCAGAGGCGGGCGGATCTCTGTGAGTTTGAGGCCAGCCTGGTCTATAGAGCTAGTCCAAGACAGGCTCCAAAGCTACAGAGAAACCCTGTCTCAGAAAAAAAAGAAAAAAAAAGTTAGTCCTTTCTGTGGAGATTGACTTAACTTCCACATATGCTTTAAATAGTGCTGCAACCTTGCATGTCTTAAGAGATTGCCCTAACTGGGGCAACAAGAAAAGAAGGAAGAAGAGACACATACATGTATGGAAAAGTTAGGATTGGGTGCATCATGTTCTCTGATGGAGTGGCACCAGCAGCAGCTTGGAAACTGAGTTTATTTCATTCATCTGAATTGAGGAGGCCAGCTTATTATAGAGAGCTAAACAGGGAGGCGGGTTTAGCTAATATCTATAGGGGAGCAGTCTCAGGCTGTAAACATCCAGGAGAAGGAAGCTGTGACCATATTTCCTACACATGGTCAGTGTCTTAGGGTTTCTATTGCTGTGAAGAGACACCGTGATCGTAGCCACTCTTATACAAGAAAACATTGGATGGCTTACAGTTCAGAGGTTTAGTCCATTATCATCATGGCGGGAAGCATGGCCGCACACAGGCAGACATGGTGCTGGAGAGGTAGCTGAGAGTTCTACATCTGGATCAGCAGGCAGCAGGAAGAGAGAGTGAGCCACTGGGCCTGGCTTGAGCATCTGAAACCTCAAAGCCCACCCCCAGTGATACACTTCCTCCAACAAGACCACACCTACTCCATCAAGCCCACACCTCCTAATAATATCACCCTATGGGCCTAAGGGCTGTTTTCATTCAAACCACCACAGTCAACATCTGCGCACAGACCAGGGGACTGCTTTGACATTTCCCTGAGCCTGATCAGAGAAGTCTTTGCTATTCCTATTGGTCTGAGGCATTGGGGTCCTTTACTTGCCTCTGCTCATGTCAACAATATACATTCACTCAGGACTTCATCTGCTCCCCACAGCATAGCATGAATTAGACTTTTTTTTTAAATCACATGTATTCTCTATTCCACTAGATTTATTTGAGTCTATGCTTCTCAGAAGTGTTTATCTTACATTGGTATTTATTTATATGTTTTATAGTCTGAGTTTCAAGCAGTTAAAATGACCTTGAGCTTTTTGATCCTTCTACTACCACCTCCCTAGCGTTAGGATTACAGGCACGCTCATCAAGCCTGGTTTATGTGGTTCTGAGGACCTCACTATACAGCCAAGTTTAGTCTTTGAACTCAAGACCCTTCTGCATCAGCCTCCCAAGTGCTGGGATTAGGAGCATGTCTGCCATGTTGTGCTAGTCTGAAATCTTCTGCTCATGTCTTCCATGCTGCGAGGTCCCATCTCACACCAGTCTGTTTTCCCGCCCAGGTCTGCCATGTGAATCTGGAGGGTCAGCCATTCTACTCCAAGAAAGACAAACCACTGTGCAAGAAGCACGCACATGCCATCAACGTGTAGGGGCCCAGAGTGGCTGGTGTGGGCCAGGCCTGGGCTGCTCATGCTACCGACAATGAAGGAGTCAAAGAAGCTGATGTTTCTTCTGGGGGGAGAGGGGGGAGGGTGAGAGGAATGATTGAGCCTTTTGAAGTCTAATTTTAGTCTTTTCTTGTACACACAGATTGTGTATTTGCGTAGTTCAGACTAGAAGCCAAAAGAAGATTCTAAACCCAGCTAGTAATTAATCCATGGCTGGAACCGCACTTCAGACTTTTGGGAAAGGATTCCAAGAAATCAAAAAATGAAAAACAAAAAGCAATGTTCAAAAATGATCCACCTTCCTGGCCATCACTGTCACCAGTGTAGGGACAGAGCTCAGGGTTAGTTATGGAGAATCCAAAGGACACAGCAGAGTTTTGGAGAGCTCCTTGGCAAACACAATGATGTGCCAAACAGTATTTGCTGTGGGGTTATTTTTAGAGCCGGCACTGAGAGCTCCTAAGCTAAGACCCATTGGGCCTTCCTCACCAAAAAAGGAAGAGCTGTTCCATCAGCATCACAGGGCTTCCTCTGCACATCGGACTTCAGATGTAGAACAAATGTGAAACCTGTAAGGGGAGCCCAGACGTCTGAAGCGATGTCGGGCCACCACTGGGCAAGTGGAGGGGCTCCAGGAAGGTCTTTGGCTCATGCCACAGACAACTGAGAAAAGATGAGCTCTCTCTGCGTCTCCCCCTTTCAGCCTGAAACCTCTAATGTCCCTGGAAGGCTTCGCTCCTTTTTGAATTGTCATGGCAAAGTGAAATTGGGGTTCTCCAGTTTTGCTTTATAATGTGTCAGAAGAGGTTTGCAAAGGCTTAACCTTTGTTTTGCTTGAAGAAGGTCCTGAGCATGACTGTTCTGTGCATGTATTTCACCCCCACCCATGACTGCTCATGTTGTGGGTGGGGATGAAATACATTTTCCTCATCTCCGCCCTCAAACAGACGAGATGTTCCTCATCCCCACCCTCAGACGGGCTCAGTGGAAAGAAAAGAGAGATGTCCTCAAACACGGGAGAGTGGAACAGGCTCTCAGGCCCAACTGTGCATGGGGACAGGAACTTGATCTCTGCCAACCTCAGCACGGGCTGCAGGATGCCCACCTTCAGGGCTGCACCTGCTCTTTGCTTGTTCCTTTAAATGCAGCACACCAATTATGTGATCATGCTGACTGCTGCTAGGAGGGGAAAGATACATTTGCCATTTGGGCCAATAGTTTGAAAATAGCTGAGTGGATTTAGAATATATTGAAATAGACCTGGACTTCAGAGTCCTTTTTAGATACATGGAGTTAGGTAGAAGTAAAGAAAGTGGCTTCCTTTCTGGGTTTTTGAGATGGTACGGTCACTTTTCTTTCTAGGAAGTGCTGTTAGGAAGGATGTTCATTGGAAATGGCATTGAAACAGGCTGTTTGTGTGTGTGTGTGTGTGGTATGTGTGTTTCTCACCGGAGCACAGTATTTAGGCACTCTATGGACTCATTGCTCTCTCTCTTTGCTCCTGTTTTGGATTTTTCTCTTTGCACATTTGAAATGCTATTGAGGAATGCATTCAGCCTCTTTCTTTTGAGAACTAAGGCTTCCAGGAGACTGTCATCTCCCAGTTAGACATAGCTCGGCAGGAAGCCCATAGTTTTTCTAAGCATGGAATCCCCAGTCCCCTCCAAGCAGCACAGGGAAGGTCCAAACTGTGCTCCTACGAAACAGTCCTTCTTCACTTTTGATGCAAATCTCCAGGCTGAGTAAATCCTGCTGGCACAGGCTGGAGATTTGTTCACAGATACAGAACAGCACCTTGTGCCGTCTCTTATTTTTGGAAAGTTCAAATATACAGGGATAAGGAGTTTGCTGACTAAACAAAGGTTCTAAGCAGTTGATTTTTTGAAAAAGTATCTATTTAATGATCAAGAACTGGTCTTGAAGAAGGGAAATAAAAATCCCTACCTTTATGTTTCCCAAATCTCTTTTTAAAGATTTGTATACATATGCACAGACACCACTCCTGTGTAATTTATCATTTTCTGTAGGATCTTTAAGAAAAAAAAAAAGCAAAATATCCCACAGGAAAGCATCACTATCATTCTATATTAAATAGTTGTTTTTTAAATAGTTAACAGTTCATGTATATTCTTGAAGGACTCTTATTTTTAAAAAACAAAACATTTTAGGGATTAGGTATAATCCAGTGGCATGGAATTTTCCTAGCATTCAGGATGCTCTAGCTTTGGTCCCCAGCACTGCCAAAAACCAGTGTAAAGGTGGTGGGATCATCGCTTCTCGGCCTTTTGGCTAAGATCAAGTGTAAAGGTGGCGGGAAAAGGAGCTAGTTTCAAGAATGTAGCCAGGGTGAGTCTGCACAGTGTTAAGATGAAGGCTGTGTGACGTCCAGGTTACTCTCCTGGCTTTCCTGTGACAGGCAGCGGTTTTTACCGGTTGGCAGGAGGAGCACGGTTTGTCTTGTCCTCTCAGGTTGGTGTTAATCTAGTGTGCCGATGAACACTCACCTCTGGCAGCAGAATGACTTGTACTGGCTGTGTCTGTGCCACGAACCTAGGCTTTGTAGTGTGAACTTCAGCCCGAGTATTCTTGTTTTGGGTCTTTTCCCTTTCTTTTTGGTAAGTTTTCTGAAGTGGACTATAATATGTTAGAGGTGTGCACAAAACTATTTTGCATGTTTTTCTTTTTCTTTTTTCTTTTCTTTCTTTTCTTTTCTTGTTCTTTTTTTTGTTCCATGTAGATTCTTTTTAGCAAAATAAAATTCAGAAAAAGATGTACAAGTGCTGATTTTTATTCTGTGTAAAGTTCTTTCATGTGTCATAAAAAAATAGTTGACATCTAGATGGCCACAAATAAAAATATGAGACAAAGTGCCCTGTGAATAAGAAACAATGTTTCCTGGGTCTGTTGCACAACAGCAACTTAGTCATTTTATTTAAGCAAAGTTGTATGAATAACACAAATGTTTTATATAGAAAAGGAATTAATAAGGCAAAGAGCAGGCCTCGCCTCATTTTTGGAGAGGTGCTTTTAGTTCCTTGGTGGCCCAATATTTTGTATGTAGTTCTCACAATACAGCCTCCGCCTCTGGCACTACAGACACTATGATCAGATTGTTTGTTTCTTTTTAAATTGTTATTTTATTTTATTATTTTTCATGTGTGTGTATGGGAGCACATGTGCCATGGTGTGCATGTAGGGGTCAAAGGACAACTTTCAGGAGTCTCCTTCCGCCACGTGGATTCTAAGTACGGACGTATGTCATCATGTTTAGAAGCAGATGTCGCTACCCACTGAGCCATCCCAATAGCCCAGACTTTTTATTTGTTCGTTTATTTGCAAACTTATCTATGTTTAAAAGATGTATTTATTTTTATTTTATGTGTATGAGTGTTTTGCTTGCATGTATGTCTGTTCACCATTTGTGTGCCTGGTACCTTTGGAGGCCAGAAGAGGGTGTTGGATCCCCTGAACTGGAGTTACTGATGATTGTGAGCTGCTTTGTGGGTGCTGGGACTTGAACCACCGTGGTCCTCTGCAAGAGCAACAAGTGGTCTTAACCACTGAGACATCTCTCCAGCCCCAACTTTAAGATTTATTTTTATTACTTTTTAACTATGTGTATAAGTATGTGTCTGTGTATGTATGGGCATGTGGGTATAGGTGCCTGTAGAGTCTAGAGGTGTTGGATTTCCCTGGAGCTGTAAGAAGTTGTGAACTGCCTGGCTTGGGTGCTGGGAACCAAACTCAGGTCCTTTGCAACAGTAAAACAAGCTCTCTCTCCAACCCCACACATTAATTTTTATTTTGCCCCACATAGCCTCAAATATTGCGAAGTTGCTGTATTCCTTTCATTTCTTTTTTTTTCCAAGTAAGTGCAAAGGAAAATCTCTTAGTGGAGTTAAGAAAAAACAACAACAATAACAACAACAACAACAACCCAGCATGGACAAAGCCCTAGGCTTGATTCCTAGCACCTCACAAACTATCCCAGGACTCAAGAGGTAGAGGTTCAAGGTCATCCAGGACTACATAGTGAGACCTTGTCTCAAAACACAAACAAACAAACAAATAAACAAACAAACTAACTCATTACTTTAAGAGTGATAGCAATTTGAAGTGATAGCAATTTTTAAAATAGACAATGAAGAAAATCTCATAAAATTATAAGATTTAAATTTGGAGGTGACTAGGAGGTCATCCAGGGACCTTCTAAACGTGAGACTAAGGTCTGGAGGGGGAAGTGGCCTGTTACAGAGTCAGCCAGAAGCCATAGAATAAATATGGACTTTGTCATGATGAGACCTGGGCTTAGATCAAAGCTATTTTATACACTTTTAGTGATATCAGAAGAGACTCCTTTCAACTGTTTATCTATCTGAAAACGGTAATAACACTTGCACCATAGAGTTATTTTGGAAATCAAATGTAAAAACTTCTGAAAAAGTTACAATTCAGGTTTTCATCAAAATGCAATGTTAGTCATTATTGCCAGCACCAAAGCCATCAACCCTGCTGCATTTCCTCACTCCTGTTCTTTCCCCACCCCCTCCACACGCACAGTCTTCCGGGAGAACAGCAGTGAGAATAAATGATATAACAAGTAGTTCAAAAATATGAACCACAGGAATCAGAAGTTGGCATCATGAACCTGCATCAAAATTTCTATCCTTGACTGGAGGTTGGAGACAAAACAAAAAGTATTTGTCCTGAGCTACATAGTATGGCAGTTCTCACCTGCAATTCCAGCACTTGGAAGGCAGAAGTTTAAGGCCAGCCTGGTCTACATAGCGAATTTCAAACAAGCCAGGACTCCATAGCAAGACCCTGTCTCAAAAACAAGTAAACAAGCTTGTTCTTTGCTCACTCATTCATTAAACAAATATTTGCTCCTTTCTGATGGTGACACCTTCCTATGAAAAAAGACCTCTCCCAAAGGATCCTCACCCCTCTCCAGATGAGGAACCCCAGGAAGGACCTGGTACAGAGCCCCAATTCCTACCCCAACGATGCTACAAAACCTCTATGGCCCGGGGTGGTAGCGCACCCCTTTAACCCCAGCATTCCCGAGGCAGAGGCAACCTAATCTCTGTGAGTTAGAGGCCAGCATGGTCTACATTGTGAGTTCCAGGTCAGCTCAAGCTGGTGAGACCCTGTCTCAAAAACAAAACAAACAAACAAACCACCCCAGTAACCCTCAGTGGTCTTGAGCAATGCATACCTGGCCTATGTGGTTTTGGTGTTGCTTTAGTTGGCCTACAAGGTAGGTTTCCTTATGGTATTTTCATACATATTTAGCTTGGGTTGACCGTTCTTTCCCCTCCTCACCCCTTGGCTGTGCTCCCCATCTCCTCTCAAACCCTTCTGCCCAGTGTTCCCATCCACTATCATGTCACGGGTGCTTTAGTGCCCTCCCCACCAACAAACGGTTGTTCTGGGTGTTGTCTGCTCCACTGTCGTGTCGTGTCCCCCCCCCCCCCTACAGGAGGGAAAGTGAGGCTTAAGGAAGGATGCTCCTTCCGGGGGAAGCATTCTGAAGAAGATGAAGGAAACCAAGCCCCAAACATGCTTTGGATAAAACAGCCATTTACTGAGCACTCACCAGGTGTCAAGGGGACTGCTCTGGACAGTGAGAACATAACTGTGGATTCAATAGACAATCAATCTACTTTCGAGGAACTTAAACTCCAGGAAGTTGGAATCAGCCAAACCAGAGAAGTAATGTGTGTCAGGTTACTCTAAGAGGGAGAAATATTTGGGCAATTCAAAGCTGTTCTACAGGCTAATGATGGCAAGAGGCTCATGGAGAAAGAGTTCTAGATGAAATAAGTTTAGCAGTTGCTTTTCAAGGAATATGTAACTCTGACTTGGAAAATCTATATAAAATACTGCTTTGAGTCTTTCTAAGCATCGGCCTTCCGAGGACAGATCCAGAATTCAATGTTTCTTCTTCGTGTTTCACCCACATTTAAACCATTCATACAACCTGGACAAAAGATGGCTCCTTGATGTATGATTGTTTATGTCCCAGGAAACTCAACATAAGCTGAAAATATCATAAATAAAAACTGTATTAAAGGGACTGGGGATGTCAGTCGTTGATGGTAGAGTGCTTGTCTATCATACACAAAGCCCTGGGTTCTATCTGCAGCGATGTAGAAAGAGTATGGCGACATATGTCTGTAATCTCAGTGCTCAGGGGGTGAAGGCAGGAGGATCAGAAGTTCAAGGTTATCCTGTTGTCCTTGGCTACTCCAGGCTAGCTGGCCTGGAAGCTTCTGAAGGACTAACTAACTTGTCTCTGACTTACATCTGGAAACAGCAGTGCTAAAATTACAGCTGCATCCCATCCCATCCAGCTTTGCACTCAGGCTCCAGGGAAGGAACTCAGATCATCACTAATTAGGCTTGCACAGTTAACATCTTCGCCTGCTAAGCTCTCTTGCCAGCCCATAAGCTGCTTTGATTGAGTGATCAGGGAAGGCCATTCTGAGGAGGTGACAGTTGAATGATAAGAAGAAATAAACCATACCAAAGTTTGGGGGTGGAGGCCAGCCAGACGGAAAAAGAACAGTAAAGGGTTTAAGGGAAGCATCTGGAATCCTGAGAGGTAAGGAGAGCGGAGAAGAGAAGGCCCAGCCTTGGCTACACTGAAGAAAACTCCTGATTACAAAGGAAGGAAATAAAAGGGAAGAAATGACTGCAACAGAAGAAAGAAGCTGAATTCTGAGAAAAGCAAGAGTTTTATTTTTCTTCTAAAACATTTCACTTGGAAAAAGTGTTCAGAGTTCAAGCAGTTCTAGATTGTGTGCGAACTGTTCTGTGTCCCGGCAGCCACTCCCAAATAACCATACAGAGACTTAATATTAATTATAAATGCTTGGTCTAATAGCTTAGGCTTGTTTTTTAGCTAGCCCTTATAACTTAAGTTAACCCATTTCTATTCATCTGTGTTTGTTTACTGCATGTACATACTTCCCATTGCTCTGTGTCTCATGGCGTCTCCTCTGACTCCACCCTTCCCCCAGCATTCTCTCTGCCCTGAAAATCCTGCCGAGCCATCGGCCAACCAGCTTTTTTATTAACAATGAGAGCAACATGTCTTCACAGCGAACAAAAGGATTATTCCATAGCACTAGACGAATGTGAATAAACCCTTACAGTTGGAATGCAGTCGGCCAAAGCCTGGGGAGACAGCAGTGTTGTGTGGGTATGATATCTGGGAAGCACAGATCTGTGCTTGTCTACACACCCCCACACACGAACACCTTGGGTTTTACTCCATTACAGTCACACTACGTGCACTGTTCTGAGATTTATTTTCTTTTAAGAACTATTGGTTTTCTAACTGAGAACTCCATTGTATGATCCTACACTTTTAACACCTCTGTAAAATGCAACTCAAGGGTTGTCTGAGAATAAGGGTTATGAGTTCATCTCCTGATTTGGGTTACAGGATACAGCCTGCCATTAATTTTTGTTGAAGTAATCAACTACTTTTCTGAGCCATTCAATGTCTACACCTTTTGCTTTGTGCCTCTCTGGGAGCCTCAGGCTCCCATGTCTGGGCTTTGCTGCTTTGCCTTGTCTGGATGTCCCACAGCTGTCTAACCATATGCACTTGTTCCATAGGGCGGAGGGATGACAGGGCGTGCTTTCCTAGCCTTTTTTTTTTTTTTCCAGTACATTGACTGGTTCAAGAAATGGGGTTGTGAACAGAGGCAGGAAAGTCAGAATCTTTTCCCCAAGAGTGCATTAAAACTGGAACTCAAGCTGGGCGGCGGTGGTGCATGCCTTTAATCCCAGCACTTGGGAGGCAGAGGCAGGCAAATCTGAGTTTGAGGCCAGCCTGGTCTACAGAGTAAGTTCCAGGAAAGGCTCCAAAGCTACACAGAAAAACCCTGTCTCGAAAAAACCCACAAAAACAAAAACAAACAAACAAACAAACAAACAAAAAACTGGAACTTACACAGAAATAGCCTCTTTTCTCATTAGTGGTTATGCTAGAAATCCAAGAACGTCTTCAGTAGGAGAAAACAAAGTCAACTTGCATTGAGAAATAAAAACTGGAAAAGATAGTCTCCAAACAGGTAGGCTCCTCCAGCCTCCTGGATCTACTCATTCCCAAAGCTCTATGCCTATCTTTCCTGTGGTTTAATGCATTTCCCTTTATCCATGAGCTCCCTAAAAAAATATTTTTATTACCCTTCTTTAACCAGGTGAGGTGATGCATGCCTTTAATCCTAGGACTACAGAGCCAGAGGCAGGATCACAGAGGTGAGCTCAAGGCCAGCTTGGTTTACATCGTAAGTTCCAGCCAGCCAGAGCTACACAAACCATTTTTATAAAATGTATTTAATTATTCATTTTATTTATATTTATTTATTTTAATTTATTTTATTTATATATATTTAATTATTAACCCACAGGTGTGGTTCTCTCCTTCCAGTGTGCAGGTTCCAGGGCTGCGACTTGGTTGTCAGACTTGATGACAAACAGTTTACCTGTTGAGCCATCCCGACGGCCCTCCTTGAGCCTCTTTAAATTGGGATTGGCTTGGCTGGGAATGTTGTTCAGTGAGTGAAACAGATATATAAAAGGCCCTAGGTTTGATCTCTACCCCTGCAAGAAACACAGACGTGCACAGTCACAAGCACAGAAATCTAATGCTCACCCAACAAGGATAGCCGGGGCACTTGAAGCCCTCCGAATCTGCCACTCAGCTTACCCATGCCATGTTTCCAAACACACAATGTAGCAAAGAAGTGTGCCTACATTTCTTCAGACAAATCCCACAGCCCGGACGTGCTACATCCCTTCCAAACGGGGCTCTGCACCTGCCACTGCCTGAGCCCCTCTCCTACCGCCCTAACTGCTTCCCCTGAGTATCCGGTCTTCCTGTGGACTGTAGGCTCTACCTTGTCATTGGAACTAGAATTATAGAGTTATCTTAGCTCCTATCTGCTCCACAGTGGTTCTTACTGACAAACAGTAATTATTCCAGGTTGCCAAATACACTTTCTGACCCTTTCTGTCTTCTTTCCCTCCTCAGGATCCTGCCTCCTGACAACTCTTGTCTGCTGATCAAACTGATCGGTGTCCGATTTGCTCCCTCCAACCATCTCCCATTTGGGACCTCTAAAAGCAGATCTGATCATCCATTCATTGGACCTGCACAACAATCAGACAAGGTGTCCCATTATTTCTGGTGGAGCCTGCAAGTCCTCCCCGACCAGTCGTTCTGGCCTCCCCATCTCTTGTGTGCCTATCTTCAGAACAGCATCGTGTTGGCCGCTTCTTTGAGTTCTCCCCAACTCCCCCCACACTGTTACATTAGCTAACGATTTTTCTGCTTATGTATTCTCTTACTGGTTTCCACAGGAAGCAGTCTGTGAGGAATGACTATTTGGAGCACATTTGGTAGGCAGACTGGGTTATGCTTTTTAGATTTAAATTTAAATTTTTCATTTTTTTCACTGGATTCTATCTTTTGGTTTTTCCAGATGTAGGCAGGCATTCGACTGGAAAGGCTTGGAAACAAAAACACAGAAGAAAGAATGTCATCATTGTTGTCACTTAGCTGAGAACCTAGTTCCTTTTTTCCCAAACAAATTCTATTCAAAAAACTAAAGCATTTTATTACATAAATTTTCAGAACACTCTGCCATGTGCAAATTGACTATCCTTTCATCTAGCTGTAGTTCAAAGCTATGTGATGCATAAAAGGATATGCAGATCATTTCCAAGCAGTTTTTAGATTCTGGGAAGGAGCCTGCACCTCCATGTTTAGTTCCCCCTAGTGACGCAGTTGCAGGTGCCGCTTTTGGAGAAAGGTGGGTACAGAGTAAGCAGTGTGAGCCGGGATCAGAAGGGAGGAAAATGGTGGTGATCGTTCTCACTTGCATGTGCCCACCTCTAAACAGCACCTGCAGAGGCCTCTCCTGCTGTGCTTACTGTATTTTTCTGGTGGATAAGAAGAGAAATGAATTGGTGAAAAGTAGTAGGCTAACACTGGAGAAAAGCCTAGCCAGCTTGGGATCCAGGTTTAGTGGGGCTGTCTTTAAGAATGGAGTACCACATGCTGGTTCACGCCAACAGTCCCAGCACTTGGGAGGCTGAGGTAGGAAGATCCCTTTGAGATCAAGCTCAGCCTGGACTACTTACTGAGCAAGCGTCAAGTCAGCCTGGGTTAGGATGAGACCTTGCATCAAACTCTGCCCCCAGAAGAAGGAAGAAAACAAAATCAAACACCACAAAGTATTCATTTCGAATAAGAAAGAGAGAAAGCAACAGAAGACTGGAGTTACAGCTTTCTAGGTCCTTCTCTCCTGAAATCCCTTTAGGCAAATGATCAGAAATGCTTACATAGGAATGCTCGCTCTCCTGATTACAATCTAGCTTCCTCTCCCAACCTAGACCATTCCAGCAACCCTCAGCCTTACAAAACAAGGGGCCCTTGTAAAGCTACTCTGGGTCCAGGCCACTAGAATGAAGAATCCACCCATTCTGGGGTCCCAATTCCCTGGTTCATGTATGTTAGAAACTGGCAATCTTTGTTCAGGGCTGCTCTCAGAGCCAGGACCCAAGACATGCCCTGGAGTTGGGAGGTTAAATCAGATTACTCAATGAAGTGAGGTTGAAACAGCTCTACATCTCCCACCTCCAAACAAGTGGTTGTCTTTCTCTACCTTCTAGCTGATTCGTTCCTATCTGAGAAGCCCAGGTTGAATGTGAGTGAGGATAACGCTAACAACAGCAAGCCGTGGAATGGAATTTAACATTAGCTGGAGGTTAGAGGAAGAAAGGGTACCACAGCAGCCTCAGGCAGTGGCTCAGATCTGAACCACAGATGTTAGGTCCCTTTGAGTTGCTTCAGATGATTCAAATAACTAGATGTATCTCTAGCTTGTAGGTTCATAATCAGGATGTGACTTTAAAGGAAAGAAAACAATTTTTCTTTGTTGCCCAGGTGGGCCTAGAACTAGGCTCACACGGTCCTCTTGTCTCAGCCTACTAAGTAGCTAGGAAGACAAGACACCTTTTATTTTTATTTTATAGTATATTTTCCTTGTTTATGTTTAGGGATTGGCACTTTGTATTTTTCTCACTGAATCTTTATAACCCTGCAAGGCAGGGAAGCCAAGGTTCAGGTTGGTTCAATGCCTCGCCCTAAAACACCTCTCTCCATTAGGAACTCAGTCTCAAATCCTGCACCTCTCTTTAGTGGACACAGGGAGGAAGCCGGCTGAGTTGGTTCCCAATCATTGAGCTCTTATTACGAACCAGGCATGAGGATTAGCAGGAAGTGAGCAGAGGGATGGCTCAGAGCACTCACTTACCGTGTGTCGGGCCCCGGGTTTCACTTCAGCGCTGAAAAAATAAAGAAAGAAAGAAAAAGAAAAACAGTGATCGTTAATCTGGGTGAATAAGACTTCAGTGTGGCCTCAAAGAGATCTTAGTCTAGGGGAGGAAATAGACACGTCACGGCATAATTTCACTATCATATAGTAGTAAATATTTCTGCAACTTTCCCATAAAGAAGCCATAAAAGCAAAACAAAGTGCTTTTAGGGGCTCTCAGCAATTGTGAAATTTCTTTTTGATTTATTAGTTTTATTTTAAAAATCATATCCTGCCGGTGGTGGCAGTGCATGCCTTTAATCCCAGCACTCGGGAAGGAGAGGCAGGCGGATCTCAGTGAGTTCAAGGCCAGCCTGGTCTACAGAGCGAGTTCTAGGACAGCCAGAGCTACATAGAGAAACCCTGTCTTGAAAAACAAAACAACAACATCAAAAAACCATGTCCTTCAAGTTGTTTTTCAAATTACTTTTATATACTTCAAAAATTCTTTAAATTTTGTTTTCAGTTTTTCTGTTTTTTTTTTTTTTTTTTTTCCTTTTCTTTTTGGTTCTGGTTGTTTTTTTGAGACAAGATTTTTTTGTTTAACAGTCCTGGTTGTCCTGGAACTAGCTCTGTAGACCAGGCTTGCCTCGAACTCAAAGATCTGCCTGCCTCTGCCTCCGGAGTGCTGGGATCAAAGATGTGTGCCACCATGGCCCAGTTTAAGATTTTTTTTCTGTTGTTTTGGGTTTTTTTGTTTTGTTTTTTCGTTTTTTTTCTTTTCTTTTTCTTTTTTTTTTTGTTTTTGTTTTTGTTTTTGTTTTTTCGAGACAGGGTTTCTCCATGTAGTTTTGGTTCCTGTCCTGGATCTCGCTCTGTAGACCAGGCTGGCCTCAAACTCACAGAGATCCATACCCAACTCTGCCTCCTGAGTGCTGGGATTAAAGGCATGCGCCACCACAGTCCGGCCAGTTTAAGTTTTTTAATATGTGTAAGAGTATGTGTCTGTGTATGCAGATCCCTGCTGAGGCCAGAGGAGGTGGGTCCTCCTGGAGCTGGAGTTACAGACAGTTGTGAGCCATTTGAGATCGGTTCTCAACCAAACCCCGGTCCTCTACAAGAGCAGGAAGTGCTCTTAACTGCTGAGCTATGTCCCCAGCCCTGATTTATTGTATTTATTATATTATGCATGCATGGTATGTGTCAGTGTGGGCTCAGGTGTACCATGAAGCATGCGTAAAGGTCAGAATACAACTTTTGGGAGTCTACTTTCTCTTTCTACCATGTGGGACCCAGGATTGAACTCAGGCCATCAGGATTGAATGGCAAGTGCTTTTATGTGCTGAGCCACCAGCCCAGCCCATATTTTTTGTTTTGTTTTCAGGTTGTTTCTAGACAGGTTTTCTCTGTCTAGTCCTAGGCTGTCCTGGAACTTGCTCTGTAGACCAGTCTGGCTGTGAACTCAGAGATTCATCTGCCTCTGTCTCCCGAGTGCTGGGATTAAACTTGTGCATCACCATACCTGGTTCTCTCTGTCTCTCTGTCTGTCTCTGTCTCTCTTGCTCTCTCTCTGTGTGTGTGTGTGTATATATATGTGGTCACTTTTTTTTTTGAGACAGGGTCTCATGTTGCCCAGGCTGTCCTTGAACTTATATAGCTGAGGATGATCTGGAGCTTCTGATCTTCTTGCCTCCACCTCTCTTGGCTGAGGTTACAGGTGTGCAGCACCAGGCCCAGCTGATGCTGTGCTGTGGATTGAACCCAGGGCTTCCTGTGTGACACAAGCGCTCTACCAACTGAGTGACGCCCCCAGGCCTGTTACTTATTACCGAAAAAAATACGACGAAGAGTCTCTGCAAAACTGAATACCTCATACTCAGTGTTAGGTACTCTTGCTTGAGAAGCAGAAGACACTATCCTGCCTCCACTGCATTACGGTCTAGTAGTGAGCAACCAAAGTTTTCTAGGGGGGTTCCGGACCAAGGCAGGGGCAAGGAGCTGGATCCTGGCCCAAGCTGTAGCAGAGGTCATGTGCTAATCACTGCATTGTACTGGGCTGTATTTGAAGTATGGCTTATTAGGTGTTTAACAGTTGTTTTCTTTCCTCTTCAACATAAATGCTAGTGGACAAGTCACTTTCTAGAAGGCAAAGGAAAGGTAACTAAAACTGAGCAGTGACTTCATGCCAACCACTGGTATGGACTAGCTAAGTCAATGCCCACATCTGTTCCACTAGGTGAATAATATTTATCTCGAGTATTCCTCTTTTGGAGCCTATTCTACTCCCAGGATTTCATTCCCAATTTTCTCTAGTAAATTTATGTTCACTCTTCTTAAAAACGTATTATCTCCTTTTTTTGTAGCTATAACAACGGAGATTCTGAGAGGCTGACATGCTTTGTGTTAGTTAGGTCTAAAAGTAGGACATACAGCCCAGAGTTTGACCCTATAAAATTTATGTTCTTCCTACCAAACCACGCTGAAGCCTATTCCTGGTCTCGCTGGTAATGGAAGCAGAAGCAGTCGGACTGGCCTCCAGTTTCAAGGAAGGGAAGGCAGACTTTCCATGAACAATTTGGTCATGGAAACTTCCAAGCAATGTCCCTCTGGCTGGCACTTTTACACCCTACCTCACCAAGCTGTGTGTGGAATCTGGACAAGGGAAGGGAAGGGTGCATGGGCCATCCCCTGGGAGTGTCCACTGAAGTCTGCTTTATACAGTTTATAATTCGCTGTAAACAGCTTCTGTCCCTAATTAAACCTGTATGATCATGCCTGAACTTTTAGGAAACAAGGTTTCTTTTTATGGTTTGCTCTTCAGTGGTAAAAATCAGAGTCCTCTTGAATCCATAGGTCTCCTTCACTTGTTGGGTCCAACTATGGAACTCTGGACTGTAGCCTACAAATATACAGGTCCTGGAACACCCAGCAAATGCCAGGTGAGGGGACTACTGGCAATTATGCCCCATCTCTTCCAGATTCTGCTGAGCAGGGCTCCAGGACATCTGATGTCATTTGTGGTAGGCTGGGTAACGATGTAACACTCTCAGCTAGAAAGTGTTGCTTCACAGTGGGCTTTGAGGAAGTGCTTTGGTTCAGAATGACTTACTTTTCCCAGAGACAGGTGCTCAATGAAACCACCTTAATATGAAATTGGTAATACAAGAAAATGAATGGGCTCCAGTATCTTTAATTTTTGCTAATTAAGAAAAGTATGTGTTTATTAAATAAAATCTTAAAAACACACTAAGTAGAAAGAAGAAAAAGTGATCATGGTTTCCTGCCCAGAAGCAATCACTATTTAGCATTTTGGCCAATGTTCTATTATCAAAGAATTGTAGGTAACATTTCTTTTTTTTTTTTTTTTTGTGGTTTTTCGAGACAGGGTTTCTCTGTGTAGCTTTGCGCCTTTCCTGGAACTCGCTTTGTAGACCAGGCTGGCCTTGAACTCACAGAGATCCGCCTGGCTCTGCCTCCCGAGTGCTGGGATTAAAGGCGTGCGCCACCACCGCCCGGCTTAGGTAACATTTCTTACAGTTTATTGTGGTTAAAAAAATTTCATGTAAATCGGTATCAGGATTTTTAAAAAAAGATTTACTATTTTATTTGTGTGTGTTTCCGGGCATGTGCATGTGGGTTCCCACAGAGGCTAGAAGAGAGCACCAGACCCCATGAAGCTGGAGTTACAGGAAGTTGTGAGCTGCCCAGCTTGAGTGTTAGAAACTGAACTCAGGTCCTCTGCAAGAGCAGCCTGTGCTCTTAAGCACTGAGCCATCTCTCCGCCCCAGATATCATGTGAATCGAAATGTTATGTCTAGTGAGTGGTAACCTCTGTTGGCACTACCCATCCAGACACTTTCCTAGTAGAAACTACAGGCACGATTCCTGGCACTGCAGACATAGCTACTAGAGCTCGGGCTCGCCGGATAAACACAAGCTTCCCATGAGCCCTGTCCATCAAAAACTTCAGTGGAAATGGACACGTCCACTGTGTTGTCTCATCCTGGCAGTCACTGATTTTACATGGTCCAGCATCGATTGTGGCTACAGAGAAGGCAAAAATGTGAGCAGGTAAGGCTAAACTGATAGGATTAATTTCACGTTTTATTTACTTTTAAAAATGTTTAATTTTAGAGGCAGGTGGATCTCTGTGAGTTTAAGGCCAGCCTGGTCTATAAAGTGAGTCCCAGGACAGCCAGAGCTGCTATAGAGAGAAACCCTGTCTTGGAAAAGAAAAAAGTTTATTTTTGGTGGCCCTGGGGATTGAACCCAGGGCCTAATACTACTGAGCAATTACCACCCACCACCACCAACTTTGAGGCCAGGACTCCAAAGCTGCCCAAGCGGGCCTTGAACTTTGCCTTGGCTTTCAAGGTACCTGGTATGCTAGCATAAGACTTTCCTCACTGAATTATACCCACAGAACATCCTGAAATTCTAGGGTTCATAGGCTGCTGCCACCATACTTGACTACTTATAACTAGTTTATAATTCATGTAGTCACACACATGCAGGTCAAGTGGCTGTTATGTTGGCTGGACAATTCCTCATAGTGGAATCTATAAAAACACTTAATGGTCTTAAAGTATACAGGGGACAGGGGATGAAAACTGGCATTGAAAATGTGTAGCATCTGTCATTAGAAACCGTGACAGAGCTCACTGTTTTCTTTTAACCCAGCGGTGAGAAATGAGACTCCATGATAAAAATGGAGAGAGAGGGGCTCACAATTAGTCTGTGAAAAGGAAGTCAGTCATTAACTACCTTCTGACATCCTAGCAATTAGCCAGGCTTGGAAGAAGAGCAGGTATTCTCCAGCGAGGTGCCAGATAAATAGGAGACAAGAGACTGTAAAAATGAAAAGCCTTTTGGTCTTTCATCACAGGATAATCCAATGCATTCAAATGAAGGGCAAAGAGCTCAGTGATAGCCTTTGTGAGGAAATAGGCGCTGTGCAGCAGGATATCCTTCTTCCGCACTAAAGCACCCAATTCTTTCAATTTTATATACAGCGGAAGCAATTAATTGTACTAAAACCAAATCCACAGCTGGCTTTTCCTGATGGCCCCATAAGCAACAAGCACTATTGTTCAGCTTCCGGTACAGAAGTGGAGTCATTCTCCCGCGGCAAGACTGCCTGCCTGGTGCAACTTCTCCAAAGATAAAGACGTCCAAAATCCAGCTTTTCTTGTCATCGCACATTTGAAGGTATAAGCAACTGTCAGAAGTTAATTTTTTATTTGCAATATAATCCAAACATGTGACTTGATGGTGGTATTTCTTCTAAACTTCATATGACTGAATCATAAGTTATTCACTTTTGTTTGTTTTATATGTTTATATGAAGTCAACTGTACTGCCTTTTTGTGTGTGTGTGATTCAACATTCATACCATGGCTATTTAGGGATTGTACAAAAAAAAACATACATTAAAAACCTAGAAAACTCAACATTCCAAACTGTTTGCCTGTATGCTGTTATTTTGTCTTCTGGATGCATCAAAATTTCCTATTTTATCATTTTGTAGATGTATGTTTTAGAAAACCTTTCAAAACCACGATGTCTTCCACTTGTTGATTTGTTGTAGTTTAATTGGAGATATTTTGTTTTTTAAAATCTAAAATAATAGCGTATTTTATAACCAATAATATCTCTGTTACTACGGAAAGAACAATAGTAACTTTTGTTATGAAGAAAAACATATCAATCAAATACATGGAAGCTTCAATTACATATCTTATATGGAATTCTAATTTTATTAAGACAAATATGAAGCTTGTCATTTTCATTTCTTCCTCAATCTTTTTTTAACCATCCAATTGTTGTTATTACTATTATTATTTTGTTCTTTAAACAATTTTTAGAAAGTATTTTTTTATTTGATGTGTATGAGTATTTTGCCTGCACATGTGTGTGCACTACATGAATGCCTGGTGCTCTTGGAAGTCAGAAGAGGGTGTCAGATCCCCTAGAACTAAAGTTATGCATGGTTGTGAGCCACCGTGTGGATGCTGGGAACCGAACCCAGGTATTCTGCAAGAATAATAAGTGCTCTTAACTGCTGAGCCATCTCTCAAGCTCTTATTTTGTTCTTTCGAACAGTCTCAGGTAGCCAAGGATGGACTGGAATTCCATATGCATCTGAGGATGACTTTGAACTTCTGGTTGCCGTCACCTCCCAGCTTCTGAGAGTACAGGTATACATCACCATACCTGGATCACAATCAGTTGTTTTAAATTTTCTGGTGCTGGAGACTGAACTTAGAGCTTTGCATATGCTAGGTAAAGCCCTCTACCATGACCTACTCACTGCTCTAGCTCCAAGTTTTCTGGTTATAAAAGTGTTATTGCCCATTGTATGAGGTAAAATTTACTGAAGGAAATAATAGCTCTCCATTGGATTTCAACCCAGAGCACTCCCGATACTCTGTCCTGATTTCCTTTTATTTATGCATATACTTATTTTGTAACAAAAAATTAAATGCTGAAGTATATCTTCAGAACTGCCCTAAAAGGTACATAGTATCAAGCAATTAAAAATTCATTTCTTAAAAACTGTCTTTGATTAACATGTAATAGCTGTACATGTTTATGTTGTGTACTATTTCAAAACAGGTCTAAGACATGTACTTATCACATCTGGACAATCCTCATTCCGTCTCCTTATCATTTTGTTTAGAGCTTTCGAGTGCCTCTGCTCACATTCTTCTTGCTTGAAATATGTAACAGGTGTGGAAAGCCCTAGCTTTGATCTCCAGCAAAGCACACATTTGAGCATGTGTGCATGAATACACACACACACACACACACACACACACACACACACACACACTCCGATTAGGCTCTCTGATGATA